>NC_045560.1:2109375-2812500 GCF_009819795.1 Aythya fuligula | reverse complement strand
TTGGTTTTCCTTCAAGAACCCTTTCCGCAGCTGTTATTGCAGACCACAGATTAGCAAGGCAATGAGCTTCTCCAGCCCTTCTTTGCTCCTTACTGGCCATTGTGAATCCAGGGGGAAAAAAAATAAAAAGAAAAATAAATTAAAATATAACCCTACCTCGGAATAACAACATGTTTTTTCTGCCTTGGTTAAAAAGTAGAATGCTCGGATCCTGAACAAGAAGTCCATCAGGTCAAGATCTCTAAAAGTCCATAGGGTGACAATGATTTGCACCAGCTAAGGAGCTGTTCATCCCAGTCCCACGACACTGAACTCTTTTATCTACCCTTTGATGGATTCACTGTACGGTTGGAGCAGAACCCACAACCTGATGGGAGCTTTTAGTTTAAAGGGAACCTGGAGTCTAATCATTCTTGGTTTTGGCTATGCTGTAAGAAAAGCCCTGGTGTGTGTCTTGCAGAGAGGGAGTGAACCCAAGCTAGTCAGGGCTGATTTGCTTTGGTTTATTTTGTTTAATTCGCGTGAATGTAAACCAAGGGAAAAACAGTTTAAGAGTGAGTTTTCTGTGCTGAGAAGCAAGAATGTGATCAAGGAATGTGAATGCAGAGTAATTTTACAGCAGTTGGTGGTAGATCACTGTGTAGGTGATCATATCCAGCTCTCAGATCTCAAGCCAGGACCTCCGTTTTCTCACTTGCCATCAGATTTAATGGGGTGTTGGGACTCTAAGTGAGAAGAAGCTTCTTGAAACTTCTGTCAGACTACAGTGATGAATTCAAATTATTAGTTAGCTGTCTGCATTTATAGATGAGTTTATATCAGTGCATTCATCTGCAGAGAGGAAGACTGGAAGGTATCAATATGTGTGAGATCTGACTTAGACTTTGAAGAGAATTCTGTATCTTAAAAAATACTCTAAACTTTATCAAGGAGTTAAATCACTTCCTTACCCTCTCTACCTCAGTTCACTCAAATGTCATGAATCATTCCACTCTTACGTGCCAGAGAAGGAAATTTTCATCCTAAAGCATTCATTTCCTCTTTGATAAAATTGTATAAAAATTGTATCAATATCAATTTATTCCCATTTAAAAAATAAAAAATACTCCAGTGTAAAACATCATGGAGGCTCAACAGCCTTCTAGGTCCTACTGGATTCTGGACACTGTTCCTTGCTTTGTCACTGCTGCTTATAGTAAGCACTAATTAAACTAAAATAACTATTGACAGACCTCGCTCTGCACCTCTGGAAATGAGAAAAAGCTGTGCTGAAGAAATCACTGCCTCAGACTTAGGCTCTCTTTTGATGCATGCTGAATCCTTGAGGTGTAGTTCAGATCACCACCAACACTTTCATAACTTTCATCCACAGGTATTTTGAATGCTAGCCCTTCTTTCTCCCTCCTTTTTTGCACGATAGAAAAATTTATTAATTGCTCAGACTCCTCCTTTTTCTCTTGGTTCTCTTGAAATCCCCTTTCCTCCCACTTAATTTTGTGCATGCATAGCCTGAAGACTTGTATTGTCTGATGGCCTTATGGATCAGATGTGTGTCAATGCATGAAATCAGACCCTGACGTTCTTACAATATACAGATAATGAAATATCTGAGCAGTGAGATTAAGGGGACAGAGTTGTCTTGTCCTAGGGCTGCAACAGACACTGTAACCTGCTGAGATGGTCCGGGCAGTGGAGTCAGCTGGCAAGGTAAGGTACAAAGGGGGAGCTTTACCTGTTTTATGGGATTACCAACCAAGCCCTGGGTGATAAGCAGTACTTTTGGTCATCCCACACTTAGTCTAGAGAGGAGGACTTCTGAGAGCTGTTTTGGAGTCCCATTGCTCCCCCTGTGCCAAAAGACTTTCCCCTTCCACCAAGCAGCTCTATCACTGCCCCTCATTGCCAGGCCCTCCCTGGCTCAGGTGGGGACAGCTATTGCCCTGAACCAGGATATCTATTGTCCTGACCCCACAGCCTGGGTGACAAATGCTTGATAACAGTAGTGACAGACTGCTGGAAGGGTCTGGGGAGTGGTGTGTAGCCAAAGAGGGTCTGAAATTATCATCTTGATAATCATTCCAGAACCCTCTGCTCTTTAGTAATTTCTAGATATGCCCAGAAAAATACACTCAAATCTATTTTGGCTTCTTTTTCATCCTATTTACCTCCCTTGCAATGACCTCTGTTTCCTTTGGAGTGAATGCGTTTAGCACAGTGGGTGATATTTTCTCTTCTACTCATCCTTTCCTCATTTTTCAGCCTGCCCTGGAATGCAGGATTAGAGCTTGTAATGCAGCATTAGGAGCCTAAAAGGTTAATATCCTGCCTCCCAAAGTCACTTTTAGGCTCACAGGCTTTAATGAAAGACCCCCATACCCCTCCCCTGCTCCCCCACACCCCCAAAAATAAAGGATTTAGGAAACAGGTCAGGGTCTTGTCAAGGGTGAGAAAGAGGGAGGAAAATAATGATAAATAAAGTAAATAAAGGCCAAGCCCTGTTTTTCTATACATAGGATTCAGGACCCTTTTTGCATTTGAGACATCCAGCAATTATTAGTTAATCCATTTGGCAAATGCAAGATGGTGCATAGATCAATTCTTCCCAGCACATTTTTGTATGTGTGTGTGTGCGGGGAATGTTTGCTGACTGAATTAAGGGACAAGCAAAGAAAATACCCTCCTTGTTTCCCTCAAGACAGCAGAGTAGCCTGACAAAGCCACTGCCTGCAGCTTTGGGAGATGGAAGCTGCTGGGCCTCTGGGTGTCTGGGAAGGCTGGAGGAGTAGTGGTGCTGCTGGGGAGAATGCCTGTCTGCACCTTGGTCCCACCTTGGCCACCTCAGTGTCCGACAAAGACAATTTCTTGCCATTTCATCCACCACTGGGCACAGCTCTAGGCATGCTTAAGCAGAAAGCAAGGGGAGAAAGGGGACTGTGTTGTAAAGGAGGAGAGTGGAAAAGCACGAGAGGAGCTGCTGAAGCCACCTTGAATGGTAACTTATGGACTTGATTCTGGAGGGCTTTGGACTGGCAAGGATAGCTATTACATGGAAAGGTGAATCTACACAGGTGAGATTTCTTTTCCTGTTCCCTGGGGGTCCTGGGAAGGCCCATGCTACCCAGAGCACCAGGAGGACGGGCAGTATCAGATTCCCTGCTGCTGCTGCATCTTATTGCTCTGAGGTGTGGGGTGGCTCCTCCACCCTGCTTGCTTCTTCTTTCTGTAAAGGAGCCCTCACTCAGGACCTAGGACTACAGTTGTACATGTCTTTTCGAAAGCACATTTCACACACTGTTCTGAGCCATATGTTAAAATGAAACATTGAATTTGGAGCTGGCATGCTGGTCTGAATCATAGGAAATACAGCCCTGAGTTTTCTCTCTCTCTCTCTCTCTCTCTTTTTTTTTTTTTTTTTTTTTTTTTTTTTTTTTTTTTTTCCCCATCCTATATAGATGCTTTTAGTGTGGTTTTGTGTAAAATCAAGAAATTGAATATTTCATTGTCTAAGGAGCTAGTCAGATGAGCCTTGCAGGAAGCTGAGGAGCTGTACAGACCATAAGGTATGAAGGAGAGAGAGGGATATGGAATACAATTCTGCTCCATGGAAAATATCACAGATGGGTTGCTGACTCTTGTTTTTTTCATTCAACCTGTTTCCCCAGGCACTAACACACAGCAAACTTACTGGGAAATTTTTTCAGACTCTGATGGGGAATTTTACTGTGAATTTAGCAGACACTTAGACAGTAGCTGCCTGGAAATGTAAAAGTTTTTCTGGAATAAAATGACATTTTCTCATTAAAAGCAAACAATCAAGCAGCACTATGAAAGGAGAATGTGTCCCACCAGCAAATTCTCAAACAGTCCTGAGTGGAGGGCAGGAAAAAGCATTTTGTGTAGGTTTTATATGGTCTACTGGGAAGTTATGATTCTGCCAAATCAGACACAGATTAAGGGGAAAATCTCCAGTAAGTGATAGTATCTCCAATGCATAATAATTCCATAATAATAATTCAGATGGCTGTGACTATTTCATGAGCAATTTCATAAAATAAGGAGTGTCCTTTCTCCTCCTCTGGACTAGATAGCCTTTGTGCCTGTTTTAGTATTTGAATTCCTATACTATTCTCAGAAAGATGGATCTAAATGATCAACATCTATCTGAATATGTCCAGTAAAGTTTAACACTAAGTAAGAGTTGGTGTTTGGAAAAATCTTAAGCTGATATTTCAGGCTCTTTTTTTTTTCTCTCTTCTTGGTACAATATTTTAACATGGAGAATATCCTCTGGCATAATACCTAAATTAAGCACTGATGTCTAGAGCTTTATAAGTGATGGATAAATTAGTTGATAGACAAATCAGTAGATAGACAAATCAGTATACTTAGAAGTGCCTGAGATGTTAGATCCATGTCCCACAGACTGACATTTATCATTGCCCTGGGTTTTTATGTAGCTTGCATTTCTCCATAAGAATGGTCACAGAATCACAGAATCACAGAATCACAGAATTTCCTAGGTTGGAAGAGACCTCAAGGTCATCGAGTCCAACCTCCAACCTAACGCTAACAGCCCTCCACTAAACCATGTCCCTAAGCTCTACATCTAAACGTCTTTTGAAGACTTCCAGGGATGGTGACTCCACCACTTCCCTGGGCAGCCTGTTCCAGTGCCTCACAACCCTTTCAGTGAAGAAGTTCTTCCTAACATCTAACCTAAAATCCCCTGGCTCAACTTAAGCCCATTCCCCCTCGTTCTGTCACCAGGCACGTGGGAGAACAGGCCAACCCCCACCTCGCTACAGCCTCCCTTGAGGTACCTAAAAAGAGCGATAAGGTCCCCCTGAGCCTCCTCTTCTCCAGGCTGAACAAGCCAGCTCCCTCAGCCGCTCCTCGTAGGACTTGTTCTCCAGGCCCCTCACCAGCTTCGTCGCCCTTCTCTGCACCCGCTCAAGCACCTCGATGTCCTTCTTGTAGCGAGGGGCCCAAACTGAACACAGTACTCGAGGTGCAGCCTCACCAGAGCTGAGTACAGGGGACGATCACCTCCCTAGCCCTGCTGGTCACACTGTTTCTGATACAAGCCAGGATGCCGTTGGCCTTTCTTGGCCACCTGAGCACACTGCTGCTCATATTCAGCCGACTATCAACCATCACTCCCAGGTCCTTCTCTGCCTGGCAGCTTTCCAACCATTCCTCTCCCAGTCTGTAGCTCTGCTTGGGGTTATTGCGCCCCAGGTGCAGGACCCGGCACTTGGCCTTGTAAAACTTCATGCAGTTGACCTCAGCCCATCGGTGCAGCCTATCCAGATCCTCCTGCAGAGCTTTCCTACCCTCAAGCAGATCGACACACGCACCTAACTTGGTGTCATCTGCGAACTTACTGAGGGTGCACTCGATGCCCTCGTCCAGATCATCGATGAAGATATTAAAGAGGACCGGCCCAGCACCGAGCCCTGGGGGACGCCACTAGTGACTGGCCTCCAACTGACTTGGCTCCATTCACCACGACTCTTTGGGCCCGGCTATCCAGCCAGTTTCTAACCCAATGAATGCTGTGCGCCAGTCCAAGCCAAGATCAGCCAGTTTCTTGAGGAGAATGCTGTGGGAACAGTGTCAAAAGCCTTGCTGAAGTCAAGGTAGTACCACATCCACAGCCTTTCCCTCATCCACCCAGCGCGTCACTCTGTCATAGAAGGAGATCAGGTTCGTCAGGCATGACCTGCCTTTCATAAAGCCATGCTGACTGGGCCTGATCGCCTGCTTCCCCTTCAAGTGCTGCATGATGACTCTCAGGAGGATCTGCTCCATGAGCTTTCCTGGCACTGAGGTCAAACTGACAGGCCTGTAGTTTCCGGGTCTGCCTCCGGCCCTTCTTGTAGATGGGCGTCACATTGCTAGCCGCCAGTCGATTGGGACCATCCCCCGATAGCAGGACTGTTGATAAATGATGGACAGTGGCTTGGCCAGCTCCTCTGCCAGTTCCTCAGTACCCTTGGGTGGATCCCATCCGGCCCCATCGACTTGTGCACATCTAAGTGCCGTAGCAGGTCACCAACCAGTTCTTCATGGATAATGAGGGCCACATCCTGTTCGCCATCCCCTTCCACCAGCTCAGGGTACTGGGTATCCAGAGAACATCCGGTATTGCCGCTAAAGACTGAGGCAAGAAGGCATTGAGCACCTCCGCCTTTTCCTCATCTCTTGTAACTAAGTTTCCCCCCGCATCCAGTAAAGGATGGAGATTCTCCTTAGTCCTCCTTTTTGTGTTGATGTATTTATAGAAACATTTTTGTTATCTTTAACGGCAGTAGCCAGATTGAGCTCCAGATGAGCTTTGGCCTTCCTAATTTTGTCCTGCACAGCCTCGCTACTTCTTTAAAGTCCTCCTTAGTGGCCTGCCCACTTTTCCAAAGCTTATAAACCCTCTTTTCCTCCTAAGATCAAGCCACAATTCTCTGTTGAGCCAGGCCGGTCTTCTTCCCCGCCAGCTCGTCTTTGGGCACGTGGGTACAGACCGTTCCTGCGCCATGAAGACTTCCCTCTTGAAGATCGCCCAGCCTTCCTGGACCCCTCTGCCCTTCAGAACCGCCTCCCAAGGGACTCCACCAACCAGTGTCCTGAGCAGTTCAAAGTCATCCCTCCGAAAGTCCACAGTCACATTTAGTTATCTGAGTTATATGTCAGCAGGTACTGAAACAGTTAGTTTTACACTAATTCTAGATTGACTTGCAATATTCAGAGTTGGTCAGGGCTTTTTTTTATTTTTGTTTGTTTATTTCATTTTGTTTCATTCTCAGATTTCCACAGTCCTCATTAGGTATCTGCTGGAGGCACCCCGCTGGGTATTAAAAATAACTTAGCACCCAGCTCAGCAACTTCAGTAAGCTGCAGTGATCTGGTGGGAGTGACAGCGTTTCTCCTACCCAGCCATGGGAAGTGCCATAAAAAGTAGGGAGAGTTTGAAATGAAAATCCATGATTGATGGTGCTCATGAGGGCCATATACCTAGAATTACTCCAGTGTTCATAAACTTAGGACATTCCACTCAACAGCTCAGAGGAAAGGTGTCCCTTTGACACCTTGGCTGTCCTCCAGCTTAAACTCCAGAAAGACCTCACACAGGGCCACAAAGAAGGCAAATGAACATGAAATAACCTGAGCCCGAGGCCGTGGCATGTCAAGACCCAAAGGAATGACAGAATAGTTATTAGTCTTGGAGAATTACTTTTTTCCATGAATGTTGTATACAGTGTACATTTGTGAGTTCTATGCTATTTGTAACGTGAGATTATAGTCCTGGATTGAAGGTTTGGAGACCTTATACCCTCTGATTAGCCACAAGACTAATAGACCATAACAAGAGCAAAGAAGCTCTCCCCTATCCTTCTCCACTGTGGGCGATTCAGTTCTGCTGCAGGGGGCCTGAACTGCAGGCAAAATTCTTGTTATTCTTAGTTTCTTCTGCCATTGCCTGTCAGCTTGGATTTCCTGGCAAGAGCACTAGTAAAATCTGGTCAGAGTTACTAATTGGGCTAGTAATAACTAAAAAATTACTACTTATCTATTGGGAGCATAAGTTTTCCCCATATATTTTGTCCTTCTAGGTCCTGGATTTAACTTACAACCTGTTGTGGTTTATTTACTTTTTCTCATTGGGAATTTACTAGCTCATTTAGTAGAAACTTCTGAATACACTTACAAATAGCCCAGATGTGATGGACAAAGGTGAGACCTTGAGTGGCTTTCCAGAAGCAGGCAGGGTAGGTTAATGATAGTTCTTTGCACAGGTTCACCTTTCTCTGCTCATCTTTTGTTCAGCATGAGCCTAACATGCCAAGCAGTCTCCTCTCCTGATGCTCTATGTTGAATAAGGAAGTATTTCTGCAAATAGGAAATAACAGTGGGAGAAAGAGAGAAAAAAGAAAACACTATGTTGTGTCTTCACAATAAATAAATAAATAAATAAATAAATAAATAAATAAATAAATTTGCAGGATTTTTTCCTGAACTTTTCAGACAATGCTCATGCATTTTTGTAACATTAGTGAATCTTGCATTGGTTCCAATAAAACTGCAGTGTATAAGAATTGTATAGAGGTGTGCAGATGATGAGAGGGTATATTGAATGTGTTGGCCCAGACTGTAAAGGTCAGCATTTGCTGTTATCCCACCTATAGAGCTCCTGAGAAAGGGTCCCAGTATTGACATCAAGCCCTACCATCTAAGAAGTTAGATCCACTTGTCCTATGGAAAATATCATGCGAAATACACTGCTTCTATTTCTTCTAGGTATCTAGTTTGAGAGAAGCCTATTTTGACTGTGGTGGTCAAAGGCTTTAGTGTGCTAAGGGTGACTGATGTGAGATGAATTTGTGGTCTCAGCCCATTTCCCAGTACACACAAGGGCTGTGTCATCCTTAAGAGCTGGCACTAATTGTCAGGATATTCGGTAGAGAAGCCAAACCCTGCTCTGTGTAGGGGGTTAATTAATGGTCTGTGCAAAGGAAGATGCAGTGGTTGGGAAGTGGGAAGAGGTAAGATTCTCTGACCCTGATTAAGTGTGGGTTTGTGGATAAAGCCATCTCCATTTCTGAACCTCTAGGAAAACCAAATCAAACCAAATAAAACAAAGCAAACATGGGGAAAGCCACTATTTATTTATTTATTTTTAATCTTTACAAGAGAAATTTGTAGAATTCAGAATTTGCCATCATAATCTAAAAAAAAGTATTCCAAGGTCAGGCAGTAACTAACCCAGAACCATCAGAAACTGAATGTCTCTTTGGCTGTTAGTCCTCAACACAGCCTGTGTGTTACCTGTGGACACAGGATTTTTAGTCTTAGATGAAGCTTGGTGAAGTTGATGAATGGTTCTCCAGTGACTTCAAAGGACACAGAGGTAGACAGCTATCCATGGCCTAGGATTCCCATGAAAGAAAATCTCCTTAGGAATGTGCTCTGTGAGGCTTTAATAAGACTTGAGTGTCAACTCAGAGAGAATAGAGGAAGATGTATATTATCTTGTGCTGTTTTTTTACACCTACATTGATGACAAGGTACTTTTCCTTTCCCCTTCTCCCATGCCTCCTCACCAAGCATCTGACATTTTTTGAAGTTTAACTGAAGAAAGAGAGGGCCAAAATCTTTTCTTGAAAAATGCTTCAAAATGCCCCTCTCATCTAGCAGATGATATAGTAAAAGTGCATTGGCTAAATTAAACACTGGAAATGGGAGGATGAAGCAGAGCAATACCATCTAGATGCTTGACAGGATACAGCCAGCAGCATGTCTTTCCTTTCTTGACTCTTCCACTGATCTGGATTTCTATCACATCCCTTTTCTGCCACATTCGAAATGCTTCAGAAAAGGCCAGTTTGGGATTAACATTTCACAAAGAACAGGTGAGATCCTTATTTTCAAACTTATTGTTTGGCCATGCCTATTTGTGTTAAGTTGTCTACGTTTTGGTCAGAGCAAAAAGCTATTTCCTAGGACTTTTTTCAATGATTAGTCAGGCATAATGTGTCCTGAGTGTTGCCCCATATGGTTGTAAGCTGTGGTGGTTGGGTAAAGGTAGAACGTAGCTGTTGAAGACTACTTTTGGTTCTCAACCCAGACTAGGGTGAGTTTTTCGTCATTGACAAGAGTTGTCCTAGATTTACCCCCAAGACAGATGAGATTGGATTTTAGCCTGTTGCTCTTTGGATAGGTGATGTAGTTCATAGCTGATGAGCTCAGGCCATTATGAGGTCATGGTTGGTTATTAGGGCAACCACAAGACTTATATGACCTGTCTGCATTACATTTATTTTGGAGGGCTTTGTACTGCTCAAACTACTGCCTTGTAAAGGCAACATCCTTTATCTGGCTCAGATTTTCCCAGGGCCTCTTCTAATGGTGAAATTAAAGAAGGTAAAGGTTAGCAATAGCCCCTCTAATACATTTGATCATTTGACTTATAGCGAAGCTGGAGAATGTGGTGGAGAGATTTTTAGTCTCTCAGTAGGTATCATACCTGTCTGATAAATCAGTTGTCTTGCCTCATCTTCGTCAACACACGCAGATAATAATAATAATAATAATAATAATAATAATAATAATAAAGGCAAGTGTTTTTACCCATATTTTGTAATATTGTCCATGGTTTTAAAGGTCTTTATTGTCCTTAGCAACCTGCATGATGTGGCATATAACACTGAGTGCTTTAGCACCTCTGCAGTATACCATCTCTCCACACTTCATGGTGACAAACACATCTAGCAAGTTGGGCTAGAGCACTAAAATGCCAGAAATTTCATTGATTCCTGTCCCAGCATTTCAGATTTCAGGAATTATTAGTCTGCTGCTTAGTATGTTTATTATAACCCTGCTGCACTGGATGCCAAAGGCTTCCAGCCAGTGATTTCCAGTGGAATGGAAGGAGACAGCTTGACTAGGAAGATCAAACTCAAACCTGGGAGCTGATCCAATATGGAATCATATCTATTTTGAGAATTTGATTTCTAGCTTTAATTAAGGAAATCTTTGGATCATCCAACAGCCCTGTGGCTTTGTGGCAGGCACAGGAAGCTCTTGATTCATGGGTCAGAGACCTGACCCCCCACCTCCCTGGTGCGGTGGTGGGATGGGGATTCTTTTGGAGAAGCATCATCTACATGTTCCGGGGGAGCTGTTTTTGCAGAATGGTTCTGACCACCAGCTGCTGATTGAGGGGTGAAGGCTTTCTCCTATGGTGTCGGAAGGGGGAAGTTGGCAAAGCCGTTGTGACTTGCATGAGCAAAGACAGTGATTTATCAGAGCTTTAGTGGAAAGGGTAGCTGATAGGGATTCTTTGTGCGGTCAAATACCAGCTGGGCTTTGCCTTAAAGGGGTGGTATTCCACTCGAGAGGGAACCCAACAGCATTAGTAATGTCGTATGACAGTATGCACAAATCATCCGCTGCTGGTATGAATGGTCCTGCAACCCTTGACAGCAACTTGCTGCTGTATTTGGAAATGATCTTACTCATGCCTCTGGGATGCAAATGATCCAACTCCTGGCTCCCCCTCACCCCGTGTCCTTACGCCACATAGGGCCAGAGGCCAGGCCCACACTGTGCCCCTGCCATGTGGGGCTGGTCTAAATGGCAAGCAGCATTTGGAGCGGCCGAGGATGTGATGCGAGAGCTATAGCATGTGGAAGTGGTGCCGGCAGCGCGAGGCTGTGCCTGTGCCAGCTGTGGCTGGGGTGGATGCATGGGGCAGCCAGCTGTGGCTCCACTCAGGAACGCACCTCCTTCCCTCCAGATGTTCCTGCTCACCAGCACGGACAAACCCACTCCCTACCCTCCAAACGGATCGATATTCCCCCAACACCAGTGCCCAGTTCCAGGGCCCCTTTGCCAGGGTGGCAATGGGGAACAGAACAGGGTTGTATGTTTTATTTAATAATTTATATGTATGTATATAATAACATGATCAGGTCTCAAAATAATGAGCTCAGATTTTTTCCCCCTTATTCCTGCTTTCCAGGGAATGCTGGCAGGTTTGGCTCTGTGCATCATACCACAAAAATCTCACTCCTCCAGAAGAGGGCTAATACATGAAGGAGCTTTCTACCAGGCTGATGTATCACACATGCTTTATGTATCAGCGTGGATTTCTTTGGTTGAGACAAATGGATCAAAGACATAAGGCAGGGCGTGGGTTTCAGGGAGTTTTAGTTCTTGCAGACATGGAGAGCTGGGCAGCATATCATGACTAGAAAGGCACAGGCACAGCCAAATGTAGGAAATGGTATTTATGAGCTGTGCTTAGAAACTGCCTCTGGAGCTTTCAGAGCAGCTGGTGTCACTTTCAGCTGACATTTGTGCAACTGAAATGCTTACAGTGCAGACAGGAGCAGGAAACACAAACTATAGACAAAGGATTGATGGATGCAGGACCAAGAAATATGTGTCGTGTGGTCCAGTTCCCCTGCTTGCAGATTTCTGTCATTTTATCTTCTTGAAATTGTGGTAGGGATTAATTCCAGGGTTGAAATGCTGCTGGAGACAAGAGTAAATTTAAACATCTTCAACTAATCTACTCCACAAAGACAATCTATTATAGATTGTGCTGAATGTTTCCAACTTCCAACAGGTGAACATTTGAGATCCTGACATCATTCTTACTCTCTGAGGGTGTCCCCACAGTCACACCCTTGACATGGAGATGTTACTTGCGGAGGAAAATGAGAGGTGTATCTTTAACAGCAATGAAAAGGAGGATGTCTATAGAAGGAGATAGCTAATTACAGTAATTTCAGAACTAATTGCAAGTCTCAAATATGTTTATTTTCCAAACATGTTTTACTATGGTGTTCTATGCATATTAAATGCTTGTTAAGGAACTGCAAAGTGCCTTGACTTTGAGTTTTGAGTAGGAATTATGAACACCCACTCAGTGAGGTTTCACATACCTGGATTTTATGTCAGTTTAATACCTTCAGGAAAGTCTGGGAAAAAACAGGTATGTAACCTGCTGCCAGCTAAACTGATGAGAAATGGAGACTTTTCCATTTAAAACATGCCCACCTCCTGTAATTGTCCTCCAGTGTGGAAAGTCTTCTTCCTAGCCTCTCAGAAAACTGAAGAAATAGCTTTTTCTTTTTCTTTTATTTTTTTTCATGTTAGAATATGGTGTGGAGATGAAAGACCCAGCAATGTGCAGGGGTGCTCTCAAGCTAGCAGTGATGTGACATCAGCAGGATTTGGAAGAAGATACTTCATTTGTTTCAGTGTGATTGATAGCAGTTCCCAAACTAACCATAAAATGGCCAGTAGGATTTTAGACTGGACTCAATAAATTTGCATATCTTTGCATAGCAAAGGGCAGTATTGCATGGACATACTGGTTCACCTCAGTGATCGCTCAGGCCCCTCTGGACTGTTCCTCACTGTGTAGACTCCCCCAGCTCCAAAACTGCCACCAAAATCAACCATGACTGAGTGTCTCAAAAGGGTAAGCCTGAGCTAAGCCATGGCCAGCCTTCAGGGCTGCTTGCCCTCTCATAGGTTGAGCAGTGCTGAAGAACACCCTCCAGAAGGTCACGGGGCTTCTGTGGGGCCCTTGCTTTCAGGACCTATTCATTCCCTGTCCCTGAGAGCAGTAGAGTCCTTCCATGCCAAATCCTGTATTCCCCCTTGCTGGGTCACCCCCTGGTTAAGACAGAATACGAAACAACAGCACACATCTGGAAAAATCCTGCGGGTCTCTTGACCTGTTGGCTGTAGAAATTGCTGCTGGCTTCTGCTGAAGAACTGCCTCTTCCTCCCCATCCTTTTGCACAGTACTACATTTGTCAAGCTTTCACTGGGGACATGAGGCTCACTGGTGAACAAATAAGTTTTGCCAAGGCCAAGAAGACAAAGACAGACTTGTGTTAGTGTTATGGAAAGAGGGGTGGTAGGTCCTGTTCCACCCCATCCCCATCAAACCAATGCAAGTTTTTCTGTTCCTTGATGATATATTTCACTGCAGGAATAGCTGGAGAGCATGGCACATATTTTTGTTCACTCTGCCACTGCCTGGATTGGCAGGAGATGTTGCTAGGCAGTCATTGTGAGTGTTTGTATACACAACACCAGGTTACTGTGAAAATTTGGGAAAGTCCCATCCCAGAGGTGATGCTCTCACCACCACGTGAGAGCGGTTTTCCACGGGTACAGGGAAATGGTCACTCTCCACAATCACTGATCTATTTTTTTTTTTTAAATAGTGCCAAGATTTTTGTTGCTCCTATAGCTCACCGTACAGTGGAAAGCTGATGTGATGTCCACAGCCCTGCTTGGAGTAAAAGAGGGAAGGAGCTGTGCCATCAAGTGCTACAACATTGTCATGATGGATGCATTAACAACATCACCCAGGGAAAGGGAGTGTGCTTGGGATAACATTATTCCCACCATTGGTAAAAAATTAGGAGAGAATACAAATATATCACTTCTCTTGGGTGCTTTCAAGATGGGAGGAACTGGGCCCCCCAAACCTGAGTCAGTTTTGAAGGGGTATCTCCCCAGATCATGAAATGGTCAGATGTCTACTGAGTTTGGAACAGGAGATATCAGGATGGGAAGGGATTCTTAAACCAGAGGCTGCTGGACTCGTGGCATAACAACTGAGTGTGAGAGTGGTTCAAGGGAAGTCTTAACCAGTGGGAGGCCAGAACGACAGGCCTGGTGCTGTATCCTGATCTTGCTTCAGTGGATTTACAGCTGGTTCCTTTCCTGGAATGAAAAGATTAGAATCACTGGAGCTGTGTGTGTGTCTTCCAGCGAGGAGAACTAGGTATGCAGCAGCTGTAAAAATAGAGCCCTTGCAGGCCATCGTAGTAACAAGGTTTGGAAACTGTTGAAAGTGGGGTGGGGTGGGAAATCCTCAAATTTCCTACTTTTTTTTATTGTCAGTGTTGTTCTGAATTTCAGCTTGTCAGTTTGGAACCTGATTTGAAAGAAATGAGAGTTTTACATGACATTTTTGTTTGGGGAAGCCTTAGGAAAAAAAAAAAAAAACGTCTCAACACTTCCTTGAAATCTCTAAAAAATTCTTATTGGTTCTTTCTAGTTTGTCCCATCACTGCCTTTCCCAGGAACACTGCTGATTTTGGAGCTCCTGGCTAAAAGAAATCAGTGATGTAAAGCCTGATGAGAATTTCAGAGCGACTTGACAATGTTAAACTGTGTGCTTAATTATGATGTTAGCTCATTGCATTTTCATGCCTTAGGACTTCAGCTGAAGCTCCATCTACATGCGGGTGACCACATATGACACCAGACTTGTGATTTCCACTTACTCATCAGTTACTGAAGGAAACAGAGTAGAAGGACAGACAAATAAGAAAAATAGTCACTTAACAGAGTCTAGGAAAAGACTGTATTAGGAACTGGAAAAGTAAAATGTCATTTGCTTCTTCTGACAAAATGTTGTGTAAATAGGATTGATCAGAATAGCAAATTGCCATTCTGCCTATCAAGATATGTTGCTGCAAAACTTCCTATTTGCTTCACTAACTTAAAGATCTCATGAAAGCTGAAGTTTAACACAAAGCTAGGGTGAAACTAAAGTAGGAAATATCTCTTTTCCTCTTTCTTTGCTCTGAACTTGACTGGGGACCTGTTCAGAGGAGCTTTTATCTCATACTGATGACAGCAGTGACATCAGTGGGAGTTATGAGACCCCTTTGCCTTTCCCTTGAGTTGGGCCTGTAAAACTGCCTAACCCAGCACTAACCCCTCCACCACAGATGTCCTTCCTAGCCCTGGACTGACTGAGATACTCTCTTTGGGCACTCTGGTGGGCAGGGGAAGGAGAGGTGCAGTCTGGAAAGGTTCACAGCCCATAGCAAAGGAATCATTAGCTCAGGAGAATGGGATGATGTTAAGTATTGCTAAGCAATATAGGTCCACTTAGAATAACTAAAGAATTATGTTCTCATATTCCTTTGCTAGTCATGTAGGGGTGTCTGATTTGTCTGGTGTAGAAAGGCTTGACATTGCTGCATGTGGGAACCTGACTATACATGCTTAAATCTCAGCTTCTGAGTTTGATCATCTGTCTATGTTGGAAACAAAAGCCAGGCTGAAACTGCAGACAAAATTGTAAGGAATGAAAATGTCGACTTCCCAGAGATGATTTTATTGTGGAATTATGTCCCTTGCCTATTAATAAATAAAATACGTTAATATCTTTACTCACTGAACTGAAATTATTAATTGCAATCTCAATAGCTCATTCCTTCTGACTATTTTTGGGCTTCTTGACCTTTGCTTTATCTACTTCTTTGTTTAATTCCAGGTATGCCCCCTTAGTTTGGGTGGCTGTGGTCTGTCCTTCCAGAAAGGTGCTCTTCAGCTCTGAGCCCTGTCAGGCTTCTTGTGGGCAGGAGGGCATGTTACCCACTTGTTTTTTTTTCATCTTAGTTCTATTTGTTTTCTGGTCACAGAGGCTGCTACCCTGGCCCAAACTAATGATCCAGAACTTGTTCTGAATCTCAAGCAATGGCAAGCACCATCTACTCCTGAAAATAAATAAATAAATAAACAAATAAATAAATAAAATAAAAAATAAAGGCACAAGAAACTTCCAATAAGCAATTAAGAAAAGCTGTCCTTGGAAAGTTTCTTCTTGACTTGCATTAGTAAGAGATCAGTTTATTCTCTATAGCATGAGAGTTTCCATGCCCTCCCCAAAGTACATTTTAAAATTCCTTATTAATCCAGTTACAAGGTCATTATTGATCAACATATATTTTAATTATGTAAAGACAACACTAGGATTTGCAGAATTATTTGTTGTGGAAAGATGTTTTTTCCCTTAATATCTTTCCACAGTCCCTCAAAGAATTTGTTGAGCAACCCTTGAGATTAGAGGCTGTTCTGGACTTGGTCCTAGAAAACAAGCCAAGTATGATAAATAAAATAAAACATCTGGAGGTCTAGCCATCAGAATATCATCAGATATCCACTGGTTCTGAGGGAATGTTATGTATGAAAGGTAATAATCTGAAGTATTGTGCTTTTCATAAAACATAACTCTCTGAAAGAATGTAGAAAGAGACAAAAAATAATGTTGATCAGAGCTGATTGTCTAGAAAATTTACTATGGAAAATCATGAGGTCTGTAATGAATAGTTGGATAGCTTTAACAAGTGTCTGTGCCAATAAAATCTAAACATATATTTAAAAAACAAAGATAACAGAAGTCAATCTTGCTAAGCAGAGATGCAAGGAACAATGCGAAGGATAAACACTGTTTAAAGGGGAAAAAAGGCAAATAAGGTTCTAATTAGTGGGAGGGAACAGATTACACAAAGAAGATAAAAGCAAGGAAACCTAATTGGAAACACAGCACTGTAGTATCAAACAATCCGAAGTATGTTATCTAGCACAAATGACTTTTCAGCTCTTTTCACAAGCAAGTGGTGAATAAAAAGGTTGATGCTCTTGAGGTTAAGAGACAGGAAGCAAAAGAAGAAAAAATATTAGTCACTATTAAAATGCCCATTGCCCAAATCAAGTAAGAGACATATGAACCACAGTGGAGACTGCAGTTTCTGTTTCATCCCTCATGGAAATATATGAACACAGACTGATGTCAAATGTTTGAGTTCACCAAATTCCTGCTGTCTCTTCATGGGTTCCAGTACTGGTAGAAGTACTGCAACTTAGAACTTAGCAGAGATCTAAGTTCAGTCTGAGCATTGCTACCTTGTCATATTACTGTGGTGGCCCAAGTAGTTATTTCTCTGATTTTGGCCCTCCCACTGTAGATATCAACTGTAGACTTTGAAGTTTGGAATCAGAAAGCGTTGGTGAGTCTTCTCACTCCCTAGCCAGAAAATGGAGAGCTGGGTGCTTCTTACAGTGTTGAAATGGTTGCAGAAATACCATATGATCACCTTGTAATGGATTTTCTGAAGAGATATCTAATCAAGGCCTTTGATGTTATTTTGGGGAGTCATTTTGGGAAGCATGATGGAGAACTAAAAGGGCAGAAAATCACTCTCCTGAGTTTATGATGGCTATGTCTACATTATATGCTGTAGCTGAGGGCTGGTATATGACCTTTGGTTCTTAATGTACAAACATACTCACTGAAAAAGAGCAATCCTCATCTGTTTGTAGAACTGCCATCCTTCATGTCCTTGTTGTTAGACTCAGAAATACATGCACAAGAGGAGTGGCACTTCTTTCTTTCTTTCTTTATTTTTTCCAATCTCCACCTCTTTGTATATAAAGACAAGGCCAGAGAAGATCTAGGAAAACACTTTGTGGTGAATAACCTACTGGCTACCTTTCATTACTTTCTCTCTTCAGGGATTATGATTTTCTTGAATTGATGCCCTCTCTCAGTACAGTTCTGTGAGTACTTATTATATGGGGTTCAACAATCCTGACAGAAGAACTGCTTTGTTTGGGTGCCTGGGTCACACAGCAGTGGTTTATATTTGTTGGAGTGACATGCACACCTTTTGCAAGTGGCTTTCTGGAAGGAAGATCACATTTTCAAATGTCTTTCTGCAGTATTTAATGGATGCAAGGAGATGACTGGCAAATTCACCCCTTTACAGAGAGCACAAGGGTGCCTCACTGCAATTGTATAGATTTGGCTGTTCTTTTCCAAGCAGTATACAGCCAGGCAATGCCAACTCATTTAGATTTCAAAATGCCAGCATATTTGTGGTCATTGTTTCTTCTTATTTTGTAGAGTTTTGCTCAGCATTATTTGGAACACATTAGCCTCATGAGTTTCTGGCAGAAGATGATAGTGCTGTGATCCTTTCTGTAAACAGAGTGTCTGTCTATCTATCTGTCTCTCTGTCTTCTCCTCTTGTAGTTTGAACCCTTAATCATGAAGCAAGTTCACTGCTTAACCATGATAGTGAACCCAGACAATTCCTTATTGGTGACAAAGGGAAGCTGTCTGCAGGACCACACATTTGTAGGAATGATGATTAATGACATTTTTATTTTTATTTTTTTGTTAAAACATTATGATATTTTAAGGTGAAATAAATACAATCATTCCTGTCTGGTTGACAAATTGGTGCAAGAATGCCAGGAAATATGCTGAGGACAAAGGAAAAAAGTTGCCTTAAGTGAACCCTTAATGGATGAGGGAAAAGAACTGGATAAACAGAAGTGAAGCGAGAATATTCAGTGTGAATATTTTACATTTATAAATTTATATTTATATTTATATATTTTATTTTATATTTATATATTTTATTTTATATTTATATTATATATATGTTAAAGAGTATATATATTTATATTTCAGGGGTTTTAAGAGGGTATATTTGGTTTCTGTAGTGTCTGTAAAGAGCTGAGATACTGCTAAGGCCACTGTGAATAGCAGAAATGAGTCTCTCATGGGAACTATAGCACGACCCTTTGTTGGCCAGAGGTGGCCGTGTCTTTTTTTTTTTTTTTTTTTTTCATAATAAATACACCAGAAACCTCGAGTTTTGATCTCTGGAGTTTATTGGACTTAAAAATGGAACAAAACTGGAACTGAGTTTCTGGAATGGAGAATTTCAGATCTGCCAGTAGATGTTTTTCTTTTACAAACAGGGGTTCACAGAGAGATCACCTGTCCCCCATGTCTTTGTAGGAAAAATCCTTTCTTCTGGGTTATTCACAGTCCAGACATTTCTAAAGGGTCTTTAGGTTGCAGTCACATCCACACAGTCCCCGAGACTTTAGGAAAAATCTCCTTCTTCCTGTTCCGTTTGAGTTTTTAAGGGTCAGTGCAAAACTAAAATTTGCCAGCACCATTCACAGCACCTTTGGTTCTATAAAGAGATCGAGCATCTCTGATTGACAACATGCAAATAGTTTTACAGCCAGGGGAAATAGATGGGTGCCTGACTGCTTGCAGTATGAGCCTGATGGTGTAAGTGACCTGATCACTCAAGTGCTGACCAAGAAAGCAAACAGCCAACTGCAAAATATAGCTCTCTAAATAAGGACAGGAAAGATGGTTTCAGAAAATGAGTGCTGTCTCATGTTAACATGTGGTAAAGTTTTGAGGTTATTGCTGGTGGCCAAATATATATATATAAAACAGGTCTACCATATGTTCTCTTGATAAATTTTAAGCAGGGGACCTTGCTGTGGTTGAGGTTTGCATCTCAGATATGGAGTGATAGAGTACAGGAAAAATTTTGACACAGTGAAGGTCAGGAATGGTGGTGCAGACACAACTGGAAAGCTTTGAGGCTGAACTAGGGTTATAAAGTTAGAGGTGGGATCAGATGGTCACAGCACCACGGCTCAAGTGCTGAGCGGACTGACATTCACACACAGTTGTCCCTTGCAGGAATCACGGTGGAGTTTGTTCCCTCAGGGTTCAGTCTAGCCAAGCTGAGCTTTGCTGTAATGCTTGTGGGAGCTTGCTCCTTTTGTCAGGCTCCCTGACAAATCATTACATGTGGGGCGCTCTGTCTGCTATGGTGGTGGAAATGTGCTCTTCACCTTTCCTCTCCATTTCCAAGACAAACCTTCCCCTGAAAGCCATACCAGATCACAGGAAAATTCAGGTCATAAGGAATTGTATATTATCTTCTCCAACCTCTTGTTTAAAGTGGTGATGGGGAAAACTCACTGCTAATGAGGGGGGTGAGATGAGCTTTCACCACAATCTCCATGGTTAACAAAAGGCAATGAACTATCTTTAACATCTCTCATGAAGGACAACCTTTCATGAATCAAACAGGACGGCATTTTGGTTTTCTTCTCCAACCCTGTGACAAATGATAACATCAATGTGACAGTGTTCCTTTTCTGGCTAGCAGACCCATTCAACCACCGAAAAAGCCACTGGTTTCAAAAAGACCCAATGCTCTAAAGAACAGCCCTTGTTCCTCTGAATTTAGGCTTTCATTTGAATGGGGTATTATTCCCTATATAGACAGAATGAAATAAAGGATGGACCTCTGTAAGCAGAATGATCTAAAGCTAAATCAGGCTCCAAGCTCAAAGAGAAAGCACAGAAGACAACACTGCTTAAGCCTGGCTGCTATAAAAAAGTATTTTCGAGGTCTCCACTGGCACTGCATTATTTTTATGGCTTGCACCCTTTCAGTACACCATCTTAAGTGTGCCTAGGATGGGAACTGAAGAGTGATAGAAAGGAAAGACTAGGGCTCATTTCAACCAACATTAGCAATCTAAAATTTGATATCTTGTCAAAATTGGACATTTCAATTTTTTTATTTATTTATTTATATTTTTTTTTGTATAGCTGACACTAAATAAGCATGTTTAGAGGGCAAATCATCCAAATGATTTCACAAGAACCTATAACACTTAAGATGGGGTGAATCTTTGTCAGACTTTTTCAAATGATTATTCTGATGATTAAAGATGAAATGGAAGATAGATGATAGAAAGTGAGTTATATCCTTTATTTTAAAATATTGCCTCTGATTTGAAAGACCTGTTTTGCACAGAAAGCCTATTTTAACATTGAAGAAATAACTACAATAAATAATTAAATATCAATTAAAGTATATTAATTAAATAAATAATAAAGTAATAATTACATTAAACTCCAAAGTATTTAATTAGTCTTTGGACACTCTAGATTCTGATATAAACCAATTTTCCAATGATAAACTTTGAAGTGTATGATTTCCCTTTTCCTGATCATGGGCTTTTCTCAGGGGACAGATCAGCATATAGAACTCTTTACTGGACTTAGTGTGATGTGTGCCCTTAATGACTGTTACTCAGTGATTTTTCTAACTTCCCTGACTCAACTTGACATCCTGACCTTCTTGTACCAGAGCTACAAGGCTGCCACATCTTCAGGATGACTTTGCAGATGACTCCTTTAGGGGTTTCTTTTAAGCTGGATGTTCAGCTGTTTCTCATCTGATCTAGCTTTATTGTTGTTATTATTCCTTTACTTTTTTTCCCCCTCTGATTTTGCTTACATCTATAAAATCAACAAATAATCCAGCAAAAAGCATTCCTGGAAGGTTAGGGTACATGCAGCCACATTAGCCATTAAAAGTGTCTGCAGGGCACAGTTCCCAGTCAGTAGACGTGGGGGTGAGATTTCTCTCATCTTAATATCAGATGTCTGAAAATTATTTAAGTCTGTGCTAGTTATTCAGTTCTTCCTTTAAAGTGAAGGCAGCCTTCACTCCCTGGCCTCCAGGATCAATTTCATTAAATGCCTCTATAATCCTGTTCAAAGGAAAAAGAGCAAATCAAACAAATAAACAAACAAACAAACAAAAAACAGGCAAATGGGGCCTCCTTTACATCAGGAAAGGTAGAATTTGGAGACTCTCAGATATTAGTGTTTCTGAATATCTCAGGGATTTTATAAGTCCATTTTTACCTCCAGCTGCTCTCTCCTCTTCTCACCAGAGACTCTGTTAACCCTAATCCATTGCAGCTGATCTACAAACCCTGCAAGTTAAATAAAGAGCAGCTACATTTTCAGCAAAGTAGAGGTTGTTATGGTTTCATTCAAAATGCAAAGCCAGGTGCTTTAAATACACTTTACAATAGAGGGTTAAGTTACAATAACAAACTTACTCACATTGGTGTTAACTCACACAGAAGAAGAAAAAAGAAAAATTATGCTCATCCAATTCTATACAGCTTGGCAAGAGATGGGAAAAGCAGTGCAGGGTTTCTAGGAAAGCACAAGGAAAGTCACTGCTTAGAAAGCTGATCTGGTGATTTTTTTTTTTTATTATTTTTTTTTTTTCCTGGATTCACACAAAACCACACAGGCCAGGAGGGATTTACTTCAGTGTCTGCCACAGTGCACAGTAATGAGCACTGGTCCAAAAAGAAGCTCTTTGCAGATGATCTTATATGTGCTGCGCATTTCTGTGGCTCTGTTCCATTAGATGAGAAAGAAAGACCTGAAGTGCAAAGAACGCCAGACATGTTGTTCTGAAGTATCAGCCATGCAGAAAGCTAGATGGTTAAACACATATTTAAATTGTGACCTGAAAATCAGTGTCAAGCCTCTACACAACTCCTGTAAATTTAGTCTCATTTTATTACTAAGTCTCATATTACTACTAACTTATCTACTAATTACTATTTATTTATCTATCTATCCACTGCCCATATCTATCAGGCATATTTACTGCTAAAATAACATTCTCTTATTTAACATAATCATAGAATCGTAGAATATCCTGAGTTGGAAGGGACCCATAAGAATCATCGAGTCCAACTCCTGGCACCACATAGGTCTACCCAAAATTTTAGACCACATGGCTAAGTGAACAGTCCAGACGCTTCTTAAACTCTAACAGGCTTGGTGAAGTGACCACCTTACCATATGCCAGATAAAACATATACCTCTTTGCTGCTTTGAACAAGATGGCTTTCTGATCTCTGCCACAGGAATATTCACTTCCCATCTTCACCAGAGATATATTTGTGAGTGATTATTTAGTTCATTTAATTTAATCACTACATCCAACCACAGTTTCTCTGCTTAGAATCTTATGGTTTACGTAATTGTCTAACACAGCTATATTGGCAGCAGCTGGGGAAAGCTCCCAGATTTGATTGGTAGCATTTTCACAACAAGAGAGGCACATCTCCTTTGTTTTGATATATGGGAGAGAGAGAAACAGTTCTGCTGCAGAAGTTTCACAGATTTAAATAGAGATGATTATTTAGCCAAAACACCACTCCAGCAATCACATTTTTCTGGAGACATTGGGCAAAGACATTGGATTGCAAATGGTTTAGTATGCCATCAGCCAAATTGTGATGACTTGACCAGAAATTAATTGTAATGCGAAGTACTAATTTGGTTAAGCCATCTTCAGAGACATTTCATGGTCCTCTCTGCACTGGAGCAAGGACACAAAGTTCTCTAAATATAAATGTCTAGCGTCATTTGAGCCTCTCAGAAGAAAGACATCCACATGAACCTCATAGATAATAGAAATGTTAGTAGAATACTTATGGTTCTCTAAATGCTGGAGATCAGCTGGAATCCCCGAGAGCATCTCAAAGAGCATTGGATGCCTATGTTTAGGCAAATGAATTAAGGTCCATAATCATCATGGCCAACTTGGATGAAGGCAGAATGACTCCTTCTGGAAAGACTGAAAGCCTTCAAATTGCTCCAGCATACACTTATGAGGGTAAGACCGTGACCTCAATCTGACTGCCATCCCAGCTGGGAAGAGGAAGCAGTAATCACCGTATTTGCTTACTTGCATATTCCAAATAATGAAGGAAAACCAGCTAAGACCAAATGAGCTCAACTGAAATCTGCAAATCCAAGCATTGTATGTGCTTTTGTCTCAGACTTTGCTGTATCTGGAGGGTTTTTTTATGCATCCCTCACACTGAAAGACCAGTAATTATGAAGAAATTCAGGTTTGTTTTAAAAAGAAAATAAAGTAATAATCCTCAGAAGTGCAGAAAGAAACCTTAAAAAGTCAAAATGGAAAATTTTCCAGTACTAGAAGGCAAATGAGCCTACATTTATTTTTGTAAAAGTCTGATGGATTTTAATTCGATAATATGCCTGGGATGGGAGGGAAAAGGCAGAGGGCTGACTCATGTTTTTTGAATGTTTGGGGTTAGCACCAGTGTGTTTGGCAAATTCTTATGTGTACTTAATATGTGTGAAGGAAATTATAATTGGTCCATAGATGATTTGTTAGCTAAAAATAGGGCTAAAGCTGTAAAAATATTTGTAACATAAAATTTCACCAACTCTTCATCATTCTTTAGCACTTTTTTCAAAACACATTGCTAACTATGGGGTCTCTAAACACCTCTCCATGGTAATTTATTTGAAGGTTGATGGCAAAGCTGAAGATGCATTTCAGCACGTTGGGTGAGATCTGCAAAGGCCGTTAAATGAGATGAGGACCTACCAAGCTAATGGAGCAACTCCTTCTCAATCACAACATTGAACTGCCTCACTGATTTCAGTGCCTATATCCTTCCAGTGCCCCTTGATTGCTTTGGTTCTGTATTTATAAATGAAGGTGCAGTGACTCAGAGGTTTGGCTGTCTGAGCTGTCTGTCCTTGATGGCTGAAAACATCTCCAAAGCAGGTAACTGATCTCAGCTTTTGCTAACCCCCGTATTACTTTTCCAGCCCTAATTCTGCATGTTGTCTTCATATTTTGAACTCTTCATGCCATTGAGCTTCTCCTGGCCACTTTTTCTTCTAAGACAACAGAAACCTGCTAGAAGATGCATTTTGCATTCTCCCTACAGGAATGTTCCCAGGTGAATTTAGCAAACTTGACATTAGAGAGGAATCCCAAGCAAGCCCATGAGGTGGTCCCACTAATTACACGGCATGTCACCTTATTTTCTTAAGTGTATGCAGGGAAAGTCTCAGTCTGTACATAGAACAGATTGAAAGTCCAGTTGAAGTCGGTGGAAATAATCCTCTCTTGACCTTCGTGAGCTTTGGCTCCTCTCCAGACTCATGATGTTCACACCTCCTTAATGTAACCTCCGGCACTTGAGTAATGCAAAGCTGGGTTGGGGAAAACGTCAGGTAATGCAGTGCAAGCAGCCACCCCGGAGGAGACGGACTGGTTGGATTTTCCCAGCTCTGCCGTGGTTGAGTGCAGAGTTTATGAAGTGCTCCTTCTTTGAGTGCATCCAAGCTGAGCAGTGGCATTTGCTGTGCCTGTGAGAAGAGGCCACAGAACATGAGCTGCTGCTGACACCTTACCGGTGACCTCAGTGCTGTTCGCCTCTCTCTCCTCTCCGCAAGCTCTGCCCGCTCCCAGTCACCCCCCTCCTCTTCCTCTCCCCACCCCCATGACAGCACTGCAGCTGGCTCCAAAAATCTGTCAGCTTTGAGTTTCTACCCCCTGAAATTATAGGTGACGTTTTGCAAAATGGTGGAGGCCTGCTCAGTGTTATCTCCCTGTCACTCCGCGTTTGCCCTTGTTTAATATGTGGATGAACTTGGACAAATCCCACAAATTCCTCTGCTTTCCTCTTTTTGCTTTCCCATCTCATCTTTCTTCTTCAGCCCAAGTTTAACAGCAAGCGTAAAAACTGTCCTTTCCCCAGGCTGTTAACCAGTCATTTAATCTTATGCTTTGTTCACAGCATGAATCTAGAAATGACATGCATACATATATGACATACATGTGCAAACACATGTGTATGCATGTGAAGATATTGCTCTTTCACATCAAGATTTTCATCTTGATATGGAAGGAGCGGAGAACCTGGAAGGAAATCCATTTGGCAATGGGAATGAAGTGCAAGCTTTCAGTTCTTTTTTTTTTTTTTTTTTTTTTTTTTTTTTTTTTTTATTATTTTTTTTATTTCAATCTTTAGCCCATCTCTCATCATTCAGTTATGTACTTTCTCCTCAGTGAACAGTTCTGCTCTTGACAGGCACTAGCCAGCCCTCTGACTAGCCATTCCCCCCTTTTTTTTGGGTAATCATTTGTCACTTCCCTACTCATACCACTGGAAGATGCCAGAGGATGTGTAGCATGGTCTGGTTTGAATAGGCTTAGGCCACTAATGTCAAAGACGGGATGCACAGTTTGGAGAAGAGAAACCAGGATGATATTTGAACCAGATACTCATTGCCCCATGGAATGATTATCACAGCAGTGAGGGGATAGCATGGGAAGCCAGTATCTGTCAGTGATGGACCATATGTCAGAGTCACTGTTTTCTTTAATTTGGATATCACAGTAAGAAGCGAAGTCTTCCTTAGACAGACCCAGGAAAAGCTTTGTCATGACCTTTTGGGCTACATCAGTGCTTATACTCTAGCATAGGTAGTGAATGTAAAGTAAAGGTAAAACTTTGAAGTAGTAGCTCCCTTCATGAAAGTTGTGTCTTATTAGTTACTAGTATTCAGTGCTAATTAAATAGACTTGAAGCTAATGTTTTAAACTGAGAATAAATGAATAGTTTATTAAATTAAAAATGTCACCTGGGGCTCTCTGACATTGAAATCTTACATTTGACCTATTTTTTCAAGAAGAAAGATTACCATTGGCTGTGCTTTGTGTGTTACACCTCCACAAAATAAGTTTTTTCCTTTTTGTTTAGGAAAGAAATATCACCCAGCCATCAGCAGCAACAATTTCAAGTTTGTCTCAGTGGAGGCAGGTCAGTGGTCTATACTCTTTCCTCTACATAATGGTTAGGCAGAGATGGGTTTATTTTTATACTTCTGTGACTGGAGCTGAAAGGACAAGTTTAACTGGAAGTGATCAATGGTGTTGTTCATATTTCCCATTGGAGGTGCTTTGCCTCCCGGTATGACAATGAGATTCACCCAGACTTTGAACATCAGGGTTCTCCTGGATTGCTGGTGGATGGTTGGATTAAAAATAAATATTGCACTGGCTTTTTGGAGATGGTCCCTGGAGGGAGACGCTGATCTCTCCTAGTAGACCACTACAAATCAAGGGCCAGGGGATTAATAGACAGTCCTAGGGGATTAATAGACAAGCTACTGTCAGCTGCACTACTGGAATGCAGGAGTGATGTTTTTCTCTGGAAAGGAAACACACAGCAAGCACCCTGCATATTTTTTTCCTCTTTCCTTCCAACTTTGTCAGCGTGTGAATGCAGAGTTTGTGCAAATTCAGGTCACTGCACACAGCACAGCAGAAAAAAAAAAAACAAAAACCCTAGGGAACTCAGCATGGCAGAGCAGTCCAGGCTCCAGTAGCTGCCACAGCAGGTGGGCAGAGTGAACTGGGCTTGGCTGTCTTCAGCTGTTTTGAACATTTGCTAGTAGAAGGAGATGATCAGAGGTCATGTCTGTGTTATACGGCAGCACTGTTTCCGGTTGGGGATATTAGTCATTAATTAAGAGCAGGTGTTGGTTGTCTAGACAACTATTTGGGATAGCCAGAAAGAAGTGGGTTTTCAGGCGCTTATTGGTAAAAAGTTGGAAATTAATCACTTAATAATCTTCATTTTATTTACTTATTTATTAACTTACTATGTTTAACCATGGATTTTTTTATTGTTATTATTTTGTTTTTAATAGTGAGTCGATGAATTATTTTATAAGTACAAAGCATCATCTTTAGGATATGCTGTGATTCTCCTTCATGAAATGCAGATCAGAGCAGTACCTTGTAGGATTTCACTCTGTCTGAACTTTTAGAGAGAAACATTACATCTCAGAATGATCTCATCCTCTCAAACACCTTGTAAGTCCTCACAACTTCTCAGCAGTGATGTGTCTGTGTATATGTGTAAAAGTATAGCTATATCTGGGTAGCTGCATACAAATATGTATACATGTACCTATACTTTGCCCTGGAAGAGACTACTTGGCCTGCTGTTTTGACCATCATAAGGTAGTTTCTGTGTTCCTGCATTTTACTTTGTTGAATCTGTTTGCCTATGTGGTACTTGAAGACAGATTTCTTTGGAATCTGATCCCATTATGTCTTAGTAGGTAACTCGGTAAAAAGAAAAGTGTTAAAAGTATTAGAGACAAAAGAAACAAACAAACAAAAATCCTCAGAAAACAATCCTTGGAGGCATAAGAGTATGTTCAACTAGTAATCTTGGAGATATGGTAAGGGGGTGGATGAAATATCCTTCTGAACCTCCTTCCATTCCTATATCTTTATGGGACCCTGAATCAGCATCTACATGCCTTTTAAGTAGAGGTGCTGATTTGGAAGACATTTTCTCCCTTCTGACCCATTGCTTCACCCACCTTTAAAGATATGCACATGGCTGATGCTCTGGTCACCATATTGCCTGTTATGCATGCTGTGGTATACTCCCTGTGGTTTTTGTTGACACAGACTGAACTTCTCACCTGACTCACAGATAACACAAGTAGAGGAACAAAGCATCACCTGCTTTACACCAAGGAATGGCTCCTATTGCTCCCTATCACTTTCTGATGTAGAAATAAGTTGTAAAATACAATTTCTAATAGGTTATATTAATGATAGTGCTCTGGATTCATCTTCTCTTAAATTCAATTCTCCCTTGGTGGTATTTACATGCTGTCTTCACATCCTCCTTAAATAAATTCATAAGAGATATGTGAATCCTTTGGTATGAAAGGTGGTTTTTGAGTACAGTGCTTGGTTCTGATTTTCTGCTGTTTTAACTTATGCAGGACTTCTATCCCATCAAAGGATCTCACCACTTTCCATATCAGGAGGAAGGGGGAAATGCAGGCCATAAGGTTTTTCCTGCTCGATGAGCTGGAGGTTGTTGTCCTGTTGTCATGAATCTGAGCTCACTGGATGGAGGCGACCAGGAAATCCATTTGATGCTTATTGTTGAATTTATGAGGGGTTAGTAACTCATCTGGGTGGAAACAAAAGCTTACACTATGGTTGGGAGGCACTGGAATCCGCTTGTTTGGATTTTTAGATTTGTGTCTTCTAACCTTAGATGTTTGAAAGACTGATGTCTCAGTTGAGCCTTGCCACTGCAGGTTGCCTTTATACTGCCTAGCTAGAAGACACTTCCCCTGGTGCAATAATACACATTAAAGCTTCTACCAAAGACGAGAAGCTATAATAACATAGTTGTGAGAGAGGAGAGAGCACCAATATTCCAGGACCCTCTACTAAGTTCAAGTTGGGCTCTTCATGGAAGAGGCTGAGGCTTCGAAATATAGTGCTTTCTCAGTGGGAATTACCTTCAGTTTAGACATCCTGGCAGAAATTCTCAGAAGCCTTGGAGACCTCTTTATAGTGGAAGGACATTTTTGAGATGAGTCACTCAAAGCTTTCCCTGTGCTCTGTCACTACAGCTGTTGGTGTCTGATGTGATATCAGGGAAAACCGATACCTGACCTGGGCAGGTATGGCAGATCCTTAGTCAAGTTCCTACTTGTTTTCTTCTGCTATGTATAAATACTATGTAAATATATTTCATTTTCTGAATGTTCAGACTTCTGAACTACACCTCAACTGCATGAAAGCTGACAGAGGATTTAAAAAAAATTCTTAATCGAGACCAACTATTATGACAATTCTTTAGCAACGTGAAATTTTGAATTGTAATTAAGGATTTTGCTAAATTTAATTATTTTTTTTTTTTTTTTTCTTTTTTTTTTCTTTTTTTTTTTTTTTCTCCAGAAGGACTTAAGAATGTGTTCAACATGCCATACATTTTTAGATTCTGTGTTGAAAAAGGTCTTTGATCTCTCTTTTTTTTCTTGATTTCCCTTCACCCTCTCTCATCCCTTTTCTCATCTGCTACTTCTAATCTAGGCTTGTGTTGTATAAATAAATCCTAAATTGACGTCATTTGTCTGTGTTATGGAACACTGTTTATGTTGAATCAGTTTTGCTGTTTTGTTAGTACGGAAGGCAACCTGAATAGTCCAGGTGCAGAAGCCTGAAGCTTAGTGGCTTGAAATGAACATGTAGATTGATCCAGTCAAATTCTTACATTAATTAACTGTACTTCTTAACTGTTCTCCTTCTTCTTTCTCTCCCCTCCACCTTCCCTTGCCCCCAGCTCCTTTGTAAATGAAAACATAATCTTGATTCATGTTGCATAGCTTTGTTTTTGGTCTGACACAGAGCTGAAGTGGGTTTTGCTTGGCAAAGCAAGGTATTACAAAGGTTGCTGGAAACACTGTGTGATTGCTACGTGATTTTTTCCCTCTCCTTTGTTTCTTGCCCTTACCGATGAAATCAACATAGATCTGTAAATGAGGTGTGTCTAATTTGAACTACCGAGTGCTTTATAGGTGATAAATTTGCTGTAACTATTTCCTGAAGATGTTTTCTTTTCCCCACTTATGCTGAGAGTTGTGCTATTATTCTTCTATAGAAAGACTGTTTAAGATGTCTACTTCCAGCTGAAACAGCTCTAGTCTTTACTAAAGTATATATTTGTTTAAGGGACTTCTACAGAAAAAGAAATAAAAATAACCTCTGAAAATACAGGTCTTCAATAAGAACTTGATTGCACTCAATTAAAAGTTTTGCCACAAATTTTCTCTGTTTATTTGTGAAATGGTAAAATATAAAACCACTCCTTTTGTCTTATTTCTTGATACTGGTTTTTCTGAATAGCAGATTTAGCATACAACTGAGTGTCACTTAAGGGTCCCTTTACAGTGCCAGAATAGTTATACATTTATATGTATATATAAGAATCAAGCCTTTAATCTCTCAATGCCTTGATCTGTAAGGACCCTGATAATACTTGCTTTGTCTCTAAGCTCTTTGATGCAGCGTGGTTCCAAACCCCATTGCTTTTGGGACAGCCTTGCTGAGTGAGGACCTTGTTCTTTGTTGGACCTACTACAACATTTACTATTTACTCAGACACAACATATGTCTAAACCAGAAGTGACATGGCAAAACCATACACTTGCCTGCTAGGTAGGGCTAGAACAACTCCTGTGCCATTCAGTGTCCAACACTGAATGCGTCCCTCTTAGAAACTGGCTATTCAATATTATATATTATTGCTGTAGTTTGGGTTGTTGCCTCTGGCTAATTTTCTGAAAGCTGTTCAAGCCCAGATCTGACAGTAGAACAATTAGCATCTCTTTTGACTTTTCTGTGACACTCATATTTCACAACAGCAAAGTAGTTGCTTTCAACCCTTTTGCATTTGTGGACATAGTGAGAATTTCTGAAGCTGAATCATATCTTAAGCAGAAAATTCCTCTGATAAAGTGGATATTTTTGTGTACAAGAATCAGAAGTAGAAATCACATTCAACTTTCTACAGAATTTACAGGATGAAGGATGCCCAGTGGAGAAACGAAGGTCTGGTTCTTAAGGGTTGTCACTCTACCATCATTACAAAATAAGAGTAAAGATAATAATAAAGAAAATATTCTGCACTCGTCTCATGTAAATTAGACTAAAGGGGTGGGATACATCTCCCCTCAGAGAGGACAGGACCTGATCTCTTGTGTGGTTCTAGATGCCTTCCATTTTCAATGAGACTGGTGGGAAGAGCTTGCTGCAGTGATGGGCCAGTAGCAAATGACTCTTCTGTGTGAATTTTAGGTATTGATAGATCAATAGGATTTGGTGAATTAGATTCTGCTCTAATGTGCAATTCCCTGAGGTGCCTTTGTAATGACCTGTTACCTACCCTCCTTAGGGTGGTTTGATACAATCAGCCTCAAAGGACCTTGGATGGTTTCTCAGCCAGGTTTAATTCTGCCTCCTCATAACCCAGTCCTCATTTAATTGAGAAATATGTGAGGGGTTGGTCCACCAGCTATCTTGCAGTCCTCCTCTGTGTCATTGTGCTTAATCTTAGGGTATATCTTAATCATAATTGCACAGATTCATACAAGGAAAGATAGTGTTTGTACATAAGTTAGCATAATGACTGGATCTTGAAATTAGTTTAGTATCACAATGCTGCTGAAATGCATGGGAATTAGTCACTCAAAGATGGAAAAATCATAAGCTTACTTTTTATTGTATTTTTTTTTTCCATTTTACCTAAACATCAGAATATGAAACAATAGTTAAAATATATCAAATAATGGAAAAGCAGCTAAATAGAAGTTATATTTTGGTTTCCTATGCCTTTCGATGCAGAAATTAGGATGCCATTTGGGGAAAGAAGGGAAGGAAAGAGATAAATTTTTCAATGAACTTTCAGCAAGTCAAACTACATTTTTTGGAGTAGTTGGGATCATGTGACACAGCTGGAAGTTATGATGGTGAAGAAGATGCTAAACATCACTTTGTTATGCAGATGATAGAAATTTGGCCTGTGGACATGGCCAAAATCCCTGTAGCCTGATGCAAAACCCAAATGATGGTATGCTAAAACAGACTTGGAAACTATTTGGCCACAGACAAATTTACATCTCCCTGGGTTAACGACACAAGGGAGAACAGTCTCGTCCTGTTGCCCTAGCTTTCTAACTACTTGTGATTTACCTTCCTCACTGGGATGTTATCAAGCCAGCCCAAACTCCTCCCAGATTCCTGCCGACTGCGGTCCCTTTACTTCTGATGCTTAGCAGCTTTTCTGGAGAGTGTCTCGATGGGACAGTCTTTGTACTGTAAGATGATCCAGCCGTCAGGCAGGAGGTTTGAGCATGCCTGAAGAATTTGGGAGAAGGGTTTCTAAACTTCACCATGCATAAGCCATGTGAGCATATGGTCATAAATCCTATAAGCTTGGGCACTTAGTGGTGATACAATAGCACTTGATGGACTCCTCTGGATAATGCTGCTGTAATATACGTTGGATACAGCAGGGAGAGACTGGAGCCTCAGGGTCGGCTCTATGGGCTTTGCCGACTTAGGCAATGTGGCAAATGTCCACTGTACACACAGACAGCTCCAGAATGCAGCGATACATCTGGGCAACTGCTTATTGAACCCCCCGACAGAGACATAATGCTCTGCAATGCCTGCCCAGAGGAGTTTTCAGGAGAGGAGACCTGATTTCCTCACAGTGCAGCTGAGAGCTTTCCCCTTCCCTCCCTCTCATTCCCTGGCTGAAGGCAGAGAGCGTCTGTGTTGCCATTTGTGAGTTTTGCTTCAGGGAAGAGACAGCAAGATTCTGTTTTTCAAGCCGGGTGCTGTGTATCCGTGAGCATCAGGGACCCAGAATACCTGCCCTTGTGTCAGCAAAAAGATATTACTAAGGATTGTTCTGATTTGCTTCTATCTCATTACAAGCTGATCACGGCAATTCTTACTAGGGTTTTCTGAGTAGCACCACCCCCTTCCTCCCCTCTCATATGTCCTGGGGATGAAGGGGCTAATCCTTTACATTAACCAGCCCATTAACTATTGTGCCTGTAAAAACACCCAGCCTGTCACAATTACTCCTGGCTCTGTTCCCTTCTGCCCATCAACTTGATCGAAGATAATGTGTAACGGGATAGCACAGCGCTGCGTGCTGTTGACACTAGGAAGAAAGATCCCAGGGCTGAAGTGCCACTCAGGTTACAGATGAGCTGGAAAATCCACCCACTCATGAGGGTGGTGACAGCTTTGTATACAAACTCTTGCTGCCTGTGATACTGAGATTGCCGAGGCTGAAATTCTGCAAGTGCTTGACGGGCAGGACTTTGACAAGAGCCAACAGGGAGAGGGGCTGGGTGGATGTCACTGGAGGTCAGCTGGGTCATCTCTTTTTTAAACCTCGATGCTATAGCATAAGTGGAATAAGTTATCGGCTTAAGATAAATCAAACAAGGATATCTGCTTACCATACACCTCATCCTTTTTGTCACTCAGTACAAAGGGCAGGCTGAGAAGCTAAACATACAACTACTTTGTAGTGACCACAGGTTGTGCGCATCATGATGCGGTTAGATGAATTTCTGCAAGCCATGACTGAGATGCCTGGCAGTCTACTGCAGGAGCTGGGGCACTGAAGCCAAACCACTGGGCATCGGCCAAGTCATGCCCAGGAGCCCTACCCTGTCCTCTTGGTTCTGACTCTGAGGTCACATACACCATTGTGTCATCTCATATCGATACTTCTATAAATGCTTCAGTGCAGGACTCAAATATTGACATTTCTTTCTCTCTCTCCTCCTCCTCTTTACTTTGTCCTAAGAAGTGTGTTTTTCATGGGAAGTGGTTAAAATGTCAACTTCCAACCTGAGGTGCCTCAGCTCAAGGCAGAACATTTCAATTTTATCAGCTGGCACAGAGAGATCTGTTTCAAATCATCTTTGACAACATATTAAGCTGCTTTTCTACCTCAGATTGGAAATGGTCTCCCCACTGGGTCATTTCCTTTCTCTGGAAATTAAAGTGCTTTTCTCCACCTGAAAACCAAGTACATGTAAAACAGGTGAGTGGGTGAATCACTGGGGCATGAACTTGACTCAGGGGAGAGAAAGAAGCATTTGGATTTTCAGAATATACCAACAAAGGAACAGTTAAATTCTCACTTGATGTGAAAACTGGCATTGCAACTAGCTTTACTGAACTGAAATGCAATGTTACATCTTCAGTATTAATAAAATATTTTGTTTTGAGTAAAAGCAAGCTTTTTAGAATTAATGTTCTGTGAAAAGGTTCAAAATGTCCCCTATTTCATTTTTGGAATAAAACAACTTCAGGAAAGCCAGGACTTTCTTGAAGGACAGAAATACTGCAGTGCACTTAACTTTAACATTTATATGACAGCTGACAAAGCATGACTTTAATGTTGGCTGGGATTATCCATGAAATTGTAGCAGTAATATAAAATAAAGGCTTCTGAAGTACTCTGGGCTGAGGTTGCTTTCCTGGGAGGGATGAAATATGCTGGGATTAGGTGTAATTTTTAGAGTATAAACTCACAGAAAAAAAGATTATCCATATTTGGATAGAAGAAGTCCACCCAAACTGCCTATATATATATATATATATATTTTTTTTTTTTCATGCATGCCCATTCATAGCTGGTACTGTATAGCACAGCACCTCTTACTAATGCAGAGTGAATTGGGCAACAGAAAATCATTTGTCACTGGGTTTCTGGGGACTCCGCACCATCTCTGAAGGGTCATTCCATGATCTGTGCATTTCCATTCCTTTTTGGATTCCCCTGAACATTTGAGAACTCTTATTGCCGCTATCCTTTTAACTCAAAGTATTCTGAGATTAAAGGAAGTGTTACAAACACAGTCATAATGCCAGCACAGAAGATGTTAACGGTTTCACTATGAATGAACAGTCATAATAATAATAATAATTCTTGGACTGAAACAGGTTGAAAGGTAGGGTTCAGCAGGCCAGAATGAGTTTATAGTGTCAGGAATGCTGTCTGGCCTCAGAGGTTATTCTGCCAGAAATAGTTCTCCCCATCTCTGGGGTCAGAGTAGGGGGAATATAAAATTCAGAGCACGTTTTGTAAAGAACTGCTCAGCACTTATGTGTTCTGGTCAATAATTCCTTACTCAACAAAGGCAGGTCCAAATGTCTGAGACAGTGGAGTCTAAATGAAATCCTGTGTTCTATGTCTAAACAAGATGAATAACCAGCAGTCCTGGATTGGTGGTATCTTTTCTGCACAGCTATCTCTGTTCATAGTAGGGAGGTATGTTCCAGCTGAAAACCTTTAGGAGTATTTGTGAATAAAGCAGCAAAAGCAGTGAGAAAACCTAATAACCTGACATAGATAAGCAACCCTGTGAATAAGAAGGAAAAATACAATTATATAACCTCATCTTAGTTTTAGCACTTTTGGAAGCCTGTACGAAATGACACTGGGTTACCTTCTATTAAGCTAGCACACCCAGACTTAACTAAAAGAGTATGGGGACTGTTGTGACTCCAAGATATGACACATAGGATAGAAATTATTTTGAGATCTAAGCTTCTCAAAATCTCAGAAATGGCTTTGTATACCCTAGTTAATATCTATATTATTTTTTTTAGTGATGCATATGCAAACAGAAGGGAATGTCAGTGAATGTATGACTACCTAAAACAAGATGTCTCTGCTTTGTTAATCCTAACTTTATATCAAGAGCAGGAACCCTGTTTTCTTGCTCCTGCCCCATCACCCATGAACAGCTAATGGCTCATGACACAATGCCAAACACTTCTCTTCAACATTTTGGCTGCCAACCAGCTGCTCAAGTGAAGTATAGTTAAAGACTCAAGCACAAACTTGCTGGTTTTGTTTTATGCGTAAAGAAGGGCTTGCCTTCCTAGGAACTTGTCTTATTTGCTTTTCTGTATCTGTATTTTTCCCCAGCTCTGTGTCTCCAATCTAATAAAACCCACTGATTTACCCTGCAATCTTTGCTGATTGCCCTGTTGCTGTGAGGTTGTATTTCCCAAAACGAGCAGAGATGTTGCAATACAGCATGATGAAACATCTGGAAATTGAAAACTGAAAAGCAGCCATTGCAGGTGAGATGCACCTTGCTTCCCTCTATATTGGGTATATGGAGAACTAAGCTCCTAGAATGGACATCACAAAACCAGAATTACAGGTGATTACTACTCTAATCAGAGGGAAACTAAGAGGAGAGATGCAGGGAGTTTGGTGCTGTTTCAAGGCTGTAATTAGGCATAGGAGCTTTGGGGGAGCTATCTGCAAAAGATACTTATATTTTATTTTTGATACCAGAAACAACTAAACAGTGGTTTATACATCCAGAATCTGCTACGCTGTCTGTTTTACAGGTCCCATAAATCTTGCAAATTTGATGCAAACTAGCAGGAGAGATGAGAAGCATTCACTTTCAGACTGGAGCTTAACTTTTAGGCTGCTTTTCAAGTTTCTGCAGTGATTAGTTCAAAGTTACTTGTAGGAACTTGTTGACCACTGTGTTGGTCTTTGAAAAGGGTATATTCCAAGTGTGGTGGATGCTATCTGTGGAGGTACTGCTGCAGAATTAATTGCCAATGTGTCTCTTTTCTTGCTATGAGGAGGAAAATAGGTATTGATCACTCTTATTATTTACTTTATCATTTGTTGTTTGCAATTCTGGTGAGCTAAGGAACAATGGGCAGTGCAGGTATAGGTAATAAAGCCAATTTAGCTCCAGAGATCTCAGTGTGCAAAAGGAGGAGAAGGATGAGTGTGTCTTTATGTGTGTGTGTGTGATGGGGGAATGGATTTGGAAAAGAGAAATAACATTGAAAGCAGTAGCATTGCATTACAAGCCCGTCAGCCTGGAGACTGTAGAAACATGGAACCTTTTGCTTCTCAGCTGCTGGAATTTAACTTTATTGTTGTTCATTTCTATTCCTTTAATAAAGAATCCTGAGTTGAACTCCTTGCATGCTTAGTGCACTCTGCCTTTGGCTGGCTTACTCAGGCTTTCCCTTGTAAACTCTGGAGTGAATTGTTTAATCCGCTGGACTGGAGTTAGAGAAACCGTGGAGCAGCTCATTCATTCACTGGCGAGGCTGCATTTCTGCTCTGCAGTGGCTGGGACAGCCTACGCTTGCTCCTTGACTCGGTAAGCTATCCGTTTCACTGGCTGGTTCAAGCCGCGTGCTCCCTGCATTCTTTTGGTCACAGGGGCGTAGGAAACGATCTTACCGCTCAACTTATATAATGAAATGTCCTGGCAAAGCCAACCGTGATTTTGTCATTAAACTTCGATGCCTCCTCTCTCAGCCTTCCCCTCCTCCCCTTTCCTGCCTCGAGTCTATGCTTGTAAAACCGGCAGTGAGTCTGCCACAAAATCATTAATCCAGCAAGGTAGGGAGGTCTGTACACATACATTGCTGACGTGGGCTTTCATCGGTGTGTTTGTATGGCTTTGATAGCCTGGGCTTTCCCCTTAAGGGCTTGGGAATGAGTGGTGGTGGACCCAGGCGAAGACTTGGCCCGCCAAAACACAGGGCTTTCTGGTTCCAGTAACCACTGGCTCCGAGTGAAGACAGAAAGCCAGGGGGGAGGAAGGAATTTCCACCGCAGCACTATGTTGGTTTTGTGATTCAATACAATCAGTGTGTGTTTTTTAACTAATTTATTTATTTATCTGTCTAGAAAGAAAATGGAGGCGGTTGTCCTACAAGGGAGAGAAGCTTTGCTCTGCAGAGCAAAGGACAAATTGCACTGAGGCTCCAACCTGCCATGGCAGGAAACAGGCAATTGGGAGACCCATAGCATGACTGCTGCTGAGCTCCAGATTGCTCAAAAAATGCATCCCACTTGTATAGTAGAGCCAACAAAACCATGGGGTTAAGGAACAAGTAGGCTCCCTTTTCTCTAAGGCCAAGGTACTGGTGATGAATCCATATAAAACAAACAAACAAAAAAAAGCTATGGAAAAAAATGTTGCCTCACATTACTTTAATCCTCCATAGTTAGTGCACAGTAACTTGAGTTTTGGGGTGGTTTAAACCATCTAGAACATCACCTTATGGTGGCTTTACAGAACAAACAGGATTATTTTCTACTAGTGCACTCCCTTGTGGCTGGAAGCTTTCTGAAACTTTCTGAACAGACTGTTTCTGTCTTGAAAATACATTATTTTTTTCACAAATAAAACTTTTGAAAAAAAAAAGGTGGGTTTTAGCAGGTTGCAATTTGCAAACATATGTGTGAATCTGTGCATATGCAAATGTAACATTTTGTAGGATGGAAGTGTTCTGTCTTAATCTTGTCAGAAAAGAGAACTACCACTTTTCACACTATCATGACCTTTTATTTTGAAGATTTCTTTGTATGTCATGATAGTCATTATAATGTTTTAAATTATTATAGTACATTTGAAAACTTTTGATTTTAATCCAAATTGTTATGCCCTCTCCCACCAAAAATAAAGTATTTTTTTTTAGATTATTTTGATATGATTGGCAATGATTTCCTTTTTGAACATTATGAACTATTTTATAAATAAAAGTTCATGTTTTCATGCAGATGTAGCAACAGCTCAGATGCAGACAAGACATATGCCACTTTTCTCCTTATGGTGACCATCAAAACCTCATTAACTATGGAGTGGAAATTACATCGCATGACCTAAGAATGTGCACTTTTGCCATGTGCGCGTAATAGAAGCCTTATGTAAGATGAGTGGACAGTGAGGGTTGAGAACTGGCTGGATAGCAGAGCTCAGAGTGTTGTCCCCAGTGGCACAGCCCAGTTGAAGGCCTGTGGCTAGTCGAGGGGAGGGATCTTATCAATGTGTATCAATATCTGAAGGGAGGGTATCAAGAGGATGGGCCAGACTCTTTCCAGCGGAGCCCAGTGCCAGGACAAGAGGCAACAGACACAAACTGGAACACAGGAAACTGCAGCTGAATATAAGAAAATACTTTACTCTGAGGGTGACAGAGCACTGGAACAGGTTGCTCAGAGAGGCTGTGGAGTCTCCTCTAGAGGTATTCACAACCCATTTGGATATGACCCTGTACAACCTGCTCTAGGTGACCCTGCTTGGCAGTGGGCTTGGACTAGGTCATCTCTAGAGGTACCTTCCAACCTCAACCATTACATGGTTCTGTGTTTCTGTAAATACTGATGATATTGAACCTATGAGGTCTTTCTCTCAGCAGCATAAAGTAGTAGAGTCAAGGCTAGCAACTAATCCATTCTAAGGATAAAATATTCAGTAGGAAGTAAGATTGTCTGGAAATAAGACGCTAGCAGTCCCCACTAAACCATTTCCCTAAGCTCTACATCTAAACGTCTTTTGAAGACTTCCAGGGATGGTGACTCCACCACTTCCCTGGGCAGCCTGTTCCAATGCCTCACAACCCTTTCAGTGAAGAAGTTCTTCCTAACATCTAACCTAAAACTCCCCTGGCTCAACTTAAGCCCATTCCCCCTCGTCCTGTCACCAGGCACGTGGGAGAACAGGCCAACCCCCACCTCGCTACAGCCTCCCTTGAGGTACCTATAAAGAGTGATAAGGTCACCCCTGAGCCTCCTCTTCTCCAGGCTGAACAAGCCCAGCTCCCTCAGCCGCTCCTCGTAGGACTTGTTCTCCAGAACATGGAATATTTGGGATATTCCATGCTGTGGAAAAAGGGATTGGTGTCTGATGACTCTGGAGTGTTGTATCATGTATCTTATGGAAAAGAGATGTCTTAGGAAAGAGATAATTAACTAGCAAGAAAATAGACAAAGAAAGAATAACGCAGAGTAAGAGCAGAGGTGACTTTTTTGGAGAGATGGAAAGGTAAGAGAGGTAATAAATCAGGACATGAGAATAATGTTCTTGATAAGTCTCTAGATGGAAAGGAGTTGAAATAGTCGTAAGCATTTCAGCTTCAGCAATTGCTGAAATGCAGCTTTAGCTGGAATGCAAGCTTAGCTGAAACACTGAAACTTCCCAGAGTACATTACAGTACTGATAAAGACTAAAGAGGACGGGGAAGTTCAGGCTCAAACCTGTCATGTATTTGACACTGCCTCACTGGCACAACTCAAGTCAGTACTAATAACTAGCCTGATGTGAGGCTGAACCCAGCCTGCTTAGGGCTCTTGAGGAGAGTTTAAACATCCCATATGATCTCCTGAGAAGACACTGCAGAAACTCACCCTTTTTTCTTGGCCAGCAGATACAGGAAAACAGCTCTGATTCTGTCTCTGATCAGAGAAAAAATGTCTCTGATGAATGATGGTTACTCCTTCTACTGACAATTTCTGTCTAAGACACAAATGCAGAATTTTTGCAAGCAAATATAATCCCATCCAACGTGCTCTATTACTGCTCATGGTACATTACTACTCATGAGGAGAGACTTTGACGATGAAAGCTCCTATAAAAAGCTACGTTATGGGCAGATTAGTGACTGGTATAAACTGAAATCTCCAGAGATGGTGATTCACTCTGAGGATATATCCATCTATTTTCTGCTTGGAAAATTAGACAAATGGCAATGTACATGAAGGCCCAACCTTGTCTGGAAATGCCATCTGGTAAAGGTAGAGTAGCGCACATGGCAATAGCTGAGTGGGTGATCACAACCACACAGTGATTACCAAAGGGAAAAAGGTGGCCTTCCCTTAGCAAGGATCTTCTGCTGATTTCCTAACTACTCTCTTATGTGTCTCAAGAGGAAAATGACTGTGAAAGAAAACATTCATGCGCTTGTCTGTTTGTTGATCCTTTTGGGTAAACAAGGATCTCCAAATTTTTCATCTGTAGCACATTTCCATGTAATTTAACAGCAGTCAAGCCTGTTTGTTGAAATTGTCCTTTTTTTTTTTTTTTTTTTTTCCTTCTTTTTTTTCCCTCCCTACTATTTCTCTCCAGAAACACTCACAAAAGCTCCAATCCTAATTTCCCAAACTGCCTCAGCCATGATCCTAAACTGCAGCACTGCTAAGCCTCCTGTTCATATCAGCACCTGACTTGGAGCCCAGGGAGCCAGAAAGCTTTCCTCTGGCTGCAGACCCAAGCACGGGGCTGGTATGGGCTCAGCAGTGACAGGGTCCTCCTAGCATCCCCTTTCGTATCCCCTCACCACTGTTGGTACAGGATTTGCCTCCTTTCCTTCTAGTAGCAATGTACAGGGTTGCACCATCCTGCTACCCCATAAACAACAACACAATGAGCTTATAACTTTAAGCCTCCAAATGAAATAAGAAGCTAATTTGCCCCATCTCAGTGCTTGCCATCTGTAAGAATTAGTCCCAGGGGGAAATGAATAGAACCATTATTCCTACTGTGCTCTTGGCTGTGTAATTCCTACAGTGGTGAAACAGTAGACAGCAAGAGGAAAAACATAATACTTGTGTGACCGGCCTGCCATTGGCTAGGCGAGGTTGTGTGTATCTTGTTCATGAAACGAAGAGTCGGGCAGACAGCTTAAGGGGTGACAGACTTCAATGTCCAAAATGCTTCTTAGGCACCAACTAATTAAAGCACTGTGTGGAACGGATAACAGAGCTAGGAGGCAAGTTAAAGGTTCATTTATTGATGTCTGAGGCTTGTGAATGACTCCACTGCAAACCATGGAAAATACCGGCCTGTGACTGCAATTATATTTATGCTCCCTCAGAAAATCTCTTGCTCCCTTTCTATGTCTCCTGTGTTCTCCTTTTGTTGGAGATGATGTTAAAAGTGAAGCATGACGGCCCGTTAACCCTCACTGGTCTCCCCGAGCAGCATTGTTCTTGCCAGGAGAGGTTGGATTCTCCTCTGGTGGAAACTGGCCCCATTCCCGTTTTATACTACGTGAGGATGTGGCCTCTAATTTTTCAGCTGAGTCGAGCCCAAGCCATGAAGTAAAAGGTTCATAAAGTAAGATTTTCCAGTCTTAAGTAAACGTTACTTTATCTGAGAGGAATGAACAAGAATGAACGAAAGCACAAGGAGGAGAGCAGTGTGTGATACTCCTCTCCTGGGTGGCTATCCGAAGAATAAAATGGTTGCTGTCCCTGAACACAACCAAATGAATGCTGCCTCTTGGAAAGGCAAAAGTTGTGACCAAGGGAACACTGAGGAGCTTAGCCACAAACAAAACTTGCTATCCAAGCAAATAGAAACGTATTTATCCCTTCTGTTTGAGTCAAGGAGTGAGGCACAGGGAAATTCAGTCTGTGTGGTACAAATCTTCCCAGTATCATACCAGGAGTCCCAGTTCAGGGACTTTGCACTAAAACCACTTGATTTTCCTTGTCTTATTTATTTTGATTCTATTTGGACTTTGGCAATGAAGAAAGGTGAGTCTACTCATCTCAGGACCTTCCTAATCTGGGGTACGTGCACCAGTTCTGTATTCAAAATGAAGCATCAATGAGCCAGGACAAAAAAAGAAAAAAAGGGTCCTGGGAATGTCGCCCCTGCATATGAGGGAAAGGCTGCTGTAAGTAGGAGTGAGGGACTCAAATCTGAGGGCCGAGTAAAGTAATAAGCAGCTTGATAAGCAGCTTTTCTTGTGCAGCCCAGAACCACTCCATGCAGGCACTGGTTCGTGCCAACTTTTTGCTGCTGACATGATTTTTGTTATGATTTTTCATTATATACATGTATGCGTATATATATAAAACTTTTTTTTGTTGTTTGTTTGTTTGTTTGTTTTTGGAGGCACCCTGTTGCTGTTCAAAAACAATAACTTCTCCACCTATGCTGCTCTTACTATGTCTTTCTTCCTTTTCTTTTCTATGTCTTTGCTGTTCCCATTTGGCTTTATACGTTACTCTGAGATAATTGGAATTATCCATCTCTCCTCCCTTTCTGTCTCCCTAAATCAAAGCCTTTGAGCATCATGTGTTCATCAATACCCTTACCTTCCTGTGCAAATCCTGAACCTCTCTGCATCATGCTCTTAGTATTTGCTGTGGTTTTGTTCTTTTGCTCCTCTAATTCCAAAAAAGTACTGGAAGTAACAAATCATCTCAACCACCTTGACGATCTGAGCAAGAAGAGGAAACAGAGACTGTGTCCTTAAACAAACCACTTCACCCCACTGTGTCTCATTTATTCACCTCCTTTTTTCCCTTGCACTGTTTTTGGAAGCTTCCAAAGACAAAACTGTACATTTTTTTTTTTTTTCCAAATGGGTCCTCATTTTACACAGGAGCTCACTGTACTTCTGTGCTACAAGTTGCAATACAAGCTGAAGGATTGTGAAAGATAGGAAAGTGTATGTCTGAATGAGGGCATGCCAGCCACCAAGCCCACAAGGGCTTCCTGGTGGAGAAAACAGACAGGCAGAGCATCAATATGTCCTCTATCTACAGTGGACTGTAAATATTAGTTTAAGACCAAACACCTTATATTCTGAAATAAAGAGGATCCCAGTATTTACATGGAGAATGTAGAATAGTAGCAGCAGAAAGGAGATTAGCAACTTCTGATGTGTTTTACTGAGACATAGCATATTTGGCACTTTTTTTTTTTTTTTTTTTTTTTTTTTTTAATCCGGTGGTGAGAAATCAAGTCTGAATTGCAGTGGAAATGGATCTGCAGCATTATGGTTCCTCGGAAAAGGTCCAAATCACCTGCCAACCCTGACTTTTCCTGCTCTAAAGCTCAGCAGAAGAATTACCTTCAATGAAGAAAAGGCTTCTTGAGCATAGTAGGCAAGTCAACAGGACTTGCTAGCTTAACAGCTGATCTTACATCACTTAGATTTTAGTGGCCAAGAGGCGAGGTGATGGTGTTTTGCATGAATGATCTGGTAGGGGAGAGCCACATTTAACATCTCCTCCAAGACCAGCAACAGCTTCAGAACCTGAAAATGGAAGCCTTAGCCAAATCGGTTGCTTATCACACTGAAAGCTGGTAAGGGGTGTTTGAGGGGTGCTAGTGTATATTGGATGTCTGGAGAAGGAAAAAGTATTGTGTTACTGACTGAAGAAAAGTACTTTGCAGCCAATTTGCACAGTTATAGCTGGTTGCCATGGTGTTCCTGCAGGAGTGGGAGTAGATAGGAACTTGCTGTGGGATTTGCAAGTTCTGACGCCCTGAGGTCTCTTTCTCCATCCACCCCACACAGCCGTCCAGCTACTAATTGTGCAGGAGAAGCTTACCAGATCCACTAATGGTGAGCCAATAGTTTACTGGGAAGGGACCAAGACAAAGCATGGATTTTATAAAAGACAACACCAACCCTATTGATTCTGTACTTGCAGCCGAAACCACATGGATGTGCATATGCACACGCAGTGGAAAAATGGAGGCTGGATTGCTCTGAGATGCCATTACGTTAACAAGATGGCTACCCACAAACCTGTGACCCAAAGTCATATGTTCCTACTGGGAATATCACAGCACAGAACATTACGTCAGCCCCACACAGTTCTTTAAGAACAGCACTGCCTTTCCGCTCGGCACTATATATTCCTCCCTTTCGTCTCTTGGAGAATTCCCAGAACCGCTAGTTCTAGGCACGAAATTCTGCATCCAGATCCTAAAGCCAGCTAACACATCCCACAGAACACTTGCGTTCAGATGGGTGGACAACATCATAGGTCATGGAAGACCAGCATAGCCTCCTCTGTGCCAACCCGGAATGGTGACGGCAGATAGCAACCTTCACAGCTAGAAACACAGTCATGGGAAGACGTGGAGGTGGAGCTGAATGAAAGCTAGGCATTGATGAAACCTCCTGCAAGAGTGAAAATGTTCAGCTAAAATGGGAGATATGGGATGTAAGCAGGCCTGTATTGCCCGGGTTATTTTAAATTACACTGTTTGCAACATAAGGAATAATGAGGTTGACGGTATCAGATAAAGGGAACCTTGTGCCAGAACTGTCAAGAGATGTGATCCATTCCTGTTGATGAATTCCTTACCCTGATCCATACAATGTGCCCAGGTCGATGGTGTGGACCTATCCAGCCCGTGTGTGTCTCAGAATCAGTCTGCTGGGCTGCATTGCTGCCAAGTCACAGCACGTTTTCCTGTCTTGGGCCTTTCTTTGACAAACCACTGCCAAACACATGCTTGTGATAAAGTAACCAAAGCCAGATTCAAAATCTGTGATAAAACACTTTGCTGAATCTGAATCTTTTACTCAACATCCACATGCTATTTGCAGTGGCCACTAGGTCTAGATTCAGACATTTTCAACCCATGTTTATAACTGATGCTCCTGACAACACCCTGACTACCTCTGCTGAGGACTGATGTGAGGGGACAATGGAAAGTGTCCACTCCCACCCCATAGGAGAAAACTTTCTTTCCCATGGCAGACTTCTGTATCCCATGCATGAAGAATAGTTTATACTCAGACCACCTATTAAGGCACCCATTAAGGTGACTAAAATAATTGAGGATGCCCCAGATGGTATTTTATTACATGGCGGTGATGAATAACTCAGACCACTCACTCTCAAGTCTCCTAGATGCTGCCCCTGGATCTATGGAATGAAGAAGTCATCACAAAAGAATCAGGCTCTACAAGTAGGTGGTCAAAAGATAGCCCCATCTTCTCTCCATGCACTGGGAAAGGATTCAGTCTCTGGTACCATTGACTGCTAGATAGCTTGGGTTATCATCACACTTTTCATTATCAGATTAGGAGCATGTATCTATGAAGGGCACTGCAGTGAGATGACAGCATTGCCTTTGGGGGAAACTTCTCTGCCACCTCTGAGTTTCTCAGACTGATGAGGGTGGTGACGCTTGTCAGCCAGCACAGATAGAAAATCAGCCATTAGACACTCCATGATTAGGGCCCCTCTCATTATTTTAATTTTGGTTTTGCAGTGAGACAAGCTGGCAGCCTTGTGCTGTGCTTGGCACTGCAGAATAGTTTAATAATCACCTAATAAAACTTTTCATCTGGCTTCCCACATCCCCTCCATGCCCCAGACCTCTGCCCTTCCCTGCACTCTCTGTCAAGGATGCATAGTCTTTCATAAAGCACAGCACTGCTATAACAGCCTTCCTCTCACTTGCTAATGCTGCAAGAATTCAGGTATTTGAAGGCATTATCATAATTTCACTCTTGCTAATCCAACTGCAGCTAAAGCTATCAATAGTAATTTGCCTTCCTGAATTTGTACTGATTCTATGGGGTTTCTGCCTGTGTCCAACAGGAAAGGAGAATCTGGACCTTGATTTTGTGTTTGGTCTACAACACTGTGGAGTAGTCCTGTGTGAGTGATACTTGTACTCAGATGGCTTGAGCTGACTTAATAACCTTGACTCTTCTTGGTGGTGATGTTCCAAATGAAACCCCAGACTTCACAGTCTACATTCTTCTAAGGAAGACATGAAAACAAGATACCAGGCATCAGATGTTAAAGAGTGCTTAGCTAAATAAACCCCCCTCCTCCAAAAGGATTTTGGATCTTGTTTGTAAACCATTTTACTACACTACTACAATTTTCATCTCTCAATGTTTTGATTGAACAAAATCACAAATTTTTAGTCCGGAATACAGAACAACTGCAGCATGGGCTGAACCAAGTCATAGTGCCTGCAACCATGTCTCCTATCAACTGCATATTACCTTCTCTTTATTACATGTACTCTCTTAATTGAAGACAACAGCCCAAGGATAAGTCCAGCTAAGGAGATAGGCTAACTGAAGAATTATTATTATTATTATTATTTTCTCTCTCTCTCTTTTTTTTTTTTTTTTTAATAAAACATAAAAAAATGAACTATAGACATGTTATAACTTATGCTCTTTAAAATAACTGCAACTGAACAGCAGGAGACAAGACTGCTTGTTTGTCTTGTATCAGATGCTACCCTTTGGGCCAAATAGAGGAAATGGAAATTCTAACCTTTCTGACAGCAGTAAGGTCACCCCTATGAAAAAGGCATTTATGAAGGGCAAGGCGAGGATGAGATACGGATAAGGACAGTATGGAGACTGCAGGAAAGAGCAGAGACCTGGCTGAGAATAGCTGTGAGCACAAGGGTGAAGCTTTCCAGCTTGACAAACACAAATTTCTGAGGGTGCCAAAGGGGACAGTGCAGACATGTTTGCCATTCAGGCTTCCTCTGAGAGTTGCTGGACTGAAAGCAAGCTCATGCATAGGAACTCATCAGGCAAGTGGAGCCAGAAAGGGCAGGTGGAGAGACTTGTTTACAACTCTTTTTATTTCTACTCTCAGCCAGTCTGAGTTTTACTCACTTAAAACTAGAATGAGTAGTTAATTCTTTTTCATGTTCTGAGAAAAACTAGCTTTTGGGATGGAGAGTTCTTTTGGTGATGTTGGAGAGAGGTAGTGGCATGGGCTGAGGGATGAACAAGGCTGATTCCTTTGTGCACTGTGCTGGTTTAAAGCATTTATCAGCCCCAAACCTGATGCTACCTCTGAAGATATGCTAAAACTGGCTTCAGGGCTCCTAGCTGCAAACAAATAATGCTACAGTTCACTGAACCCCAGAATCAATCTGGCATAAATTTACTGAATTCATTCAAAAACTTCTCCACATTTTAATCTTCATAAAGTGGATGTAGTTACCAAATTATACAGATCTTGTCCTAAGAAGACCTTTTTCCACTGAGAGCTAAGGAGACATGAGGGTTATAAGATCAGGTAGCTTTCTACAGCGCAGACATATATTTATGTGACTTAAAGCCCACTGAATACAGTTTAAATCCTGAAATGTCTGTGTGGACATTTCCACAAATGCCCATTTTAAGCTCTGCTGTGGAATTTGATAGCATTACTCATATGCTGAAAGCATGCAAAAGTTTTACTCGCCAGGAACTCTCTTGATACTGTATCTGCTCTCTAGCAGAGAGAAGACAGAGATGGATACTGGGTCTAGATTTTAATTTGTCAAGGACATTGTAGAGTGGTGGCAGGTAAGTTACAAATAAATTTGGCCAGGTTGTGCAGAATACTCCCAGTGGTGTCCAAAATGTACCGAGTCCTTAATGGATGGGCAGTCAGAAGGCCACAGATTTGACCCATTTTTCAGAGGAACACCTCCAGCTTTTCCCAGCACTGTGGTAACATGTGACTGAAAAAGAAGTTCATTGCCAATTGAGGGAATAGCACCATTTTTGATGGACAGACGGGTTTTCACTAAGAGGAATCCTATCCAACCTCTGCCCTGGGCTGACCCTGCTTGGTTTGTGAAATCGGAGAGGATCCCAGACCTAGATGGCCCAGCATGTGTTCAAGTGCACTTGAGGAATGCCAGCAGGCAGATAAGCTGGGTAAATGTCTAATAAGGCAAAGTTTCCTGCTCTGTTATTGTTTAAAACATATCTATAGGATTCCTTTTTTAAAAAAGGTCATTTTGATTTGTTTCCCATGTGCTTTTTTAAAAGTCAGTGTTTGGCATCTGATACCTTGTGCAATGTATAATCCCCATGGTCCAAAGAGCTTTAGAGCGCCAGGAAATCCAGAATCTTGGCATGAATCTGGGGCCAGCTCCCATAACACATGGCTGCATGACTTTTCTCTGTTTGTGGTATCTTTGTGACACCATGGTACGTGGTGTACTCAGAAATCAGCTGTGGGGTTTGCCTCAGAGACCGTGTGAGAGAATCCCCCCACCCCTCCCATCTAGTGCAACTTGAAGGAGCCCCAGACAAAGAGGGCTTGTTCTTTCAAAAGAAATAAATGATGACTGGAAAGAATAAAGCCCTGAACACTGCCCCCCTGGAGGGAAGGGGAAGAGAGGTGGTGGCCAAAGGAGTGATTGATTGACCACAACCCCTTGACACCTAAATGCATTATCTACAGTGGTATGTGTGTGTATTGATGCACTGTGCCGAAAGACAGGCAGTCCTGGAGGGTCAGCCCCATGCAAATTGTGGATCCAGGGATAAATTGCATTTATTATGCAACTTCACTTACATGAGCTCACTAATCCATCTTTTCTAGACTGACAGGCCCTCTTACATCTCAGCCTCTGAACAGCACGGCAGCTAGGGACTTATTTAAGTTACTGCTCTTCTCTCTAAGCTTTCCCAGATAAAGCTCTCTCCACCTATTCCTCACCGGAGTGACCTGAAGCTCAGGACACGATCCAGAGTCTTTGCTTAAATGATATCCATGTGTAAGGAACAGCTGCACCACACAGGTAGTATTGAGCAGCATTACTTTTGGTTTAGGGAATACACCCCATTTGGGGAGAGGATAAAATGTTGGAATTATTTGAACAAAAGCTATCTCCTGTTCTAAAGCCATAATAAATTTAGCTGCCAATGTTCTATGATCTGGTAGGAATAGACAATGGAAACTCAGCTTTGGGCAGGTGGAAAAACTTTTGATTCCCACAGGTTGAGGATCGGATCACCAGAATTTTCTACTGAATATTATCTTTGAGGGAATCCACCTCAGAAGTATGCAGTCCCTGTTGATACTGCTGTGAGTCCAGACAGGCATTCCTTGCTGGACCTAGAATGTCTTTAAATACTAATGGGTAACATACTGGATTTCATTTGCACACACATAATAGCATTTCACAAAAGAAACATAAAAATGTCACTAGCTTCCATCTGTGCTTGAGATATCTGTTCTTCTTACTCTAAAAATGTTATTAACTTCTATATGTATCTTTTTATTATTTTATTATAATTATTTTCTTCTTATTTCTTCCCTTCTTCCAGAGATTGAATTCCAGTATGGAGGAACTTTAGTTTCCCACTGTAGTAACAGCAATACAAAAAAATCCAGATTATTGATTATCTCCTTCCTCTAGAAAAACCTCTTGTAACCATGACATATGAAGAGCACCCAAGAAAGCAATGTGACTAATAAAAAGTTATTGGTGCACACTGTGAACTCTCAGTTAAAACTTTTGAGTAATAAGATCTTAAGATATTCTCATATATATTTTTATATATATATATATATATATATATATATTTATTTTTTTTTTCCCCACACTATATATACCTCTAACCAGAATTAGAGACAATTCTCATAGAACAGGCCTGGCATTAAATAGATGTGAGACTGGCAGCTGCCAATACTGACAAGAAAATGGTAATCGTTAAGAAAAATCAACATGAACTGGTCTTCTCTGGCCAGTTCAAAGTGGCAACTTGGGAAGAAATATGAGTATAAAATCTTTCCTAATTTGGGAGACTTAAGAAGTTATTGTAGGAGAATGATGAAAAACAGTGTTGCTTAAACGAGGAAATGGTCAAAAGCCAATATCTCCACAAATGTTCATCTCAATATGTGGATATCATTTAAAATTAAACACATCCTCAATTTCTTTTGGGACTTGTATACTAAATATGGGATTCAACTCATCTGACTTAACTGTTCATCTTAGCTGGTCAACTGAGGTTCATTTGATAGTATATGGGATGGAAGACACATCTGTAAAGGGTGTTCCCTCCTTCCTGGAGGTGCTGTTTTCTTTCCAACGATTAAGAAGAATGCCAAGACTGACTAGCTAAAATTTAAATGATTACATGGTTAGCATCTGAAGTTTCTAGACTTCCAGTAGAAAAAGTTGGGCAGTAATATTTCTCTCCTCAAACAATGAAGATAACCTGGTGAATAGAAAAGTGAGCATCTGGCTTGTGGTTGAAAATAAATCAAGATATCGTAGCAATAAAGGTTATTGTTTGTACTAGCAGTATTCAGGTTTCTAGGACATACTGATGATAAAATATTGGAGATAAATGTTAATATATGTTCCATTTTTGCTGAAGTAGCAAAAAAGTATATAAATTCATAATGCAGTTCAGCTGCTCACACATAGGTATTTCTCATCTACTAAGATGCTCTGAAGTATCTTTGACATAGATTTACTGGGAGACCTGCAACTTCTGGAGTGACAATTAGAGCTTGGTTGGGAAAATGTGCAGTAGTCAAAATGCCATTAAATGTGGCACCTAAATCTTTTTCCTGCAGGCATATTCCCAGCCTTTTTTTTTTTTTTTTTTTCCTCCCCTGTAATATTGCCAGGGACATCCTGCGTCATGTAATAAGATCTGGAGAGGCCTCATGCTGGAGAAGCTCCTTGAGCATACCAAACAAAGGAATCAGGAAACACATTTAATTAAGCAGGTGAATTCAAAGTGACAAAGTTTTAAGTTAAGGGGACCACATTATCTGTTATTCATTTTCTTGTATCTAGTTTGCTTTGAAATAGGACAAAATGAAGCAGTAGAGTGAGGAGTAATCAACAAAATTACAAAAGGGAGAGAAGTCTCTTGTGAATGAGCATCTTATACTTTAGTAAGAAGTCAAAATAACTTATTTTCTATGAACACCACCTGCTCCAAACTCCTACCTGCCTTAATTCTGTAAAGCTGCCATAAAAAAAAAAAGGCTCCTTAGCAAGCCCCTTGCTCCCTGTTACAGGTCTTTCCCCTGATTTTTCACATTGCATTTTAATTAGAAGTGCACCTGTGGTCAGAGACCACCCAATTGCAGCAGCTCTATTTTGCAAGGCTTAGAGTGAGCCCTCAGAGAGGACTTAGAGTGCACCTTTAAGAACCAAATGTAATTTTAAGCCCTCCAGATGTGTCTGCTGCACTGCTAAGGTAAGACTTGTAAGACTTGTGTTTAGCAACCAACTCAGAGTACACCTGATTTGTGCTGTCAGAAAACTTTCTTTAGGAAATGGGGAAGTCTTGTTCCTCCTATAGAGCTGCTATGAACCACTTTAGCTTGCTGATAGATGTTCAGAAACACCGAGCCTGAGCCCTCAGATCTGAAATCCAAAGAGCTGCACTGAATCCACTAAAGCCCATTTTTCCCTTCCTCGAGAACAGACATTATATTTTACAGAACTCAATATCCCATTGAAGGCCAAACTTTATTCTGTGATGAAACTATTCTTGTCCTGCTGCGTGTCTGTACCCCATGGAGGACTTGATTACAGGTTCCTCACTCCTAGGCAGCATCTGTTCCAGCCTCAACCTCCATGCTTTTCCTGTTCTCAAATGTCTGAATACCCTCACTAGTAGCAGTTGCAGTGAGTCTCCATTAGCACATGGGTGGGATGCTAACATTTTTAGTGTCAAGTGTTCAGCAGTTCCAGTGTCAGATTCCAATCTCCTGCTCCGTGTCCATTGTTTTCAGGATGTGGCTTTGTTACAGCCTGTGAAGGGAAGTGCAGAAGCAAAATACCTTCAGAAAAGCCATCCCAACAATGCTTCCTGCATCCTGAGAAGGAGAGACCTATCTTCCAAGGTTCTTCAAGTGATGCCAGTAACCGCCATGGAAGATTCTTATACCAATTCCAGATAACTATATTTTCACGATGTTCCAAGCTTTTGCAACTTTGAGTTTTGTTTGGACCACTAAACTCTGTGGAGACTGAAACATGAATAACAGCCCTGGCTTTCCCATGGTGGCCCACTGCTGCTAACAGTATGAGATCTGTGACATTTCCCAAACAGGATATGCCCTAATTCCAACAGTTGCAGCAACTATTTCAGGCAGTCCCAAGCTAAAGATAATCCTTACTTTCCTTGCTCAGGTATGACCAGCTACATTTTCTAACTGCAGCCAATTAGAAAATGTAGCTGGTAGAATCATCTAACTTTATGCTATCCTTCAGTTTTCAACAAGGAAACACAAAGACCATGTGGAATCCAGGAGATGAAAATTGTACCTCAAGGCAAAAGAACCAGAGCCTGTCCATTTAATTCCAGTTCAACTCAATTCACATTAACATAGTTTCTGTGCACAAGTACAGAAATGTACAAAATATTTCCCATGAAGCCACCATATCCAGGCTACTTTAATCTTCCTTTTCCCATGCAGCCAACCTGGGGCTTCTTTGCCCTGGGAATGGACATTCTGAAGCTGCTGTGTTCTGGTGGGAAGTCCTGGCTAAATGGTCAAATTTTCCTTTTCCCCTCCAGATGAAATTTCAGGGCAGCAGAAAAAAACATCTTAATGGAAAGTGGATCTGTCATTGTCTTACAAAATGTTCTTTGTTACCAGGAATCAGTGGGTAGAACATACAAGATGGAGGGGTTTCTCTTGCCCTACTGTAAAACTGCTATGTGGAATGAAGGTTATGCCTTCTGATGCACCTTTGTCCTTGGTGGCTTGCAAGTGAGTGTCGTTTTAGGATATGTGTCTGACTACCTGTGTCTTTGGGCCATCAGGAAGGAAGATTACTTTCTTTAAAATGCACCAGAAAGGCCAGCAATGCCAATCCTTTGCTACCCAAAGTATGGCAACACAGTGTCTAAGTGGTCTGCAACACAGAATGCTACACTCCTGTAGTTGCAGATTTAACTTTGACAGCAGAAAAAATCAGTCCATCTTGACCCAATCAATTCAGGAATGAACTGAAACATTTTTGCAATATAGCTCTCCCTCTGTGCTATGATTCATATGACTATGAATCTCCCTATGCATGCTAGGACGAGGCAGCTCTGTCAGCAATGTCAGAATTAGTAGCAGTTGCAGGAAGAAGGGATAAATGTGCATTAGCTCAACCACAAGTCATTGGTAACATTCCTCCAGAGGAACACAGGAACCGGTCCATGACATCCAGCGCTCTGCTATCACAGGCAATATGATACCCATAATCAGTTTATTAAGCTGCATCTTAGAAATGTACTCACATAGTGGGGATAATTCCTTCCATTCCAGGAATCACTGGGTAAAGTTTCTAGACCGAGTTAAGAAAGGTCAGGTTAGATGATCATAGGGTGTCTGCTGGCTTCAATGTCTCAAAATCTCCGCAGGGATTTAGAAGGAGCCAACACATTTTCACTTGTAAGTTAGGATTTAAATAGAGATTTGTTAATGTGTTCCCTTTTCTTTCTCTCTCTTTCCTCTGAATATCAGTTAATCAACATCAGTATAGAAATATTTTTCTTCCTTCTCTTCCTTCTCATTGCCGTGCCTCCTGTTCCTTCTTCCACTGTATTTCAGAGCTGTAACAACAGCACAGTAAAACAAAAAGCTCAGCTACAATAGGGAAAGCAATGCAATTTCACTGCTTCCTTGCCTGTCACTCCCACACCCTCGCGAAAAAAAAAATAAAATCCACCCTACAAAACAACAGAAGATTAAATATTTCATTATGAAGCAAAGAGCAGAAAATTGCAGGCTTGAAGTGTAATGCTTACTAGTAGTTTCCTGCACAGTCTGTACCACATCGCAATCCTACACAGCCAGCATTCCCCCAGGGGAGGCATGGAAACCATGGCAAGACTGGGCTGGATTAGGGAGTGATGCTACTTTTTTCCCATGTATCCAAGAGCAATATTGCAATGGTGCCTTGAAGGTGCTTAGCTATGTAGATGGAGATACCGTTTCCCCTCTTTGTTGGAAATTGCATCCGGGTATGGAAAATCATAGACGGATATGGAAAAACTTTCTGTAAGCTTTAATTCGTAAAGAACTGGAGAGTTTACAGGTACCTTCACAAACAGCCACTGAGGACTGGGAGAGGGCAAAACTGCACAAAATTCATTTATGCTGTGTAGTAGCAGTGTGCTCTCAGTCAGAGGATGTCTGGGGACACAAATAAGGGATGTTGGTAAAATGTTTGCACTTCTCATTAATAAGGTGAGTGCTAACCTGCCTCTACTGAAAACCAGGTGCCTCCTTTAAAGGAGTTTTTGTTGATGTTGTTTTGTTTTGTTTTGTTTTGTTTTTCTGAAATTAGCTTAATTTCCATCTCATGCTCATATTGGGAAAAATAGCTTCAGTTTGATGCCAGCGACACTATTGAGCAACCTGGCAAAAGCCCATGGAAAAAAGCCAAAGCCTTCAAAAATAACAACAACAACAATAATAATACAATCTTCCAATTAGATTGTTGTGCCACTGATTGACATTAAGGTATTGGCCATGAGGTGCTGTGAATTTATGAAGTATCTGGTTGGTCTTGTCTGATTTGTTCAGCAGATTAGCCACAACCACTCTATGACTGAACACCAAGTTCTTTGCTTGCCCTCGAGTTAAATTATTATTGAGGTCAACAGAGGTATACTGATCCAGGCCAAGTGAGAATCTGGCAGAGCAGTACCTAGTAATACAGTTACATTTTCCATTCTCTCTTTTTTTTTTTTTTTTTTCTCCTTTTTTATTTTTATTTTTCAATGGAGAGTGCAAGTTTCAAAAAAGAAGAAATAGTTACTTCCCATTAAAAAACTAATGATTCAGCATTTTACAGACAGATAGACAGATAATATGTTGGAACTTTTCTCTGTCTTAAATCAATAAATTTTTGGTCAGTATGACACAAACATTATGAGCTGACACTGCTGAATTGTTTACAATGGAAGCCAAGGGGAGGCAAATCCTTGTTGCAGATGTTCAGGTGAATTCTCTAAACATTACGTTACAGATTCAGCCTCCTTTTTCCTGCTGTAGATAAACCTTTCCTACTTTTCCCTGCACAGCTACACCCTGAACTGAAAGGGCACATAAATAATTTCTTCACCTTCCTTTTATCCAAGTCTGGTGCTTGGACTGCAGTTTTTAATCTTCCATGTTGGTGTGGGAGCTGAACACAGCTCTCTTTCTTTTCCTGTGGCAGATCCAAAGACTACACTTTTGGTATATCAGGATCGTGTCCTCTGGTCAGTCTCTTGAAGGCAGCAAGCTCTTCCACTAAATTTCACAGCTATCAGGCAAGGCATGAGGACATCTCTCAGACCAAGTCCTTAAAGAGGTTTGTTCAGAGGAACAGCTACCCTCCAGGCATGAAATGAGCCATGGTGGGACTTCTGGTCAGCCAGGAAGATGCTTGATGTAGAAGGAAACAGATGAACAATAAATTTTAGCATGGTCATTTTTGATGTGGTTATCTGAGAGTTGACCCACTCAAGGGGAAATTCTTCCTTGGAGAAAGGATCACGTAAATATTATGCAGGACCATGTACGGCTTTTGCATATGGGGTGTAATTAATTTCCATTATTTTGTTTCCTTCCTGATCTATTTCAAGAAAAGAGGTTAAATTGGATTTATTATTATTATTTTTATTTTTAATCTGTTTTGCTGTGAATGGAGAAACAGAAGATGACAAACACCTTGTGATTGTGTTTACTCCTCCTTTTTTCACACTTTTCAGTCTCATTTACCCACACTGGAGGTGTGCATAAGTGGAGAGAATCACAGATTCACACAGAATATTAGGGATTGGTAGAGACCTTGAAAGATCATCTAGTCCACGCCCCCAAAGAAAAATGCAGTCTGGGATGGACAGTCACATAAACTTTGAAATCTGCAATTTTTGTACTGACTGTTACATTGACTGAGGTTGACTAGTTTAGATTCAGATGTCTAGATTCTAGATGTATAAAAATAGGGCAGATGAATGCCAGCCTATATCTGAAATGTGTGTGGGGATCAGCAAGGTTATGAAATGTACCATCTGCTTTTTGTCTTCCCCCTTGGTGGCAGTTTGAAGGGAGGATTCTTGTTCCAGTCTTCAAGCTGATTTTAAAGAAAATAGGTGTAGCTATTGGCAGAAGGAAGGTGTTTGAGGGATCACGAGAAAAACTTATTTTAATAAAAATGTTATAACCTTATTAATATTACTATTGAAAATGTTCTGCAAGTAGTTATCAAGGTATTTAGCTTCCTGAATTTTGGATTTATTGAGATTTTACTACCAAAAAAAAAAAAAAAAGAAATTAGAAGTGAAATTAATCACTATATTAAATTTAAAGTAATGAAGGGGAGAAATATCTGAAAATTTAGAAAAGAAGAAACAATAATCTGTATTAAGACCTGGGGAATGAAAATAATGGGGAAATGTCAGCATTGCTTCAAGAATCCTTTTTCAAACCTCCCTAGAACAAAAACAAGTTTTTTTTTTTTAAGTTTAACTAAATCACCTTTTGATTTTAGACTTCTCAAAACCTTTACCACTGCAGGTTTTCTGGGGGATCTGGAAACAGGACAATTCTGCAGGAGGGGCTGTTTTTATAGTATATTTGGACTTGGGAAATAGAAGTCTCCAAATAATCTGAGCTCATGTGGATTTCTCATGTGGATTTCTGACCCACCTTTCAGTACAACTAAGCCAAATTCTCATCTGGTCTATATCAATGTCACATGGGTACCTCCAACTTATACCCACAGAGGACCCGAATCAAAATATTCACACTCTAAAATGCAGATTAATCATCCAGAGGTGCATTAGTTGGCTACTGGTATTTCCCAAGAAGTTCAGTACATTTAAAACTTGAACAAGAAGATATATTTCCTCAAGTTCCAAGTCCTCTTTCTTTCTATTATCTTAGTGTGTCACCTAAGTGACCCTCTGATGGTAATACACATAAATACATCAGAGAAGTGCCCAGTCCATGATTAAATACCCTGATAATTCTGAGGCCCTCCAACATATAGTATTTCATTCTATCGCAAACACTGATGCAGTCAACCAGTAGCCACAATCAATTACTCAGAGCGGCTGCACTCATGTTCCTTCTCCAAAGTTTCTTGATTAGGTGCCAGCTGCTTTAAAGGACTATCACTTTCCAGAGCAAGAGGAAAAAGAACGCTCCTACAGCAATATCCTCTAAAACAGATTTAAGCACACTGCCTGCACGACAAGCTATGAAATAGCCTCATACTGAGCTCTCATGTCCAGGCCTGCTAACAAACAGTTAACCCTCTAACCCATTCCCCACCCCACTGAAGGGCAGAGAGAACAAACTTGGATAAAGCAACCAAGTGACTGGGAGCCACAACCAGTTCCAAGAACACTCCGGGACCAGAAAGCCCTGGCTGGGTAGGATTTCAAGGTCTTGTCCACAAGGATCCACAATTAAAATTTCTTGTGCTAAAGTTTCATGGTGAAATAAAAACCCTGAGATTCCAATGCTTCCCCCCCACACACTCCCCAAAACACTACTCACAATACAGCACGATGGAAGGAATAGAAAACCTCTAGCATTTTGGCAATCATCACTGCTCTATTTTACATATTTCAATACCATCTTTTGGAAGAGCTGTAAATCTTTCCTTGCATTTTTTTTTTCTCTTGTTCTGTCTTCAGCTAGCTTGGCGACATAATTGCAGTGGTCATGTTACTTGCATGAGTAGGAAATGATGCTTCAAGGGAAGGGAACTAAAGGTCTTTCTCTTACCTTTTCTACTCAGCCTTCGGGGTGTATTGATATACACAGCAACATGATAATGTAGCATAGTTTGTTTCCTTCTCTGCACCCTAGTTTCTCATATACACACATATATATATATCATATATTTCATTGTGGTCTTCAGCTGTTATGGGGTGTTATCTGACAGGCGAGAATCGGTGATTCTGCATGCTATGAATTCAAACATCATTCCCAGCTGGATATCCTATGCTGCTTCCAAAGATCATTATCTGTTCAACACCCCAAATAGAGCAAGCAGAAGGAGCACTTGGTCTCATCCTCCCCAGTTCATGCCTTGGGTAAGAATGAGGTGGTTTCTGGTGGAAGGGTTGAGGCCTGTTGCTGTCATTGTGGCCATCTTGCTAGTGGACAGATAGGACATGGTGCCTGTGCTTTCTTCAGCCCAAACATTATGGTTCCAGAAGCATGAGGAACACTCAGGGAGCAACACCAGAACTGGAGCTGGCAATAACTCGCTACTCTGGGGATGAGTAGTGAGTGTCCAAATTTTAGGACAGCAGTTCAAGCTGAAAATGGCTCATGTCTGGTGATCCAGAAGGACACTAGAGGGTGCAGGTCAGTTTGCCAGACAGCATAATCTCAGAATTTTTCCTTCACTTATAAATGTATTTGTGCTGTTGCTATCACTTCTTTGAAGCTCCATAAGTGTTCGCTGCAGTCAAACCCTGTGCAAGTTGCTTTGAAAAGTCAAACAATGTTTCTAAAGATTTGTGGCGATTAATATTCAGGATTCATGAACACTACCTGACCTCCCCTCAAACAAACAAACAAACAAACAAAAAAAGAAAGAAGCAAACAAACAAACAAACAAAAGGAATATATATATTTTTTCCTTCTCAGTTGTAAAATGAACACACTTGAATCTCCTCTGAAAACATGATGGGATTTAATGCTGATTTTGGCTTTGCTTTGTACTCATACATGACAGCTTGACAAGAACTGTTGATGAATTTTCTTGTTTGATTTCATTTAAATGTCAAAAACCAGAAGATTTTCCCCCAGAAATGTTCCAGTCTCTCTGAAGTTTTCAATGGGAAACTCTCCTGCAGTGTAGGATGAAGTGGCTGAAGAGAGAGAATGAGTCATGTCCCCTCCAATTTAGAGAGAGGGGTCAGGTTAATCCCCTGTGATGCTGAAGAATGAATTTAAAGTTCCTCATTAGCATAGCTTGGATTTGTGACCCCCAAAAATTTCTTCTGTACCCTTTCAATAATGAGTTCTTGGGTACCATAGTACAAATTCTCCCCAAATACTTCTCAACCTGTCATGAACATACTACGTGTTTTGAGGAAGGTACAAGCACGGTGTCCTTTTGAAAGCAGACAGCTTTACTCCCACATTAGCAGTCCGTGGGAAGCTCATTCCATAGCCTCATCCCTCTTTGGCAAGACCAGGAAGATTTCTGGCCAGCTCACTTACTAAGTGGTGAATCCAAGGTGTTTGGATTTGCTGTTGGCCTTCATTTCACGCTGACGTTCTCTCCGCTTCCCTTATTAGCTGTGTAATTAGGGAGGGTAAGAGTGCCTACAGCTGCAAGTGTCTTTTGAGATGTGATAATTATTTTAAAGAAAATCATGACAACCCATAGCTGGAAACTGTCTTAGATGGAAAGAAAATCATTGTAGCCTGTTTCACTGAGCATGTAAACATGTGCTTTGCTGATGCCCTTGAGGACTGTCCTAACTTTAACCTTGCTTAGCCTTGAAACTTTCTTTTGACTTTGTTTGGGACGGAAGCCTGTGGTGCAACACAGAATACCATGCCAATGTGTTTTGTTGAATTAAAAATCAAATAAATGGGCCAAGGAGGAAACCAGAAGGTAGGAGAAATCAGACATCACATTGTCTTGGGTCTTGGTTAAAATTTATTTTCTGTGACAAACAGAGGGTTCTTCTACTAGGGAAATTAATGGAGCCATGCTTCTTATAGAACAAAAGAAAAGGATTTTTTGAGTGCAGCGTTGCTGTAACTCCCCAGTCATGCACATGGTCTGCTGGGCTTGAGAAACTTCCATTTGAGCCTGTTTTCAGAAGAACTGAACAGGCACACTGGATGTCATATACACACATAGGTAATTGTTTCTGTCCCTCCTTTTGAATCAAAAGGTCAATAACATGCATGCTTAATAGAGGTTCAGAAATGTTAGCAGCATAGAATAATTATAAACAATGAAATTAGGCAGCTTATCACAGGAGGGCAGCTTCCTATCAATATCTCTACTGAGAAAAAGCTGCTGTATGAATTCAACTTTTTATTAGAGACCAGAGATCTCAAATGTGGTGGCATAAGGACAGACCGAAAGCCTCTGAAGTCCCACATAGAGCCAACAACCTTTTAGACTCAGCACCAACCAACCTGGTATTGCATACCTGAAATTATGTGTGAGATTCATCGGGCTTCTGCATCTGAGCTTATCACTTCAGGCTCCCTTTAAAGTCACTGTCACGAATGGAGTCTGATATAAAATATGCCTCATCTTTGAGCAGAATCCTGAAATCATTCATCAGAATCATGTTTAAAAACAAAACAAAATAAAACAAAACAAAACAAACAAACAACAACAAAAATCATGTCTTTCCATTAGGTATAAAGGGAATATGAAAGGACCTAGAGGTATAAATTGTGAACATTCAGTATAAGGTGAGATTTGTTTCATCTTGTGCTAAAGACCATCCCTGTTGCCCCTTCCATTTCAATGTTCATATCTTCCATCCAGGGTATCTATATGTTGATAGAGCTTCAAAAGCGAAGGGAAGAGATGATGGATGTTACCAGTCTCATTCTTGGTAGCAGATGATACTTCCACACCAGTCATAGCAGAACTTTACCTAATCTGTCTCTCTCTCACTTCAGCCACATCTGCCACAGCTGGTGTTTTCCATCCTGCTTCCCTCTGGGTGGGGTTTATTCCCAGAAGAGGATAATCAAGACTTTCCAGCCTCTTTTCCCAGCTGCATTTAGCCCTTTCGGTTTATAATGGCTCAAAACTCTTTCCAGGTCTTTATCAGGGCTTCCCCTTGTTTATAGCTACAGTCTGAGGTAGCAGGTCTTTCAAGTCCTTGCAAAGATTTTGCTTCCCAGTTTCATGCTGCCCTTCTCATAATCTCTTTATTAACTCACAGCAATCACTCAGGCTGAATTTACAGACATGCTTTTGTATGACTCATGTCAAGTGCTGGGATGGTTCACCACCCATACGTGGGAAAACTGTGCATCCCCCTGTGTAACAGCAATGTGCAGATGTAGTAATCACACTGCCTTAACGATTCACTTGCCTTAATTCCTATAACTCATCAGTAAACTGTTGACGAGCCTTCTGGATGGTCCTGTAAAATAAGGAGATTAAATGTCCTAAAGATATTAACTATTTTCAAAATCAAACACTCATAAGCAGACAGAGATTAGACTGTAATGTTCTTGTGGAGGATGCATTCCTCTGGTGAAAAACTGTGCTTTTTGCAAGCATTTTTACTCATTTTACTCATTTCCTCATACACCCAGGACTGGGTGAGGAACCATGGCAAGTATTGTAACTCTCTCTGTATGAAATACAATGGCAGGGGGTATCTGCCTGCCTTCACTTCACATGAACTAAGCACTGTAAGAAAAGATCTCTGCCCAGGATTTGAGGCTTGGCTGCTTTTCACGCCATGCAGATCTAAGGGGAATCCTACTCGCTGGGCTTAAGTGTCAGCCCAAGCTTGCTGAAGGACCTGAACTCAAGCACTGGACTCAGGTTTACAGAGAAACATTTATGTGTGGTCACTATTGTGTGGCATAGGGCACTTTCTGGAGGCTGAGGTAAGCTAAGCTGCCATGTAGGCATCAGCTGTATTCCCAGCAGGCCTGATTTCTTAATCGCCTTCTCCAGTTATGTGACTCTAGGACTCCTTTGCATTACCTGTGGAGGCAACTACACCTGAGCCAGGTCTACCTGTGCTGCAAACTCCTCAAAGAGCAAGCTTGGTCCAAGACAGCAATCACACCTCCCTTCTAAGGTTACGGTCTTTGTATTGTTGGCAGGGAGAGCCTATTAGGAATGTAGCCAATTGTAGTATTACATGTGCTGTTTGTCGAAGAAGAATTTTCTTTGCTTTCTCTAGTTTCTCTAGGAAGTAGCCACAAATGTCCAGTGTAAGGTTACTGGGCCCACATGAAATTTTATCAGATTTTAGCAGCTATTTCTGGAATTACATTTTTAGGGGGGGTCTTTTTTGAACTGCAATGGCAGCAGCACAGGTATCAATTTTCATATCAGGGTTTGTTTTTTCCCCAGGGCTCCTTGAGGGAGTTTAAATTGTACTGAGATGCCAAAATTAGAAATGAAATACTGGGGAGAGGGTGTTGAATGGGGGCAGAGGCCCCATTTTTTCTCTTGGTCATATACCACAAACATTTTTTTTCTAAATTTCAAAGCTGAATAATGATTAGGGTCCTCTGGGAAAAATACTAGAATCTGCTGTAACATTATACTGGAGTAAGAGATCAAGAAAAATAGAAATGTTGGCAGTACCTATGTGTCCATTTGGATGCACCTATGAGTCCTTTCACACTGGTGTTCTCTGCAGCACGTTCGTCCAAGTGATGTGGAATTGCAATTGATAATCAGGTGCATTCCTCTCCCATTACTTTTCTTTTTTTTTTTTTTTTTTTTTCTTTATCATGTAGGAGTTAATTTTACACTAGTTATTAGAAAGCTCTGAGAAAATACCAGATGAGCTCTGAACTTCGTAAAACCTATCAGTCTTGCTGACTCTTTCCTAGAAATGAAGAAATGTCTGCTGACTTAGTCTCCTTGCCTGGATCAGAAGTTTTATTTCTTTGCTCTGTTAGTCTGTGGGGTCCCTTAGGCCTTTTCATGGCTGAGAGAAACAAACACTGTCTCTTCTGTATGTGCTATGGTACTGGCCCCAAAAGAATATACTTTTCTGAGAGGCATCGCTATGCTTAAAAATTTTGAGGCCAGAGTTTACCCACAGAGTCTGTGTCTGCTTTGCCTTCTCTTATTCATACTTTTTCCCTATTAACTCACCTCTTCTGGGAGCAGCTGGGGCTTGGTCTGTTTTCATTTCTGTTGAGATAGAGCACTTCTAGCTCCTTCAATGGCACTCATTCCACAGCTGAAATGTTGACAGAGCTTGAGACATGAAGTGGAACTCATCTCACCTAATTTTAGCCATTTAGCCATAGAACACCTAGTCTCAGATAGACCAGCTAAACACCTAGTCCTTAGCTAAACTATGTTAAACTTAGCCAAAGTAATCTGTCTCATTAGAAATGTGACAAATCACCTTCTGGAAGTTTTTGTTTCCATTTATACAGAGGGATTGTGGATGGTTTAGTTTAGGGCAGATGCCTACTTTTAGATGACTGGGATGTATCCCACTACAGGGGTAGTTCATTTTCTTGCATCAGACATATGTTATTTTTTAATATTTCTCTAGGAAAAGAGACTACATTGTACATGAATTACTGCTCTTGTGTAACCCCTCAGGAATACTTCTGAGATGAAGTTTATGCTTTTGGCTTAATTGTTTTGATTCTCACATTTTGATAAACAAATTTATAATTGATTTATAAGAGATTTTATGCTAGACAGGGCCAAAATGAAGTCCAAAACACTGTAAATTTTGATAAACAGCTGTTTTGTTCAGAGAAATTAATTATCTTGTTTGCTTGGGACACACTCTCACACAGGTATGGCTTGAGTTCACCCATTTAACTGCTGGCACAAAGCTTAATTTTCATAATGAGAAGCTTGTTAGCTGAGACTTTCTGTAGAGCAGAAAGAGCAAGAGAAACACTTCCAATGCAGTTAAGGTGGGATTTGCTTCTGCAGAAGCCATGTTCTCTTCATTGAGATGAGAGCAGAACATGAAAATATTAACACTCCTAATGGATAACCCTCAGTCGAAAGCAGGATGAAAGCAGCCCATTTGCCATGCAGCAATTTGCACTTAGGGAAATGTGAGTGAGTGTAGGGAAGAAAGAGTACCATTTAGCTTGGAGAAAAATCTGATTGCTCTAGAACTGGGATGGACTCCAACAGTTTGAGCTGCCTTAGTTTGTTGATTGCTGGTTTCATTTTTTTTCTCTCTTTAACATTTTTTTCTTCTCTTTATTCCCCTCCTCAAAGTGAATCTCAGCAAATTTGACAACACCCCCTCCCAACACACAGAGACATGATTTAAACGCCTGCCACTGCTGCTAGTACCAGTGCTGTAAAAAGAACTGGCTCCTGTTCAAGTCCTTCGCCTCTCCAAATGTTTAGGGATTTGGAGCCCATACATACAATTACTGCATGTTTCTCAGGAAGAGAAAATAGCCAGCAGCTGTTCAGTGCTCTGATCAATTATGAGTTGAGGAAGAGGGGTAGAAAGAGTGGGGTTATTGGTTAGAAATTTGCATACAATTAGGAAACAATGTTAAGAATGGGCATTTGGGAGATGTGGGGAGGATACACACCCTGACAGTGCACCATTACTTTAACAGGTCTGCAATGGTGTCTTCAATGTGGAAAAATAATGCACCTAAACCAATATGGATTGAAAAATTTTCTGAGATTTTGGTAAGACGAAGGAAGAAGATGAATCCATCTCAGTCTGTGAACATGAACATGAGAAGGAACCTGGTAAGGAGTTGTCTTGGAGTAAATCTCCATGCCCCCATTAAGTGCTCCACTGACTTTGGCAGTAGCTTAGACACCCAGTCCACGTGTAGAGACATAAATGTAGGCACCTTGGTTTGCAGGACGGAGTTTGCCCTGAAGGTTTAATTCAGTTGCACACAACCCCCATCCTCCCAAGTGTTGAATGCAATCTGAGATGCCCAAGACTACCAGGGAAAACCAGACAGAGCTGTCTAATATTGCAAAGTATTTGAAAATATTTGCTTCTTAATTGTCTTTGCAAGGGACTTGACTGTGAAAATGGAATGGAGTGAAATCTGGATACCAAAATGTTTCTGAAACAGCAGTAGACTTCTATTTTTGTACTAATTATTGGAAACCAAAGTCTCTATTGCATTTAGTATATAGAAAATATTCTTTCCATACTTAGTATCATGCCTTGCATTTTACCTGAGGTGACTTGGGAGGGGAATGGGGTGATAGATCTCTTCACCTATTGGCACTATCCAACACCATATACAGACTTTAGTTCACAAGACTTGAGCTATACAGTCCCCACTCACCTTCCTTGTACTGAATGTGGTTTTTGGATGATGCCTTAGTTTACCTGAGATTCAGGTAATACTCCTTCCCCAGCAGTCTATGTTTGGGATGTCAAAGAATGTTGAGCATCATCTTATATAATTGCTTGGAATTTTGGAAGTTTGTGATAAAGCTGAAAATTAATGTTTGTCTGTGATTGAATGAACTCATAAATCATCTGTTTACAGACAATATGAGTCAACCTTGAATGTGCCCATAATTTTGTTGAGTTCTAGAGTTCTTGTACACTGTTTATTCAAAATCAAGCATTCTCAAAGAAACTGAAGCTGATCCTTTTTAAAGGTTGTACAGTAATATGTGATTAAATGGCCATAGGGGTTTACATCCAATTTCATGAATAGAAATAAATGGAAAGTATTGATTTAGAATGTGACTTAGGGCAAGAATGAAAATGTTTTCAAAATCAGTCATTTGTGGGGAAAAGTACTAGTAAAACCTGACAGTTGAAAATGTGTCAGTTTGTGGTTACATAGGCTGAGATTTTTGGAGCTGATGAATTTAACCACATCCAGCATCCAGTAATATGATTCTATACTCACTACATAAACCTGCATAAAGACAAAGTTTGTCCACTCTTTCTTGCAGCAACAGAAGCATTTAGTAAGTTCTGTTCAGCTGTGTCATCACCATGGATACTTTTACTGTTTGTGTTACGACACATGGAATTTTACCTAAAATATCAGATCTTGTGCAATTATGTATAATGAAGATTATTTATCTTCACTATGTCTAAAGTACTTTTGATAAGGAACAACCTAAAATGTAAAACAAAAGAATTCCAGTGTTTAAGAAAGGAGGATTACTTTGCCTTATAAAGGATTTATGATTTTACCTATCTATATCCATTTAAAACTTAGATGTCTAGTCAACATTGTTCTCAGCATTACGTATATTCAATGGAAAAGCTAAATATCTTCAGAAGCATTCATCTGGACATAAGGCACATGGGATGAGGTTTCCTCTGGATGTCCCAGTCTTTCCACTGACTAGAGAATTGCAGATGATTAGTTTTGACTAGACTCTTAGATGGGTTGTACTAGGTGAAAATTCAGTTGAATGTCAATGACAATGTCCAAAAATGTAATTTCTTTACAGGCTTTTTAATGATGGCTTTCACTCATAAGATGATATAGTAAATCTGCTGAAACAGATGTTTCATTTAGCTACGTGATAGTTCAAACGCATTTTTCTCTGGAGCCATTCAGAGATGCTGACCTCAGAGCAATAAAACTGCATGTTCATAGCACAGTGGTTTTTCAGATTAGAACTGTAATTTAATTAAAGTTTCTCTCTTTCTCTCTCTCTCACTTTTTTTTTTTTTTTTTTTTTTTTTTTTTTTTTACCCAGAAGCACTGATAGAGTCCCCTTTGTTCTTCCAAGTCAAAAAGTCAAATCTAAAGATCTTCAACTGGCTCTTTGGTGCCATTCAGATTAAACCTTCAATGTTCTAACCAGTCAGGTATCTTCAAACTCTCGGGGTGCTTCAGCCATATAAACCTATTTATGTAACTGTGTCCTAGTTAAATTGTGACAATAGAACATGGAAGCTGAAGATGAGAAATTGCATTCTCAGATGGCCTGGATGACATTTTCCCTCATGCTGTTGCATTTTCCTGTTTCCTGACTGACACAACAATGCTCTCCCCTGTCTCAAATCACTGGACCTCCAGAACCCACTTCTGCAAGTGAGCTGGACCTCTTCTCACTCCTTCTTGTGAGTAGCCCCAGCTACTTGGTGCAATTATACCAAGAAGCAGCTCTTGGTTCCCCAAAACCTCCTGCAGAGCAATCATATAAATGCCAGCCTCGATTTTATTTCCTCTGGTTCTTCATCCTTAAGCCTTATCTTCCAAAGGAAATGTGGTTCAGAAGGAGGTTGTTATGTTCCCTTATCCAGTCCTTGATCTATGAACCTATTTCAGACACTCACAAATGTTAACATCTAGATGTTCATATGCATGGGCACCTCCACCTCCAGGTGACCTCCAGGATTAAAACAATCTGAAGACACCCAACCAGTCACTCCTACAGCAAGTCAAATGACTGCTGGTTGAGCTACAATATTTGGTGAGACATTCCTGACAGTTTTTCCCTATATAAGGGTTATTTTATCCTGAACATTTTTCCCTTGTTGCTTTCCTCTTTCTGTTCTCATTACAAATTTTATTTTTGTGTTATGGGCCAGAATGTGACTGTCACAGATGATTTGATTCAAAATCTAATTTTTGGAGTATACAGAGACTGAAATTTTTCTTTCATAGATTATGAATAATTTTGGCTGAAGGCTTGCTGGTAGACTCAATCAAGTTGACAAAAACCACTATTTCCTTTTCATGTTCTGAGATTTGTTTGGGGGAGTGGGGGGGAGGGCTAGAGGAGATGGGAGGGAGAGGCAAAGTTAGCAGACCTACTTTAAGTTCTTAATTGGGTTCTGAACTTGTAAATAGAGTATATTAGTAACTTTATTCAGAGACCTGCAATGACTACTTTTTGTACTGCTTTTACAAAGGCCTGTTCATATAATCTACTTCTGGCCATCTGAAAATTAGGTGTCTGTGCCAAGTTTGCTGTTTATACTCTGTCAATAGTCAATGCATAGATAAACACCATCAGAAGATGAGTTTTCCAGCTTCCAGTAGGTGTCTATATATAATATAATGTCATGGTTTTGGCTTGCACGGCCAATGAAACATCCTTTAGAGATGTGTGTTTCTTCTCAGTGATTGTCCAGGAAACCTATGTGATTAGTTTAGATGACCTATCTTTCTTCACATTAAAGAAAGTCCTATGAGGTTCATTGCATGCTCTAAGAGAAGAGTTTTTGGGCTTATTCACTTAACATCAAATATTTTTCTTCCAGTGCCTTTGATTTATAAATATATATATATATTTCTCTTTAAAATCAATAGTTGTCCATCATTATCTTCAATAAGAACTAGGGACAAACCTTACATGGTGGGACTGACAACAATTTAGAAATCAGGGCATTCTTGCGAACTGACACCCTTGCTTTGCTAAGTTTTATGAACACATCTTTGGTGTTGAATGTAAGTATTCTGTAATTGTTGTTTCCACATCTCTGTTTAATTATTAAACAAACAAACAAACAAAAACAACAACAACACAACAACAACAAAAGCCTTCTCTGGTTGGTGAGATCCCAAATCTTCATTCTAGTCATTTTCTGGTTATGTTGTAATTTAACTGAAATATGTGAAGACACCATTTCTGACAGTTAGGGGACATCTTGTCTCCTTCCGGATAGAATACATACAGGCCAAGCCAGATGGTGTAGGTCAGGCAGAAAAAAAAATAATATAAATATCTATAAATATAAATGTATATATATATATATTATTTATTTGTTTGTTTGTTTTCAGATTTAGATCCATTCCTTCTCTGCCTGATCCCTTTCTTACCTCACAAGAGGTTTTGCATATATTTGGCTGATTTTGCTATTCAGATTCATTTAATTAATTAAAGTTCCCCTGTAGCTTAATCTACTTTGCACACTGTTTCAATATTTTTTTCCATTCCCTCCTCCTTTCTTTGTGCTCTCCAGAAGACACTTTCACCACACTTTCACCAGGTTCTTCTTTGTTCCCTGCTCTTACTGTCCTTAATCAGAGAATTCCTCCACCAACACACTGGTCCAACCAAAATGACAAGAGAAGCTTTGTGAACATAGAATGAAGTTACCCAAACTGAAATAAGTCTGGTATAGCACCAAGTATTTCAAACAGAGACAGTCAAAAGATTTTTTTTTTTTTTTCTCCTACAGAATCAGTGAAGGGAACACCTTCAGAAATATCTGTGAGGGACTATGAAATGAAAACATGTTCCTCTGACAGAAATCCTTTATTAGCTCCCTTGCTTCCAATATATCCTCTGTTGGTCACCTGGGACATTGCAAAAGAAAGCAAAGTAAGTGTCAATGCACTGCTTGTCTTGTGGAAAAACAATATATATATATCTATATATATATTTATAAGAGAGCATTGATTGTGGTCCTCCGACCTTCTTTGGAAATGATGCCTCATTTCTTCTCTCCACAGGATTGCCTAGTCTACAGGTCACCTCAACTGAGTGACTTCCCAGCTGTGAAGACTTCAGTATTGATGTATCCAGTCAATAGCAGGGAACTTAAGGGGAAAAATAAAGTAGCACAGACATAGACACTGGAAAAAGCAACACCTCCTGAATTACCACCACCACTTCCCGGAGAGGTAGTGGTTGGGTCTGTCAGTAGTCTGCCAACTACTGACTCAGCCTGTCCCCATTTTTATGTCCAAGACCTAATAAGATGAAATTGAAATTGCTTGCATTGGAGTAGTATATAGTTTCATACATGATCACCATCTCCTTAAAATCAGTGCACTCGGGATAATCATAACACACCCTGTTACTAGAGGTTGACAGTCAAGGTGGGTTATGAGGTAGGAACAGGTTCGGAGTTGACATGGCATGGCTGCAATTACACAGGAGATCAGTAGCAGAGCTGGAAAGAGGAATAAAAGTTGTTTGAAGCTCTGTTTCTCCCTTCACATCTGGATCACTAACTTCAGACTGACTGCCAGATCTCTCCAGAATAATAACGTCCACCAAGGAAATAAATCACTAAAGAATAAAAACGACACTGCTGTCAACCATGTGGGTGCTCAGCATCCCACTCCATAAAAACAAGACCTTAGAGTTAGTTTTAGAGATGCTTAATAAATGTGCTGCTTTTCGCAGAAAGCTTTTGGCTTCCTGTACAGATCAGCATATTTAGTGTAAACATCCAGAAGTTGCATGAAAACTAAAATTTGACCCTGGGAGTAACTATTGATTTATATCATAAATACTAATGAATCAGGGCTGTAGACATCACCTTTTCATTTGACCCATATTAGTTGGCCAATGTTCAAATTCTCACTGAACCAGGATTCAAAGATCTGCATTCAGTTTTAAAGATGCTTTGCTTTACTCTGAGATAATCAGCGTTGTTCCTTGTTTCTGTACTTGAAATAAGAAAATATCATTACTTTTCGCTCCTTTACTATTTAGCCCCTGTAACATAGTATGCTTTTTTAGATTTTTTATTTATTTTTTAATGTGTGAAAGTACCTTCAAGCTTAGGATCATGATTGAGAATTCCCTGACACTGCTATAATAGTGGTAATAAGGAGGCAATTTTTAGTTTAAGAGAGTTTAATATGTTTTCATGTTCAGTCAGAAAATCAGATGAAAGATGAAAAGATGAATACCTGGACCTTTCTAGTTTGTGGTTTTGAGATAAACTTGGAACTGTAATAACATAAACCCAGAGATTTCTTGCCAGTGGAATTACAATCTGAAAAGAAAATGGATGCATGGAAATCATATTACCACTGTCTTTCACATGCATATTTTTGAAACTTTTTTATTTAAGAGTTCTTCACTTTTGACCCTATGACAAATTTATCCCTCATTTAATACTTAAGATGTTTAGGCCATTAGGTACAAAACTATTGTTATTAAGGTTACGTGTTGAAAGTCACAGTGCCTGGAAAGAATTCTGCTTTGTGGTTTCCAGGCTGACTCCAGAAAATTAGAATTGCTGTGAGGCTATCCATTCGGTTAAATTTAAAATAAAAATCTCAAACCCAAATCTAGACCGAAGCAAATCTTAACAACATGAAGAATTATTGCAAAGGTTTAGATTTCTTTTACCTCACTTCATCAATATATGCCATTACTTCAAGGAAACCTGACTGGTTAATCATGTGATACACACACACAATGTATATATTTTGTACATACACATATATCCAATTGTGTATATGTGCGTATGTGCATGAATGTGTATATATCATTTTATTCCCTTTCTTCTTCATATCAGACTTCACCATATGGCACTAAACCCACTATTTAATGTGGAATTACCAAGCTAATGGAATGTAGAGAATGAGCTCTTGCTTTCCTATTGGTCACCAGGCTCCTCTTTAACTGCTAGGGGTAGACCAAACTTATAAACAGAGGTCTGTGACCATAGAAACACCCAGATCAACTTTTAAATTTCATCATATTAATATAATTGGCTTATTTTTTTTCTATACATTGCATAGGAAAAATGCTTGGCATGTGAATGTATCACAATTCAAATTTATATATATTGAGGTTCAAAATAGTGGCAAGGCAGATAGTTCATCCCAGTAAGAGATTTTTTTTTTTTTTTCCTTTCTCCATACAGTCATTAATAGCTCATTGAAATACAAGTATAATTCAGAGTGAAAAGCAGTCTACATTGACATCAGTGGAAGTTTTAAAGTTATTCTTGCTAAAGGGCTCCATACACAGGGTCAGCACAGTTCTTGCTCACTCACTGTGCTTTTTCCATCTACTTCTCCAGCTCTCTACACACATATGTGTATCCAACCACCATGGGAATGCTTTCGGTAAACCCTTTACCCCAGTGGACGACTGGATTTACATGAGTTAGAAATCAACTAGAAGTTGATCCTCCAGGGTCGAAAATTGTTTAGTTAAAGGCTTTGGAAGTCCCACTGGTTTCTCACAATGTAATGTAATCATAAACATTTCTAATCCAAAAGTTACCTCTGGACCTCCTCAGTCCAACCTCTTGTTCAAAAAAATCCAAATTTAGATTGTGCTCTTATCCAATTGAGTTTTGGGCATATTTTTCCACACAGTGAAGACTTTTTAGTTATATGCAGTCATAGTTTCCCTTCCTGCAACTTGTGACTCTTCTCCTTCTGTGGCACACCTCTGAAAAGCTCCATCTTCTGTACAAGCCCCATTTATGTAGAGGAAGTTTGCAATTCGTTCTCCTCTTTTCCCATGGCCAAGTTTCCTTGAAAGTTCTCGCTGCCTGGGACAGTAAGAGAAACTGTTGTGGATATTTTTTATAGGGTCCTATGCTTTTACAGACAGGGTGTTTACAGTTTGTTTTCCTTTTAATTTAACTATATTATGATTCCCAATGTGTGTCCAATGTCCTATCCTTAACTGTATTTGCACCTAAGTTTGGGTCTTACCCTCTACAGACTTTGTCTGTCCTTTTCCTCCAGCATTACCATATCTTCCACTTCTTCCTATATCTGCCACTGTATCATTCCTTCCAAAATTTTCTTCCTTACTGGAATAAAACTGAAATCAATAAATCCAAGCTATTTGTTTTTATCAATACCTTACATTAAAAAAAAAAAAAAATCCTCTTTATATTTCTGTCATAACTACAATAGACTTTCTACATACCTTAATATTTTTGCCTCCAAATGACCCATCTTGTTTGATGCATCACAACCCCTGCATCAAGGAAAAATGAGAATTCTCTCTACTCACCTTTCATCATAGATATGGAATCTGATTTCCCATTACCATTCCTAGAGCTAGTCATTTCTACCAACAGTCATTATCTCTGCAGCTCAAGTTCATCTTCTCAGTACTCATCAAATCCTTCTTCTTTCCCAAATTTCCCATGTAAGTGCAAGCTTCCATGACTTGGTTAAAACGAGTCTTGCTCAATTACTCCCTTACTCACAGACAGAAAATAGGCTGCCTATGTTATGTAACATCATCTTCTAGCTTTGTAAAGCTCATCATAATTCTGCCTTTTTATCTGATTTTCACAGCTATTGGTCACTCAGATATCCCCTTTCTTGCAAAGTTGAATATTAACTTTCTCCTATAAGGTCACTTGTTCTGAAACCAGCCTTATGTTTAATACCTGCAAAAAATGCCTTGGTGTTGGCTATGCAAGGTCAATTGGAAGCTGTTCTAAATACCACTAAAAGCACCATGATATTCTGATTTCTATGGACTCTGGGTTAAAGTTCTCATTTAGAACTGTTATGATAAAGTATTAGCCAATATTTCTGTAATCTCACTATCATCACAGTCCTGATCAGTTATTTATTATTTATTATTATGATTAGTGTTTGCTATAGCAATGGTGCTACGTGACCACAGCTAAGATGAACTGAGTAGAGAACACAGGTGAAATAACAGAGACCTTCCAAAGATCACAATATAAATTTTATTGACCAGGGACTTGTGTAACACCTTATATACCTTGTTTGTGCCCAGGAACATTAGAACATTTAACTGTTGTTGCAATGGACATGATCATTCACCCACCTTAAAATTTTGCATTTAAAAAAAAAGAAGTCCCGAGAGATAAAGTAGCAGTTGGAAAACTTGATACCAATAAAAATGACACATTCATTTCAAGCACATTTATGCCACTACCTTGTTGACATCAGCTAAGGAGCTAGTTATTGGCTTTTTAGTTATTTGGCCAGTATTTTTAGTTATTTGGCCAGTGGAAAATACACTTAGGCTCAGTATGACTAGGGAACATCTCAACTGGCTCATTCAGGTTTCTGTTTTTGAATGGGATGAATTACATACACCTAATATTTTACTAACATTTCTGAATAGAACTATTCTGATTACAAAGGAAGCTAGCTTCAATGAAGATTGACTAGCTTCAGCACAGATTTTCAGTTAAGTATAACACCACCTAATGAATCCTGTCCCCCTCACCTTAACCAGAGTCTGCAGTTTTCAAGCTCTGGTGGCTTGCCATAAGAAATCCAGTCAGAGTTGCCTAAAAGAGTAGTGGCAGCATGGCCTTCTCAGAGAGGAGACTTTGGTCTGTAGACAAAATTTCCTCCCTGGTGGTCATGTTGCAAACAACTTCTGTCACAGAGTCAGGGTACAAAGAACAAAAAGGGATTTGAGCAGCTAGGTGGTGGGAAAAGGGATATTGAGGGAGCAGGGGTCTAGAATGGGAAAGCACAGAAACAGTTTAAAATATTTGGTATCCGTAATTGTATCAGAAACAGTGAAACAGTTTAAAATATTTGGAATCCGTAATTGTATTTTTCCCCTGGTGGTGTTTTTTTTTTTTTTTTTTTTTTTTTTTTTTTTAGTCCTGATTAATTATTCCCCTTACAATGCTTTTTCATAAAGGGATCAAATCCATTGTTTATAGTGTTTGCTAATAACTGCCCTAGTTGTGTTGTTGCAATGGAGTGATTCAATTACAAGACTGGACAATAAAAGCTCAATAAAGAAACTCAAATCCTTATTAAATTCTTTTTTCTTTTTTCTTTCTTTTTTCTTTCTTTTTCTTTTCTTTTCTTTTCTTTTCTTTTCTTTTCTTTTCTTTTCTTTTCTTTTCTTTTCTTTTCTTTTCTTTTCTTTTCTTTTCTTTTCTTTTCTTTTCGTTATTAAAAAAAAATGCCCAATCAGGCTACGATTGCCAGATTGGGAATTTACATTACAGAGAAGAATGATATGATCTCTCTGAGTAGCACGGTGCAAATTAAAAGAGGTTTAGTGTTAAGTGTTCATGGCACAAAAGCAATTTTAAGTACCTGCAATCAGCTTAGATTGGCTAAGCCTAAATATGTACAAATCGTGTAATGGGCAATATCCCTGGCAGTACCACGCAGAGCCCTGACAGATGTGTTCACTGAAGTCTGCAGTCACTCCTACAACAGCTCACAGTGCGTGTGTGCCTGTGGGTACACAATTGTGTGTGTGTGTGTGTGTGTGTGTGTGTGTGTGTGTGTGTGTGTGTGGTTTGTGGGCCACCTAGTGTCCTGGTGCTGACTACACAAAAGGGTCTGCTTCTCATTTCTTCTCACAGAATTTACAGCAAAAAAATTAGGTTACACTTAGCTATTTTGACACCTTGCCAATCACAAAACAAGATAACAGGTAGCCATAGAGTAATACATCTTTCTCCTAACTACTAACTCTTAACTCCATTTAAACCCTTTTTGCAGTGGGAAATTCACTATTTCCCTTGTCATCTCAGTTTCTTGTTACAATTGTGGCAATAATTATTTATTTTTTTCCAGCCTGATATAAACAGATGTCAACTTTTTTTAAAGTTTTCTACATAAAAAGACTCTCCATTATGAGAAAATTTTGTCCTGTATGAGCACTTATACACAGTAACTCAGACACACTTTAATCTTCTCTATGTCTGCCTAAACAGTAGGATCTTAGTTTCTAAATGCAATGTAGGATTGCAAGGCTTTGGCTCATTCTTACAGTTCTCTGAATTCTTTCAGACATTCCAATATTTACTTCCTTCCCATCCTCAGTCCTCTGATTTGTCACTAGAATGGTCATAAAGTCTTACTAATTAAATGATTACTTTATTTATTTATTTTTGCATTTGAGATAGATAAGATGTCTCTTGCTTTTAATTGGTCATCCAGTAGTCAGTAAGGAATGACCCTATTAAGACCTCTGTTTTCCATTAGACTGCTTAATAATTTTAAAGTCTACAAACCTAATAGAATGTCCTACAATTCTCAAACAATCAATTAAAATTATTTGAAGTGCTGCACGATCAAATACAGGTCTACACAGAGACTGATATAGGTGTCATGTTCTTGAGACATAAGGTAAGAAAATATGGCAGAGAAGAAGATTACAAAGAGAGCAGCATGGAAATAATATATAATTCATTTAGCTTGAACTTGGCAGCATTAGTTTAGCTTGGGTGTCCTTGGTGAAGAGTGAGTAATACGCTTTCAGCCTACCTTTAATGTACCGACATCTTTCCATTGCTAGCCATAAAGGAAGAGGTCTTACAGTTCTCTGAACTTCTCTTACAGTTCTCTTACAGTTCTCTGAAGGTCTGAGGCAATGGAAGTCTGATTTGCACTTGACCTTCAGATGCCACCACAGTCATGATGTTTCATGTTTCATGCCAATATAAAAAATGTGAATTATCTTGACTAATTTTATTAGGCTAAAAAGGAGGCTATTTGCTTGTGCTAGTATTTTTATATCTATCTATAACCAATATAGGGATAAGCAACTGCTCCAATAAATTCTTTATCTCAGACACTAAGGGATGGGATGGATCACCTTCTGGCAGTGTCTACCAGAGGGCAAATCATGTGTGCTATACACCTTTCTCATAATTCTTCCTCTTCAAGTGCTTTATTCTCTTCCTTGACTAGCTGGGGTCTGCTCATCTTGCTTTGTCTAATTAATTCACTTTTAGATGGCTCAGACTATGGGATTTGAAGACCACCTCATTGTAGATTCAGTGGGAGACCTCCAAAACAGCACAAGAGGTGTACATTTCCACTTGTGATCAGACCTGTAGCAATGTAGCCACTGGGAACTCAGGTGTGTGCAGCTGGTCACTGCTGGCTCCGCTGTCAGATGAGAAAGCTGTTGCAGTGCCAGGCAGAGCACAGAGGAAAGCAGAACTGGAGAGCCCTCCTAAGAGGCTGACTGGTTGTCTGAGCACCTCTGCTCATGCAGTCATCCTAGCAACTGGATGGGTATAACTAATAATATTAACAAAGAGGAAGAAAATGACACTAGCTCTAGCCTTTATTACGACATTCATCACCTAAAACATCCCCTGTTGTCACAGACCCCTCTGTTGGATTCACCTGTCCTTAGATAATCATCTAAAAAAGGCACCATGAGCTGCCCTTTCAAGTGACTTTTCACTGATAAAAGCAGGAAACCTGGCTTAAAGCAGGGACTTAAGTTTCAAATAGCTACGGTTAAGGGAGATTATTTCTACCCTCAGCACTTAATCTAAGTTAATCATCAAGGCTCAGCCTGTCATCCCTGGAAAGACATGTGGAGCATTCACCCTATCCTTTAGTGGTGGTTTATGGTAGCTAGGATAAACCATCCTCCAAAATGGCAATTTATCTGCACTGACAATAGAAAGAATGGGATAAGAAAACTCTTCTGAAAGGTGCTTCAGTAATTTTCCTGAAATTTCAGGCAGGATGAACACGGGCTTTTAAGCTTTTGCAGTAGAGGGACAGAGATTTTCAAGAGCTGGTGTCCGATCCTGCCCTTAAAAAAGACTGATGGTTGAAAAATGTCTCTTTTTAGGCCTGTGATGAGGTGTTCTTTATGCTAACAGCCACTGGAGTTGTATTCCATTCTGGGTTTAACCAAATATTAATCATCTAAAAATTAAATATTCAATCCTCTCCTGGATTAAATGTCTAAAAAATAAGATAGAATAAGTCACCTCTGGAAGTACACATTTCTGCCCATGGTCTGTTTAGCTTAAATTAAGCATCCATTTTTTAAACTGTCACCAGGAAACACATGAAGTTTTTCCTTCAAAGATATGGATTTGCATAACTGATATCTGCCAGGTGAAGGTAGAGCTCACAGAGGTATTGTCGTATGCAATATGCACACAGTGGAAAGTTTCCTTTGGTTTCAGTAATGAAGTCCGGTGCCTTGGAAGCAAGAATGATTTGACTCTGTTCTCTTTTCTCACCTGAAGTCAAGAAACACTCAAAAAGCACAGTGATGGTGGGGCAAGGTTGGCCCTTTTACCTACACTAAATAAATTTAATAGGGTAATCAAAAGCAGCCTACTCCTTTGATCACTTTATGGATTTTCTCATACAAACTTCTCAAAAGCTGAATGAATTTCAGGGCTGGTATGCATACACTTAATTAAGATAAAAGCATTTATCCTTAAAATGGATGAGAGTGCTAAATCTGACCAACATACCTTTGGAGATCCCAGCCCCTGCTTCATTCCATGAACTTACACTCCCTGAAATGTGGCATGGCTTTATATTTCACAGCATCCATAACGTGGATTTATCAAAGGTCACTATGGCAACATCCAGGCAGTCTGAGACAAATACACATATGAGCATAGAAACAGGACAAAACAAACTGAAATCGCCCTGTTCCCACCCAGTCTTCTACCCTGGCCCTTTAACTCCAAATTTAGACAACCGCTGTTATTAATACTCCAGTCGATATTACCTCAGCGGAGATTGAGAAGCAGAAGAGAGTTCACAGCGTACATAGGGAGAGGAATATCATTGTTGTATAGGCACGGTGCATGCATAGGATCACTTGCACTATGGGCAGCTCTGCAGAATAATTGTATTGGCATGTGTGAATTCTGGGAATCAAAACCTCCTAGTATTTGTTTTAGCTGGGTTTCCATGGTAATAAGTGCACTTGCTATTAATTCTCTAGTTTATTACTAATCTTTATTCCTAGTATTTGGTGAAGGGGGTTGTTAACATACACATTGGAATTTCAGGCTTTATGTATTTAAACCTGAATTTATTGACATTACATATATACATATAAAAATATAAACATAAATAAATGAGGCACTCAGAATCATGAATCCCTATACCAACAATGATATTATTTGCAGAAGTGATTGAAAACTTTGAGATATATTCATCCTCTTTTATTAATAGTATTTTAAATGGTTATTTTGGGGAAATCTTAACCATAGATAAATTTATATTTGTTTGTTTGTTTGTTTGTTTGTTTTTTCCCCCTCTATTTTGCTCATTTTGGAAAACTATATACTTTTAACGTTCCCTTGAAACAAGGAAAAGTGTCCAGAAGGTGAAAGAGTTCAGAATATTTTTTTCTTTCTCTCTTTATGTACCTATTTGTACTTTATTATATATTGTACACACACAAATCTATATGAAAGAGCATCAATGGGAGTACAGTTGCAAAGTGAACATCTCAGTACTTAAGATAAACCAAAATAAAAGTTCCTTGTGAAACATTACCTTTCTCCCTTTTATTACTTGTTATCTTGCAACTTACTGATATGGAAGCCTACAATTTTTAAATGGGAACCTCCCACGGTAAGAACCATGCTCAGATAAGTAACTTGTAATGAAGTTGTAGCTTTATTGTGCAGTAGTTGCTTCCATGATGTATTTTCTACCTGGAGTTCAAAGGCTGCTCTAAAGACAGCGCTGTTTTTTTCCTCCTGGGCTTCTTTTTGGCATTCCTGAATGCTTTTCCAATGTTAATCATTTTCAAAATACCCCTCTGAGATGTGAATATTATCCTTATTTTACTAATGGGGACCTGATAAATATGTTAAGATTAAGATGAAAAGTATCCACTCATTTTGGTGTCCAGGCTGAGCTCTGAGTGCCTGCTTTGGCAAAGGTTGGACCATTATTAATCTCAGCCAACTTTACTTGTCTAAAAGTAATTTCTTTGACTGAGCTACTCACTTTCTTATTATCAGTGGGGAAGAACAAGCACATTTTGGGGTGCTTCATCTAATATGTTTTGGATTACTATCTTGGGATAAGATGAATTATCTTCCAGAGGGATTCAGGTACATACATCCCCCCTTATTTATTTGAAGAACAGCTTCCTTTTACTCCACTTGCAGCTAGGAGTGCTCAATACATCACTGAGATGATACAGACTAAGAATGGCAGGGACATGAGGGAGGTCATTTTAACCATCTCTGTGCTCCTTCTGTCTATCTATCCCTGAAACTCAAATCAGAACAGGAGAATAAAACCCATGGGTGTGGCCTCTTGTGTGAAGTGTGCAATAAACCACTTTTCCTTAATCACTTCCCTTCCTGAAAGTTTATTTTATTGTTTTATTATTATTTTATTTTATTTTATTTTATTTTATTTTATTTTATTTTATTTTATTTTATTTTATTTTATTTTATTTTGTTTTGTTTCATTTCATTACCTCATTTTATTTCATTTTGATTCATTTCAATTTAATTCATTTCATTCTTTGTGAGAGAATCATCACTAAATCATTAACAGCGTATTGAAAATTAAGCAAAATAATAAAGTGGTGGAAAAAGAATGCAGAAGTAAGATCTACCTCAGTGGAAAAGAGAGTGAAACGGATATTAATATTTAAAGTGGTGGAGGTGACAGGTGAAATATGTACTCACTTCCCCTCTCCTTCATAATATCCGCAGGGAAATGCAGCTCCTCATTCACAAACACACATAGATGCCTGTGTTAAGCTTGTATAGGAAAAGCTTTTACTCTTATGGGGAAACGTCTATTCCCAGCAGATAATGAAATAAGTTTCTGGCACTACATGCTGTTAGGTGGCTTTGTTTGTGATTCCTGTGCTTGGGATGGTGGGTGACAGTACCTGGGCAAGATGCAGATCATGAGTATCAGCTGACCTTAAAACGTCAAGTGAAAAATGATTTATGGCAAATGATTTAGTATGATCAAAATTAATCTTAAAATGCACCAGTTAAGGAAACATTTGGTACTTTATATATGGCAGTCATGGTTTGGAGATCAAAAATGGGGCTAGATGACCCTTCAGCTCTGAGCTTCTTTTAGAGGGGTTAGAACTCTTGGGAGACCATTGACATATCTCCTTCACCTCTTCCATGGGATGACGACAGTGAGAATAAAACACCACGATCAATGAGACACTGAGATTTGTCAGGCTGATATCTCTGTTGAACAGAAGACCTCTTTAGGCAAGCATGTAAACACATGATTGCCCTTAAACATGTACTTAAATCCCAGTCACACAAACATAATTACAGAATTTATGCAGTTAATTAAATTGGTTATTAGTCATGCCTCACAAGATTCTGAGTGATCGGAACACTTGAGAATGGGATTACTTTTATGGACATTAAACCATTAGGCTTTGTTTTGAGGCATCTTAGACTGAAACTATTCTGAAGGAATCATAAATCTTGTGATTAAACACATGAAAATAACAATGTGTTCATATAGATATAAATAAGCAGAATTCAACCAAACTTAGGTGTCATAGGACCTATTTAAATAAAAAATATAAAATCTTACTGTTCAACAGTTAACCAAAGTTTGACTTGGATGAAGGACTGGAGGACTATAAAGTAATAGGAGATGATTTTCAGAGAGACTGAAGCGTTGTGTTAAGCATTTGTATATATAGTGGAATATGTATATGCACAGCACGTAGAAAAATAAAAAAGTTTATGTGATGACATTTCATTAATCCTGTTGCCAAAGAATCCAATTCCAAATCATTTTCAGAGATAATGGAATATTAAGGGTCTTTTTCTTCATCATTATTCCATATCATGAGTTCAAGAAAAGATTATTTTTTTTGGTCATTTTTCTTGTTCTTGTTTGTTTGTTTGTTTTCCTTCTCTAATTCCATTTCTCTGTATTGCTCTAAAGACTGATGGTCATAGACTTTACAGGGAAGGACTTGCTGATGTTCAGTCATGGATTTTAGAAAGTATGGGTTCAGACAACATCTGTGCTAGAGTTGTGCATATGATTTTAGTCATTTCACCTAATCTCATCCAATCTTTTAGTCAATTCACATCTAATTTCTGCCTCTTTTCTTCTATCTCAAATGAACACAGTATTATTTTTTCCTGTGTGTGATCTGGTTTACTTCTTATACTTCTTATTAGTGGGATGTGAGTATCCATCCTGTTTCTGTAAAGAGCACTTAGCCTAGTGAGTGGATATTGTATGGTAATATGCAGTTGGGTTTCCTTCTCAGAAGGAATAAACCCTGTCTCATCTCTTCTGCTTAGAAACTAATAGTCTTGGTGGCTTTTGAATGTTCTCTAGTCTCAGGATGTGGAATATGTAGAATTTTCCATTTTAAATTCTCCAGGACATCATGGCCATAATATTCCTAGGCTAATAATGAAACAGGGCTTACTATTTATCTGTTTTATACCTCTTATTGATAAATCTATGCTTTAATGTTGACTACTGTTTGCTTCCCAAAACAAAACAAAACAAATAAACAAACAGAAACACCTGAGGACGGGAGGAATTTGGCTCCAGGGACTGACTGCAAAAGTTTTACTATGCTCTAAATTTGGAACTTATTGACAACTGACAGCATAGATTTTACCCTCCGATCAGAGTATTTGTTTCCTGTTATGTTGAAGCTGATTATATTATATTCATATTATTTTAAATAAGTGTTAGGGAGGCTGTAGTGTTCAGATGTTTCAACAATGCCATAAAGTTAGACAACTGCTCAGTATCTATGAAATATGAAGTATAACAGTCATATTGATTGGTAAAATAAGGGGGGGGGGGGGGGGGGGGGGGGGGGGGGGGGGGAGGTAGCCTTTCTTGCTACCCCCTTGCCAGCTCCTTCTCTATCTCTCCAGCCACTGCAATGATGCACTCAGCCCAGCAAACACTCCAGTTTCTTCTAAGGAAATGTGTGTGCTTTTCTCCAGGCAAGATAAAGATCATTAGTGGCCTTGCCTGACATGCAAGGTCAGATCTCTATTATTTACTCAGAATTATGACAATATTTACAATATTTAGAATACTTGTGTTTGGTGTGGGCATCTGTGTAACAAGCCAGTCCCTGCTCTAGACCTAATGTTTCATTTTCTTCAATGAGCTTTGATAAACAATGACAGGAGAAGCTGAGGTGTGAGGCATGTGTTTTTAGTCACATTTGTCATTTTCCACCAGCCCACAAGAAGCTGTATATTTTTTCATTTTCAAATTGCACTTTGTTGGTCTTACGTCCCTTCATACCCCCCCTCAAAACCATCCTGTTTCCTGCCTTAATGAAATGATTTGAGGGTCTGCATGAACTCTGAATCAGAGAAGACACACTTTGAGAGAGAGACAACTACAATTGGAAAGGGATATGACTTTCAGGAGCCAGCTGCCACAGGCTGAATTGCACCAGAGATAACAAGCTGGTATTGTGAGCTACGAATGGGGACGTGTGTGGTATCTCCTTTCTCAGAAGATCCTGCAGACATGCTGATTCATGTGCTGCCTTCCTCTGTTGGCTGAGCAGAGTGCCAGCCTTTGGGGCTGTCATTTTACAGCATGAAAGACAGACGTGAGATGCGCTGGCAAGAAGTTTCCAGGCAGTGGGGTAAACGAGCCAAAGAATTCAAAGCCACAGTCTCTCCCATTCCTACCCACCGGATTATAACTCCAGCCAGAAGAGAGATGCAGCTGAAATGGGAGAGCAAGAGAATGCAGTTACTGTGCTGAGAGGTATGGTCCAAAGAAACACGTTAATTTTGCTAGGGCTTGGGCCAGCAGAAGGGGCCCAGGGTGGTAGAGAGGGAAGTAGATGAAGGAAAAAGGGGGGATTATCAAACCTGTTGCCTAACACACATTGCCTGGTGCTGCTGGTTGCTTGCCTCAAGGCCACCCACACAGGGTAAGTGACACTCGTGAATGACTTAGTGAAACTCATGGGGCCTGTTGAGGCCCTGAACAGGAGCCTCTGTCTTCGTCAAAGAAGGAGTCATTTAAAAACAGAGCTGTGAAGGGGGAATGGGAGTGTGAAGGGATGCTAACAGAAACACAACAGCAATGAGAAAAGCGAGGCCCAACAAACAGGGCCGAGGTGGTTGGTACTGCTGTGCTATCAACACCAGGCACCAAGACTGATGGAGTTTTTTCTCCCCAGACCTGCTGGTGGATGCCAGCTCGGAGGAATGAGTCAGGCTCACCGTTTTAATTCTTTGGACGTAAAACTCAGCGTGAGGTACGAGGGAGAGCTGCAGTCACACTCGACAGAGGCCACCTAGAAAAGCCAATGTTGTTTTTAGTGGGGTGAGTTACCTCATCCTGAGCCAATAGGTGGGAAAAATACAAGCATCTCACCCTTCACCAGCACTCTGAATCTCCAACTGGTTGCTACAGCTCCATAAGAGCTACAGAAAAGTGTTTGAAAGCTCTCCAAGCTGAAGGAGCCTCATGAGGCTTTCTGAAGCAATAAAACTACTTCTTCCTAATCCCTGTTTTTCTTCCCCCACACACTTTTTTTTTTTTTTCCTTTTTTTTTCCCTTGCTAGTAATGGTGAAAAATGATAAGACAGAAGTCCAGATTCAGGCCGCTTCTAGATGTTTGTGTATGAAATTTTAAACTTCCAAAAGTAATGGAAAGTTCAGTGTGATTACTGATGCAGTGTTGATTTCATGAGAAGGGATTTTCCTTGTCTCATTCCATGGAGTCATTTCCTCTTCTAGCAAGCCAGAATGTCAAGAGTTAATATTATATTTATTTTAGTCTTCACATAGAAAGAGATGACCTGGATACAGACAATATCACCAACTTTAAACCTGGCCTATTTTGGCAATGAAAAACTAGAGAATTTTCAAATGGAGCAAAACTGCAGTTGCATTTGGGTCAAGTTGTTCGTTTCCTTATTTATCTGTACACTAACTATCTTCCAGTGACATGTCTTCACATATTCAGATTTCTCACTGTTCAGCAGTGAGAAATAAGACTTAGCACTTAAAGCTTGAAGAAGCTTGTAATCAAAATAAGTCAGAAAGTATAATTGCCCCCCTCTCCCTTTTGTAAGACATAAACTTCAATGCATTTGTCCAAAAATCATTGGCACATCTGCAAAATCCTTAACCTCTACATAACCCAACCAATAAGTTAACAATGAAGGTTTCTTCCTCTAAAAACATCCATGTGACTTCAGAAATACAATTGAATGCCAGAAATCTCTTGCAGTTCGTCAAAATACAGCCTCTGAGAAACTGCAGTAGAGAAAACAGAAGAAAATAAACTTTTTTATTATCTTAATTTTTACTTTTTTATTTTTTTTCTTTAACTTCAGAGGCACAGCCTCTGAAATTTTGATCTGCCAAGTTTCACACAGATCTAGTTAATTCCTGTTCAAGAAGCAAGTCTTCTGACTCAGTCATATCCTAAAATTCTTCCTTATGAAGGTTTCACTCTATTGAGAGTCAGAAATGCAGATCCATTTGCTGATGTGATTTGACTAATCCCACTATAATGAGGAAGTAGAACAGCTGAGATGAAAGCCTGAGCCCTCACTGTGCAAAGGTATGAACTAATAAGCAAAACTAAGCTAATATGGGGATCTGGGCATTCCCGCAGGAGATTTGAACCAAACTGACTTTGGAGTTTTTGATCAAAATGGATGCCAAACACATTACTGAGGGGTCTAAAAATGAAAGCAAAAAGTCAACAATGCTACCACCTGTCTGTTCATTCGTGATACTATTAGCTATTCAGTGTCAAACAAACAAACATGCAAAAATAAAGTAGCTAAACTTAACCTACATTTCAATGCGCGTCAGAACTTTCATTGTTATATTCACTTATTTCTAGTGAACAAGACAAACATCTGTGGACTGCATTCAGACCACCACAGAAATGCATACATCTGTGTACTTGATGAGGGTATTTTAAAACAGTATGGAGAAATGGGACCATGCAAGGGAGGAATATAATAAGATGAATATTTGTTGCAGCTAGTCTGGGATAAACCATCTAACAGTGAGAGTTATTAACATGTGGAACTGAATTTCCAGAAAAATCAACCCATTAAGTTGAAATATTTAAAAGTAGCACAAAACCACATGGTTGAGAACATGCTGTATATCCATAGTTAGCAGACATGTATCCTTCTGAGTGATGTTTTCCAGTATCTGAAACATAAGAACAGTGTGTTACCACTTAAGTTGCTGCAAGGCTACAGACTTTATAATGATGGTGCTGTGTTCAGAGACTAGAAGACATTCTTGACCTTAAAGAATTTCCTTTCTCAGTCATCAGTTTTTAAAATTTTTAAGCATGAGCTTTTTTTCTCTAATATGCCTAAATCTATTTCTATTAAACAAAGTATGCAGGCACCAAAACAGCTTTTTTTAAGGATATAGTGCTTGCTTAAGTGATTTGGTGGATCAGGGCTTAAAGCAGGGTTCCCTTAACATCTGTAAGGTTGGGAGAATGGGAAACAGGCACAGAGATGTTAAAGCATTGGTGTCTGATATGTCAGTAATGACAAAATGGGGATGGGGAATTTACAACAAAAACAATAAAGAAATAATTAGGAATAAAAAGACAGTTTGAAAGACATTTTAACAGTTATCACCAATTAGATGGAAAGCCTATCAAGCTATTTTATGATTTGGTGTTTTTCTTTGTATAGAAATACAGATACATGGAAAATTACATTTCTATTACTGTGACAGCTAGTTTCTCCTGGAAACATAAATTAAATTACTAAGCTGCACTGTGCTGGATATGTGATAGAAATGTGACCCTGCATGCAGGAACAGAATACAGCTGGTACGGAAAAGGTATCACAAGGAAAAAAGGTTGTGCAGATATTAGCAAAACATAAAAGTAGGCATTTCAGTAAAGGGTGAATTTCTAACATGAAGGCAAGAGAGGGTAGGAGTTCAGATGCATCCTGCAGGCAGATGTGGGGCTATATGAAGAGGAAGAAAACAAGAGTATAGCTAAGAAATACTATATTAGCTGAGGAAGAATATATGTGCAGAGCAAAAGGTTAACAATTTTCTTGTACTCAAAGGTGGGGCATGTTAAAATTGTGAGTAGCCTCCTGAGTAAAGATGATCTAGACCGAGTCATGGAACATTTTCGAATTGATGAGTCTGACAGATAATCTCAATCCTAGTATTTTGAATGAATATTTCTACAGGCACTAACAATGGCAGAGTAGACAATGTGTAGGAACTGAGGGGAAGAATGTAGAGTTCATGTATGCTGGCAAAGCCAGTTGCAGATATAAGTATTCTAGATGGTGTCCAAAAAAACACTGAATCAAAGATAACCTCATGATGATAGGCCCAAGCAATGGAATGAATAGTACATTGTCCATTGTATTTTAAGAGAGAAGAAAAATTTGGTTTGGGCCAAGCTGAGTATAGTCATGGCTGAACACCTCCTGTGGGATATTCAGATACCACTTTTAGTCAAAGAAGGACTTTAGGCATCATATCTACACTAGTTTTACTGAACTAAGTTGTTCTGTACACAAAGCTGAGAAAGGGAACCAAATTCAGTTGACCATGACAGCTTTCTAGTTCCATTTGAGATGCTTTAAAGTATCTTCTCTGATTTCTCTACAAGAACAGAATGTAGGTGTCAAATCATCCTTGCATGTCTCAAAGGACTCCAGACGCCAATCCATGGATAACTGAATCAAGTTCATGTCAGCCTCTTGAGTGACTTGTCTGGTGCACACCCTTAAATATACCTCAGTGATGGAACATGATGATGAGATATCGATTATAGTGTAGGGTGAAGAAAATAGAGTGGTTAGAGAAGGGGTGAGAGGGAATCTAGCAAACAAGATACTGGAAATTGAGATAAGAACTGAAGGAAGATGGTCTACAAAGTGCAGGGAGGACAACTTTACAGTGCTGTAGTGGGACATCAGCACTGTATAAGATTTTTTGGATATTTCAAGTTGATAAAGACAGATTGTGTTATAACACAGTTATCTTCTGCTCTTCCAGTACTTCAAAGAAAACTGCTTTGATCTCATTACTGCTAAAATAAGCCTTTGACATATCTTGCACGGCCTTGATTCCACTGCTGTCTGACACTTAGAGCCACACCCCAAGAAGGAAAGCAACATCTTCAAGCTTAGCCAGTTGGGTGTTATCAGAGACAGCCAAAACCTTCATGCAATCTGCAGAGGAAGAATTGTACCCCTATCCTAGGCCATGAGGAAATTTTTTTCTCTGAATTCATGACCTCTTCTGAACTTCTAACCATCAGCAAGATTCAGAGTGAGATTTACACCAAAGAGAAATGGGAATACCTACATTGAATCCATGCTGGAAAAGAAACTTTGCCTGCAAACACAGTGATGGTTGTAACTCTCAGCTCCACAGGCCAGAATTCCTTCCTGAAGATAGTCTAGTACTGATTGCCCAAACATGCAGTCTTTTGCATCACAGTTTGATATAATTTCCTCCATCTGATTGGAGAAGGAAGATGTTTGCACATTTTTTTTTTAATTTTATTTTTTATTTAGCAATATTCCTGGGTTCCTTAAAATGTTTGATGAAACCTTGTTTCCATAAAACACTGAACACTAGCCATTGTACTTTGCCTTTCATCTTAATATTGCTGCAATACAGTTAATGTTTCTTTGAATTTTTGTGACATGTCCTTTGTTTGCATTCACCCACCCACCCAGCCACATGTATTTTAACATTGTTGACCTATACTAGAAGATCCTTCTACCACAGATTGTACTAATGACCTTCTTGGACTAACAATCTGCCACATGTGTTTATTGGTCTATAGTTAGACTAACATTTGGATATTTTGTGGGTTGCTCACCACCTCCCCCTGAACTCCCTATTCTCCATCTTTGCCTGACTTACTTGGATGAGCTGTCTTTGAACATATGGTAAGAAAGAGAGAACTTGAGTATGAGCAAGTGGGTTGTAGGACATAAGAAGAAAACGACAAAGCTTATAAAATCTTATTCCTCTGATATCTTACATGGGCAACAAGTGCCATCATCTGTAAGGAAGTGTATCATGCACATGATCAAAGTCATGGTGGAGACACAGGTATGGAAAGGGGAGGGAGAGAAGTTAGAAGTGAGGAACAGAATATAAATCTGTGACTACATTCATATTCTGTTTATGAAGGAAGTCTAGTATGATGCAGGTCTGCAGCTTGCACTTATACTACAGATATCAAAATTAAATCAGATAAATTCTTCCTAAGTAAGGAAAAGTACTGCACTCTCTTCAACTCACTATAGACATATATGTGCATTAAATTGTGCAGCAATGGGATTCAGCAACTGCTGGTCTATTCTCAGGTGTCAATGTCTTCTTTCAGAAACCTCGGAAAATTCATTCCCTTCTTTGCTTCTCTTATCTATAGAGACTGAGACTGAGACTTTGTCCCGTGTTTCTGAGATTAGGCACATAGACAATTTGTTTTGCCTACTTTTACCATACCAAGTGACAACTACATAAGGATCTGCCTATGTGTTTTGTTCTATACTTATGCTGAGGTTGAGATTTGCTGTGCCCAGAAATGGCACAACAACATGCAGAGAGTAAAAAATGAAGAAAATGAAGATGACCTGCTAAACACACATCCAGGCTGCTGTGACACAAGAAATCTAAATGTCAGGCATTACAGAAGTTAGGGAAATACAAGATGAGTCAAACCTTAAGGTGAAAGAATTCAGACAGATTAATCAATTATATCTACAAAGACTGGAACACTCAGATTATTCCTATAACATGAATTAGATGTGAAAAATGCAGTAACATTTATTGTGGTAAAATAAAAGGTTAAAAATGAGCCACAAGGAAATTATCACATTGTTTGCATTGCCAAACCTAGAAATTTTATTGCAATCTTATTTTATTTTATTTTATTTTATTTTATTTTATTTTATTTTATTTTATTTTATTTTATTTTATTTTATTTTATTTTATTTTATTTTATTTTATTTTATTTTATTTTATTTTATTTTATTTTATTTTTTAATGCTTACATCTTGGCAGTTATATGGAAATTGTGATATATTCTAGATAATTATGGAAAAAAGAAAAACCCCAAATTTTACAAAACAGATGACTGTAAAAGGAGTAATCATGTTGCTAAACAAAAATTAAAAATGTCCTTCCAGAAGAAAAGTCTAATATTTCAAAACATGCTTTCATGTTGAAATAAGTCACAATCAAAACCTAGGGCCTTCTTGCATAGTGATAAGTTTCGGTGGCAAGAAAATACATTTCAGAATTTGAAAATGCTTTATTTTTAGTTAATTTTACATACAGCTAAGGCTTTACCTGGTTATGTAGCATCAACAATAGGGTTTTCTTGACAGTAGATCTCTCCTTTTTGTGCCGGACTCCTTAATTCTCTTAATTTTCCTGTAAGACAGACCTCAGTGTCTTCTGACATATCCTGAAGATTAGTAACTAGGGAGTCAAGCCAGTTGCGTGAGCACTACAACCTATAGTGACCCTATCCAAATGAGTAAAAGGAGAAGCAAGGCATCAAATTATAATTATGAGAGATACACTCCTACCGTCCATGGTCTTCAATAAGTTGCCATTGAAATTAACCTGGTCTTGGGAACAGTTATGACAAATAGATTTAGAGCAGATGTGTCTGCAATGCCAAAACCCAGACAGAAGATCTTAAGACCTGGACTAGGAAAGTGGTCTTTGCCTCCAGTCTGGGGCAAGAGAACATGGAAAATGAGACAACGCTCTTGGAAAAAGGTTTTTTTTTTTTTTTTTTTTTTTTTTTTTTGGTTTGGTTTTGTTTTGTTTGTTTGTTTTGATGTTGTTTTCTTCTTTAAGATGTCCTGAATCATTGCAACATAATGGTAGTATAGAGATATTACAATATTTTAAGAGTGCGATTTATTTGATTTATTGCAGAGGCTTATTTTATAACAAGATAGATTATGCTTTTGACTTCACTGATTCTGCTGACTGAAGAGAAACACTGGGACAGCTCCTTTAGATGTAGGTATCAACACTGTAGTACTTCATGCTCAGTAGAAGACTGAAGGATTAATTATCTTTAGTTTGTCAGTTTTCAAGTAATCCCTTTTTTTTTTTCTCCCTGTCTTAAGCTTCTAAAATAGCATTCTTTTTTGGATATATCAGTACACATATGAATTTATTTCCATAAGATCTCTTCAACGAAATGTAGTTATTTTATTTTATTTTTTTAATGTATTTTTTTTCTCTCTACGATTTTCTCTTACCATCCTGTTCTAAATTGATTTAATAAATTCCAAAATGGAGTCTCAGTCTTCCTAGCCATCTTTCTGTAGCCATTTTGCTCAGATAATTAATTTGATTTTTAATTTACATTAATTTACATAAGTAAAACAGAATAAATTACTGTTCTGTCTACCACTAAAGAATTAAACCATTGATATAAGACAAGGTTAAATAATTTAAAAGTATGAAAAAAAAGGCTAGGTAAGTAGTTCCATGCTAGACAAATAACTGGAAGTTATAAGCCAGAAATCTTGACTTTTCTTCTTCTGGAATAGATTTTATTCTTCCTTTAGTAATTGTCCTTTCCGAATTGCCTTCTACGGGAGCTTATCATTCTCTAGTAATTAGAGGTGAATTATAGACCACTATCTTATAGAATAAGTTAAATTTTAGGTAAAGTTAGGCAAGATAATCTTTTACATCATGTATCTAGAGCTCAACATATGAATTTTCATCATTAATGCCTGGACTGACAGGGAATCCTATAGCCGGCTTTTTGCTGTGGGAGCATGTTAAGCAGAAATCTTAGTCTTAATATTCTGTTATTCTCTTTGTTATTAATTAGCCTGTAGTCTCATTTCATCTGTGAATTCTTTTTTTTTTTTTTTTTTTTTTTTTTCTGGATCCATCGGTGGGTCTTGGCATGAAGTAAATTCTTTTTTTTATTTTATTTTATTTTTTATTATTATTTTTCTTATTAGTTTCCCTATATAATTTTAAATAAAGCTACTGAGTCTCCACCATAAAGAACTTTTAAGATTCCAGGTCACCTGTAGTGTGTCTTCTCCAAACTTGCTTGATCATTGGAATAACCTTTCCCTAGAAGTTAGCTCTTTCGCATCCTCACAAATAATTTAGTATCCCATACTCAAACTAAAGTACTGACAGTAAAGGGTTGTTGAGATTGAAAATTATGAGCAACTAAAATACTTTGTGTGTATTTACAATTGGGTTTCACATGAGTTATTGCTGAACAAAAGCTCTGGTAAGCAGACCGCTTGCCTGTATGGAAAATCCTAGCAATATCACAGGCAGATGCATCAGTTTTATGGCTTTGTAGAGGACCTTTTCACAGAGCTTTACAGCAATTTAGACCATTTATTGTACAACATTCATTTAATCTTGTAAATCTTTTTGCAAATTAAGCCCATAAATATAAAACTGGCCACACACAGCAAAAGAGAAGAAGGAAAGAAATAGCTGAAATTTAGCATATCATTTTAAAAGTATAAAAAAAATGGACCACATTCAGGTTTCCAAGAAAAAAAAATAGAGGAAGAGTCACCTGTTTTTCCCATGTTTTTGACTGTTATTCTTCATAAGTACACAGGAACTGGGACAAAATTGCTGAAAAACTCAAACTGGAGAGGTTTAAAATTAGTTATAATTTCATAACTTTTACCTGAAGAATAATCTGAGGAATAATCAGAGAAAAAAAAAAAACAACAACAAAAAAAATGAAATGCATTTAAAAATTTTTACATTATTCAAGGGAAAACACCAATTTAGAAACGATTTTTAAATACTTTTTTTTTTTTTTTTTTAAATGGTACAAATTGAAACATTAATTTTGAGTTTGAAATTTGAAATTTTTGGTCTGTAGAGTTTGTGCAAAAAAAAAAAAAAAAAGAGTTGTTTATGTAGTTGGCTCTAATTCAGTGTTTTGGAAGGTATTAGAACAAAATCCATTTTATTACTGAAAGTTTCTTTTGGAGATCCCTGGGGATTAAGTAAATCATCACTTCACCATTTGTTTGGTATTATCCAGGGACAGAAATCTATAGACCCTTAACTACAGTGTAATTTTATCTATGTACATGAGTGGTAAACTTGTCTTAATCTTTGTCTCTGATTTGTAATACAGCTGTTATCCTTTCACCAGTCATAAGCATCTTCTTAGTTGTATTAAAATTAAGGCTCTAATTTAAAATAAAACTATTTATCTGGTCTTATAAAAAACATGTAATAAGTGAGAGTGTCTAAGATGGAGATAGGTAGGTCATCAAAGGTAGATGGCCCATGCATGGATCTGCTTTGACTATGTATTGACTGTAGAGGTAGCCTAGATGATCAGCTTATATTTTACATCTGACCTTCAGATGACTAGAGTTGTTCAGATGACAATAAGCTTTATATTGAAATCCACAATGTTATGTAGCACCTTTCAATGAATAAGAATTAACTCGACAGTCAGGTGCTTAAGTGTTTAATTGCATTTACCCTTTAATTTAATGTTCCTAAAGGGTGAGATATTATCTGATTACCATTCACCTTTAAAGTAGCTTGGAAATTTCAGAAGGAAAGGATTGGTATTATGTGATTTCCCATACCTTCCCACTTATGATTTCTGGCTAATTTTGTTATAAAATTCTTCAATTTCATATGAAACCATAATGTGGACAAGGGGTAGAAAAGAAGGAGAAGAAAATTGAAGCACAAAAATAAAATATAAAATACAATACTTAAAAAAAACACAGGATTAACATTTTAGTTAGAGATTTTGGTGTTTTGTTTGTTTCTTTTGCTGGTGGACCTAGTTGGTTTAACAGTTTGCACTAAACCATGGGATTGTCAGTGTCTAGGGGTACCATGTGCCTAAGTCTTCCCGACAAGAAGACAACAAATAAGAGAGTAAAGTCTGTTTTCTGAACGATATTATAGACAGCTTATACAGGCTGCCTGCAGTGACTTCTAAATACAGGAAAGCATGCAGATTTCCCGTTTGTTTATCATTTCAATATATTGCCAGTAATTTCACATTTAACATAGAAAAATTGATTAGTTAAGTAGGAATCATCTTCTACAAATTTGGGTGTAAGACCTACATCTTTAGTTAGTCAACCCGGTCTCTTTTAATTAATTCATGGAGAAAAAATAGATGTTAAGTTCATTGAAATACTTCTAAATATGTATTCCCAAAATAACTTCTTAAATGCAAAAGAGTTTCTTAAAAAGAGAGTTGCCCAGACAAAAAGAAAACTTGTAATGCTTTCCTCCCTACTTTCTAAGGCAAAGCTAAGAATGCAGACAAACACGTTGTTCATTGGCTTTGAAAGAAGTGGGCAAAGTACCACGTTGCTTTGACATGCTCTGACTTGTTTAATCTGAGGTGATCATAGTGTGCCTATCGCTGCAATAACTTCCCTTAGAAGAGGCGGCTGAGAGTCGTAAAGCCAACCTGGAGTGGAGATAGTCCTTTGAAAAAAAATATATGACCCGTTGTAAAATGGCATACACTTTATGGTATCTTATAAACCACATTGCAACTGTTTGCATTTGCTCCCTTGCTACTTGTTTGTCTCCACTGGATGTAGGTGGTGGAGGATGAAGCAGGGCAGGAGGCAAACCGAGGAGATCTCCATTCTAAAAAAAAAAAACAAACCTGGTTTACTGCCAGGATTTTTTGATTTGGATGCTGCTGTTTGAAACCTGTGTTTGTTTCCAAATGTTAAATCAGAGAAAATGCTGAGTGAGCTTCATTCTTCTTATCTTCTATATTGCACCTTTTATCATAACAAATTTATTTCTTGATACAGACAAAGAGACAACTTTTACATTGCCGCACATTTAGGTCTGACAAGGCAGGATAAAGATTGTGAAGTGCCCAAGGCACACCAGAAATTGATATTCTCCTACTAAAAATGTGCTCATAAAGCAAGATAGCAAGATGTGATTTTTTTCTCTTGATAAATGTCATCAACTTGTAGCCTACGTGCTTGTTAGCATTCTTCTTGGGTAGGCATCAGGACTTTTGCACTATTGCATTTTGCCCGTTCACTGCTGGATCACATCTTCATGGCAGGTGTAGAGGGTATGACACCTCTTTGAAGTGAGTAATTGTAGATAACTCACATACCTGTTTCATCAGGACATCTGCAGATTTAAATAGACTTCTGCTTTTATTATGGAATACCTAGGTAAAACCTTTGAGCTCCCTTTTTTCAGTCTTGAGCCTGGAGGAAAAAATTAAGGAAATGGATATAGTCTTATAGTCTCACAAACCAAGATGGCAGGCCTATGACATTATTTCACATGTTGTAAATTGTCTCATCAATCTTGGTTCTTCTTCTGTTGAATTCAGGGAATACCACGTTATGCTCAGAAGTGTTTGGGGAAATGATCATCATTAAAATAGATTTGCTGTAACTCTAGTCAAAGATAAAACATTTATTTTCTACAGTTATGACTGTGTCCTCTATTCTGACAACATTTTGCTTCTCAATCCTATTTCATGGAATACTATTTGTTATATTTGTCACAGGTGCACCTGAAATGTGGTGGAGCTTTGGTTCTTCTTTAGTCACTGGTTTATTAAGAAGTTGTTGCTCAGATATGATATCTTGGTTTTAAAAATATCATTTGGCCAGGGATTTTACATAAAAAAGAGTTTTCAAAGTCAGTGTTCATACTGTGCTTCTAGAAAGTAAAGAGTTATAGAAGTCAAATGATAACATTCAGTAGCTAAAATAGATCATCTACCTGATTTAGGTATCAGCACCACTTTTCTGGAATGACAGCACAGGGGTCATTGGCCAAAGACCCTGTAAAATAGGTTTTTGAAAAAACACATCATAAAAGAAGAAATATACGAAATTCTAATGCCCACCAAAGAGAAAGCTGATCCTTACTTCACATCTTTACAAAAAGACTGCACCATTTAATTGGGAGTGGCACATGGCTGAAATTTACCTGCTTGAAGATAAGGCTGAGTTTAAATAGTCTGCTATGTGATGTACACCGTGGATGCTCTTTGCCCAGGCTATGACCACACCATACATTCAGTATTTCCAGGGAATAGGCCTGGGAAATGTGATGGGGGTAATTCACACTTAAATAGTTTGTGAAATCCATTATTCTTGCAACTTCTGGACACAATTCAGTAGGTAGCATGGGCCAGGGATCTCCCTCCATAGACAGCCCGGGTGCAATGACTGTCTCTGTGCAGTAAAAGAGATTCTCTTTGGATGGGAAATGCACTTTGTCAGCTGTTTTCAAAGGTAGAAGAAGGCCCTTGTTCATTTTAGCTTGAAATAGAAGTTATTTAGGGTCCAGTTCCTACTAGTTAGGCTAGAGTGACCCCATATGAAGTGTTTGTGTGGTTGTGCTCTGACAACATATTTGTCTTGGAGCTTCAGAAAACTGAATACAGCTAGTTTTTAACACATCAGTGGGACCTGGATGATACCAGACACTGCCTCCAGAAGCTTCTTTTGTTAGGCTGCCTGTCAGCAGCATTTTATGGAAACGATTGATTTGCTTTGTCAGTGTTACTCCCCTAAATATTATTGCTTTATGATACTTTGTTGGAAAGGGATCAGACGGAAAATGCTAGGTAGGAAAAAGATGGAATCAAGTGCTAACTCAGTTTGATGTTTGTGACCTTCTGAACTCTCTTATCTCAGATGTCTTTTGAGTCATTCTTATCTTTCCTTCCTTTAATTACCTTTTCTTAATAATCAAAACACGTTAAGAGTGAAAGGGCACTGGAATTAAGCTATTTTAAAATGAAACTTTGCTTTCATACATAGGCCATGAAGATAATCAGAGGTCTGGAGCACCTCTGCTATGGAGTTGGGGTTGTTCAGTCTCAAGAAGAGAAGACTCCAGGAAGATCTTAGAGTGGCCTTCCAGTACCTAAAGGGGGCCTACAGGGAAGACATGAAAGGACTTTTTGTCAGGGAATGTAGTGATAGGACAAAGAGTAACAGCTATAAGCAATAAGAATAAGAAGTTTAGGTTAGACATAAGGAAGAAATTCTTTACTATGAGGGTAGGGAGACACTGGAGCAGGCTGCCTAACAGAGCTGTTAATGCCCCATCCCTGGCAGTGCCCAAGGCCAGGCTGGATGGGGCTTTGGGCAGCATGGGCTGGTGGGAGGTGTCCCTGCCCATGGCAGGGGGTTTGGAATTATATGATTTTTAAGGTCCCTTCCAACCCAAACCATCTTATGATTCTATGATTCTATGAAAATTGCCATGGACTGAAACTCTGTCTCAGTGCACTGATGATGTGTTGCCTCTATATTGTATTGGTTGCAGCAGCACAGATAAGCTCTAAACTGTCTGGCCTGGTTCCTGATACAAGTTTTGTAATAAGCGTATGGATGTTAAAGTAAGTTAAAAACTGCTTTGAAAAACAGGGAGAAATAGTGTGGCAAAACCTAGATGATGTTGCAAACAAGCTATTTGAAAGCCAGTTTGTTCACAGCTACTTTGTATAGCCAATTTTTTTTATCTGCGTGGACTGTATAGTTTCAGAAGCATGTTTCCTTTATCTAAAATAAAGACAATGAAATTAAGATATTTCTCATCTAATAAACAAACATCCAAGCAAAGCCCAACTTCATTGAAAAAAGCACCTACCAGTTTGAAAAAAAATAAAATAAACATAGGCAACTTTAGTCTCAGGATTCCTGGAAGGTTAAGTTAATTCATACTTGATTTATTCATGTGAGGAACCTTAAGTCCTTTAGCAGGACAAGAATTTAAAAGCCCATGTGTTCCTTCAAATTATTTCACAGCCTCCGGAAAAAAAACCTCAGTTTTCCCGCTCAGCTGCAGCTGATATGAAACTCTTACATGCTTTGCTACCTTTAGTGAAAATAAAAAAGATTTTCCTTCTTCTATACTACAACATCTGGGCACAATTAATTTGGGATCTCACATTTTTTGAGTAAACGTCAGCAATAATTTGTATTCCTCCCTCCTCCTCCTTTTTATATGCAATATGTGGGACATGCTTCCACAGGGAGCTAAACCAGAATGTAAGATGGTCATTCCTGTCTGCGTCATTTCTTTCCAAAATGTATTGCTCTCAGGACAACCTGATGGCTCACGTACCGAAGTCCATTTTTTCCTCCTATGTCATTTCCAGCATTTGTCACCACCTCATAGTTTAAGCTTTAAGCACTATCCAGGGAGTTGCATAACTTCTGTGCAAAATTCAGATACAAATCAATGAATAACTTAGGCATTAAGAAGAAGCCAAATTATCCTCTGCTAGAACACAGGCCTCTAAATCATTCTTTATTTATTTTATTTTATTTTTTATTTTATTTTATTTTATTTTATTTTATTTTATTTTATTTTATTTTATTTTATTTTATTTTATTTTATTTTATTTTTGCTATTTGCATAGAGTATGCAAAGGCAACTCTAATTTTTCATTTTTATGGTCTTTTAACATGAACTCCTTGTAAGCACATAACCTGCTGTATGATTGAATATACAGAAAAAACAAAACCCCCAAACAGGCTTAATATGAAAAACAGTGCTAAATTTCAGACTTGCAAAGGAGAAAAAAAAATCTACTACGAGAAGACTTTTTATTTTAGTCCCTGTCACAGTCATGTATTTGAACAGTAGGCAGGCAGCCCATAGCTGTGCTATGTAACCCCTGTGTAAAATGGAAGCATCAGTGTTACAGTGGCAAAGGACGCTGTTAGATGAGTGGTGTAACTGTCCAAAAAGCCTATGAAATGCGATGCGATGCACCCTGTATGTTGGGTGTGGTGGTGCTGCAATGAATCACTGGCAGCAGACTAAGCACAGACTGAAGTGTCCATGCTGCTCCAGTTTGGAAGGGAAAGGGTAATAAAATGGGGATGAGGAAAACTGCTCAGTCTTTTTAGGATAGGCTCATTCCACCTCATTTTTCCTGCTTAAAAATCATTCATTACCCTAAACTAGGGGTCCAGCTTTAGGTAGCTAAGTCCCATTTGAGTCCTTAGCAGCCTCATCTGGTCTCCTTCTGCCATTTCAGAAGGATTTATATCTCCCATAGGTCCTAAGAAATACCTGCCAGCCATGTGTATGTTCTCAGACACGCTCAGGCATCTTATATGGCATGAGATATCTATCCCTAGGCAATTAGATTGTGTCCTCATTATCTAGGTTGCTATTAATATAAAGAAAGAGAAGCTGGTACCTCCAGAGGCTGATATGTTCAATTTGAAGTGTTTTAGACAAGAATGATAGATTGCATTTCTCTACTATGCAAAAAACCAAGACACTTCAATTAGAAACTAAAAACTGGATGCAATTGCCATATCTCAGGTATACAGTGCCATCTGAGAAACCTCTGGGCATCTGTAACATCTGCCCAAGGCTGGCAAATAAGACACAGGATGAATGAGCGCTGCTCTCAGGGAGCAACTAGAGGCCAGGTGGGATGTGCTAGAGTATCTTACAGACTTCTCAGTTTAGGAGTTTAAGACATATTCTTCTCAAATGAATGAGTTTTGTTGCCTAAATAAAAGTACCTAGTGCCATTTGCATCACTGCAGGGCATCCCAACTGGTCTCCAGCTGCCTCTCCCAAAGGACACGGTTCTCCCACAAGTCCTGGTTAAATAGCTGCTTGCATCGTGTGTGCCAAATTTGCTACAAAAGTCTCAAAAAATTGTCATCCTAATACTACCATGTTATAGCCTTGAATTACTTCCTGAGTCCCAAGAGACTCTTTAGCATTAGCTTTCTCTAACATTTAGCTCTTAAACTCACACACTTGAGTAATTTCTCTGTTGGTTCTTCATCACTGTGCCACTTCAAATGCTTTACAGCATCCCATGGGAGCGGCAAACTTTATGTGATGATGAGACACAACAGCTTTTGCCTCTGAGGCCACTGAGACCTTTGTCCTCTAAACCAATTTGAGAATTTTACTCTACACAAAGCAGAAGACTATGGGACAGATGATAACATTTAGCATAACCATCGATATGTGTGATGTAGCTCAACATATATGAACAATTTCAGAGGATGCAGTTGGAAGGAGGAACTATCTTTGACATGGGCTGCTAGCTCATGTCAGGATTATATGGTGTGATCTGGGATAGAGAAGAGGTCCATGATAATCCAAGTGCTTCAATACAAATCTGCAAGTGACTGCATTAAAATTAACTTCAACATTCTGGTAATGATAGTATTATAGTTTCTGATTTTTTAATAACTTTGCATTTGTGATCTTTTCTGATACCCATATTTCCTGTTTTGAGACCCAAGTGGAGTCTGACCCTATAGGACATTCATTGGATAAGATTCATCTCACAGAGATCAGACACCTAACATGAGCTGTGACCACAAGAGCAAAATGTCTAATGGACCAATCTCAGGTGCATTTTTGGAGTTAAATGAAATCACTTCCTAGCCTCTGCTGACTGTATTTACTAACGTCTGTTGGATGTAGTAGAAGTCTAAACAGCACGTTATGAATGGGGGAACCTCTGCAGAGAGACATGGCTGGGGTGGTGTCCGGTTACTTAAACACAGACATTGAAAAATGTCTGAGATGCCCTTGAGTACCTTGCCTGCAGTTGCTGTTGTGAAAGGGCACAAATTTTCTTTAGGTTCATCATATTTTCTGGCCTGCTACAGACGTCACTGATACTCTAAGCATTTCAAATAGCACTGTATGACTGTTGGCAACTGAACCAAGTCTTAGATCTCCACACAAGGATGTGAAAGCCCATCTGTCACCTAAACAACTAAATGTAGGTGTCTCAACCTGCAAACTTAATCCTCCAACATGGTGGAGATAAACAACTAGTGCAACCATGTGGTGCAAAAGTGTATCCAACCTCACAGATGAGATTAAACCCACAATGACTGAGGCTCACAAGCAGATACTGTGCCATGGGATTGTTCCTCAGCTGTGCCAGAGAAAACTGAATTAAATTCATCTCTGGTGGAAGTCATTCTTCTTGTAGTTTCTCAGGTGTCAGCACTGCAGAATAAGTGCTTTGCAGAACAATAAATCAAGTACATTTTTATGAGGAAAGAGAGAGAAGATGGATGGAGAATAGTCCCTTCCTTCCTTCCCCAGATATGCTCCTTCTTCCTCACTTGCCAAACAGTGGTTTCTCTTTCTGTTTAGTGAAGTTCATGTTTCACATAGTTTATTTTTCATTATTTTGCTTTTTAATTTTCATTTTTTTTCAACAGCATTTTACAACCCTTGGGAACTGTCAAACACTAACCCTGTGCTGAAAGGGATGTAGAGCATATTAGGTATACAACATTTTTATCAACATACAAGTTAGGCGGTAGGTTAGCCATACCTCCCAGACCAGCAATGACTTCACATGGAAGAAATCCTCTTCTGTGACAGACTCATTCCTTCAGTGGTGACAGACTCATTCCTTCCATTCATGATGGGCAAAAATAGGGGGAAAATTGTTTCCCCAGAAGGAGTGTAATTTCAAGGACATGGACACTGGAAATGTACAAGAGAATGATGTCTGGGTATATTGAGAAATATTCATACAAGTTAATAGATCCATCAGACTCAATAGAGATAAAATGAAACTCTACTTGAGCTGGTCTGCCTAATCCTGGGCAGCAAAGAACATTTCAGCCTCATATACTGCCTTATTTCATGTCCTATTAAAAACATCCAAATCATTAAAAAAAATAAAATTAAAAAAAAAAAAAAAAAAGAAAAAAAAAAAAAGAAGAAAAAAAAGGCTAAAAATGCAAGTATGGACAGAGCACTGCATAACTACTATGTCAAATAGGAGGATATAGGATACTGTTTGATGCCACACATGGACACCCACATGCAACTAGGGTGGATTCCCAAACACCCATAGATCAATACAGATATGAGCTGAGTAGATCTTTTGTTATTTGCAGTCCTGAAGCAAGAGAGAGCTGTGGAACTGAGCAGAGACAATGAGAGAATGCAAGGGGGTGATGATGCTTCCTTGCTCTGCCCAGAGGACTTTGTAGATGATATATCTTTCCAGTATGACTCTACAGATCAAATGTGACATGGTCTTGTCCCACAGACTGAAGGAGGAAAAGATGAGATATTTGAGGACAAGGCATCTTTTCTTTTCTTTCTTTTCTTTTCTTTTCTTTTCTTTTCTTTTCTTTTCTTTTCTTTTCTTTTCTTTTCTTTTCTTTTCTTTTCTTTTCTTTTCTTTTCTTTTCTTTTCTTTTCTTTTCTTTTCTTTTTCTTTTTCTTTTTCTTTTTCTTTTTCTTTTTCTTTTTCTTTTTCTTTTTCTTTTTCTTTTTCTTTTTCTTTTTCTCTCCTACAGACTTCTGTATTCTGTGTTTGCATACAACAACCACGAATTACTCACACACATACAAACACTCAGGCAGAGGATCTACAATTTCCTCTGTCGTAAGAGAGAATATGGTGAGCATAATTGACACCACTACTGTGTTTCTTCCCTCATCCAGACCTGTCTTCTGTGAAACAGACCAGCTCACAATTTGAGAGTGTGAATAATTAAAAAATAGTAATTAAAAAGTACAAAGAGTGTCAGTGACTCATGCTTATCCTCTCTAATTTATTGATAATTTGGAGAAAGGAAAGTGACACAAAAAACGGACTATTCTCTTTCAAGAGAAACAATGCTTTTTATTTGAGCACAAATGAAGTGTTTGAATAAAGGACTGAAAACTTTGAAAAGTATCCTTATTTATTTATTTTTAAAGCTATGACAAAAATTATCTGGAAATTATCACCACCTTGTTTTATTAAAAAAATGTCTAAAAAATACTCTTTGATGTGTATTTGCTGATAACAATATGAATTCATAAACTACTTTGGTGCTGCCAAGTATTCTTTTTTGTCAATGAAATGTCATCCTGTTGCACTGATGATCATCAGTGACAAAGAGCAATGGGTGCTCATTCTTCTGATTTATGCAGTCCTTTTGGTTTAAATGAGTGTGAAATATCTGTGGTAAAAATGCCTATCAGTTGTGAAAGCTTTATAGAAGTCTGCAGAACTGCCCCTCCTAAAAACTTCTATTTTTTCTTGGTGTCTTCTGAATTGGTAATGAGCCTGCTTAAAACTGGAAGTGTTTGTTCAAGAAGAACATGAATAATCTGTTCTCTGTTTCCATCACAGTGAAAATAAAAGGTCACAAAATTAAACTAAGATACAGGAATATATAGGTTGAATTCTGTCTTTTAGAGAGTTAAGTATATTTTTCCATGTAGACACTTTATAAAGTTGTTTCCACGACATTTGTTTGGTTTGTAAATTTTCATTTTCTAGATCAAATTAATATGGGGAGAAGAAGATGTCTAGAAACTTATTTTTAAAGTCATTATGCAATCTTGTATGAAAGTTAAAAGTCAAACCAAAAAAAAAAAAAAAATAAAGGCAGAAAGATTTGTGTTAAATTTCAGTGAAATCAACATTGTGGAAAAATATTATTCTGTCATTCTGAGACTTGAAGTAACTTTTATTTGATGTAACTGGGGTTTCCTTATTTTAAGTACTATTTTCCAAATAATCACTAGGAACCAGTACTTAACAGAGTTCCTTTTTTTGTATCCCAAGAAAAGACCTCCAACCCCTTTCCCAGGTCTTACTCAGCTACTGGTAATAATCAAAAAGTAATGACAGGAACAAGAATACATAAACTCATTTCAGTCTTCAAGTGCTTTTAGAACATGTTGTAGGACTTAATGGATCCAGTGATCTGTAAAAAGATTTGTATAGTTAGAAATGGTAAATTATAGACATCAAGATCAATGAAATTTGAAGATGAATGGCACATGCAGGTTGGTCCTTAGAAGAAATGTAGGTTAGCTAGCTATAAAAGCTTTACAGCTGTAGTTTCCTGAGCAGCTGAAACAATCTAATGATTTATTGCAACCCTAGCAAGAGGTCCTTCTCTGACCCACGTCCTCCCCTGGGCTGGCCCTGGTGCTCACTGTGGGGCTTCAGTGGAGCAATTTGGTACACTAATCCAGCAGAAAAATGTCTGATCCCCATTAAAATTGGACTCCTTATGTTTCTAACACTGTGCAAGGACAGCAGCAGACAAGGGAAGGCTGGTCCTTGTCTTGTAGTACTGGGCTAGTTTCTGGCACCAGTTTCTGGCAGAGCTGTTAGTAAATCCACAGTTCTATATATAAATTAGCCTACAAGGACACTTGTACAGGCCAGTGTCAGGAAAGCATGCAGAAGTTGTCTACTCTCTCTTTCATCACCCTACAGAAGGATAAATGTTGCTCTCCATGTTGTGTTTCACATGAAATCAGACCCTTTAATGATCACTGAAGCCCAGGAGTTGTTCTTTTCTATGCAATTTGATGGCAGCTGAAATAAACCTTCTGGAAAAAGCAACACAAAAATCTCACACCTTGGTCTGAGGAACATAATGTTTGTATGGCATGAATGGTCCTAGGAGAGGAATGTGCCCAAGCTACAGGAAAAAAAAGATGCTGGATTTTCGATCCCTGAATGCAAAGAGCTTTTTCTTGTGCTGTGACTGGCTAAGACATTTCAAAGTCCGTCTTGTTATTGTTCTTGGCGGGCAGGTCAAATTTCCACAAGACAGTGGAAACGGCCTGTCAGAGCAAAAGGACAGCTGGGTGCGTGTGTCTGCAGTTCTCGTCTCCTGAAAGCACATCCCTGACCCACTTGGGAGGCAGTGGAGTGAAGGAGAAATCAGAAATTTGCTCTGGCCATGGATGACTTGGGTCTGATCCATGCAAGGGAGAAAGCACCTGTGGTTGTCTTGGAAGAGACACCAGTCTCTGTGCAGGGAACAGAGGCAATGATGTCACCACTAGATCCAGGCCTCCAGAAAGGAGAAGACATTGAATCTGTTATTTCTCGAGTCAAGTCAAGTCACATTTTACCTTTTTTTCCATCATTTAAGTTTTCTTCTCCACCACTTCCCTCACCCTATGGCCTATGAGCAATTTTTCCCTCTTCTGCTTTTCATTTGTTTTGAAATAAATTTCAGTCTGGGACCAACTTACATGTGAACAGACAAGTTTTGAGGGAGATGTCATAAAATCTTCCCTCTTCTCCTCCCACAGTAGGAAAGGGACAGACTCCCAACAGCTTGGTCCTGATGTCTGCTGAGGTCTGTTTGCATTAAAGACTGCAGAACAGCACTGGGAAAAAGGACTGTCAGCCAGATGTCCTCCATCAGGCCTCAGAACATCAGATTCCTTTACAATGATTCTCCTTCTGGTCCTTCAAGTCCCAGGCCCCTATCTATACATTGTCCCAGCACAGATAATTTTGTGATCCTTCTGCAAGAGAGGCAGGGCACAGTTCTATCCCTGTCCATTACTTCATGGTTAAGATGTTCTAGGAAACGATGTATGGAACTGCCTAAATTAAGAGAACAGTGAAGCCTTATTTTGCTGCCCCCTCCTCACTACTACCAGCTTTCAGATTATTCCCCTTCTGCTGACACAGAACCTCATTAGATCCTTCCTCATGGCAATTAGTTCAGCAGAAATTTAATGGAACAGGAAGGGGAGGAGGAAGATAGGTGGGGAGAGAGACACCTGCTTTTGGGCTAGGAGCAGCTTGTCTTCTCTGTGTCTCCATAGGATAAGCAGGTGTCTTAAGTAAGCATCTCACTCCCTCGAGTGGGCAATCCTACTTCTGCATCTTGATAGAAAAAGAGGTAGGTACCTGTGGAACTCCACCATGCAAAGTGTCAGCATCTCTGCACGTGGAGGTGGAGTCCCACAAATCTTTTCAAATTCCAGCTCTGGAAGGCAGACCAATTCTGAGTGCCCACAAATTTGGATTTTTATTTATTTATTTATTTATTTTTATTTATTTTTACTTGGATGTCGGTGGACACCTAGTGGTCTAAAGACCTTAACATGCTCTCCCACCGGTGGAGATAAACTCCACTGGAAATTCCAAAGAAGATTTCACTCAATTTTGCCATCTTATTTTAATGGACAAATCAGTTCCCAGTGGTGTTGGTTTTTCTCGATCAAATATAATAGAAACTGGAGTTTATCAATCCACATACAATTCTGTGGACCCCCAAAGCAACCTGCCTGCAATATTTTGTTTTATTTTTATTTTTTCAAAATGATGTTATTAGTCAGCTGTCCTGGCCTAAGGCAAGCGGACATATAACTCTCAGGTATCTCATTTCGGTCAGAGTCTGGTGATATTAGCCATCTGCACAAACTCTAATGAAAAGATCACAGACAAGAAGTTCTCTCACCACACCGTGTAAGAGAAAGTCAGTTCTGTACTGGATCTGCAGCCAGTCTGTGTTTGTAGTCTTAAAGGTTTATATCTAGTTGTTAGATTTTAAACAGCATAGACTTCCCTGCTGCCAGCAGGGGAACCTCAAAGCTGTTTCCTATCTTACACACCTTGCTGCAAGTTGGTCTGCTGAATGCAAAGACATGGCTTCTGGAAACCAGGCCAATAACTGGTGTCCTCAGGAAAAGTTTGTGAAGGTCCCAGTGAGCTCTGCTCTTTGCATATATGCTGGATTATTCCAGGGCCTGTTCCAAAGACATGTCTCGCTCTGGAAACAATTATCAGCCACTCTTTCTCCAGAAAAAGGAAGAAAAGAAAAAGAAAAAGAAAAGGAAAAAGAAAAAGAAAAAGAAAAAGAAAAAGAAAAAGAAAAAGAAAAAGAAAAAGAAAAAGAAAAAGAAAAAGAAAAAGAAAAAGAAAAAGAAAAAGAAAAAGAAAAAGAAAAAGAAAAAAAGGAAAAAGAAAAAGAAAAAAAAGGAAAAAGAAAAAAAAAAAGAAAAAAAAAAGGAAAAAGAAAAAAGAAAAAAAGGAAAAAGAAAAAAGAAAAAAGAAAGGAATTCATTGTACTTACCATGAAACTGGGAGAGAGAAAATATTTCCTGTCTTCAAAATAGCTGGTTACACTACTCCAGAGCAAGACCACCAACAACAATTCACAATTTACTTTCCTCAACAGATGATCACTAGAGGTTTAAGGTAGGCTTAAACTCCATTCCCCTTCGTATAGAAACCAGTGTCAACCATGAGTATTACTTTTGTTGTAACTCATTATTTGAGCTGTATGGATGTAAACTTTTAAGAATCTTTTATGAAACCAATGAGAGAGCTAGGGGAACAGACAAGCTTAGTGGCTGGCAAGCCCCTATTCAGGTCTGAAACAAAATGAGCAAACTTCAATCTAAGTACATATTGGAAACATTTGCTCCAAGTGTAATTTAATTATGTTAACCGGTTGCTGAATGGATATATGAGGAGCAGGAGGATGTGTTAGTGAGGAAGAGGTGATAAGGTCATTAGTCCCTTAGGGACAGGGAAGGAATGATATGGATAATTATCCCTTGTGAAACAGTGAAAGGTTAATACAGGGTCAAGAGGGAGGAAAATTGTACTGTGCTATAAAATCAACATCTAGAATCTATGGTTTTTAGCATGAAGTGGTATAATGGATGATACTTCCCTGGCTCTTGAAATAACCTGGTAGATATTTTTTAAGGGTGGGACAGAGCTAGAAGAAATGTTTTGTGGAAAAATTTCTCCCCAATATATAAAGTGTTTCTGACCTTCCCTACTTTCTTCAAGAGTGGAGCGCTTTCCATTGCCTCATGGGCCATAGTTAGAGAGTCCCTGGTTTGCACAGGTTGGTGTCTCACTTCTGCCTCTCTGAAAGCTACTTTCTCTACTTGGCACTGTCCTAGGAACGTGTCTAAGTCACTTCAGTCATCTGTGCTTGACTCACCCCCAGTGGAAAAATGAGATACAAAATGATTAATCTTCTTCCTAGGAGCATCAGAATGATGTATGGAAAGGGAAAAGCATGTGTGGTTAAGGTAGAAGCGTGGCATGAAGGATGTCAGAATTCTGTTCTCACTTCTACACCTAATACAGCTTATGAGCCTGGGACATGTCCCTCCACCTTATGCCTGGATGTTTTGTAAGATCCTCTGGGTTGCATCTGCCTTGGAAACCATGACTGCTGTTGAGTCACCTAAGCAGCACAATAATGTTAAGCCTTTTTTATAAAATAATTCAATATCTCACAGTGGGAAAGGGTTTCCACTGTAAGTAATCAAGCAATGAAAGTTAATAAAGTTTAGTAGTGCAGTCACATTTCTTAAGGGGTTGCATTCAGGACATAAGAAACCTCAGTGTGAGAGTTTGATAATGCAACTCTTGGCTTTTGAGAACATATTACACTGACAAAGCTGAGTGTGTAGTGGGAGAGCTTCTTTTGAGCAGGGATCAGATTCTAACAGGGGTTAATCTGCGTATTCATGTTGATCTACACTATCCTGTTTTATTTTTCACTGTCATTGGCCTCACTTCATGTGAGCCAGTTTCTCTACCTGTAATAAAAAAAAGCAGCCTATGACAATTAGTTCAGTCACATAAGCTTTGCTTAGTTAACATTGGGCCAGAGGAAACTTGTAGTTATTTAGGCTGATGAAGAAATCTCTCTCAGTTCTTTTTTTTTTCCTACATATATGTGCTATGTCATGCTTGCTCCCTTAAATTATACAACTACTCGGTGTATATCTTTCTTTCTTTTTGGTGTTGTCAAATGTCTACCCCGTATAGACATTCAAAATGTTCCTCACATTGTGCTATTAGGAAATGGAAGGGCATCATGTTATCTCGAGTCCTCATGGAGCATCCAGTATCATAGGTCACACAAGGAACAGCACATATTTTAGATATCTAGAGGACAGCCATGTGTGGTTGGTTTAGACGTCATAGGAATGCTTTATAAAACTAGACATTATTAAAGATTTATAGGAAGATAAAAAACATCCTGCCCTCGAGTCCACAGATAATGCCATTGATACAGCCTACATGTTTTTCAGGGTTGTCCCCAAACGGCTCAGCCTAGCTATTGTATTACAAGGGCAAACTGATGATTTCTGAAGTGACTTCGCTAGGCTGTCTTTCTTGAAGAGAAAATGTGTAGACATATGCAAATCAAGGCAAAACCTGTACGGAATGTGTCAGGATATACAGCAGTTAATTCCTATCATTTACTCAGATTAAATTCATTGTAGGGTCAGCTGAAATGGAGAGGAGAGGAGAGGAGAGGAGAGGAGAGGAGAGGAGAGGAGAGGAGAGGAGAGGAGAGGAGAGGAGAGGAGAGGAGAGGAGAGGAGAGGAGAGGAGAGGAGAGGAGAGGAGAGGAGAGGAGAGGAGAGGAGAGGAGAGGAGAGGAGAGGAGAGGAGAGGAGAGGAGAGGAGAGGAGAGGAGAGGAGAGGAGAGGAGAGGAGAGGAAGAATAAACAAAAGAGAGAAAGAAAGAGAGGAAGAGAGAGAGAAAGAGAGAGAGAAAGAAAGAGAGAAAGAAAGAGAAAGAAAGAAAGAATGATTCTACATTAGAAAAATATGTTTTTTGACCTAAACATAAAAATATTGTTCCTCAGGGCAACTTACAAGGTCTGGGTCTTATGACCTAAGAGTCCCAAGGGGTATGTTTTCCAAAGCTGTATGCACAAGTTTAGTGCTGCTGTACTGTGCAACCAGCAAAAAGAACTCATGATTCTCAAAATGAAGTTCCAGGAGCACTAATTGTTTTTCTCCTACTATGTTGTGGGTAATTCAGATGATTAAAACTGAAGGAAGAATATGTTTTCCACTTTCAGACATATTCATTATGACCTGTTTCTCCACTGTATTTTGGCCACTTTCATCAGCATCTGTGAAATCACTCTTGATTCTGGCAACCGTACTCATGCACTGCAAATATTTGCTGTATCATGCATTTACTCAAATCAAGAGCTACATGAATCCAAACCTTCCTACAGAGGATCTCAAAGACACTATGTCATCAGTGTATGGCACCAAGAGCTAAATTACCTTACCTCACTGCTTGACTGGAATTAGATTCTGTTGTATGCATGCAGATGAAGAAAAGATGCAAGAAAAGCTAAATTGGCTACCTTAAATTACTTCACCAACCTGTTTAACTGTCTGCTTCTGAGAAATGTATTGTGGGCCAGCAGAGGTCATGGGGAAGTGTCCTTACTTTTTCATCTGAAAAATGGAACTTCATAAATTATAAAGAGAAATGATCAGTAGGGACCTTGCTAACATTAATCCTCATGTAAAAATTTAAAATTTTAATTATATTAAAAACAAACAAACTAAAACAACCTCAACACAAAAAGTTACAGATATGTCTGTGGGAGAGCCAGGAAAAGCCTGGATAAAGCTCCATCTAGTTCTCATATAACTGCAGACAATTTGGAAAGAGAAGAGTGAACTTGCTGTGTTATTAGGTCCAGGTAGACAATCAAGCTCCAGTACCTGGGCCCATGCCCTATCCCTGTTTATTAATGCGGATGTAACCAAAGCCTCCCATCACAGAACTGGGGTCCAATGGACACAGCTCCTCATATCTTTGAAGTGGATAACATTTTGAATAAATTTGTCGAGGTTGAGTATGAGACTGGAAAATGAATTATGTATTGTATATATGAATATTATTCAAATATTTTGAAACAGGCATAAGGGAAAAGGAAGTTCTGTCGTGTTAAATCTTGGAATATTTTCTCTACTGCAGTATTTTCTACTTTATTTAAATACCTGGAATATTCTGAAATACATGATAATTTTATGACAGAAGAGGATTACCCGAGGAGTCAAAACAAACCTCACTCACTCAATTGTCATGCTTCCTCACAGGGTCTTAATCCACACATCTGTAGTAGCTCTTGTGGGTCAGAGCTGGATCTGAGCTTTTGTTTTGACCTAGAAGTTAAAACAAACACTCTATTTTTGTGGACCAGCAAATGAGCTTCTCAAGCACCACTGACATCAATTTCACAAGAGCCTAAGGTGGGAGCACAAGCTGTTCTCAGTCATGTACTGGAATCTATCAACAAAAATCCATGGCAGCCCTTTGACTTGAAGGAGCTATGCCAGTTTAGTCCAGAGACAGACCTATCACAGGGACAAACACAGTCCTCCTAACTGCTCTCACAAAACAACTTTCCTCACCCAGTAAAGTCATGTCTGATTCAGCCCATGGGTATGTTAATGTGCTTTGCTGTGACTAGTGCTATAGTTTTGGGATGTAGTAGTGTAACAATCGGGGACACAAAGGATGCAATGAACCTATGTATTGACAAAAAAGAGTTGCTTTGCTTTTGTGTTCTACCTTAAGTAGTTATCTACATGTCCGTAAAGGACTGATGAAAAATCACCTTTTATGACGAGAGAGGCTTTTGCACTATCTTAATATTCCTGGTTAACCTTAAGGTAAAGCAATCTACTGGCAGGCGTTAGGACTTTATACAGGCAAGCTGACCTTTTTCAGGAGGAACATTTTACCAAGTGGAAAGCATTGCCAGTTAATAGTCTTAAATTTGAGTGCAGACAATCATTTTCCTTATTTTCTTGACTTTTTTTTTTAATTATTATTTTTTTAATTTTACCCTTAAACCTGTCTCTGAACTGAAACGATATCTTTTTGAAATCAGAGATCTGACCTCTCTCTTTTCTTTCCATAGCCTAGAGGAATGAAAAAAAGAATAATAAAAATCTCATCAAATCATCTGTTTAGTCTCATCTCCTTGGTTTTGTTGCTGGTCAGTCTGGTGAAGTACTGAGCTGGGAATGTGAGTCTGTAGTGTCAGTGTTCATTAACGTAAATACAAGGAAATGGAAAAACATTCCAAGAGCTGGATTCACACTTACACTAAGGTCCCTTTTTACTGCTTTGGCAGTGGAAAGAGACCAAGAAGTGGGTGGGCATGTCAGTTAGTAGTATGTTCCCATGTTTACAGCACAAGTACTTTCTCACCTTTCAACAGCTCTAGTTAAATTTGCTAAGATGGACCACTGGAGCTTTTTCTGCAGAACTTCATTCATCAAATGGCTCCTACTTTGGTGAATAGCCATATATAAATATCTACCAGTAGCAAAGGAGCAACTGAACTCATGAAAATAGGGAAATCTTGGGTCATGCACTACTTAATGGTCTCCAGATGAAGACCAAGGCTGGGGTTCCTTTCACCTAACTTTAATTGTTGTAGCATCTTTTTCAAAGTTGGCTTCTCCTTTCATAATCAGGAGAGGTAAAATGAACCCAATCACTACAGATCACCATCTCCTAAAATATGTGGTAAAATAGGTCAGTCTGTTCCTGAGAAGTTTATTTCTCTTATTTGAGAACATGGGGACCTAACGGTAACTGGGTCCCTCTCAGCCAGTAGAGATGACTCACTGTCATCCAATGGATTTCCCTAATGTTTGACTCGTAGCACCATGTTAGCCAGCCTTGGCTTGGCCTTGTGACGTTTCCTGACACACTGTTGTGCCCCAGTTGGGTCTGTCCAGCAGACATGCTGCAGATAGGTGGCTTGCTAAAAAGCAGCGAACACATATTCACCTAAACCAGGGCTGTCCCTTGGAGATTTTCTTTCCCATGACAGGTTTAAAGCTCACAGGACTTTTCACTGGAGAGGTGCAAAGTAGTGTGAACACAAGCAGTCACTTCATCAGGGAGGTTGTAAGTGACAGTAAAGATGAAGGGCCAATTCCCTGGTACCCTAATCAGGGAAGGGAAGGCCAGACTTTGGAGAAGAGCCTCTGAGAGACAGAATCACTGCCCTTGCTCTTGCAGGGGGCATGGAGGGGTGCGCTTCAAGGACTGCCACACTTCAGCCCAGTCTGGCTGCCATATCACACTGTGGCAGGAGCACAGACATGCTGATTTTCCAGTGAGTTGTCACAGGCAGTGGGGTTATGTCTCTTTTGGTGTCCCCTGCAGTCTGCTGCCTGAGTGAGTGGCCTACTTTGTACCTTGAGCCAGAGCTGCTGGCTCTGAGAGCTAAGCTTCCTCAGGCTCAGCATAACAAACAAATTGTGTGGTAGACCACAGGCAAGTTGGAAAAGTTGAAGTTCCACTTTAGCTGTGCTGTCATCATTGGCCCCTGGGGAATATGACTCTCCTGCAGATCTGATTCTTGGATCAGGTCTGTGATTCCAAATCTTATTTGGGCAACAGAAAACTGAAGTCCTTCCGTGTTTCTCCAAAGTCACCAGGGATTCTCGTTATCAAGTCTGGGACAGAAAATGCCAGACATGTCTTCCAAGGAACAGCTGGAAGGACCACCAACACTGTACAGCCAGGAAACCAATGCCACTCTTCCATTACAGCATCACATGTCCTGTTTCATATGCAGCATCCGGATGTTTCTAGCTATGTTTTAACCATATGCAGCTCTTTCCCTTACCTGTCATCATCTCCAAGTGCATGGCATCTTTGACACATACAGCTGAGCTCAGGACAGAAGCAACTGAAAGGAAATCATGTGATTGGTTTACATTGGAGATGATTCTAAATAATCCAAAAAGCACTTTTGGCCTTAAAATGCAGAAACCCTCTTCTTTTTCTTTCGCTTGTGTCTTGCAAGAGTTCAAAAACTACACAAAGCATCTGTTAAAAGACTTTGGATTGACTCTAGACTCCAGAGCAACTCTAAATAGACCTTAATTCCAAAAATAGATAATGAGCAACTTTTCCCTTTTGGGTGATCTGGACTGAAATCAAAACTATAGCATAGGACAAGTAGGACTCCTCCAGGTCCTTAAGTCCATCTCAAACCTCCAAAAGGTAGAAAATCCATGCTGTGTCCATTACATATGACAAGCCACAAAATGCTTCCTGGTGGCATGTAACAATCTTAGCTACAGAGATCAAAAGGCTCAAAGATTTAAAGAGAGAAGGAGGGAGAGATAACAGACAGTACTGAGGTTAGGATACTGCAATTGTAAGGAATTTGTTATGAGAAATTATTCCCATCCTATGTTCACACAGTTGAAGTGTATATTTTTATTATTATCAATAATAAAAATAATAATAATAATAATAAAGTATATATTCAGGAAAACAGAATGATGTTGTCATAGAGGAAACAGTGAGGAAGAAGTGCATTCATATCTCCAAGGAGCAGTTCACTGTAAGAAGAAAAGTCCTGAATTTAACATTCTTTTAATTTTCTCTTTGCTTACATTCGCTGCAGTCTCATCTCCTCCAAAACAGTAATTCCCTGGAGCCTTCGTGGGACGACTCAGTGAATCCAAGTGGTCTGCTACTCCATCACAAATTTTCCATGGATATTTGAAGATTTATTCAGATCTTCATGTGTTAAAGTACTGTGTATTAAAAGATGATGAAAGGAAAAGCCAGTCTACAAGCCTTCTTGCAGATACCAGCTGTAGTGACTGTACTGTGATGTTTTTTTTTTATTATTATCATTATTTGTTGTTGTTGTTGTTGTTTTTTTTTTTTTTTTTTTTTTTTTTTTTTCTCTGTAAAGCTCCAGTTGCTGGAATCCTGTGAGTTTCTAAGCTTTAGATTATGAGCTAAAACTTCACTAATACGTCTTTGTATCTTTTTTTTTTTTTTTTTCAGTTATGTACAAAAAGATCAAGTTGTAAACATGAAAACATGACATAGGACCATCAAAAACAATCTAATTTTCACTATTTTTAGAGAAAAAATTTTGATTTATAGGCCAGTCCTTTCATTTGCAGCAACCTTTGACACATGACTTTGAGTGTCGGAGATGGCTGAGTACACAGCAGTGCTCAAGGTTCCCACAGTTCTCTCTGCATGGAGTAAGTCATCTGCAAGATTTTGGATCAGAGTCCTGGTTGCAGGCTGCAGGCAAGCAATATCATATTCTTTTAAAATCCTGTTATACTTTCCCAAATTTCAAGGAGAAAATTAAAAAGATGTGTTTGAGAAACTTCTCTTCACGTCAGTGAAGCACTGCAGTCAATTACTTTTTTACCACTCACCTGTGATGTAGAAACCTGTGGCAATGTAACACAATTCATCTCAGAACCTCATTTGACCTATTGAGTTTTTGTGCCAACACAGCCCAAAGAACGCTGCATTTAATTAGACATATTTTCTAATGATCTTATCTGTAAATTCCCCTTGTTTCTGAAAGATATTTGGCTGAACCTGAAGACCCACACCTTGTCCCTTTTCAAAGTAAACAAAAAGTATTATGGATTTTTTTTTCAATCTTTGTTGTTGTTGTTGTTGTTTTTATTTGTGTCATCAAGAAGAAAGTGGAAGAAACAACAACAACAATAACATCAAAGGTAAAAAAGGGAAAGAATGAAATCTTTTTATTCTCAGTGTTTTCCTGGAAAATATTGTCTATTCATGTTATTTATGCATAACACTTCCATAGCTGGAATCACAGAGAAATATTTTACAGATATAGAGGAAAAAAGAAACATATTAGGGGAAGAAAGGAAAAATAAAAAGAAAAAATGAAACAGAATCTCTTAAGCAATCCATGATTATCAGTCAGGTAAATGGAATTAGCTGCAAATTAAGAATATTCACAGGTGAAAGAAGAGAAAATGTACTGATACTACAAAGTGATTTGAAAACCTAAAATGGTGTCTTGACATATTGCAGTGTTAATTATCTTGCAGTGATTATCAGCTATGAGGATAGTTTGTTTCAAATGGTTGGAATTCTTTTGTTTCATTTACTGTCAGAATGAAAAAGTTTTTACAACTCAACACCAAAAAAAATACTTTTCTTTAGCTTTGAGGCTCTTTTGTTCCCCTTGTCTGTTGAAGGACAAAGCACACAGGTTGTGGTGGGGGTTCAGGATGGTTTTTACATGTGGTACTGTGCAGTTGAGTTGAAGATGAAATTACCACTGAGTTTGATTTTCCCATTTGTGGTGATCTTATTGATAAACAACTAAGCAGTGTCAACTGGAAAGGAAAAATGAAAGTCAAACGAAGCTGGAGGGGAGAGCACAGAGCAAAACTCCAACCTAAACTACAAATAGACCCAGATTTGATGCATTATGATCAGGTAGAGGCAACTGCTGGGAAGATTTTCCTTAAGGGGTTCAGATAATATAATCCAGAACAGAATTCTGTTCTCGTGCCAAAAAAATCTTTGCTCTGGTCTTTTTAGGAAAAGAATGAAAAAAAAAAAAAAATCAACTCTTTCCCTGAAATACCATAAGAGTAGAACTTTATGCAGAGTTTCAGAGTGAGGACCATGAGGTTTTTATTTGGAAATGCCACAAGAAGAAATGTTTCTATGTGATACTTCCAAATGAAGAACACATGGTTGTAGGAAGTGTCTGGAATGGTATTATCCTCTATAAACACTCCCATTAAAGACAGTTAATAGCATATTTGGGGGAAGATGGCTGAGAAAAGAAGATGGAGGAAAAGGAACAAGAACAGAAAACTGTCATCTGGTTTACATCATATGACCTGCAAGAAGTGATTGTAGGTGGCTAGATATTTCTGTGGTGTAAATGCCTGAAGTAACTAGGAAAATAAAACTAACATTCACATTTTTAAGGAAAAGGTACAGCATTGAAGAGGCTTAGATGTGTGCTTATGTTTTTCATACCTTTTGCAAAATTCATAGGGTAGAAATAAAAACCTAAAGAAAATCAGTGATGTGCAGTTTTGAACATGGGTGTGACTTTTTATTGGACAATTTTATTAAATAAGGGAAAAGCTGGTGAGGGCATGTCCTCTTCCTTTTTTTTTTTTTTTTTTTCTTTGTTTGTTTGTTTTGTTTTGTTTTGTTTGTTTGTTTGTTTTTATCACCTTTTCCAGGCCTCTACCTGTCCTCACCATTCTCTCTGATCTGCTAACTTACTCTGCATGTCACACCCCAGAGGAAGCTTGCATGAGATGCATTCTCTGGTCTTCCCCAGCTGTGACCCTCTTAGCTGGAATAAACAGATAAAATAAAACAGGGCAGATTTTGCTGTTATTTCTCAGATGTTGCTAGAAAATGAATTGCATCAGTTGAGTTGTGCAAGTGTGTGCGCAACAGGCAGTGACCTCTCTGTTGACAGCGTAAAGGAAGACTTTGATTACATCCAATGCAGTAAATTGAACAAGCATCCCATCCTCACGGCCAGCCTGTCTGAAGTAGTCCATGCTTATACCACTGCACTAAGCACAGGATAGGGCTTGCTGGCTGGAAGCATCCATTATACTTACCCTCACACTGAATCATGTGGGAGAATTCTAGTGTTTCTGAACCAAAACCATGCCAGGAACTTTGCCAGCAGCACCATGCTAAAGTGGTCACATTCCAGTGACTGAGACCATTCCCTTGTGCTGTTTAAATTAGCAGAGCAGGCATAGCCTTGAGGTCTGGTACTGCTGCTACTCCCTTGAACACAAAGAGACAGAAGCTCTCCAGCAGAACAGCTCTACTCCAGGAAGATGCACCAGTCTTCAAGGGAGTACTTGGTGTTGTAATTCATGCTGGGAGACTGTAACTGGAGCAGGCCAGATTTGGGATTAAGGGTTGTAAAAAACTGTGCTTGGGCTCCCCATTCCTCTGCTTCACCCCAGGTGGCTGTGAAGAATGAATCTGGTTGTAGTAAAGAGAATAGACTAAAACTCCTGTGGCTTGGGAAAATATCATTATCAGGGTAGGGGGGCCAACAGGAATAGCAAAGACCACTGAGGACGAGAGATTAACACAGAAGTGAAGACAAGTTGGATATACAAAGGGGGAACCACATGAGAACTGAGTTGGAGAAGGAAGCTTATACAAGTCCTCTGGGTCTGAAAATAATCTAAAACAAACCTCCCCACTGGCAGGTAAAAGCATTTAGGCTGACAACGATACTGGAGAGAGCATGGAGAGCATGAAGAGCTGTGATATCGCAGGGCACTGTGGAAGCTGGACCATCATTGCAAGGTTGGGCTAGAGCCCCAGCAGAGTGATGTCAGGCAGCAGGAAGGTGAGCTCCGTTCACTTGATGGGCCTGGGGAGACTGCACCTGGGATGCTGTACTCACTTCTGGGCACCTCATTACCAGAAAGATACAGATGAGCCGGAGAAGGTATGTTGGGGGGGACCCAACTTCATGATTAAATGGCTGAAGAAAACAGCATATGAGTCATGTGCAGAGATGAACGGCTTGGCTCTGAAACCACTGCATGGGGAGCCTAGTAACAGCCTACAAACACTACCAGAAAGCAAAGAAAAAACTTCTTTAGCATGGAGCAGGGGGCTGATTTTTGGACAGGAAAATTATGAAAACCAAATTGCTGGAGCAACAGCCACTCAGTGCTGGAGAAGACTGTTGGTGGAGGTGGTGGAAACAGTGGGATCTTTAGCTGTTGCATCACTGTTGCTTGGTAAAGCTTTGAATCATGAGAAACGATTACTTTTTGTTCTGGGAAGTGAGGGAAAACTGTTGTTTATTGGGGTCATAAAGCTTACGTACATGAATGAGATGATGCAGTAGGGCTCTGGGAAGAATAAACAGGGAAGCAATATGTTGACTTCCTAGATAAGGAGATCTGGGTATGCAGGGAAAGTCATCAGCTCTCAACAGTCTCTCCCTCTTTGTGTCTTGTGAAACTCTTGCTTTGCCAGAATGAGGTGTTGCAAGATCAAACTGCCATCAAAAAGACAATGAGTGCCTTAATTTGCCACACTTGCTACACTTTAGAGGGTCTCAGAGGTGTCACTGGCAGACTTCTGCAGAAATACTTCCATCTCAACACAGGTGATGTTTAGATGACTGGTTAATAAATATATGCATTGGATCTTTCTTATAAATGCTGTTTCTTTAAATGTTTCCTCCTGGATGCCTTTGCTCCAAGAAGCTGTTCTTTCACGTCTGTTTTGGGGAAGTCACTAGTTTTTAAATGTTAGTTATAATTTAGTCCATCGTAAAGATTGTCAATGCCAAAGACATAGACAGTGGGATCTAGTGCATCCTCAACAAGTTTGCAGATGACACCAAGCTGAGTGGTATAGTTGATACAACAGAAGGGATGCCATCCAGAGGGACCTGGACAAATTAGATAAGTGGGATAATGTGAACTTAATGAGGCTCAATAGGTCTAAGTGCAAGGTGCTGCACCTGGGTTGAGGAAATCCCAGACATGAGTACTGACTGGGAGGAGAAGAAGGACTTGACATGAGACAGCAGTGTATGCTTGCAGCCCAGAAGACCAACTGCATCCTGGGCTGCATCACAAGAGGTGTGACCAGCAGGGGAGGAAGGTGATCTAGTGGGAGGTGTCTCTGCCCATGGCAGGGGGGTTGGAATTAGATGATCTTTAAGGTGTCTTCCAACCCGGGCCTTTCAATGATTCTATGATTCTATAAAAGAGAGGTTGGCCCTGAGACAAGATGAGATAATTTTGCTCATTTTCAGGCAGGTGAAATATTCTGATGGAAGAAAAAAATGTAATCCTGCCATGGGAAGTAGAAAAAGGTTGGAGGCCTCAGAGTGTGGTTATATGTGGCGGAATCACTTGGTCATTTTTGTAAATCCTGAAATAATTGTAGGTTAACATAATTAGTGTGGAAGCCCCAGTATGGGACCCATATAAAAGCAGCAACAGAGGATGGCCTGTAAGGAGTAAGATTGACAAAATATATAGTTAATGTGCTGCAATTGTTGGGTATCTTCATTCCCATTAGCAACATATTTAGCAAATTGAGTACTGAGGGCTTTGAGCTACTGGCCCGAATATTAACAGCATTTGAATTCCCATTGACTGTCATTGATCAGCTCCCATTGATGTCAGCACTGTAAATGTCTATTGCTGAGATATAAACCTATGTACAGCCTAGATTTTATCCATAGAGAGAGAAGTCTTCTTTTTTTTTTTCTTTTTCTTTTTTGGGGGTGGGGGAGGGGGATGGGGAGAGTATTCAGTTGTAGTAGCATGAACATGCAGTCTCGGGCCAGGGCTAGAATGCCAGCAAAAAGAAGAAAAAAAAAAAGATCCATATTCCCTCAAGTGATTTTGTTGTTTGTGGAATTTGTCAAAATAAAGAAATGCTTCCTAATTTTCACAAGTAAGAAAAAAAAAAAAAAATGTTACCTTCAAAATTTTGTTAAGAGAGTTCCTGTGAAAAACAGATGAGAATGTCATGAAAAAATATACATAAGAAAGTTTTTTGTTTTGTTTGTTTGTTTTAACTATTTTTCAGTGTTAAAGACCAGAGGATAATTTCTTCAAAATTCAGTCTGTGGAAAAATTTTAAAATATATATGTAGCAGTTTCCTTCTATTTTTAGCTGGAAATTTTAAAGTATTTTGTGAGTGGTCCTTCCTCTTGTCTTGAGTATTTTTTTTGAGATGCAGATGAAGCAAGACCAAACAACAAACTGAAAATCTGACTTCCAATAAATGTTAGAGCTTTTGGTGTTACAGAATTTTTGCATGAAGAAAGTGTAATCAATAAACATATAGACATTCATTAAAATGTCTAAAGTTTGATGAAATACTTGCTCTTAAATATGGATTACACATGGTAGAAGACAGTATCCAGTCTCAGAGTTGATTGAGAAATTGCAATTAAATGATATTAAGTGAAATTATGGTATTACATTGTAACTGAAAGATTCTGATTCTTTCTATAATTTATCACTGGAGGGGGCATAGAAAGAAGTAGGTAAATGCTTAATGTAAGTCACTTGATAACCAACAACCTCAGTGCAAATCCATAGTTTGCCTACAGTTTTCTCACATTTAAAATGAACTCCATCAACCGGTATGCTTCAGATTATCCTGAGCAACCCCACTCTATTTTAATTGAAAGTTTTTTGCTAGGTTTTGTTTAATTCTGCATCAGAATAAACATGCATTTGGAAACCTCAAATGCTTTTCTGAGGTGAAAAGGTCTGCTTTGCTCAGCAGTTCCCAGGGTTGAGCTCCAAAACACTGTTTGTTATGTTCAAAGATTGCATATTGAGATCCTTCCTCTGACTACAACAAAACCAATGCCAAAGCCCTTTGCTCATAGGCTGTGTCCATGCTGGTAAATCAGATTGTGCCAGGACCCACATTCTGGTAATATGGCAAATTGTCAGAGATTTTAAATTCTTGTATATTCCAGAAATGGCTGGTGGGATCTTTACTGGCTATTGAATGCTCCTTGGTTAATACTATTAATCCTGAACAATCCAGGAGTGCTTTATGATCCTACTAGAAGCTCACTGAAGATAAGAGCCATATTATTCTAGATACTTAAATGTTTTTATTTTATGTTATTTTATTTTAAAACAGCAAATGTTGCCATCATTCAGTTATTTGGTTATGATAGTCTAAGGATATAAGCAGGGAAAGGTTTGTAAATGAGACATCAAGGTGAGATCTGTTACTATTCTTTTTGGTTGAATTATGAACTTTCAGAAACACAACTCTCCTTGAAATTAAGGTATTCCAGAAGATGCTTATAGTATTTGCTTTCAGCAAATCTTAAGTTGAAAAAAAAATCATGAAATAAATCTTTTCAAACCTCTAAATCAGATATAATTGCATTATTATTAATTTTACACTTAATGTCATATACATGTAATAGTGTGCTATAATGTGTCAAACAAAGAAAGTAGAAATAAAACATTTTTCTTGATTGAAACAAGATGTTTTTCTTCTAATAAATGTTTTGTGCTGGCAATGTCAAAATGTAACAATTCCACATTAAAGAAATGAAATATTTCTCTGGTCCTGAACAGTATTTTTCCCTAATAATTTATTCCCTAAATTAATATTGCTTTCATGACATCTTGGAATTCTTATGTTCATTCCTGGTTTAATATAACAGCTCTTGGGATTTGGGGTGACACTCATTTCACCTGATGAGGACATAGGCTATGCAGATACTTCCATCCAGATCTATAACCAATAGAGACCTGGTCTATGCTGTCAGTAGAGTCTAAATTCTCCTGATGAATTCAGATAATATTAAAGATCTTCTAATATGTTAAATAAATCTATATATATATATTAAATAGATTCTGAAAGTATCTATTTCTGTCCATTGGTAGTTTCTATTATTGATAGGTAGGTGGATAGGTAGGTAGATAATGAAATCAGATCAATCCAGTATGAATTACTTTAAATATACATTCATTTTTATCTTGTTTTCTATAGAACACTACATCTTTAATGATTTATTTCACTTGCAATCTCCGTAGTATGGAATACTACATAATTTAAACTCTATTTACTCACTGAATATAAGCTTTTCTCTAATCATGTGGCACCAACACAGTTTTGAGCAACTTACTATCAAACATGTTACTAGACTTGATATTTCTGTCTGGGATAGAGATAATCTTGTTCTCCCTTCATAGAGGTTTAAGCTGACTCATTTTGCAATGTGATTGGAGTGGACTAAAATAATGTAGGGAGACAATTAAAGAGCAACTGTTGAAGGGTTATACATACACACAATTGCCAGAATTTAACTGTGTTTGATTCTGTGCCCATAACACAATTTTTCTATGTAAATGAGCCCACACTAAGTAAAATGTGAAGAATCATTGTCTTCCTTGACTTCCCCACTGCTAACAGCATAACATAGTCATGCTGATTCATATGCACTGAATTCTTTCTATGGATTTCAACAGGCTTTTGACCCACACTGAAATGGCTCCCATATGTGATGGGAGCAGGACTTAAACACATCTCTTCTCAGTCACAGCACAGTACCTTACCCAAGACCTCCCTTCCTCTCTTAGTGTCTGAAGAAACATGTCAGACTATCATTTGAAGACTCTCCTCAGACCACTGGAAATAATAAATAATAATAAAAAAACCTCTTGTGAAACAGGTCTCCCAGCTGAACTGAGGGAGATGGCCCAAAATGCAGGAGTTTCCTATGCGATACAGGAGATTTGGCAGCAGGAGTGGAATTATATCTCATTCCAGACAGTGAAAATAACCAAAACCATGAGGTTTTTCACGGAACAAATGGAAACCATGTGACCCGTCACAATGGAAAATGTGTAGCTGCTTTCAGCTCCCTAAGCCCTGACACTTCTTTTTGATTTAACCACAATAATCTAAGTGGAAAATGAATAAATGTCAAGTTTTTTTTTCAATAAATCTGTGCACGAGTGAGAATAGGAACCAGAATAAAAGCTTTTCACGACATAAAGTTCATATGTTTGGACCCCTGACAACATTTTCTTTCTCTTATTTTTTATTATTATTATTAGGCTTGGTTGCACCATTTATTAAAAAAAAAATAAAAAATACACAAAAATATTATAAGACAGGGAACCAGCTAACGTTTGCTAACCCTCCAATGATGCCCAACTTGTAACAAGATGACTTGACTCAAGATGCAACTATTGACTTTTTGAGATTTTAAAGATTATTTTATATAAGTAAATATTAGATTTAACAGGTGTTCACTCGGGCAAGATTTCTGCGTGTTGAAATGAGCTTGGTTGAGCATGAAATCTCACACACTAGTACAAGAAATGAATATGCCAAAGGTTGTATATCATACTTATCTTTTGGGGGAAAACTGATGTCAGATTGTCCATCCAGAGACAGGAATAACAGACTTACAGAATTATCAGTCTGTGTTCAAGCAGTACAAGCAGTAGCTCAATTATCCAACTTTAGCAGATTGTCTTCACTGTGCTTTAAGTTTCCACTTAAAACAAGTAAAAATTGGAAACTTCCACAGCTGAGATAACCTCAGTCTGAAGTAATGAGGTAATTTGTGACTGGGTGAACAGATTCCCCAAGGGACCGAATTAGATTGATTTGTCTAACATCACACAACAGTATGAAAACATAAAGACATTTTATTCTTCATCTGATACCATCATGAATTTAATGTGGTTACTCCGAAAACAAGTTTTTCATGTGCTTTTGTATCTGCCTAAATCAAAGCCTCAAGAAAGAATTAGATCATTTCATCTCACTGTAAGTCTGAATGAATTTTGTCTTCATACAATCTCTCCTTAGACAAGAAAGAGTAATTTTTGAATCACAAACATCACAATTTGTGACTTTGTAATTACGTGGGAAAGAGGTCTTTTTCCTAGGCTCCCATTCTAGAAAGGAGTTACTGCCTGATATATAAATTATTTCTATGGAGGGATAATACTCAGCTAGTGTAATGAAACGTATTATTTACCACTACAAATCTTACCTTGCCTGAACATATCAAAGCTACAAAAAAGACTACTGCTTTATAATATCTATTTTACCTCCCAAGGGTGGCTTAGTTCCTAAATGTGATTGGCCTGTGAATAGGCCCCTGCACACTTACATTGGTTTTATTCTGATGGCACAAGTAAAACAACTCCACTTACATAGGCAGAAAGCTACATAAAATAAAATGTTAAAGTCTCCTTGAGGTGGAAGAGAAAGCTCTGAAGTTCAACATACTGCAGCCTCTGCTCTGTGCCAAACATTAAGCTGCCTTTACTGGAAACGACCCCCTCTAGGTTCCCACTAGCAGGGTTGCTGCAGCATATGATCTTTGTTGCATGGGTAATATCCAATATTTTCTCTGTCAGAGTCTCTCTACACAGATGGTTAAGTGTCACCTCTCCAAAGCTTGCTAAAGTCTTGTTCAGGTGTAGAAAAGAACCCTTTGCTGGTGTGGGAAATGTGAAGCTCAGGGGGTTGAAATAGAACTAATGTACAGAAACAACAGTGACAAGAAATAAGAAGATAGTTTATCACATAAAGCATGACGTATTCAGAATCTAGTGTTCTGGACATTTTTATAGTTACCATCTCACTTGACCAGTTACCATCTCATACCACTATCCCCTTTGTATTGCTGGTTTACCCAGGTTTTCTTTATTATTATTATTAACAATTATTATTATTATTTAAACTTTTATTCCTCAATCAATTTTTTTCCTTCTTACTTCATCTTCTAATATATTGTAAGGTCACAAGGCCTGACACCATAAGGCATTACCTGCTGACTAGTGGATTAAGATTGTCTTGGAAAGTCTGGTCAAGCATTTTTCAGAAAGAATGCTGAAAACCAAGCCTGTTTTCCTACTCTCCTAAGGACAATTCAAATGGTTTTGCTGTATGCTGTAACTCAAAAAGAAACTACCACTCTCAGGAAAATGATTTCACTGAAAATGGCGGAGCAGTATAGTACCCTGATAATAGTCTCTTGACCAATATACGATGAAAAACTAGAACCAAAATATGTTATCATATTATGTCACTAGCCTTGCAGGAACTGTAATGACATAAATAACTTCAGCAAAGAAATTTTGTTTTCTTTGGTTATCAACCAGACTGTTATAGGAGTTTTATGTGCTAGCAACAGGAATCAAGAAAAGAGGTGAGGGCTGAACTTAAGGAAAAACTCTAGTTTTAGTCTAAACCTGGAGTTAAAGAGAGGTGCTGGTGGGTGTATTCACTTACTGGGAGAAACTGGGAAGACAAAGAATTGTCCACAAGATAAAGGAATTTTAGACAAAATATTTTCTCCATCACCTGGAGGACAATAAAACATCTGGAAAGTGTTACCAGGCAATATGTGCTGGAACCCAACACAGGAATGAGTTTTGGAGACCAGTCAAGGGCTCTGGGAAGTGATGGAGGAGTGATGAATAGGTAAATCAAGGTGAGATAAGTGACAAGGAGAAGCATATCCAACACAAAGTTCATTGCCTCTTTCTCCTCTCTGTATGTCAGTTGTAGGTTGGAAAGTTTCTTTCCCTCACCTTGCTTGGCCAGGTCCTGAGGATATATGTTTACAGCTAAAGGCCAACATAATTCTCTTCAGGGAATGGTGCTGTAGCGTATAAAAGAGATTTACAGTGTTTATCAATTTGCAGACATTCTAACAGTCTTCTACAGAGATGTATATTCATGTCTAGCACATTTACACTAAATGACAGCATTGGTCTCTTCTTCTGACCATCTGTCACACATGCCTCAGCAGCACTCCATGGACTTCCCTTAACCTTATTTGATTCTGCTGATTGGAGGCAGGAAAAAACATATGCACATATTCATTGGAGATAGTAGGAAACACCTCTTATACATTATGCATGTTCTGAGACCTTATCCAGCAGAAATAAAATTGATTTAAAACTAGAGAACATCCTGGGCTTCATGGACTGGGGCAGGGTGGGGGTTTCAGTCTATGACAGCTGCGATCCAGGTTCTTATATTTCAGTGAAATAATTCTCCTTTAAATAGCAGATTTCTCTTAGATGATTTCCATGGAATACGCCCATTTACAACAATTGAAAACAAGATTAATTAGAGAGTATTTTACTACTGCATATCAATGTGGTCTATTCTACAAGAGCCATTATCAGTCTAATTATTGTTGAGTTTGCTCTTCAAATGCTTTACTACTGAAACTGATGGTTCTTGGAAGGAGGAAGACTTTTCCTTAACAATGAGATATCAAGAGTTTATTAAAGAAACTAAGGTTTTCCATAGCTCCTCACAGTTAGTAATGAAGTAAAGAAACTTTGGCTCTTAGCCCTTGTTTCTCTCCTGAGCTATGCTGCTTGTCCAGAACGATGTTCTTGTGGAAACAAGGGCATTTCCTGTGGTCACATCCACTGCTGATTTTGGATCTTTTGTTGTGCAGGCCAGCTGTGAATTTAGCAGAATTTAAGACCAAGGAGCCTACAATGTGCTGCAGTTTGGGCTGTACCACTTAATGGAGCCCCAGGTGAATCAAAGAAGCTCATAGATACTTACATTAGAGGGTGATATTTTGTTGGTAAAGACTGGTGAAACCAGGATATGTTCTGTTCCTCAAACAGCAGTTCCACAAAATGTGTCCAACAGATACAGGGGAAGCTCCAGCCACCTGGTCGAGACAGGATTGCATATCCTAACTTTTCTCATTATAAAACTCCAAGAGAAAACTTGGAAAGAAAAGCAAGTAGCAAGCTGTCTTCCCTGTTCTGGGAAGGAGGAAAACCAAGAGCCAACTAGCCTTAAGGTGTTGCAAATACATATGTTGTCTTCACTGTTTTGATTCTTGCTTATGACAGCACCAGATTTTGCCATGTTTTCACAGAATTCATCAGAAAGAAAAGTCCCATTGCCTGGAATGGTAAGACAAAAAATCACATTTCTTAAAGCTTAGTTATCATCATTGTGCCAAATGAAGCTTTATTCCTGTTATACTACTCTTGGCATGATGAACACCTCATTCACATAAAGATAAAAAATAATAATAATTAAAAAAACAAACAAACAAACATGAAAATTAATATAAGCCCATTGCTTGTGCTGGGTCTCAGAGATTTAAATAGAATTCCTTGGCCTATAGTGCTTCATAAGTGCCCAAATAATTGCTGGACTGCTTTAGACTCACAGTCCATTAGGCCCAATGCTTGTCTTCAACAGTAAGTAATACTGGATTCAGGGGAAAGTACAGTCCTAATTTTTTTGGTGAGTGTATATGGAAGCTCTCTCTCTATGACTAGTCTATGAAAAATACTTGTTTGTCATACCACCTGCTAGAAATTGTCCTGATTTTAGCTCAGGTTGTAGCAATTTATACCTTCAATTTTAGGGAAGATCTTATCTGAACATATGTGGGACTGCCCAAGATGGCAGTCATCAGATGGACATCTGATGTGATCATCAGATGGACAGGCAAATGTGATCTAAGCCTCTGTCCATGAAAATCTTATCCTAATGGCTGGTTCCAATTTGTCTTCTCAAGTATCTCCAGCAAGCTTGGAACAGAAGCTTTCTTCTGGAGAGCATTTTGCAGCCCAGTCCCACATGTGAGGACTCAAGAAAAATTTGCATCCTTCCCCACAATAATTCTGTTTGTGGATACAGTCACACTGCAGGCACGGAGGCTCACGTGGCTCCAATGCAGAACTAACGCATTCCCTGCGGCTCTCCACATGCCACTGACTTGTGGAGAAGTGACACAAAGTGTAAACAGCAGCCTTCATCAAGGCGAAATGAAAAACGAATGTGCTTCCCAGCACACCCTTCACATCAAAGAGCCAAGACTTGAAGGCTACCAGACTCCAGGACAGCGTGCGTTCAACTCAGCATAAAAACATAATTAACAAGTTAAACTATTACATAAACATGTTTGCATTGTTATTTACTAAGTATCACAGGAATGCTTTGTAACAGTTAATCAACTCAAGGGGTTGAGTAGAGAGAGGAAATGGCTTTGCAAGGAATAATAAAAGACAAAGATTCTGGATCAGACTTCTTAGAATGGAAAAAAAAAAAAAAAAGGAAAACCAGAAACAATGATAACAACAAAACACTCAAAAAACAATAACCCCACACAACTGTCCAGAACTGAAACCTGGAAAATGTCTAATTCCCATATGATTCTTCTTTTGAATTACATTTGCATTTTGATTGTTATATTTTAATTATTATTTGAATGAATAAAGTACCAACATCATGTTCTCATGTCATAAATGTGAATCACCAAGGGGCCTAGAGTTCCAGACAGAAAATACATCATAGGGGTCTGAAAAAACTCTATTTGTGAAGATGTTTTATTCTAAGGTTGTAAAAATCCTGCCTGTAAACACAGTGTACAATCATGAGCTATACCAAGGTGACAAAGCATTTGGACACAATTCCAAAAGTAAGGAATTGTTTTGTTTGTTTTGTTTTGTTTTGTTTTGTAGTAAGAGTTTTACCTATTTAATTATGAATGGATGACAGACAAGAACCCTGAATAAAATGTCATTCAAACCCTATCTGCGCTGTTTCCATTTAGAGGAGAAGAAAGACTGGAACAAAGTGCTTTTCAATATCATTTAATGCAATCTATTTTCAACACCTATTTTAGAGTAAGGTGAAGTTCAAAGATTTCTGTCTTCATAATACTCTTCTGCTAAGAATAAAAGTGAGATGAGATTAATCTCAACTACATTTTCTCCATGAACCTCCATTCCTTTTAAGTTCATGCCACAATTTTTTCAGTGGCTGTTCCTGGAACTTCAGAGGGACACTCCATATTTTGTAGGAAATACCTTAAGAAAATATAATTTATCTGTTCCATTTGTTGAAGACACTCTGGTAGCCATATGCCTCCATTTCCAGACAGAAGTAGTTTTGCTCCACAGCTGTGCAGCACACATTATTCAGAGGATCAGAGAACCGAGGAGATTTGAGCAAAGAAGGTCATTCTGGTAGCTAAAATGATGATGTATCCTTGTACCTGACATTGCTTGGCAACCTACTTTGAACCTCTCAATTAACCTCCCTGCTCTCTTTCAGCACATTGTAGAGTAAATTTGCCTTACAATGCATTGTATTGTTAGGACAGCTGATCTTGCAGTACAAGAAGTATTCCAACTCAAACTTGAGATTAATGGGGTTCTTTCTTATGGTTTCTGACACTAAAAAGATGTAGAGATTCACCTAGTGATTCTGCACCAGCCTAGAAAGGAGGCAGAGAGAGGATACATTTCTACCTCTGGACTGATGAGAAGAACTGGGCCTGTGTCAGATGGGCTGACCCAGAATATAGCCCTGCAGGTAGGATATAGACAGAAAACCTCATGCAAGACCATGGTGGGTCTCTTTTGTAGCAGTTTCCTATATGTTTCAGAGGTACTGCTACTCAGTGTAGTCTACACTGCATCATGAAAACCACAGTAAAACTGTCCTCAAAACTATGCTTTTGCCTGAGGAAAGAGTGAGCTTGGCCACAGCAAGGACAGAGACCACCCTTTGGAGCTTATGAGAACCACGTGCCCAAACAGATAAGGTACATTAATACGTCCTGACAATGATTAATATCTTCAACCTGAGAGTCAGTGAGAAGTAGGAGGATTCCCAAGCACTGCTCCTATTATACTTAATGGACCAAGACATTTTGTTTCTTGCACTTGTTTTTGGAATTCAGCCCCTTCCTTCCTTTCATGGTGGTTAGGAGTTTTAGCCACTATATTTCTTCCCCATTAATCAGACAAAGCAAGTGGTTGTGTTTAGAGCCATAAAGTAAAAGGACATCCCTCCACCAGCAGTCTTCTTTTGTGTGAGAGTTGGTAAGGGTGAAAATCATGGTTGTTAAATCAAACAATCCATTGAACAGCACCTCACTGCAAGCAAAAGCTTTTAAACTTCTTTTAATCATTTGCTTGACTTTCTGTTTTCTTACCCAAAGCAGCAAGTGTTCAGATTTCATCAAAACTTAGACCACTTCAGGTTGGTCTGAATGTTCTCTGAAGTAAGTCTTATGAGTTGCACAGACAAACTAACTTCTCTCTTGAGGACATATGCAGTGCTTGGATTCATAGTCAAGACATGTATTGTTAATCAAGTTTATCAACTTGATAAACAAAATATCGAGTTTATCAACAAGTTTATCTAGTTATCAAGGTGCAGTTAATCTATTCAGCTCACACTGAAGCAGACCCATAGAGCTGCTCATTTTACCCATCCTGGATACCTGGATGTTAGCAGGTGTATATTCAGAAAACTGAATCTTAACCAAGTTGTCAGTTCAGCTATTGTACCTGTCCTTCTCTGTGTCTTTGTGTTGGCAAGCTTGAGGTAATTCAGACTGGTTTATTCAGCATTAAAAGTGGGTCAGGCTATTGCATATTCCTTGGCATTTGCAGGAGGATAGAGCACACCCATGGACAATAATCCCATTTTGGCTGATGAAATGATCTGTCAAATCATGGTGAACTCATTGTGAGTCAAAGTCTTTTGAAGAAATGTCAGGCACAATGTCCCTAAAAGCAAAGTCCTACTCCCCTCTCCACACTTCTGTGATTCAAACTGAGGCTAAACTCTGGGGTAGGGTAACAAGAGCAGCTATGAGCATGAATATCTGCAATGTAATGTTCACTAAGCTGCACAAACATCAAATTTATTGGTTCCAAAAGAGTCCCATTTTGTTTCTTACTTTGATCTCAGCCCAGAGCAGAGCAGGCTGAGGGGAGGCCTCATGGCATCCTGCAGCTCCCCCACAAAGGGAGCGAGGAGGCTAGGAGGGAATTCCTCACTCAGAGGATGATGAGGAACTGGCACAGGTTGCCCAGAAAAGCTGTGGATGCCTCATCCCTGGAGGTGATCAAAACCAGCTTGGATGAGGTGCTGAGCTCTGCTCTCTGGGGACAGCGCCAGGACCTGAGGGAACAGCATGGAAGTGGGACAGGGGAGGGTCAGGCTGGTATTAGGGAAAGGTTTTGCACCCAGAGGTAGTTGGGCACTAGGACAGGTTGCCCAGTAATCACTGGAGGATCTACATTTATCTATCACAACATGACTAATGTGTATTTCACAGATTTTTCAGCTCAGGTTTACCTTGGGCAGAGTTGAGCTTTTAAGCCCAGAGACCAGTCACTCTGTTTTCCTGCAGAGGAATTCTCCTGCTCTGCTTTTTTTTCCTCACCTCCAGATGAAAAGCAATGAGCATGAAGACCTATCCTCCTTCCACACATTTGCTGCTGGTCACCCAAGAGACCATTTGCCCTTCTGTCCACACATCTGATAGTGATCTAAGCTCAGAGTGGTTACAATAACACGACATCCTCTAAACATACACGTATGCACACACATGAATGTACAGAGGGCTTTGAAGTCTTCTAGGCTTGACACAGAGCATGAGGCTGATTTCTGCTGTGTTTTAGTTTAGTTTTACTGTTACTATTTTGTTTAAACATACCTTTTGTAGGGACTATGCTCTTTGCTGTTCCCGCGAGGAGGCAGAGTTATTTTTTTTTACCCCTTCCCTGGCTTTTTTTTTTTTTTCTCAGAGTCTCGCCTGATATGGAATTTGCACATGTTCAAAACAGAAATAAACGTTTAGCATTTTTTTTCTTCCTGTTTTGCCCCCTTTCTTGGAGCTGTATGAAGGCAAGGCTGTAAGAATATGGCATGCTTTTCTACAGCAATCATGTGAAAGCCATTAGAGAGCTGCCCTTAACTTGTACCATATCCCCAGTCAGCCTCAATAAAAAAGACACAAGAAATATGTACATGCCACTATATTCTTATATGGAATCAATCTCTCTTTTGTTGTTAAAACAGTAAAGGAAATTTGGTGTTGAAAGAATGTGCTTTTTGAAAAAAAGGCCATTAGATAGCTCACAGGACTCACACCAACAAAGAGACATACTTACCTCTAGTTAAAAGTCTAGCTTTTTGGAAGTGCTACTCTTATTTTATAGAGTACTTGGCCATTTAGTAGCATGTGAAGATCTCAGTTAGCTCCAAGCTTGACTTTGTTAGGTGTTTTAAATAAATATTATTTAAAAGCAGTCTCAGACCTGAAAACCTTGAAGCCTGGATGGAAAAGTTGCCTAAAGGAAGGCATAAGCTGAGTTTCAAGGTCAGGTACTAAGGTACTCTGAAATGAAGGGTGTGACTATTTTCAGCTCACTTTGCCTACCTCAACATGATGTGCCAAATTTGTCTGCATAGTTTCCCCCTAAAATCACTGCAGAGGAATAAACACATACAAGAAGGGATTCATTTTCTCTCTCTTATTTGCCACTCTCAGAACAGGAGATAACCTCTCTCTCTCATTGATTCCAAAGTCAAGCTGGGTGAGTGAAGTTTAAATAACTAAAATCTGGTGAAATAATTGCATACTTATAGATGTCTCTGATGTTACATAACACATCCAAGAAAGTCAAAGTCTATTTCTATGCTTTTTGAAATTCTTTTTAATACCATAATCATGATGCCATTAGTAAAAGCTGAGATGGTCTGTAAATGCTTAGTATTGCTGGAAATCTTCAAGGTAAAAAAAACCTCTCTCTCTCTCTCTCTCTCTCTCTCTCTCTCTCTTTCTCTCAATTACTAAAAACTATTTATAGAACTGAATTAAGAACTTCATACTTTTTGATTTAGAATTTAATCTGTTTGTATAATTTGTATCTTTTCAGAATATATTTTCTTGAAAACTTCCAGTGCTTCCACAGAACCACAGTGGTGTGCCGGAAGATTTACTTTTTCTTGAAAGTTTTTTCCTTTAAGGAATATCTTTCTGATAGTTCAGTGGTGGTATAGAAACTGACCTTCTTGAATGTTGGGGTATTTTTTGACTCACTGGTGGCTATTCGCATCACCTGAAAGAATACCACAAAAATTACAGATGGCAACAAATGACTAAGCAAATGAGGCACTTCTGTGAAAGGACTAATGTAACTCCCATCAACACTAAGCAGGGAAGGAGGACTCACAAGATACCTAAGAACTTCAAGTTCCTGTATGGCTATATAATAAGCATTTTAGGAAAAATATCACTAACATACACCACCTGATACATTAGATCATGTAGAAAGGTGAGCTGGACACTGGTCGCGACATTTAGGTTTGAAGAAGGGAGGATGCTGACTATGAACAGTGTACTCTTAGTAACCATTTCAATTCCTTTCTCCTACCCCATCCAAGAACAGGAGGTTATCCAAAATAGGTAAAGCAAAGGAAAGTTGTAATAATGTATGGGACCATAACATATAAATATATATATATGTATGTATAAACTATTTTTTTATTTTTATTTTTTTTTCCCTTTCTAACCAGACTGGCTAAAAGGTTTCTTAAGAGTTGTTAATCGCATCTCTCTGGTTAACTTCATCTCTGATGTAATGGGATAGAAATTCCCATCTGGATCTAAGAAAATTTTTAGCAGGAAATTTAGTTTTAAAGGGACCTATTCTTTTGTTTTCATGGTTGTACATAAACTATCATTTTCCAGGAACATTACTAATGTAACTGTCATGTTGACTGAAGTTTGCTGAAAATACTGAATAGAATGGTCTATGGTAGTCATTAAATAGCTCAATTCTTGTATAATTTACATTTGGTTTTACATTTAAATATATCTGTAAATTCCTGTTGGTCAGAATGAGAAAAGTACACAAAATCCCTTCCTGAAGAAACCTACTTTGGTCTGGAACTCCCTTTTTCAGGGTAAACAACTATGTTTGCCAGTCTGGCTCTCCTAATTAGTCTGTTTCAGCTGTAAACAATTTCAGCAATATGATGTAGAGGAAACTAAATTTGCAAAGCATAAAGTGATTTGTGGGCTACAACTGAGAGACATCACCTTCAGATTAAGGGTCTTGGAGAATGATGCTCCTAGTTTATGATGGAATGAAATATTTTCATTTTCGTGCTTAGACATTGTAGTAATGAAGAACAAAGAAAAGTAAACAGCTTAATTTGTATGAAAACACATTTTTATATGAGAACATATTTTTTTATAAGTAAAATGGGCTTCAGATCTAGAAGGTATCAGAAATAAGAAGAGCTTTTTAAGTCCACATTAGTAGTAAAGAATAACCAAGAAAAAACAAACAAAAACAAACAAACAAACAAAACAAAACAAAACAAAACAAAAACACAAACAAACAAACAAACAAAAAAAACCCCTGCCTCTTTCTATTTGGGCTGGGTGATTTAGTGACAGAAGAAAAAGATAAGGCTGAGATACTCCACACCTTTGCCTAATTATTCTAACAGGTCTCCCAGATGTCTGTGTCTATTTGTGGAATTCAATGAAGAAAACTATCATCAGTGGATCAAAGTCAAGACAGGGACTACTTGAAGGAAGTTGACCTATACAAGTCCATGGGCTGCATTAAAGGGTGCTAAAAGAACTAATGTCCTTTCAAGTATCTTAACATCTCTGAAAGATCCCCTTGAGGATGAGGTCCTTGACACCTGGGGAAAGGGAAATTGTTTCCCCTTTATTCAGCCTATAATGTTTTCCCCTTTTTCAACCTACACAAAAATGAAGACCCGGGAAACTCTAGGCCATTCAGTCTCACTTTGGTCTCAGGAAAAATCATATAGGAAGTCCTCTTGGAAGATTTCAGGTCACGTAGAGGAGGTGGAGGTTAGGAACAGTCAACATGAATTTGCCAGAGATAAATCATGACTACTTCATTGCCTTCTAAGATAAATGACATGATTTCTGGATAAGGTGAGAAAAAGGGATGGCATTTATTTCATCTTTAGCAAATATTTCAATATGGTATCCCATAAGAAAGAAGCTGGATCCAGGCTCTTCACAATGATGCATTACAGGAGGCTGAGAGGCAACAGGATAAGTTGTATGAAGAGCTATTTGGACTGGAGCAACTATTACAGATAAGGAGAAACTTATTCCCAATCACAACAATCAGTCATTGTATTAGGTTGCCCAGATAGGTCATTCAGTGTCTGACTTTGGAAGTTTCCAAGACCTGACTGTAGAAAGCCCTGAACAACTTGGTCTGACTGCTTTGCAGTTGAGAAGGAGGTTGGAGTAGAGATGTCATGAGGTCCCTTCCAAAGTGCACTATTCTGTTATATTACATGGGTTCATGATTTGGAATTACTCTGGGGTCAAGTTTAGATGGAAAATGGTAGTCTAATAAATCAAGCAAAGAAATCATGAAGCAAGAAAATAAGAAAAAAAAATCTGTAGTGAACAACAACAAAAAAGTGAACTAATTCTAATTGTAGACAAAATAACAAGCTTGCAATCATTAGTAGTTTGTAGTTTCATTATGAACTTAGTAATTCCCTCAGAAATGCAAGTTCTGTTGTTCTTGGTTCTGTACAATTGTAAATTTCGTGTTCAGTAGATCTCAGTTTATAATTCTGCAACAAAAAAGGATGAGACAAAGGAAACAAATAATTTTCCCAAGGCTATGCTGTCAAGAAATATTAAAGATAGTATCCTGAATGGGTTTGTACCACACAGTTCTCAGAAAATAAAAACTAAAAAACACAACAGCAACAATAAGAACAACACTGTGATGGAATGGGTTTACAGCATTAACTAGGTGACTCCTTATACATAACTAAGGAGGTGGCCCCTTTAGCTTCAAAGTTACTGGAAATCTATTAAAAGATTATGTTTGCCTTAGGAAATCAGAAAGATGTATTTAAATAACCTTTTGCAGATAACATACAGGAGTTTAGTCTCCTAATTCCTTTTGCTACACAGAGCTGTTTTTGATTGTTCTGTGAACACTGTGGAAGCAGATGTTTCTTGCTCTAGTAATGGCCACTGCTCTTTGATCCTGGAACAAACCAGAAACCACAGATGGGATGAAAAACACTAAGTGTTCTGATTAAGATTTGGGACCACAAAAGGTAGGCTTTCTATACATACCTATTCTCTTAGCACATGAGTTATGGGGTGTAGGCCTAGGACCCTCAGTCTGAATATCCAGCATGCTGGGCTGCTCCTTTAGGAAGAAATTGAGTCCTTTTACTTATACGTGTGATATAGATTCACACAGGGGCATACAATACTAATAAGAGTCATATTCAGCCCCATAGAATCTTAGTGTTTATATGTAATATTGCAAATGTAAGCATAAGGAAGATTATTTTGGTTTATGGCTACCTCTAAGTAAAAGAAAATATCTTTGCACTACATATATAAGGAGCATACCTCAACAAAACAACGAGAATTTTTGTTCACTTGTTAACTATTGTCTATCCATACCCTCAGAACCAGCTCTTGTTTTCTCTGGCAGCACCAATGTGCATCATTCTGTTCAGTTCCTAATCCATTGCAATCCAAACAATCTCAAGTAGTTACATGATATGGATCTTTGTGAATAATGGGGGTCTGAAAGGACTCATACCTGCAGTTTAGCTTTCTAAAACTAAGGTCAGGAGATGGTGTTTGCCTTTCAAAGAGGTAGCTGATACTACTGGTAATGTCTGCTCCCAGGGCAGATGGATCAGGATGACAATGTGTGAACAAATCCCAGTCTTTTGGTCTGACTGAGGTGTCTAGGACCACCAGCAGTTAACTGGGAGAGCAAAATTTACTGATGTGTAGCAAGGTGAAAGAAGTTACTTGCAGGCTGAAATAGGACTTCAGCTAGATTGCAAATCATAATCTAGGTTGGTGCTACAGTTTTGCTGAGTTTCACTCTGAATGATCTCACTGTATAAACTGTGATTTATCTTCCCAAATTCATAGCTCCTTTGCTGTCACATCATACTGCAAACATATCTAATTAGTTCACTGCTGTTATTCAATTTCAAGATTTCTTTTTGGCATCACAGAAGTATATTTTGGATGGGAGCTGAGTGACATTTTTGATGAGCAATAAATATGTTAAAATTCAGCATCTGAGATGTGTGGGAGGGAACAAAATATGTTTGAAAAACTCATTTCAAATTTGGCAAAATGTTTCAGCCAAGAAAAAAAAAAGGGAGACATTTCAAAGCTGTTCACTTTCAGATTTTCAAAAGAAAACTTTTAGATTTTCCATAGTGCCTGACATCCAGTCTATATAAAGTGTTTAATCTTAAATGGGTAAAAATACTTAAACCAAAAATATCTATGCAAACCCCAAACAAATCCAAGTGTTCAGTTTATATCTTCCCATTTGAAAACCTGTAATAATTGTACCTTGATTCCACTAAAATTACTTGTTTCTCCTTCTAACTTTTTGGGTAACATATTTAGTTTCACTTCGTATATTTGCTTGTCTTCAAGGACAAGTGGACTAAAAAAAATTATTTATTTTTTCTTCTTTTCATTTTTTTCAACTTCAGCTCTGTGGTGTAGTAGTCTCATGCCTTTTTCTTCCCTGGTTCTTTGCAACAAAGCTGTGTTATCATGGGGATCCCTGGGGAGCACAGAGCTCTCCTGAAAGGAATATGGTGTCACTTCCAGAGGTGGCTTATTGCACCCTCACTACTCACTACAGCCTTGTCAGGCGTTCTGGGGCTCATTTGTTTTCTATGCTGCTTTTAAAAGTCAACCATGTTTAGAGTTAGGATGCTGTTAAACAAAATGTCTGGGAAAATCTAACAGCCCACAACCACCTCTCTCTCCTATTCCTCCCACTGCACATCCCCCCCCCCCTTTTTTTTTTTTTTTTTTCTCAGTCATACATTCTTTTTTTCCTCTTTTTCATTGGCTCTGGCATTTAACTGATCCCTCTGCAAGCTAATACATTTCATGTACACATTTGAAAACAGTCCTTCCTTTTTTCCCCTTGCTGAGTCAGATTTTGGTCAGTTCAGTGAGCTTAATCTACTTTCTAAAGGGTTAAATCAGCACTAAAGATATCATAAAGGAGAGATGAATACAAATGATCAGAGTGACAAAAGAGTAAAAGAAATCAGAGAGAAAGGAATAACAGAAACGGCTTGATAATAGTGAGCTGTTAGGCGATCTCTGTAGGAGTCTAACATTCTGTGACATTATTAGGGTTCAGAGTTAACATTTCATTAATAACTCTATATTTATAATCTCAGAAATGAACAACAACCCTAAAGGTGTTGTGTTTCCAGCCTTAGATTATGCAACTGTATCTCCATCCCACTCTACTATGGATTTTCTCTTGGAGCAGAAAATGTATGAGGCTAGTGTTCTACTTGATGATTTGAGGAATATACTAAGGAAGGGATAAAATATAGACTTGTACATATTTCTAAAATATTTCTTAAAGTAGCATTATTCTATGTGAAAATGTTCAGTGCCCACTTAGTGTCGCTACAAGAAGGCAGAAAGTGTTCATTGGCATGTCTTCATGCATGACTAATTCTACCAGACAGAATTCATCCAGATAATGATAAAACCATCTGTATCACCCTGTCTTGTTGCTCTTGCATCATGCACTGCTTAGAATAATGAGTCACAGGACTTAGGATCCAAGGGCCAGATCTTGTCTGTTCTGTGGCATGATCTTTATTGCTATTAATATCTGATGTGCCACTGTACGTGCTAAGTTCCAGGCTGATCAGGTAACATATAGTCCCCTTATCTCCTTATAACATTATATATCAGTTTAGACACTATGAAATAATTTTGCATTTCTTGTAGATCACAGGCTGCTGAAGGAAATAGTTATGTTTAAAAAGAAGAGTGAGGGAAATCATGATCTGAGGTCCTGAGTTTGCAGTTTAGAAGGGCACTGATTTCCAGGGCTGATTTCCAGGAAATATATCCAGCAGGTTCCCACAGCCACGTGCCTTGCCAACTCTCCTCTCTCTCTGTTGCATCTGTACCATCACCATTTACAAATAATGTCATAACTTAGTGAAACTTTTCAGTTCTATGCTCTGTGTGTTGTACAAAGCTGGTTGTCCTATTTTGATTTTGTTGCCGTGAGGGCAGAAGGTCTGTACTACGTCATGGATTCTCATGCCAAAAGGAAAGCCAATGTCTCTAATTTTGCTTTGCATTTGGCCTCTGTCTGCCTGTTAATTGATGTATCTGAGCTGTGACATCCTGACACCATGATATCTCACAAACTGGGAAACCAAGAAGTTGAGCTGTTCACTCCAGCCTGCAGACAGCCTCTCAGAACAGAACATGGTTCCACATAACCCTTAGTGCTGGAGATGGGATAATGTTCAGAAAATCCCCTTGCAATGGGAGGGAGATATAAATGTAGCCAAAGAGAATAGTCGCAGGAGGAGTGCCATGTGAGTAGAAAGAGAAGGCATATGGATTACTGTGGTTCTGCAGCACCCTGGTGACTGTGGCAGGTGCCAGCATGCAGCTTTTGCTCACCCTGCAGTTCTCCTGAGGTAAGCAGCACAGTGGGTTTACTTAGGAGAAAGACTGCACAAGGGAGCTTAGTCCAGAGCATCTGATCTGGTGTAAATCCACTTTTAGGATTACATCATGATGCCTCCTCAAGAGAGCTGTGGTCATAGTCATTATGGGCAAAGCAACAAGCAATGAAGAAGGATTGAACCATCTTGTTGAGGGCTGTAGACAAAACTTATCATCCCAGTATTTGTGAAAGTTATACAACAGAGCTAAAGAGCTCAGACCTTGCCTGTTAAAATAATAATCACGCTAATCTCAATGGTACAGTCAGGTTAATGTATTGGAGTGGTGGCTTCTGGTAGATTACAATCCCTGCTAGGGTGGTGTCTTTGAGATAAACTAGAAGACCTGGCACATGCAACTGAAAAGGATCACTGCAATATAAGGGTTGGATGTGTTACAGAAAGGTAAGTGAGGATCTTCCATCTCATTTCCTCCTTCCCCTGTACGCACACAAATCTTCTGCTTACTCTATTTCCAGTTTGTTTTAATGTAGAAAAGATTAGTGCTGCTGGAGCCAACCAGTGAATGAGATAATGAACTCTCCAGATACTGTCCAGAATATCCAATGTCTCATGCTGCCATTATTTGACATGGTACAATAAAGAAGATGTGTGTCTATGGAAGAGAAAGGCAGGAGAAAGCTGCTGTGACACAAGGAGGCTGTTGTAAGGGGCAGGATAAAGGGTAAAAAAAGAAAACACTAGGAAAATACTTGTAATTGAGACACACTGCACACTTGAGCCACTCACGCAGTTCTGGGACATAATTAGTTGAGTTACAAGATTGTTCTTACCTACACACACAGACAGCCTCAGTCCAGAGAGCACTTCAGGAGAAAAACCATTAAGGAATGATTTGGAATGAGAAAGGGAAGAAAAGGAAAAGGAGAGCTATAATTTTACAATTGGTAAGTGCCAATCCAGTACTCCCATGATTAGCCTTTTTATGAACAAAGTAGCAGAGGAGACACTCAATAGCTCAGATATCACTGAAATCTTCAACCTCCCCACAAGATGTGTTCTGTAAGGCCACATAGACCTGTTCATCACTAAAAGGCTGGGTTGAAGATTAGAACTAGAGGAAGCATTTCACAGGACCACGGGATCATGGAATGGCTGAGGCTGGAAGGGACCTCTGGAGGTCACCTTCCACCCACCATGCTCAATCAGGGACACTTATGACTGGTTGCCCAGGACCATGTCCAAATGACTTTTGAGTATCCCTGAGAAAGGAGACTCCACAACCTCTCTGGGCAACCCGTGCCAATTCTCATTCACTTGTACAGTGCAGAAGTGTTTCCAAAGTTCAGATGGAACCTCTTCTATTTCTGTTTTTGGACATTGCCTCTTGTCCTGTCTCTGGGCAACACTAAAGGGAGCCTGGCTCCATCCTCTTTGTGCTCTTCCTTCAGGTGTTTATAGACATGGATGAGATCCCCCTGAGCCTCCTCTTCTCCAAGCTGAAGAGTCCCAGCTCTCTCAGCTACTTCTCATATGTTTCAGGCCCTCCATCATCTTGTGGTCCTCCTTAGAGGAATGCAAGTACTCCTCTGTTACAAGGACCTAAATCTCCTTAACTGCTTCTGAACTCTGTTCTTAGGTCATGCTATTGTTTTTTTTTTTTTTTTTTTTTTTCCTTTACCATTCCCTAACAAAAAAACTCCCCCAAAAGATAGACGGTAACTCCCCAAAGAAATGCTGGACTATAGACCTAGGGAAATGTGTAGAACTACATAGAGACGAGTGGTAAATCACAAACTTTTTCAGTACCTGTAGTTCCTTTTCCACATGGGCAAGACACATGGGGACAGTGTGGCTATTTGGTGCTCTCTAGTGACCGCTCCATAAAGGTATTTACCACTCCTGCACTGCTGCTAATTGGTTGCATTTTGGCTGAAAACAAAGTGAAAAGTTCAATGCTTCCGAGCAGCACAAGTGAAGCTGGTTAAGCAGGTTCTGATACTAGTACAATAATCTTTATTTTAATTAATTTTCATCATCTCTCCTCAAATCTCAGTTTTAGGCTGGTTTTGCAAAGCAAATAGATTGTCTCCAGACAGTCATCCTAGAGAGATTTTTCCTATTTTCTTATAAGAAAGCATGACAATCCAACATGTTTTTGTTTACCAGTAAGTGTCACTCTCTTGCAGTTCAAAAGCAGCCAGGAGGATTTGTGTGAAATGTTCTAGCATGAGAAGATCACGATCAAGCAAAAAATATTTAACCCAAGGGTCTGCTCATTAGAAATGTGATCAAAACTGCTCCAAAACCTGAAGGTGTTCTGCTGTGAGTGTTGGTGGTGAGTCAGCCCCCAAGAAGAGAGAGTTATAGTTTTGGGAAGTTTAAATATTATGTGTTTGTTGTGGTTGATGGAAATGCCAAGTCTGGAACATGATTAACAAGCGTTGGAGCCAAAACAAGGATGTAGGATGGTTTTATTGAAAGAAGAGAACTGGAGGTTAGAAGAAAACTGCAATCAGAAGAAAAGTGCAATCAGGATTTTCAAGGGCCAAAGAATGGATGAGCTCACCTTGTCTGTCTTCATTTATTCTCATCTATCTCCCCCAGCTTTTTAGTTCTGCGGTAATTTCATCCAAATTTGACAAATGGGTAGAGGTCAGAAAGACATGTTTCATAAGCACAGGCCAAGAATGCAGTCCTATGAGACATGAGAGAGGCCAAACAGGAGCACCACCATTATAAGTCTTAACCTTCAGGGAAGAATCTGTGCACAGAAGATCCAGGCAGCTGACACAAACATGCCAGAAAGGACTCGCTGTTTCTGCCATTCATGGAACAATACCCATAAAGATCATTGTCTTCTCCTATCCAAAACCACAGCGAGTAAATTATCAATCTGCACAACCACCTTGACTGACTTTTCTGTCTTGCTCTTTCTCTTCTCGGTTTATTTGAACACTGAGTAACCCGTCAATCTTATCATTGGAAGAGTTATCCAGGAATGAGTGAAGTTCAAATGATACTCTCCTAGTGGAGCTGACCTTAACTCAAGGAAACAAATTCATCTTTGCTCATGCCTTAGAAAACGTTTCCACCTGCCCACCGCTGTAAGCCCCATAGTGGAGAAAGCCTGACTGTCTACATATGTATTCATGTCCCAAGGCTTAGGTGAATTTTTGCAGCTCTGCTCTGAAACAAACAAACAACAACTGCAACAAAACATATTTCTGTACCCCTAAAGAGATACAACATTTTATTTTAATAGCAATCTACAGTCCAAACAGCTATTTTCATCCTAACTTCAGAACCTTAATTTTCCAAATACAAAAATCTCTGTCAAAACTGGTTCAAGTTGTCTTATGAATTCAAAAAGAGGCCTAAACATAGGCACACTACATGATTGCATAAGCTTAATTTCCGTAGGAAAGCAGACAAGAAACCTCTTCCCTGACATGCTTTCTGTGAAAACTGGAAGGGAGCGAAAAAGGAGAGACCCATTTTCCAGTTCGGCCAGATGTTGATCCTTGTTCAAACTGGCACCTGCATTTAAGCCAAATCCAGTCTTTTTATTTACACTCCCCCCACCCTCCACGATTGTGGCCAGATGTTAATTGCTTTAATGTAATGGAAGAAACAAAAAATCAGCACTGAAGATCTGGCCTGAGCCCTCTGCTTGGAAGATTTATTGGAGATGCAGGCTTCAAATGTCTGAGCCTGGAAATATTCCTTCCCTTTTGGCCCCTTCCTTCTTTCCCATCACCCCCTCACCCTCAGGCTGCTTATGCTTGTGTGTGCATAAAAGAGCTTCTCACACATCTGTCTTTATTATTGATAGACATGCTGGCATCTGATAGCATTTAGATTTATTGCTGTGTGAGACATGGTCTTTTTAAAGTGCTAATATTTTACCATCTTTCATGCTGAAAGAATGCCAACTTCTAAGAGGCCCAGTAGCCTTCAGGATAAACCTCTGGCTACTCACCTCTGCAGCCTGAGACGGCAGCTCCTTGGAGACCATCCTTCTTGCCTGAGCTGCCAAGAAATGAAATCTGGGGTCTCTCAATCTTTAAGCATCAGCAGTCTTCAGAGTGCACAGGAACTTTGCTGAGCATGTATACTTTTTTTTTTTTTTTTTTTTTTTTTTTCTCCTCCTCTCTCTTTTCCCTTGTGATCCAGCTGTTTACTTTAAATTTACAAGTTTGAAATGGGCTAGGATCCCCTTCCACCCAGCTATTCCACCCTCCTCTTTTCCATGTTCACAGTGGCAAGTTACTGTTGCTGGCTTAGAGCTGTCTTTTCTCCCTGTATCAGTGAAAAACAACAAAATATTCTAATAAAATTAGGAAAACACACATGACTCCAGACCAAACTTTCCACTGGTGTAAATCAGCACTGTACCATTGAAATCAGCATCTGTAAAGGCCCTGCAACCAAGAGGCAAAATGAGCAGCTGCAATAAAAATGTTAACTTTTCAGCTGAAAGCATCAGTAAGTGAACATATTTGCTTGTAAAGTGCCAATTATGCTGGCATCAGGCAGGCAAAACAAGAAGGAAATTTTATTCACAAGTCTTCATGGAGTATAAACTCATTTGTGATAGAAAAATACAAAAGATGCCAGATAACATGCAATGTTCAGAACAATCTTTTTATTATTATTTTTTATTATTATTATTATTTTTAATGTACATATAAAAATACACGTACACATATGCATATACACACATACAGATTTTCTTGGGTTTCCCAGTTACAAGCCTGAACATCCACATCTGAAACAAACAGTAGATTAATCTCTTCTTACTTGCCAAGCAAGTGTTGCCTGGTACAATTGTGTTATATATTACATTTTTTGAAAACATCCATCTGTAGAGAAAACAAGCTGTTGGTCTTCATGGATCCTGATCTGCTTTGTAGAGCCTTATGAAGTAGGCTAGCATCAGAATTAGCAGAGTACCAAAGCTCTGGAAATTTTTGGGTGACTTGAAACATTTCTGCATACTCCGTTTCTCACCTCAGAAGGTCTCCAAATGAAGCCAGGCCTCTCTGGTCTGGAGCTAGGGTTGGAAACCTCAGAAGATCAGGATTCCTTGGTTTCTTGCATTTCCTAAGCATGGGATATAAAAGCTATATGGAAAAACTATTTTGATATTTTCTGCCTTCCATCTCATATCAGGAAGAGATGCTACTGGTTCTTTATGTAGAGATGGAGTTTCTAAGGATTTTTTTGCTGTTGAGAGATAGAATAGAAAATTTATCAGTTTGAATTGGGGAAAGTCACTTTGGTTTTATGTCTGTATTTGTGTGGGTGGGTAGATGCAGGGAAGGTGGTCATTTTAACCAGTTGCACAAATGATGCAATTGATAATGCAATATTTCATGTGTAAACCTTTATGTCACCCTTCTTGAGATGTGACACCATCTCTTAGCTTCTGGGGAGATAGTAGGGTGATTAATTTCTCACTTTCTGCATGTATTTTGGCAGATCTTGTTGGTCTAGCAGAGCCACAGCCATCTTTAGCCCTTGTATTCTTATTATGATAAGGACTGTACTTTATATGTGTCCTTGAAGACATCCATGGAGGATAGAGGAAGGCATCAAAATGTTATTCAGACCCTTCCCAGACTTCTTTCTGGATCAAGCTGTAGCAGATGAATCTCTTCTCCTCTGTGAGTGACTGATCTTTCCTGTTGAGCAGAAGATTAACTGTATCTTTTGGACATTTGAAATATGCACCATGATTTCAACTGGGTACTGTGCGTATATCCAAAGTCACAGCAGTGGGACATCGGGGGATCAGAGAAAACCTGTATGTATGAATTTAAGTTTGAATGTACCCAGTTTCCTGGGAGCATTTCTTTTTGCTATCTTAACTTCCAATGAAATTTTCCTTCCCTCCCTTCCTCTGTCATCTGTGTTTTCTCCATAGTCCTATACTGGCAAGGCTGATTGTCAGTTAAAAAAACTCAAGTGAGTGTATTAATCTGTGATGTTGAGAAAAAAATAAAATAAAATTCTGCCTTCAGTGTAAAAAACTATTCAAATTCTTGCCATCCCAGAATGCTTCTTTGAGATCAATGCATCCTAATCATAAGGTTGTAGACTCCAACTCTGTTTGTCTTCTTTTGACCTTATGATTTTTTCATTCCCTTCTGTGTAGCAGCTACTGATGTTACTATGTAGGAGCGATGCTGATATTTGGAGTTTTCTCAAGGGCAGATGGAGGTATGGCTGGAGCCACTGCAGGTGAGGAAGGAACATTAGGTGATCTTTAAGGTCCTTTCCAATCCAAACCATCCTATGATTCTATGAACTGAAGCCAGGGACTTGTGTGCATGAGCATGCTGAAACTACAGCCATCATGCTGAAGATGGGTGGCAGTGCTTGCACACCCTTGTGTCCGGTGTCATCCTGACTTTTGCAGTTATCTTCTCTTCTCTGACCATGCTGGTGCTCCTGCCAACAGCCCAGTGCGGTCCATCCAGAGTTAAGGATGGGTAAGGCTTCGGCTTCTTCAAGCAACACTTTGGAAAGTGTTAAAAGAATTGAAACCTACTTTATGAAACCCTTGGTGGATCCTGGTAGGGGACAAGAATCTGCAAGTTCAGTTCAGCCAATATGGTGCTTCATATAGTATCTCAAAACATTGCTTATAAGCCTGAAGAAAGAGCAAGGATGTCTGTGTGACAAATCAACATCTCTGAAGTTGGACAAGGGTTGAGTGGGTCTGTTGAGAAGCTCATGTCTGGAATGAGGTGAAAACGGGAGGCTCATGCCCTGTTTTAGTACACCAAAGGATTGCTGAGGATCTGAGGCTGCAGGACATAAGCAACGTTCCTTAAGTGCAAAGGCAGAAAAATGTACACCCAGATGTAACCACAAGGCCATTATGCTAGATGGGTCCATGTAAAGATCCTTCCTGCTTACCTCACTCTCAGGAATCTAGGGTAATGAAGCCCAGACCCTGCTCTGAGGTTTCTGAGCTCTGTGGTCATCACTGATTTTCTCTGGATGCATGCAGGGCTCAGGGTGTAGAGTGCCAGAGCCTTTACCTCTTAATAAATCTGCTGATAAGAAAAACAACAAATACTCACCCAGCAAAAACTCTGACTACAGCATTTCAAATAGATGAATGGCAGGGACCGTGAATTAAATCCAGACAATATAAATGAAATTCTTAAGCTTGGGGAAAATGATAGAAGATTTTCAGTCAGTCACAATTTTTGCTTTGTCAGCTTTTCTCACCCGGAATTTTGTCATGGAATTACTCTATTGCTTTAGGCTCCAAAACAAGGCAAACAATTATAGAGGAAAGGAAAGCTCAGCTGTCTTCCTGACCAGCACTCACTTCTGCTCAGTAAATACAGGCAATTTTGAGTTTGCAGCTTCAGCTGTGTGAGAAAGAGTGTCCCTGACTTAACCCATTGCTCTCTCTGGGTCTCATCCAAAGCACACAGAAATCAAAATGTCTTTTCCTGCTGACTTCAATGGCCTTTGGAACATACCTAGCATGTCCCCTTACTAAAAGTCAATGTACTTTAAGGGTTATAGGGCTGCTGTCAGGCTGCTCTTAATGCATAGACAATCCTGCTATTTCACAGGCCCTGATGTTAATTACATCAGCCGTAATTGTTCAGAGTCAGAACCTCCTCACCCCTTCTTTACTGTGTCAGCAAACACAGGTTTCAGCAGTGGCTTAGAGGAGAAGGGGGTGACCAGGGAGGGTCTGCATGGCCCTGGGTAGATGCAGAAGACAAAGAGGCAAGGCCAGAAGTTTTCAGTGATGCTGACTGGAGGCAGTGGTCTGATATTTAATTTCAGCTGGGTCCTGGGTGGAGGTAAGAATTAGGAAAGACCAGGCTATCACTGCTTTTATAATAACAATAGAAACCTATGCTAAAAAGAGATGGGAATGGGTGTTAAATTCTGTTAAATTCACCCTCTTTTTCCCTTCAAAATAGGCAAAGGAGGCAGTCAATCACCCTTTAGATGCTGATCCTCTCCTTGTGCCTTCAGCTGTTTCTTTATTTGCTGAATGCTCTGAGAGTCCCTTGAGGGCTGGCCTTTAATTTGCAGTTCTGTGTGGTCTGGACTGGATTGGATGAGAGACCTCAGGAACCCATGGTTCAAGTCTTGCCCTTACACATGGACTTTGTGTCAGCATATTTTTCTGCTCTTCATCAGCTACAGTTCTTAGTTCAAACTGTCCGTTAACTGCCTTAAGTTGTTTTACTCCAACCCACAGAACTGAGGAGATCCCTAAATGGCAGTACTATCCAGAAGGAAGGTGGTGGTGGGATGAGTTGATGGCAGAAACTGATCCTTTCTGCATGTATTTTGAAATATTTCAGTTTTGAATTAATTCTAATTTGAAATATCAAAGGGATTTTTTTTTTCTCATTTTCAGTAATGCAAAACATTTCTATCAGCTTTTGGAATTAAGTGCAAAGCCTGAGAAATACTTGGAGTGCCACTTGGCTGGTATTTCTGCATCCTTAGGACTGCAAAATACTGTTTCACCTCCTAATTGGTTGTTTTAAAGAGCTGATCCACAAGGTTGTTTTTTTTTTGTTTTGTTTTTTGTTTTTTTTTTTTTTTCTTCATCTTTTCTCATGGTTACAAGCCAACTTCTAGGAAATAAAAAGGCTTTCTATAGACTTGTATAAAGGATTCTGGAACATGCCCTTCCATACTTTATATCTTTTTAGATTTCAACAAATATTTTTACTTCTGTGTTTGGAGATGTTGTTTAGTGAATAAAGAGCCTGTTTCTGGAATATGTTGGTTAGGCACCTGGCAAGCTTTCTTGCATGACACTTCTTAGGAGCCACTGAGGATGTAAAGCTTTTTTGGAGGCAAAAGTCTAATTTATGAATGTTTATTAATGAAAAATCTAACAAGTTAGATGACATTTCCAGATCTCATGAGAGTATGGCACTAAGCTGGAGATCTCATGAGAACAAGCTTTCTGGTGGCATTTCCTGGACCTCATACTTCTGTTTAGGCTTGAAATTCCCTTGTTTCATATTATCGTGGCAATTCTGCTTTCTATCCTAGCGAGAAAGAAAAAAATATTAATTTATTATGATTGTATTTTTTAAAAGTTCAATTTTCAGAATCTTAAGCACATTTCTCTGAGATCGGATGATATTTTCCATAAGGAGTCAAGTCACTTCAGCTATGGCTAAGATGGCCAGCTGTATGGATTTTGTAGATTAAGGACAGGATGCCGATCCTGAACGAAAGCTATACATTTCAAGAACTGCCAGAATTTGGATTAGAGTGAGACTGCAAGGTAGGACCACATACTAGTTTTCCTACTTCATCACCTAGGAAAAGCAGACAGACAATTTGAAGAAATCGTTCCATGTGTAAGGTTAGTTACAGGATGTAGTAAGTATTTTAGTCTCTTTAATTCAGTAGAGTAATTTGTCTTAAAGAGATCTTTGACTCCTATTCCTTTCTTGTCTAGTGCATCGGACACACATGGACAAGATGTTTGTCATCTTGGGGATATTAAATAATATCCCCATTATTATCATAATATGATAATAATAAATCATTATCAGCTGGATTTGAACTGTGTTGAAAACAATCAAGGTGAAGATAATAAAGTAACACATTTTTTGGGGAAGCAATGTAAATCCATGCCCTCTATTCTTCAATGGCACTATAAAATTTGGTAACTTCATAAGAGGAAAACATTGTCAGAGGCATTTTCTGCCAGCAGCTATGTAGAAAAAACTTTGCTGACAGCTCTTGTAAGTTTAAGCCAATTTCAGTGAATGTGGATGGCACAAGAATGGGATAAAAACATAACTTACGAGGCACAGACTCATAAAGTCAAGTAGGGATCTGAACTGTGCTGAAACTAGTAAGTACTAGGTATAACTAGTAGTACAGGTGGGATGAATCTTACCTAACTTTAGATATCTGAAAGAAAGACCATACTGTATAAACCAGCAATCACAGACAGTGTTTATATTTTATGAAGAAAAATATGCTTGAAAAAGACAATTCATTTTTAATTTTGACACCTCTCTTGGAATGGAAAGAATTATTATATTGAGATTTCCATTAATTAGAGAAGATTGTTGTAAAACCCAACTTTAAAATTAGATGAGATCAATTCTTCTCTAAACCTTCAAATGTTTTTTTTGTTTTGTTTTGTTTTGTTTTGTTTTTGTGTTTTTTGTTTGTTTGTTTGTTTTGTTTTTGTTTTTTTTGGAACAGACATCATAATTCACACATAGTATAATTACTGTCTCATTATGATCTGAGACCTACTTTCCCCAAAGGCTTATTGACAGTAATTTTGTTATTGTTGTTCTAGACTCCATAGATAATAATATATATAATAATACACTAAGGGAAAATGCTATCTCAAAATATTTGTAAGGGTTTCATTTTTTGTGTTGCCTGGTGAGTAGTACATTTGTCCCAGTTGGAGATAGAATGGTGGAAGGGATGGGCTCTTTTCTTTTTCCAAAGCAGCACTCCTTTTGCCTCTTCAGTAAGAGCACATTGGCTCTGATCCTAGTGACGTGAGTGAATTATCACCCGTCAGGAAACAGGTATCTGAACTCCAGTCAAAGTTCCCTCAAAAAAAGATTAGACTCAGCAGCATGAGGCTGAGGAGGGTGGAGCAGGACGGTGAGCTGTCAAGCCATCTGAAGCAGGCCTCATACTGCTTCAAGACAGCTTGGAGAAACCATGAACCCCTCTAAATTGTAACTTTGGTCCGAGTCTGGGATCCTGACCATGCTCGTAAACACAAACCTGCCACTTAATAACATGTAACTACCATGCTGACTTGAATGGCATGTTTACGAGAGCAAACCCAGCAAGTACAGGAAACAATAAAACCTTGTGCCAGCATTGTATTCTGGCTCTAATTCTGTAAATGACCACAGTGCCTGACAACACCAACCTTGGCTGCATTTTAATGATCCAGCATGTATTGTTCTGCAAACTATGAATTTCTCCATCTGTTTAAAAAGAAATAATAATAATAATAAATGTACCTATATTTTCTTTCTGTTTTCCTCCCCCTTACTGTTTTCTTCTCCCTCACTTCTCTCATCAAATTCCCACAATTGCAGAGCCAAGTCCAACAGATGTTGTGGCTAACACTGCTAAAAGTCCTGTGGTTAAGGGGCTGGAGTGGGAGTGACTGGACTTGTCCAAGTTCCAGCTATGCCACAGGTTTCCTGGGTAACCTTGAACAAGACATCTAACCTGTTTTTGTGACTATAAGAATATTTCCAGTCTTCAAAAAGCCAAGGAGATGTCTTCCTAAATCTCAGGTTAACTCAGGACTACAACCGTGTTTTTACTAGAATATAATTTTGAGTTTGTTTTATTTTTGTACTGTGTCACTCACTACCAACTTTCAGGATCATGGTGTTTTTCATTCTTACAAATTAAGCTGTTTGGCCACTGTTTCCTTTACAAAATTATACATATTTCAAGCTTTAAATGTGCTGTTAAGTTTGTAACCCAGTCACGAAGAGAAAAGAATATGCTTGTTTCCAACTGTCCTCATCCATCTTCCATTAACTCTCTCTAATAGTCTTTGATTATTGCAGATGTTAGGGACTATTCCATTGTGCTGCATGCTGTACAAAACACAGTAAAACAAGGCCTCTACTGCAAAACTTTTCAGAAGTAAAACCAAGCACAGGATTGGATCTTCTCATTCAGAACCTAATTACAACCAAAATACAATATTACTTATTTATGCCAAATGAGGAGCTGCTCCAAAATTCTACAAAGAACAACTGGAAGCCAAAATAACTACCCAACTCCCCACTCCCCTTCCCCTGCCCCCTCCAATAAATAAATAAATAAATAAATAAATAAATAAAATCCACAGTTTAACAGTTATTTATTTAATCTGACCACGATTTACTCACATGGTGTGAAATTTATCTCACACTACTTCTGTTTTAGATGTTTATGTGGGACCTGAATGGTGCAGTCATAACACATGGGAGGGATTTTCTTTGCAGATTGAGATGCCAATATTTGTATGTGTATGTGTCTGTGCTTACATGTGAGAAGAGGTCCAAGAACTTTTAGAAACTGTCCAAAGGTGGGCAACAAAGATGGTAAAGGGTATAGAGTTGAAGATGGAGCAGCTGAGGTCCCTTGGTTTGTTCAGCCCAGAGCAGAGCAGGCTGAGGGGAGACCTCATGGCGGCCTGCAGCTCCCTCACGAGGGGAGCAGAGGGGCAGGTGCTGAGCTCTGCTCTGTGGGGACAGCGACAGGACCCGAGGGAAACTCATGAAGCTGGGACAGGGGAGGGTCAGGCTGGGGGTTAGGGAAAGGTTCTGCACCCAGAGGTGGTCAGGCACTGGGACAGGCTGCCCAGGGACGTGGGCACGGCCCCGAGCTGCTGGAGCTCAAAAAGCATTTGGACACTGCTCCCAGACATACGGTCTGGTTTTTGGGTGGTCCTGTGTGGAGCCAGGATCTGGACTCATCTGTCCTTGTAGGTTCTTTCCAATTCCAATATACTGTCATTCTGTGACTTGGTGAGGTCTAGTTAGTAGAATTTGAAATGCCTGCAGCAGGGCAAGAGTACCCCTCTCAGTAATTTGCTAGCTGTGAGGGTCATTTTACTCAACATGTAATATAATTTGAGGCACAACAGGATATTTGACATCCACTGGAGGATAACAAATATGACATAAGATTGAGAGAACTCTTGTCCACAGTATGTCCACCTCAAATGGCAGCACCTTAGTCTGAGAAACTGAATAACAACCTTAAATTTCTAATAAATGGAACAAGGCTGCCCTCTGATTAAGGCCATCATTAAATTTAGGAGAAAGACATGCATAAAACCAAAAATATAAAGTGTTAACTCATTTCTTTACAGGAAAGTTTTTAGATGTTTTTTTCTGGCCTTAAAAATAAAGTTATACCAAGTGTGAATTTCAGAGAAGATGCCAACTAAGTGCTTCACATGGCAAAGTTTATTTTGTTTATGCTGTTAGTTTTGCAAAGGAAAAAAAAAAAAAAAAAAGTATAAATACATATAGTGACCAAAAATAATGGGAAATTGTATGAAAACAGACCACAGATTCTCAAGAGACAGCTTACAATTATATGGGACATGACAGAATTTAAAAAAACAACACACGGAGCATGTAGAATAAACAAGAAAAAACTGTCCCTCAGGTCTTACAGATTCTGAGGGGCCATAAATACAAGATAATGATATTTAGGTAAGAGAAGAAGGCAACACATAGGCTCCCACTGCTATTAATTTTCAGGCTTGGTATTTTGTGACTGGCATAACATTGTATTTGGATGCTTTTACTTGTACAGAATAAAATTCAATGGACAGCATAAACACTGTATACCGTACAGATGTTCTTAGCGTGAAAGATGAATTTCAGTGATCTCTAAAGAGCAACATTTTGCCCTTGCTTCTAAAGTGCTAAAAGCATATATCTAGTAGGGAATAAAATGTCTTTGGGGAAGTATAAGGTCCTATTCTTGACGCAACAAGGAAAAAAATCCATTTGGAAACCACACCAAAGAAATCCATACCTGTTAGTATCAGTTTTTCTTAAGCTACAGTGTATAAAGTCTGGGCTGCACCTTAAAAAAATCCTGGTTATGTAGGGGTAAATAATTGCCATGGATGTACTTACTTTACTGCCCTCAACTATTTTAGGGGTATTACATGTATATTCTCCTTTCCTTATCACCAGAATATCTGGATCTAATTTTTTGCCTTAACCTTGATTCCAAACATACACTAAGCTTGCTGCACTGCTATTGTGAAATATCTCAAAATTTTCTTTCTTAGTTTATAGATGAAACATGCCTTCATTTTGAACACAACATTCATAGTAGGGAAGGAACAAAGGCAAAACATTGGATGAGTAAAATTAATGTTATGAATGGGACCTCATGAAAGTCACAAGGTTGCCCAGAGCTGCGTGAGTGCAAACACCAATGCAGAGAAAACAGGTTGGGAACTACTGAGTTGCAGTATGGCCTAAATCCTTCCATCTGTCATGGGGTAGGCACAGCATACACTCAGCAGAGGTTCGTGAGTCCTCCAGAGAGCAGAATGTATGCAAAAATGTACAAGGAGACCCAAGTCAGAAGCTGGAATTGTTAACATTACTCAATCAGACGGAGATATTTAAAACTGAATAACAGAATCCTTACAGCCTCAGGTAAAGAAAACCTTCTGCAAACAGTGGTTATAGGAGACCTTTGTCTTCCACATATCCACAGATTTTAGAGATGTTGGAATTAACACCTCCTCTCTCCAATGGGTTGGATATACAGATTGCACCGAAGAATGAAATTCAGCATTCAGTCTCTGAAATTACATGTGTTGACAGAAGTTGCGACTATGTTGGAGGACAGGATAAAATTCAATAGGATCTTGAAAAACTGGAGAAACCCAGGGGGGAAACTTGGATGCAATTCAATGACAAATGGAGCTCTACACTGTTCAGAAAATTTTCATTGCATATAAATTTAGGCATTTGAAAATTAGGTGTCTGGTTTAGCAGTCAGCTAGGACTCTTTGCACAAGGGGTGGACACTTTCATAGGATGATATATCCCACCTATGATATATGATATAGGTGGGTTATATCATAGGATGATATACCCCACCTAATTCTGGAGATTCTGATTATTTTTCCATTATCCATTGAGCCAATATAGCTGAGCAGCTTAAACTAGAAACTTTCTGATGGATAAGATTAGACTGAAGATTTTTAAACAGGGGTAAATAACTGCACAGATAGAGATGTAGAATGAGAGATTAGCTAGAAGTTATTCAAAGATGTATCTGAGCAGACCATAAATTGCTTATTTGTCAGCTATGATACACTACTACAAAATCATCTTGTTAAGTAACCTACTTCTGTAAAGCCTCATCTGGAGAAAAGTATTCAAATTTAGATATTGCACTAAAAATTTAGATATTGCACTACATTTAAAAGTATTTAAATTTAGATATCACACTAAGAAGACCAGTACTCTGGTCTTCTTAGCTCACTAACATAACCTAATGAGTCCTGACCACCAAAATACAGGCTGTAGTGGAGGGTGAAAAGCTGGGTCAATGCTTCTGTTTTTAGCCTGGTACATCAAGTCAAACTGACACTTAAAGGTGTGCCAGAATGGAGAAGCAGCTTGAAGAAAAGCATGACTCAGCAGCAGTCTTTTTAGGTTCTCCTCAAAAGAACAAAGTCTAAGTTCCCAGACTTTTCCCATGGGCTTTTTACACCTCTTTTATTAATTACTCAAATGGAATATGGCAATTCTTAAAACAACCAACAACATGGACATTCATGGACTTCTCTTTAGCACAAGAAAAAAAAAAAAAAAAAAATCATCTCTACCCCCAAAAAAATCAAAGAAAAAGAAATGGTCTCAAGAGGAGGGGGTAACAAATTCTTCCAACACTGACTTCCCTAACACATTTCTGCTGGTACTGGGGGCTTGGAATTGAATAATGTCCCCACACAGAAGAAATGGCATTCACGTTCCCCTTACCTTTGGTTATGTGTTACCATCTTAGCTTTAGACATCTTTTCCTCTCACCATATCTGAAGCAAAGATCCATAGCTGTGTTTACCAAGCATAGGAAGATGTTTCCTAGTAGCTCTGAGCATGATGCTAAAGGCTGGTCAATTTAGAACTGTAGATATTATGAAAAATTACAGACACTTAAAAGCCATGTATTGTAAAGCTCAGTGTTGTAGTGGCTAAATTCTTGGTCAGTCTGGGCTAAATTGCCATGCCCTCATCCCTCAAAAATGTGTAGAGAAACAGAAGCTTAAATACAAAGGTTCCTAATGAGTTGCCCAAATGACTGGACCAGCTGAACCATTTGGGTAAAAAAAAAAAAAAAAATCATAGCAAGGGGTTAATTTTATGGCTAAAACATTGGTGCATGACTCAGAAAGAATACATGACATTTCCTTCTTTGCCAGACTTCTTGCATAGTCCTTGATTAACTTTCTTGCTCTGCTTCTTCTTTTGTTAAATTTGCTAAAATTTGGTTTCTTCCACCTTTTAAATACCTTTTGCACTGAAAGCAGAATTTATCTTCTCTTGCTTATGCTGCCTACAGTTTAGTTTTCTGTCCAAGCAAACTGTCTAGTCTACTTCCTCTATATGCAATAGAAACAGATTATTTGCATCCTAAACTTGACATAAGGGTTGTGATTCAGCTGCTTAAAAAATATTACAATTTTAGATGCTATCAAACATTTCATCTTCTTCCAGCTGCCACTGCAGAAGGCTGTAGGTGTCCCGTAGGTGTATCCAAGTCCATGAAATTCTCTGAGACAACTGGAGCATCTCAGATGGATCTAGGTACAGATGGATGGGGATCTGAAATGAGTCAGTGTGGTGGATGAAATGAAATGTCCTCCAAAGGGCTACTTCTTCTGGGACTGCTGAAGGAAGCCTGAAATATTATTTAAAGAAGGGCACTTAATTTGTATATATCTTGAAGAAGAGATGGCTCCTTTTGCAAAGTGTTAAAAACAGGAAACATTTGTAATTATGCATACGGCTAACACCAAAGACAGTATGATAATCACCTTGCTGGGATTTCCATAAGCTATTCTATTTCACATAATAATGGCAAAAGCAACTCAGAAAAGAAACCTAATGCAGGCAGCTTCAGTTAAAATTGACCAAGATTTTTAAGAGTGCTCACTGTCCAAGTATCGGGTGCAGGAGAGGTTTGTTGTTCACCATCCGAAAAGTATTAAATTCTTCTCCTTGTAAAATATTTAATTCCACTTCATAATGACAGGCAAACCATTATGTAGCAGAAGTGAAAATCCATAAGGTTTGTATTTAATAAAAAGCATTTACTCTCTCCAGCTGACCTTTTTTAAAAACATGGCATTTCCAAGAGAAGGGAACGCAGGGGTTTGGAAACAGATAATATTAATAAAAAGTGTAATGCAAAATGCAGTCTCTAAGAGACTTTGTATCAGGTTTGGTATCTTCACTAATCTGGGAACTTTTAATTACATTTCTCACAGGGAGTCAATACAATTGAAAATTGACATAGTAAAGTAGCTATTAACATTATCATTACTGTTATTAAAGTGCTTTAAAGTAATACTCCAAAACAGTTTACTGAGAGTGTCAAAACACTATGCCCCAGCAAATGATTTGTTTGACCAGAACTTTTATTTCTTCCAGCAAGAATTTTACTGGATGGATTTTAATAGCTGAACATTTGGAAAAATGTCTTTAGAGGATTAGGTGGCTGGAACTGCTTAAATGCTTTTATGCAAGCTGGGAAAGCCATTGCTTAAAGGGCAAAATTCAACACACAGAATGTTTGGGTAAATTATTTCCAGGCAAAAAATGATAACCTGAGCTGGCATTCATGATAATGGGTTCTGTGATATTGTCCCTCAGGACTTTATCCAATATTAAAAGCCAAAGGGAAGAGATTTCCCACCCTTTCCCTTGGGAAAATCTAAGTCATCTGGTAGTTGTGATTTTCAGGAAATATATCCTAATCATCAGCCTTATTTTTCCTTCTGTCATTTTTCATCTCCCCACACCTAGTGCTGCCTCAAGCAGTATTTCTTTTGCTGTGCCTCTCTAGTACATCTGAATACTGAATTTTCCAAGCTTGATCTCCTATTAACTCTCATAAATTTGTGCAAATACAAACGATACTTTGTATTTTTTATATTGTTTCCATTCCTACAATCATATGACATTTATTGTCTTTTTAAAAATATACTTAGGATTCATTTGTTGTGATAAAGTCTTGAAAATACTTCCTGTGAAGTAGTAAAATTCAGAGTGAAAATAAAATTAAAAAAAAAAAAATCCAAATAATATTGGATTATAACCTGATGTCATAGTTTCTGGGATCCTGCTTCAAAAGTTGTGATCACTGAGGAGTAATCAACCCTACTCTCCCTGCTTACCTAGAGCATGCACACATCATATCAATTTAAATATTTGTTCATTGTCCTGGCTCTCCTGGAAGTGCTCACTAAGGTCAGTAGAACCATACAAAAAAAATACAAAGTACTCCTCACAAGTATCTTGGGTGAAAAGGATGGATCAGATGAGCCCCAGAGATTTCCTTCATCCTTTCTTACCACAGTTTTATCACTATATAAATATGAATAATCTCTGAAAAATCTTCTTCACAGTCTTCTCCACATTTCACATGACTAATGTTGAAGGTTTAGCTCAATCAGATCCTTAAGTGCTGGAGTCATCTGAGATTTTTTTTTATTTTTTTTTCTCTATCCCTTCTCATATTTTATCAATTTCATTAAATCCTCATTTCTAAGATGTTCCCATTTATGCACAGTCACTCCTCTAGAAGTTCAAATCTATTTCTGCATCTGAAATGCCTGCAAATATTACTGTGTGACATGGGATCATTTTCCCATAGAATGTAAATCTAAGCAGCATGCTGCAGCACTGGACAGAAATATCTAAGCTAAGGTAGCAGCAAATTAGCTACCTGAGGTACCAGAAGTTGTATGGCCAGATTAATATGAGAATACTCAGAGCAAGCTGAAATATCTTCACACTGCTGTACCCGTTGGGATGGGCACAAAGAGAAAACAAGGTCTAGATGACCTCAGGGAGGTTTCCCCCTCTGTCTTTACCAGCTCTAATTTCAAATAGGCATGGTGAGATCTCGAGTTCCCCCAGTCCCCTGGTAGTCCCATAAAATAAACACATCTTGGGGTTTTGTGGGAATGAGAAAAAAAAAAGAAAGGTACAGGCCTTTCTAACCTTTTCAGAAAGACAAAGAATCCCCTGGCTTGCAGTCAGAGCCTGAGATAAGTTATGAAGTTTGTATCAGAAATTGTGTGGTCAGCAGGGCTAGTGAAGTGATTGTCCCTCTGTACTTGGCTCTAGGGAGGCTGCATCTTGAATACTGTATTCACTTTTGGGCCCCTCACTACAGGAAGGACATCGAGGTCCTGTAGTATCTCCAAAGCAGGGCAATGAAGCTGGTGAAGGGGCTAGAGAACAAGTCTTATGAGGAGCAATTGAGAGATCTGGGGTTTAGCCTGGAGAAAAGGCTTAGGGAAGACCTTATCATGCTTTACAACTACCTCAAAGGAGGTTGTAGGGGGATGGGGATTGGTCTCTTCTGCCAAGCAACAAGTGATAGGACAAGAGGAAATGGCATCAAGCTGTGACAAGGGAGGTTTAGGTTGGATATGCAGAAAAAATTCTTCACTGAAAGGGTTGTGAGGGTTGGAACAGGCTGCCTGGGGAAGTGGTTGAGTCACCATCCCTGGAGGTTCTTAAGAGATGTATAAATGAGACATGGCTTAATGGTGGATTTGGCAGTGCTAAGCTAACAGTTGGCCTTGATGACCTTACAGATGTTTTCTGACCTAAATGATTCTGTGATTCTGTGGTTTTAGCTGTGCCTATATTAGTAACAACCACACTCTTGCCAATATGCAAGTAGTCTATGATGAGGCATCTCAAAACATGACCAAAGCAAATAGCTGACATGGGTAAGTACAGAATAGTTCTTTTTGTTGTTGTTTGTCAGTTTGTCTGTTTTTCACAAACAGATGTAGAAAACCACCTTCCTATCTCAAACAAATAAGCTGAAATAAATTTCATTTAATCAGGACACTGAAGCCAAGGCTCTGATCAGTGTCATCTCCATCAATAGCTAGAAAGGAGTTGACTTACAGCAGAACACCTGACTTATTTTAACACTTCTCAGAAGAAGACAGGGCACGTTTGGGAAGTTTCCTTTTGCCCTCCACGGTGTGCAGAGGGACCACAGAGTGACTGGCTTATACTTTAGTGGTCATTTCTTTGCACTGGTGGTGTCTGGGCTCTCTCCCTGTGCAGGCTGCATGAGAGGACTCCTGTGTGGTGCAGGGTTAACCAGCATCAGCCTGGCTCAGCTCTGCCATGAGAACCACAGAAGGATCCCGTGTGCAAGGAAAAGACTGAATGGTGCAGGGAGAACTGCAGGAGATATGAGCCACATTCACATCATGCTGTCCCTTCTCAGTCACACATTATGCTGTCCTCAAGCCACTTTCCATGCTCATCAGAGTGTGTCTGCTCCTGCTCCCACTTTCTGTGCTGCCTTCTTCTAGCTTGCATGAAGTCTGGCTCAATAATTTCCATCTGCATCATATTATGCACTAGCATCCTTTTAAAGACTGCCCTTCCTTTTCTTTTTTTTTTTTTTTTTTTTTTTTTAACACTTTTCTTTCTTTCTTTCTTTCTTTCTTTCTTTCTTTCTTTCTTTCTTTCTTTCTTTCTTTCTTTCTTTCTTTCTTTCTTTCTTTCTTTCTTTTGTTATTCTAGGAATCCCTTTAGAGGACCTGATGTCATCCAAGGCATTTATTTTTACCCTCTGACTTGAGATTTATAAGCAGATCTGAGGTAATGCTGTCATGTGGCCACATCAGGAAAGCAGGAAGAAAGTTGTTTTGTCTGAGATGCGACATCTTCCCATATATAAAATAAAATCCTGTAAAGATGACCTGAAAGAGTGAACTGCAGTTTGCAGTGCTGAACCTCAGGGCTGCCAGATACACTGAGGTTTCTACACAGCTGCTGGCAGAAAATGCCTCTGACAATATGTTTTCCTCTTATGAAGTTACCAAATTTTATAGTGCCATTGAAGAATAGAGGGCATGGATTTACATTGCTTCCCCAAAAAATGTGTTACTTTATTATCTTCACCTTGATTGTTTTCAACACAGTTCAAATCCAGCTGATAATGATTTATTATTATCATATTATGATAATAATATGATATTATGATAATAATGGGGATATTATTTAATATCCCCAAGATGACAAACATCTTGTCCATGTGTGTCCGATGCACTAGACAAGAAAGGAATAGGAGTCAAAGATCTCTTTAAGACAAATTACTCTACTGAATTAAAGAGACTAAAATACTTACTACATCCTGTAACTAACCTTACACATGGAATGATTTCTTCAAATTGTCTGTCTGCTTTTCCTAGGTGATGAAGTAGGAAAACTAGTATGTGGTCCTACCTTGCAGTCTCACATCCTTTTTGTTCACTCTGCAAGCGTGGTGTCATGCATAGCCCAAATCCCATGCAGAACAGACATACTGCAGGCACCCCAAAGAGCGGGTATGTGATGGTTAGAAGTGAGCTCTACCTGCTTCTGACTGCTCTGTAAACAGGTCCCTTAGTGCTAGGCAGGCATATCTACTCTAAGGACTGAAGACTGAGTAACTGCCCCTTCCTGCCTATTGCTATGCATCCGGCCATTAACTATGTCATCATCCTAAATTAAGTGGTATGTTTCCTTTCAGTTTATTTTCAAATCCCTTCTGAAAGCTCTCCAAGCTTATGAGCTTGTGAAAGTCTCTCAGCAACTTCAGTTGCAAAGATCTTTATTTCATGATGGCTCCAATTTGACAGCTGCTTTTTGAAATGTGTCCTACAGCATGTTATGTACATTATATATCAGAAAAGGTATCTTAGAAAATAGGATATCAATAGGATACTCAATAAGCCATTTACTTTGTCCCCTGAGAAGGGGACAGCTAAGTCAGCAGTGGGAAACAATAAGTGCCCACAGACCTACTCCTCATATTCTGTTCCACTGTTTCATTATTTTTATGATTAAAAAATTCCAAAGCAAAAATATTCCCCCTCCCCTCCCCAAATTTCTAAATTGACTCTCCCTTACTGAAGTTCGAGGTCTCTTATCCTGTCCCTAAAGGAAAGGGAGGTTGGTTTGTTTTCTTTATATGCTACTGTCTCCAGATTAGAAAAGTGGTATCATGTTTCCCTTCTGTTTATTTTTCCCTCGACTTAAAAAAAAATAAAAAAATCTGGTCACTGGAAAGAAAAGGTATCAATCCCAGAGGGAAAACACTCGCACTTTTCCTCCTACTGAGAAACTAGTTCTCAAATAACAAGTAGACTATGAAGCACTAAAATAAATGTCTCTCATCAAATCTGAAGTTTCCTCAGCAAATGAAACTGTTTTTTATCTGATCAGAGATTTGGTCCTGAAAATCATATTCACCAATACCAGGCATGTTCTTACTCTCAGTTTCTTGTAAATTCAGTTTTAATAATTATACCTTTCTTTCTCTGGAACTGATATTACACCCCTTGTCCACAGGCTACTTATGTTACCATTTTCTCCACTTAACATAGCACAATAGTAATAAAAATCTTCATAATTTTTAAAGACTTAACATCATCCTGTCTTCAACACTATTTAAGTATACATTAACATAATAAAAATATTAAAAAAATCATCATGCTTCTCTTGTAAAATGGATACTGAAAATTTATTTCAAAGAGTCTGTGTGTTGAATTCTATTCTTTGTCATGAGGAATAAAGATAAATGATCTTGAAAAAATCTTGAATATTATCAGTTGTTTTACAGTGACTTTATCAGAAGTGCATAAAAAGTAAGACCCTACTGAAATGATTTGGAGAGGTACAATTCATATGCATGCTAGATACTTTTAACCATTTATTCCTGTGTAAGAAAAACTAGATTTCACCATTCCCTCTCCCTTTTGTTTTAAATATCAAATATTCTGATGCAAGAACTCTGAAAAATCCTTTTTCGATCATATAAGTCCCCCATATAACTTAACTTGCATATGTATGACCCCTCTTTCTGCTCTGTTTTGCTAAAAATAAACAACTTTTGAGGTCTTTTGCACATGCCTATGTTAGGCTGCTGGAAAACTGATCTTATACTCCAGGGGTATGTTGTTCATGTGCCATATATCATATCTTCACTTGTCCAAATGATTGTCTTTTCATTGCCCTTCTATCCTTGGATCTTTGCCTGACATTCCCATGCAAATGTGTTTGGCCTCTCTCCACTAGTTTTCACAAGCTGTGTTGGGCCATTCAGCTTACTTATCCTATTTTGTCATTCCTTCCCTTATAATATTAGGAATGTGCCTACTCTAAAATATGTATTTATCAAGTTTAGATTAAGGATGACCTTTGAAAATTGGAAGGTTCTTTGGATCAAATTTGCTCTACTCATTATAGGGCATATAGATTAGCAGCATGGTCAACTTAATTTTTTAAAACCTGAATAAGAACGTACTAATTTGCACAAAGGCCAAGCTAAGAATAGATTCTGAGTCTCACTTAATCAAGAATAGTTAAAAGGATTTAATTTTTTTATGCTTCATATGGGGTAGGATTAACTTCATCTAAAACCAGAAGTTCAGCTCATAGTTAAAGACAGCTGAACTTTGGGATTTGCATGCAGATACCCTGGGGGATTTCATCTGGCTGTCAACTATTTCTCCAATGGGAACTGTTCTCCCAAAAGTCCTTTGTCCTGTTAGCCATATGGATGTCGTAGACAAACTCAAACTTTTCAACTACCACTAGAGATCTGTGTCCACCCAACTGAGTCCAGTCTTTATGTTAAAGCTTCAGGGAAATCATGGTTTTCACTCGGTAGAACAATAACTGATAGTACCTTCCTAAACGTCGACAGTTTCCTGTAATGTCTTCAGGTACAGTTCCAGAAAGGCATAGTTTTCAGACATATGTAAAGGTCTGTATTGTAGCTACAAAACAGTTTTCTAGATTTCCCTCAGTTCCTCTACGATGTGTATGGTAAGCAGGTGTTTAGTTCCCTTGTAATCAAGAAAGATGTGCAACTTGAGGGTGCAGTCAATCTTACCTATATAAATATGTCTTGGGTTTGATAAATAATGCCCAAGGGACACATCTTAAAGCTTAAAATAGTGTTTTTCACAGATCTTTCAGGTCAAAGCTTATCAGAAACACTTTCTACTACAGGCAGTATATAAAGAGAAGGTGATGAAGGGAGGCAAAGATCAGCATTAATGGTGCAATCATTGATGAACAGTAAACTACGGAGATTGATTATGGTTATTTTTCTTTTGTTTGTTTGCTTTTTTAACCTTTCAATATCCTGCCCACTTTGGTGAAATATTACTTTGTTTTCAAATGTTGTGCTAAATAGAGGTAGGCTGAATTTCTGTTCCTGGTATGTCAGCAGCAGAGTGCCTAGGAAGTGTAATTCATTTACACCATTTCCATGCCTTGGGAGGTCATGAAAAGGAAGGCTATGCAGATACTTCTTTTGGGAGGATACCAAGATGGTGCATTTGCAAAGGTGTAGAAAAAAACTATGTCCTGCCAAATCAGATCTTGGGCTGGTACTTTAATTGAATTTATGCATATCTGATTCTCTGATTCTTTTTTTTTTCTCTCTCTCTCTCTTTTTTTTTTTTTTTTTTTTTTTTTTTAACAGATATCTATAAAAGGAATTATTAGTTAACAATTAACAATATTAAAAAATAGCACATAGGATTTCATTTATCTTTTAAGAATAGGACAACACTTGAATGACTTATTTGTTAAATTAAATACATAACTCTGGAGACAGCCAATGTCTAGTTCTGAATTCTCTCAGAAATTTCACATCAGGATTTTCACTTCAAACACACAGATAGGGTGATATTATTCTCAATATTACAAATGAATGAATCTATTAAAAATAAAAGTAATAGTATCTTGTCTGCTATGCTAACTTAAAAATCTCTGTGTTTCCAGGTATCAAAAACTTCTGCTGGTGAATGGCACTTCTGCTCCAATACTGTTATTCCCACTTGTAGGAAGTGGTGAGGATGAATATCTTGAATAATGTCTGTGGTCCACAACAATATACAAAGATCTTCCTTGGACTCACGGGTGAGCAGTGAAAATGGCACGTTTTGATGGTAATACTAATAGCTATGATTTGTGTTATCTGTACAGACAGGAGACTCAGGGCAGAAAATAAAGGGGGTCTGATACCCCCTCATATGCCACCTATGAACTTTATAGTTAGAAATGAGTGGGCTGAGCTACCCATTGAGCTACCCATCCCCTTCCTAGACCACTTTTTAATGTGTGTTTGGGATATGAGTTTGCACATTTAGTTCAAACCTCTGTAGCCATATGCAGGTTGGGAATATCTAACCTGAGGTAAAAAGGATTGACGGCCAGTATTTCCTATGTTTCTTGTTCCATTTCATATACCTGAGATCCTGGCTCCAGCTAGATGTCCAGTCACTGAGAAATGGAAGAAATAAGGGAAGAAACATAATATTTAGCCACAAGGATTCAGAAATCAGCAATTTCTTCATACCAATGGAAGGAGAAGTGGAGAGGGTGCTGATATATCTAATTGCAGTCATAGGAAAAGCAAATCATTTTGGTGAAGATTTGCATCAGAGGAACAGTGCAGGCCTCACAGCACAGAAGTTTACCTAAGAAATAACATGTCATATATCTTTATTCACCATAAATGCCGCAGGAAGAAGTCCGCAAATACCACTCTTGTATTTTGGCGGAGCTGCATGGCTCCCTTGCCGAGTGTGGCTACTGTGCTTTGGCATGGAGACGAAAAGGTGGGGAATTGCCATGGGTGTTTCTGGCAGCTGCGGGAAGGTGGCTGGAGTATGTTTGTACAGGGGCTCTCAAGGAACTTTAATGTGAGAGCTACTTCTCCCAGGGATGTAATGGGAATTTGTGGCAATAAAATGTGGCCTCAGGAGGGCCATTCAGATTTTATTAGCTTTTGTGGAAAGATTAAAAACTCATCTAAAGACCATCCCACTTTTGCTTTTCAATTATCTTAACCCCCTGGGCTTCTTGGCCAGCATTTCAGGAAGGAATGTTGTAGTGTAGGCAGGTGATGCTTTAGACTTTCCAAGGGCCATGCTCATTTGATCTTCCCCCTTTTCCTTCTTCCCTTGCTCCCAGTCCTAATGCAAACTTACTGCTCCTGGTTGTGCATGGGACTTTTTGTGCTAATAAGACTACCTGTGTCTAGTTTAAATACAGGTACACATTTAAAGTCCTCTATTTATGCTGGGAAGAAAAGAGATTGAAAGCATTTTACTCCCCTCATACTCTCTTTGTCACTGCTGTTAGACTTCTTTCCCCAAACCAAACCTTTACATCAAAAGCTGAAAAACAAACAAACTGAAAGGCAAGAAATTCATTGCCCATTCCTCTCATTGCCTTAGTGAAAGGGACATTAGCAATACAGAGACTTCCTCCTATACTATGTCAGTAAATTTTCTAATTTGGAGCATGGCAGAAAACTACTAACTCAAACCTTTCATGTCTGTGTGGGTACACATCACTTTCTTGGCAGTAGCCAGATGCCAGCTACTCAGCTTGTGTTGCTGGCACCAGTCCTTACCCATTGCACAGAGCAGAAGAACTGCTGTGGCATCTCCACAGAATAGGGATTTTTTTTTTTTTTTTCTAAAAACAAACGTGCAAGTGGCCTTAGTAGCCTTCTAAAGACATTTGTTCATTAGTATATTCCCTAAAAAAGCAGTTCATTTTGATAGAGGGCTGCTGGTGTAAGTTCCCATGGTTGGCTGGAGTTTCGTCAGTTCTCTTAAGGTCAGACTTTTGGTTAGCTGAAGCTGGAAAGCCTCCAAAGAAAACAAGTAACATGTAGGATGCAGTTCTGGCAACTCTAGAGATTTTCATCTTCTGCCTGAACCTATAAGAAAGCTATATTCCAGAAAAAAATTTTCTGTTGAAGCAAAAAGCCAAATCCCTGCATGACTGTATGTAGAAGGTTTATTGGGCATTTCCCTCTTGACCTTTAAGTGATCTGATGGTAGGAACAGCATTTAACCTCTCATGTTTATATTCATATCAGACAAAGGACCCTTAATGGCTTGTACTGGGAACTTGGAAGGGAGAGAAGAGAAAAATCTCACTATTTGTACAGGGTCTACGAAAAAAAGTTTCTCCTTATTACTAGGTGTGTATGATGAAGCCAAAGGAAGAAGATGAAATAAGGTACATTATTTAGAGGCCTAGGGTGTTATGAAAGCCTAAACATTTTCTCTCTAGCTTGAAACTTTTCCAAGTTTGAAAATAAAAATAAAATCCTACAAATTACCCCTTTAAATGACAAGTGGAATGTATCTCTGTCTTGTTTTCAACAACAGTAAGAAGTAGGGGGAAATTATAGGCACATTGCCTATAATGTTATTTATATGCTGCTGCATAATGGATCTATTTCAGCTTACATTTCAGGTGTGGAGGAGCAATTCTTTTAGTTTCCTACCCAAATGATAAGTCCATTCTTAGCTTTGAGGAAATGACTAGGTTTACGTGACACCAGCAAGATGGCTTTCAAGACATGCACTTCCACAGCCTCATAGCTAGAAGCTTTTCCAAGCCCCCCCAATTCATGGTCAAGCCCAGATGGCCAGGTGGGATCCATGTTATATTTGCTATGCAGAACTGTCCATCTGGCTCTTTCAGACCAGGCTCCCTTTCCAGTGAAGGGGGAGAATAAACCATTTCTCAGGGCTGTACCAACATCAGTTTCTGAAAGACATCTGTTTTCTCATCTGTCTATAACTTTCTGAAGGCAGAAGCTTCCAGACTTTCTCTTTCTCCAGCTGAGGCATTACAGGTACTGCTGTTCTCATCACCTTTTGAGAGACATTGGGCAGGGTTAGGAGCCCATGCCAGTTACCATAAAATATCTTTAGGCACCGTAGGGAGCCCAAGACCCTTGTTATCACTCCACAAATATAAAACATCTCACATAGATCCTGTATGACATTTAGATGGTGTCATGGGGCTGTCTGCTCTGGCCCAGACACCTCTGTTTAAGTGAATAGAGTTCCTCTGACTATAGTGGGATCTCAGACATTCAGTGGAAAAGGAGATGCCTGTGCTAAACTAAATTTAGGAGTCTTAGTCTGTGAGCTGAGCAATGCCCCTAAAGTTGTATGAGAAAACTCCTTCCAGCTTTGGCAAAAAGAATGTCTTTTAACTTTGTATGTGTACATTGTAGATGCCCAAATCTGAATATGTTTGCCCAGACTTTGACCTAATGTAAGCATATACATCACAGAGAGGCATTTTAAGAGCTCAGTTTAGTTGCACACATACAGGCACCTTGAGCCAAATGAGATGCTTGAGGGCATCTGATACATCTGCACAGGTCTGCCAGATGTGACATAATGACTACAAGAGACTTGTATCTTGCTGGATCTGCAGCTGGAGGCAAAGCAAAATTATTTCAGACATCTAGGATTCCATTAGACACTTATGCTTAGACAGCTGAATTAGCCCCTTGGTACCTTTAAGAGAGGAAGACGAACTGCTCTCTAAAGCTGTGATTCACCTGCATAAACATTGGCACCTAGTACCATTTGAGACAGTCTGGGCTTTTAAGACATCTCAGCACTGCTGGCATACATGACACAAAACATGCAGGAGACCTTGTCCTTTCTGGAGCAGACACCTAAGGCCAAGGCAGGGAGGTACCCAAACCAGAGCAAACAGTTGTGCTTGCACAAATTGAATCCAACCCTAAAAGCCTGTTTCTCTTCTTTGTAGAGAGAGCCTTGGGCTATCAAGTCCAGTGCAAACCTCTGCTTTTGCTCAGGTGAATCATACCTATGAGTTCTCCACCTTCCAGGAGGTGAGCTCTCCCTGCCTTCCCATGGACAGAAACTGATCTCACACATCCCCTTTTCTACAGCTGGGTCACTGAAAAGACCCACTGACCTCCCAGAACAGGCACACATACTCCACAGTCCCAGAGACAGTCCTTCATGAAGCTTTGGGGTATATGTCCAACACTTTGGGAATATCTACTTGAAATGGACATTACTTTTTTATAAATGAAGCAGATGCATTTACCAATGTCTTCTCTGGAGAGCAGGAGAAGACAAAGGCTTAACTTCTGTGTAGTGCATGCATGGGACAGGATTAATGTCTAAACTTGCCTTATGCTAATGATCTGCTTTTCTGTTTCTTTGATTGCCTGTTCTTCTGGGCTGTGATTGATTCAGAACAGTCACATTAGACAGTAGAGGTTTTGCTGACCACAGAAGCTGTCTCAGTTTCATTTCAGAAAGCTTCTTATTCCCTGCACAGTTCTGCCTGCGGTGGATTCACTTATTTTTCCTCATTTATCTCTTGTAAGGTGCATTCAAAACTCGGAAACCAGGTAATGGGAAGGGATGGAGTGCGGACACGTGTATTGAAGCAGGTAGGATACACAGAATTCCCAAGGACCTGATGAACCAGAAAAAGAAACCTTTAGCTTTGGGAACAGGATTTTATTTTTTTCCCCTGTGGTTTTGGCTGCGAAGCAAAGTGGAGTTGGAGATGGAAGTTGGCTTTAAGCATTGGTATGCTTTGTAATTCACTACCAGATGGCAGAATGGGGATCATTTATTTATTTATTTATTTTCAACAATGACAATTGCTGTTGGTTTAAACCTTCTGCAAAGACCCAGGAGCTCCCTCCTTGCTTTGATTTGCATCTCTCTCCCTCTATCATGCTCTGTATAATTATGTACACCCACATTCATTTGTAGCTGTAATACAAAATCCCTTCACTTCCAATTATGCATTTTCTTGGGATCTGGGAAAATCCAAATCTACAAACATGATAAAGCCTTTATGCACTGGAGAGACTGGGTCTTTTGGTGCACTGATTTATTAGTTATCATAATTCTCCATTTGATCTTCAGCATTAGCTTCCATGGGTACTTTTAAATGGAACTTGTCAAAGTTATCATCAGAGGTATCATGAGTTATGATACCTTGTAGTTCTGGGTCCTTACTGGATAGGCTTGCAAATATTCATAATAATAAATTGAATCTGAAAAATGTGTTTGCATTGTGTCATGTTGATTTGTGATACTCTAAAATTAATAATGAAGTTTGATAATTTGCTGGAAAGATCTCATCAGTATATGTGAACACATTAAAAGAAAGATGGAAGACTATATAGAAACTTCAAGTCAAATGGCACTGGGGATGGCATTCAGCATGAGAATAATGTACATAAATTTACATGTCTAGAGTAAGAGTGTAATGAGTAAGAGTAATGTAAGAGTGCAAATGTATTACTGATGTACCACCTCCCACAACAGTCAATGAAGATGCAGTAATTGACTATCAATAACAGACTTAACAGAAACCATATAAGATATTTTAAAACTCATGGGTGGATGGATGCACAGCACTGAAAACCTATACTGAGGTAAATGAGTCACCAACAAAAGACTATTCACTGGATCTGCTTTAATTTTAATGGCCATTCAGGCATATACCTTAGTAAGTGAACTGTTTTCCTCTCTATTTTTGATGTTAATCTTAGGGAATAAACTGTTATGGACTAAGAAAAGGGAAAAGACCCAGCAGACCTAAGAGCACTTCACCATATGAGTGAGAGTATGAGCCAGATCTCCAGCTGCCACTACCTGATGTCACTTTGTGGACATATCTTAAGCCAGAGGAGGTAGGAAAGCCATCTGAAAAGTGCAAACCAAAGGATGTATGCATCACGTAGTTGGCTAAATGCAGCTGGAACTATATGGGTGCACACTGGCTTCTGATAGAGTCACTGCGAATTAGCAAAGGTGTGGAGGTGACTTTATAAGGTGCGAGTGCTTGGTTTTGTACCTTCCTATAATGTAGTAGATTGTTTTCACCCTACCCCTCCCAAAGCTATTGAATAGGCCATTTGAGAACTCCTTTGGCCTTTTATTGTCTTGATTTAAGGTACAAAACCTGTGAAAAAGGATTGTTCAGGGTTGCACAGTGGAACAGTTTCATTGTGCCTTGCTCATAGATATGCAATGCTACCCTCAGATGGAATGATAAGTCTTGGACCACACTGCAGAACTTGAGTTTTCTGTTTTCATTGTATTAGTGCAGTAGATTCCACTTAATAGGTCCCCTAGTAAATGTCACCCTCCCTCACCTGGCAAGATTTCCTGGGAACAGTCTCAGTATGAGTCATTTCATTGCCTTGAAACAATGAATAAACAGCACATCTAATCCACAGAAAGGGCATGTTAGAGGGATGGCTTAACAGGCCTAGAAGCAGATTTAAAATGTGTAGACTCTCTGGAACCATAGCACTGAATTCAAGCAGTGCCATTAGTTCTGTTTCACTTTTTGTTTGTTTGTTTGTTTGTTTTCTTCTTCTTGTTTCCCTTTTCTTTCTTATCTGTAAACTAAAGGAATATTATAATACTCTTTTACACTGCAGTATTTTGAACTATTCTACAGTCCTACATCTTGTTCGCTCTGGTTAGACACTGACAAGCACCAGACATATTTCATGTAATTGGGAATTTACCCTGTTGTCCTTGGACATAGTTTTCCTCCTTCCTATTGTTATGGCCAGGACAGGCTGGATTTCAACAATAGTTGATATGACCTTTGTGTGTTTAATTTTCTGAGTGCTTTGGGATCAGGGGGGGATGAAGAGCTCTGTATAAATGCAAACTTTTTATTATTAGCTTCTGCGAATAGACTGCAGGCAACAGGTGTGAATTGGTGCTTGCTTAGCTAAGACTTCCTGCTGTGCTCGCCTTGGTCATCTCTGCCTGGCCTCTGAGTGCTGTCAGTGCTTCCACAGCTCAGGCTTACCTCCACTAATACTTTCGTGCTTCCTACAATGGCTATTTTTAAAGGCAACACTGGAATGGAATACTACCCTGAGGATTCCCTGTACAGCCTAGGGATCAGTAGATGCAGAGAGGAAATCCTAGTTCAGGGCTATTCCACATAGACTTTGCAGATTCCTGATGGTGCACCGACTACCTGGAAGAGGTCTGTCAAGACAACACAAGTCTGCAGTCCTCATCTGTATTGAAAAATATTTAAAGATCTAAAATTAAAACCAACCAACCAACCAAACTCTCTGAAAACTACAGTCTGAGTGAGGGATTTAAGCAATACAAAAGAATCTGAGGAGTCAGTCTCAGACTGTAAATTCAATCCTCCATCTTGCTGGAGATGTCATGTTCAACCTTAAGCAACATTCCTCTTTCTTGACTGTTAATAACCTTTTTTCCTGTTCTTTGTTCACAGGAAGGAGAGGCTCTTCTGAGTCAAGCTCTTACTCTGTATGTGGTATGGTGCCATTATGAATTGATTAATTATTAGTAGTTAATAAGACAAGTTGCATCACTGACAAATTTCATTTTGTTCTCATGGCCCGTGAGAAAAGTTCTGATCCTTTTTTTTTTTTTTTTTTCCTTTTAAGTAGTTGGAAACCTCTGTTAAAATTACATTGCTCCCTTCTACCCTCAGCTGCTGGTAATTACAGCATGATAACATCAGTGTTGAATGACACAGACAGGCAGTCACTGGAAAACAATTCCAGGAACAGTGACTGCGAAAAACTGACCTGTGCGTAGTGGCAACTCACACAGTTCCCAGGGATTGCCCCACAGGAGCCAAATGATGAGAAAAAAAAATAAAGCCTTATAGGTTTAGCCAGTGAGAAGCAAAAAATTTGATGGAGACAGGTATTTTACCTACATCAATCTTACATATTCTCAATGATTGGCAAAATGCTGTTTCTATCTATCTAAAGGTAGGACTCAATGACAGAATATGTCTTTGCTAGAAGTTCTCTGGTCTTTTCCACTTATCCCTAAATCCCCTCTTGGCTTTTCTGACATATGCTCAGATACTCTCCCGATTTTTTTTTCCTCCACCCCCCCCCCCCAATCTGCCTTCATTTCTGTGTTTTTTTATCCATACTTTTTAAATCAGAGATCTTTATGAAAAAAGGACGGCTCTTGGCAGAATGAAATCTGATGCAAATAACTATAAATAGAGCATATATATAGGGCATATATATGAGTCTGTGCTGAGGATTTACATACTCTCCAAAATGAGGATGATTGAAGATGATCAATCAAGAAGTCTAGCATCAGATAGCTGGTTCAGTAGGCATCAGCCAAGCATCAACAATCAAACCCATCTTACTGTGGATCAACACAAACTAGAACAACATGGCAGTGGTCAAAATAGATGTCCTAGTGCTAGTAAAACAGGGATGGGGGAATTCTTTTGATTAGATAATAGTTCATTCTCTGAACACTATTTTCAGAATAAATCTGGAAACTTTTATAAGTTTTTCTATGTCTACTTCACAGGATTCCTGGCTTTGCCACAGTACCACCCTGGAGAACTTAATCTTGGAGGCATTATTCACATTTACCAAAGGGTAAATGTGTCTCTTCACACCAGGCTAGCAGTCTAAAAAAGACTCATTGTAAATATGTCTACTTCATGATTCCTGATTACAGACAAGTTGCAATAAAATGATCAGAATATGAAAGAGAGAGAATGAATACTTACCTGTCTTACACCAAGTCACTGCCAAAGAGAGAAATGGGGAATAAAGAGCCAGAAAGCAAACACAACAGAAGGAAGAACAAAAATAAAATAAAATAAAATAAAATAAAATACAATAAAATAATAAAATAAAATAAAATAAAATAAAATAAAATAAAATAAAATAAAATAAAATAAAATAAAATAAAATAAAATCATCAGTTTGAGCAGGACAGTAAGGAACAGAAAATGTACAAAAGAACTGGGGAAAATGCAAGAGAAGGAACTACTTGAGCTCAATAGTACATCAGTGGAGACATGGGTTTATTACTGCTATAAAAACTCAATATGATGACACAAAGAAGAATCAGAGAATATTGAAGTCCAAGATGTTAAATTTTAAAAAGATATATTAAAATAAAAGTTTAACTGTCAATGCTACAACTACACTAAATAAACAACTGTTCTACAGCAAGAGCCAAATTTACTCAGTAGAAATACATTGTTTTCAGTGGACCATGGAACAAGGTATTCACTTCTTTCAAAAAGAAACACATGGGCAATAAGCCAGGGTTAAATTTAGGACCTTGAGTGCTGCAGTCCTGCTTTAAAGATGACAAACATCCATCTTTTCAATGGTTTAAAGAGTTTCAGGTTAAGAGCAGTGGACATTTACTTCTTGATTTGAAGGATTAGTAGTTACCAGCTGCCAGTTCTACTAAACTTTTATCCTTCTCAGCCCTCAAGGATGTGTTTGATAGGCTAAAATTTATAGCTTTTTTTTTTTTTTTTTTTTTTTTTTCTTAACACATTTTGTTGTTGTTGTTATTCTGGATTCTTAACTGGATTCTGGCTTTAAGATGTGTTGCTGTTTGTTTCTCCGGAATTCTGAAATCATGATGAGTAATAACAGAAGCACAAGTTGAGTTCTTCAGAAACCCCAGTCTGAAAGCATGTTAAAGAAAAAAAAAAATGTAGAAGAGGTTTTTGATGTGGGAAAAGATGTATGTGTTTTATAACTATTTTTGTATTCCTGTAGAAGGCTTCAGAATTTGAACATGGGTGATATTTCCACGTATGATGGAGAAATGACAGAAACATCTCCACTTTATGGGATGATTCTCTTTTGCTGTAAAACAATTCTGACATGCTGGGGACTTGGGATAAATCAACAGTTCTGAAATTACTGAGTGAGGTAAAAAGATAAAGGTTAGCAATGACATAGGTATATAGGCCTTTTTTATCCACATGCATCCTGGAGTTCTTTCAGAGAATAAGGGATCTGATGTTCCAAATGTCTCTTCCAAACAAATTTGGTTTGGTGGGACTGCAGACAAGGAGTAAACCCAAGAACAGGTCACAGATGCAATCAGAAATTCATGTTGAGAGTGAATGAATCATTTGGTACACCCACTGCATCTTGTCTTCCAGATGTGTCTCATTATATAGACACAATTTAGAAATACTGAACACAAACCTCGCATGGAGATATTGTTTTCCATGCCTCCATTGAAATATTTGGACAGGTATTCTAGAACCTGATTTACTGACTCCTCTGCAGATGTGTTCTTGTGCCTTTGACTCCAAAGGTCCTGAAACAAATGTACACAGTTTTCCTAAACCTAAGAATGTCCCAACTGATAAACCAGATGACTCCACTGGGAAAAGTAGCTTTACCAAAAACAAACAAACAAACAAAAAATAAAACAAACAAACAAACAAAAACACAACAGGTGGATCCATCTATGTCTGTATGTCATTTCTCATGTTGACTATTGTCAGCAAGGAGACAGGATTTGATAGCTGTGTAACTACAGCTTTCACTAGAGCATTGCTCAGATTAATGCAGAAAAAAAATTATAAAGAAGAGACAAAAGAGTCTTGTCAGGGCAATTTAGACGGAAGCAAAAACTCTTTTAGTCAAAAGCCTTGTCCTTCTCTGGAGAATTTTAGAAAAACCTAGAAACAAAACCAATTTATTTGAGATCTTGAGATCTGCAGTGGCTGGAAAGGACATAGAGGATAATTAATGTTCATTTATTCAATGGAGTCCTGAGAGATTCAGTTATATTGCAGGGCTGTTAAGGAACTACAGTGAAGACCAACTGAGAAGAGAAGAGGCTGCTTTTCAGTATATTCACATTTCTATCTTCAAGATCTGCCAGACTTTGATCCCACAAGGTATTCACCTATGTACTAGCTCTGAAGTGCTCCCTCCAAACCTCATGTTCATTTTGGTAAATGTTGATTTTGTAGGATATATGTGGAATAACAGTAGACAGAAATGGCAGAAATTTTATGTGAGGTCTCAGTTTTTCCTTGTTTGTTTCCAGTTCACAGGTCTACATCATCAGATCAGAGAAAGAAGAGATCCAGAGGGATTTTCTCTCTCACAGTTCTTGGTATCTCCAGCAATTTTGGCACCTGAATTTTGAAGACTTCACTTCTTAGTCCTTGCAGTGTTGTTCTAGAAAAGAGGTTTGGATTTTTTTTTCTAGTCATTTTTTTTTTTTTTTTTAATAAGATGATTTCTAATGATATCAGAATCACTCTTATTCTCAACCTTAATCTAGGAAACAGTCTGAAGTACAAGTAAAACAGCAGAGACTACGTTCTGGGCTTTGCCAGCTTTGCTAGCAGCTGAATGCGCTGGTTTTGTAATTTGCCTTATTTTATTAGCTACAGCTCAATTCATACAATGTCTTCATGAACCAGTCCTTCTGACTGAGGACCGTTGTGGATAGGATCCATCTCATCTAATTGTAATCACCCAAAAACCAGACATGTATGAGTTAGTCACAAAGGTGACTGTTTTTCCATTGGCTACAGCCAATGGAAAAAATAAGCTTACAGACAGCAATTCCTTTTACCAATTTTAGTTAATTATTTTGGTATGAGATGAAACGAACCCATTTGCTGGAGATGTCTGCACATCAATCACCCTAAGAAGAGCAGTAGCAGTAACAGGTATACTTGGGAGTTCTAGAAAAATGTCTCCTCATACACAGAAAACTTCTCACTTGCTCTGTACTCAGACTGCATATAGAAAGAAGTAGAAAACACTTGGAGCTATTGAAATAGCATTGGTTGGATGTACAGTACGTCAGTGTTACAATCTATTGATGAAGACCGCACATGGGTCTCTTGCATGACATGAACATTGTTCATTAATCTGGAGAGGAGATTATGTGAACTATGTGCCTCTTGTGAGAGCTTTGCATGTCAGTAAATTTAGGACAACTGGTGAGGTTTTACAAAAGGCTCAGCGCTGGCCAAACTTGATTCCTACTACGGAGACAGTATAAAGCTAACAGTAAGGTCTGGATTTAGGTTTACACACATCAGTGTCTGGTGCTGCACTTTGTCTTTCTGATAGATGACATTTCAGATGGATGTGGGTGACAGATGCACTATTTTATTTATTTTTTTGTCAGTATGTTGTTTAAAATGAAACAAAAATTATCCATTTGTGTCCAGGTCGTTGACTTTTGGTAGATATCTAGTTTTATATGTCTATCATGTTGATGTTTATAGGTGAGCTAGAGCACTGATTCCTTTGTATGATTCAGTTCATTTGTTCCACTTAATGTATTCTAAAAGCACATCTGATGGGCTGGACCCCATCTACCTCTTTTTAAAGACATAGTCTCCTTTAGATCCTGTCTCATATCCTGCCAACTCAATGCAGATGTTGTGGATATCTTAGGTCATCTCAGTTGGCAGTAGATGCCTTTAGTTAGATCAGTGACTTACATTCCTACGTTTGGTCAGCTGAATAGCCTTTTGGCCCTCATTGGTTTTGCTGACCAATGTCTACTGATTTATAAAGGGAGCTTAGACACCTACTAACAGGTAGAAACTTCCATTTACATAGCTGTGAGCTAAGAGCCAAAACTTTCCCTGAACACATTTGAAAAACACATTCTGCTGTGTGCTCACTCAACATCTACTTATGGTTTAGTCCTGACTATATTTCAAACTGAACACACTGTGTAGGTGGACATGTGTTCCCAACTGAAGCTCAAAATATAACTACAAGTCATGACATCACATGTAGGAAACAGCTAACAGATGTCATGAATGTAACCAAACAATCTATGATACTAACATTAGACTTCCCAGAAAACTTTAAGGATTCATATATTTTAGTCCAGACGGGCCTTGGATCCTTTAGTCTGACCTCGTGCATAACACAGGTTAGGAAAAAAAATATCATGTTCTCTATTCCAAAATGAGTTCCAAAAGCTATGTGTTTATTTTATTTTATTTTTCTTTCAAGAAAAGGATACCATCTTTAGATGAAAGCATCAAGAAAATGATGTTTCAACTTTTGCCTTGGAAAATTATTATTACAGATAATGACCAGTGAAAACAAAGAAAATAAAAAAAAAAAAAAAATCAACATAAAAAATGTAAGCCTTATAGAATAACAGAATACAAAATAATTTAAGTGGAAAGTGACCTCTGGAAGACATCTAGTCCAACCCCTTCCTCAAAGCAGGTCCAATTAAATTAAACTGAATGTGTATTTTGTTTCCTATTTAAATTCATGACTGTGATATTATTGCTTTTTTTTTTTTTTTTTTTCTTTTTTTTTTTCTTATTATTTTTTAAGGGGAAATGTTTGATGTTTGTCTTGGAATTAAAGACTTTTTTAGCACTCAATATTTTCTTTCCATGAATGTAGTTCTATGTTTTTATGAAGTCTTTGTGACTGGAAAGATGACTATATAAGGCTATATAAGGTTATTGGATAATTAGAAGAGCTGAAAAGCCTGAAAAATAGAAGTGGAAATAATATATTTTGACCAATGTCATGAGCTGAATTGTTATTTTAATTTGGAACAAATAAAATATTGAATCATAAATGCCTTAGTAATGCATGTAAGTCTTTGATCTTGTAGACCTGGGAAAAAAAAAAGTCATTTGAAATCAAGTCATAATTAAATATATTAATAGAGAAATTTATATACTATATCATTCATATTTAATGCTAGTAACAATTGTAAAATATCAACTGTATGTGGTGTACTAAACATGTGCATACCTTACAGGCTTGGTCTCAAATTTTGGCCTATGGAAGTGTTATTTACGTAAGTTATTTCTAAAGTATTCCATCTTTGGTAAGGCTATTGAATTTAAAACAAGGCTATTGAATTTAAGACAGCATCTGGAATTCCATAGGAAGCCAGTCTCCACCTGGTAATTATGTTCTAAGACTAAAGATTCGAATAGAAAGCAACCCTAAAAATGCTGGCCCAAGGAACAAGGATTTTGGAGGCTTGAATCAGTTTTCTAAGGATAGATGTTTAACAACATTTCAGGCTTCCTAGGATATTCAAGGCATACATAGAGGGTTGGAGACAATACACAGGATATGTAGGAGAACCATCCTCTTCTGAACAAGTGACCAGTTGGAGCATCCTGTGACTTCTCAAATGTCACAAGACACCTATATTTAGGAAACCAATCTGAGTCCTTTGTGATTTGTTCATGGTGAGACAGGAAATTGTCAAAATAAAGCTTGGACTGTGATTTCCTGAGCCTGCACCTGTTCATCCTATCCAAAAAGCATCCTTTTCTTTTAAGAGCAAATAACTTTTGAAGGGTATGATTACATTGTGGCAAGAACAGACAATGAAAAGTTTTTTATTTGCAAAATGAAGAATTGTGAAGTAATAGAAGAGGACTTCTCAGACCCTAAGCTACATAGCCTTTAAGTCATTAAGTATCAATATTTTAGAAGGCTGGTAAGTCATCCTGAGGCATCAGACCAACTTTTGACATTTATTTCAGGATGAAATAATAATGTATTTGTGATCTCAAATATAGGTGCCTGCACAGCTCATGTCTAAAAGTAGATGAAGGCCAATTTGAGGTATAAGCTTGCTATGAGTATCATAGAAGTGAGCAGAGCAAAAATGGGGGATAAAATAATCTGGTCTTCAGGCTACTCCTCAACCACATGGCAGATACAGATGAACTGAGCCTGGAGTAGTAATACTATATTGGGAGTTTAGACATCTAGAACACATGCAGATGTCTACATGAAAATGTTTAGAGGCTTCTACAACCTCAAACTGACATTTTCTCTTTCATTTAGATTTTCTTTTCCTCTACACATATAAAGTTTTAAATCCATGGAAGTTGAGGAAAAAAATATTGGTAACTGATGTGTGCTTTTGGTAATGTCCTTTATCCTCTCTCAGTCTGTTGTACTGCTAGCACGGAAGTCCAGAAATAAAGCCTTCTAGACTTAATCAGTGATAGGAGTTGAGCTGTCTGGCTCCAACTCAATGAAGCTTGTAAACCAATCTTTTTTTTTTTTTTTTTTTTTTTAATATTATAATATTAAATATGAGAGGTCCTCTGAAATATTCATAAATACCAATTTCATCCCCAGTATGTGAATTATACTTAGAGTGAACATTAATTTATTGCTTATTTGTTTCAATACCTGTACACATCTCCCTTTATTTTTAGATGTTGTTATGTAAGATGTAAGTATTTAGAACCAGATAACAGAACAAGAGGGAATGGTTAGCAGCTAACTTTATACATCCTTTTCCCCTCTCTTCTGTAAAACCAGATGATGCACATCACAACTACAGATTCAGGAAATTTTAGAATCGGGAAAATCATAGTTAGTCAGGTAATTTTAAAATGAGATAATAAAGAAATAAATTCATAAAAATACATGACGGCTTTATTTTTAGTTTTCATAATATACAGGTTCATTTCATATTTGGTGGTCAAAATCCTGCCAAGCAATGATATAAGGTATTTATTTTTGCTGTTGTTATTTTTGAAAACCACCCCCAAAATTAACTTGTTTAGAATTAAGACTTAGTTTTGGAAAAACTCAAGTTCAAAGAGTTCTGACAAATTTTAATCCCCTTGGAAAAATCTTGATTATTTTTGAAACACCAGTTTCCATTGATAGAAAGCTAAAATTTTGAATTAAAATCAGTTTTCAAAATATGTTATCAACATTGGAGATGATTGTTATTAAGCTTGTCAAGATTGAAAAGAAATTCTTCTGAGCTATTTGGAAAAAAGTGTTTGATCTACCTGACTTTTTCTCCCTAAATTTCTGTTGTTACAAAAAAATCTTGCTATTATAGCATTTTTAGATCAATGAAGGAAAGAAAAAGCAACACCAAACTTGTAGACTTTAAAAAGGTGACCAAAGCACTTCCATTCAGTCCTACTTGCTTTGCTTAAACCAAGAAAACTAAAGAAGGTCTGAGTCTGAGAAAATAGCTTCTTTATGACAATTTTCTACTTTTACAGACTTCTCAATTTGGTTATTTAAAATCTTCAAGCATTTTGGATAATTTTAATCCATGTCTATTAGAACAAGCAGTTCATTGCTGAAGACCCACTGCTCCTAATAAAGATAAACATTTTGCGGTGATGTTGTTATGACTGAGAAGGAAACACTCCCTCTTGGTTTAAGCTCTCCATTTGGATGTACAAAAAAATAAGTGACATCAGCGTAGATGATGGATGGTAACTCATTAAACTATGGCAACCCATCTCTCCACACTTAAGGAGGTAGCAGCGGTGAGCATTACTGGTAATGTTACATCTGACATCCACAAAGCTGCCTTTTAAAGAGTGAACGAAGCAGTGATAACTGTGAAAGGACAAGGAAGGATTTCACTTTAGTGTTAAAGGTATGATCCTCCTGATTGGAAGAGAAGACTGTGGGCTGCATGGAGAGATGAGTTTACAGGTTGTGGATTTTGATCAGTCTCTGGATTTTGATGTGTTGGAGTTACACAACAGGTTTTAAATAACAGTAACGTAGGAGTTAGAACCCAGATCTTGTTGCTCCAGTAGGAGGGTGAACATAGCACTTAGGGCTATATGAATTCATTGTTTTCTTTTTTTGTTGGGAGGAGGACAGAATTTGGTACTTTACCATTAGTAATTTACATTAGGGCATCCTGTTTTGAATGGAAGGGTAGTTTAGACTTATGGACTTGAGACAGGCTATGCTACTTATTTTGGGGGTATGAAACATCTTTTACTTGTTTTATTTTTCAGTATCAAAGAATCTTTTAATCTGAGTTTCAGGTGTAGTAGGAGCAGGCAGTGTAGGGGGAAAGATCATATCTAAGATGACAGATTTCTAGATACACCTAGTGGTAGAGTCATAACTATATCAATTTTCCAAACAGGACCTTGTTTTTTAGCAAAAACATTAGTTTGTTTCTTTTCTGCCTTTGTAGCTTTTTGTTCAGTTTGGGCTTCTGGGGTAGCCATTTGGAATGCTGAAAACCTATTCATCAGCAGCTGTAAACTTTTTCCAAGGAAATTCAAGTCCAGTCTCCCTACTGATTCCAGTCCCTCACAGCTGGGGTGATTTATTTTTCCTTTATCCCTAGTGGAGAAATGAATGAGATGCTTATTTGTTTCCTTCTTTCTTTATGAACTTCCCTCTTCAGGCTAGATTATGCCTTAGGGACAGAAGATGAGGACAGAAAGTACTGCTCCATGAAGAGTCCTGGGAAATGTTGCAATTCAGAAACATCTTCCTGAGAGCTTGTTCCTTCCTTGCTTCCTCTTATTTTGAGGGGCCTGGGGATTTCTTAGTAATCTTATGCTTTTCTATGCTAGCTGTAGTTCTCAACACCCTGTATGCTAGTGTTTCTGCGTTGACTAGGTAACTGCTGGTTAACACCAAAGCAAATGTCTGTCCATGCTGTATGCATAATGTGGAAATTAGAGGTATTTCTGCTGCCTGAAATCTTGTGTTTCGGGAAGCAAGGACAAGAGGACAAGATCTAGGTTAAAAATAAATAAATAAATAAATAAATAAATAAATAAATATTTTGCAGCACTAGGGAAGCATCCATCTCTGTTTGATGGAGAGTTTCTTTATCTTTGGTAGGACTCATCACACCATGAGTCCCTGCCTTTCCTTTACTCCCCCTGCATTCAGGACACAGCTTCCAAGTCACAGTCTGGCTTGGTTATATCATCTGAAATATGAAAGTGATAGATTTTTTTTATTTTCCACTGACAGAAAGAAGTCTAGCCCCTGCTGGACTGTAGATTGACTGAGTGCATGGAAATTTTAAATCTGTATCTTGATTCAATGGAAATGGATATGATGGAAGTTCTTGAAGGACTGATCTCAAGCCTGAATCATGAGCAACAGATAAACCATGAAGCCAAAGAACTGTTCATCAGCAGAGACACATTAAGCCATTAAATATATATATATAAGTTCCACAATAAATTTAGAAGATTAATAACATTACAATGCTTCAGAAAGAAATGACAGCTAATCTCTCTCTAGTGAATGTAGATTAAAATCCCATATTTTGTCCCAGGCCCACAAACCTTTGCAGACTCTTCCTCAAGGAAATCTTCTATGTCTGCTTTGTCTCTGGGCTTACTGAGACAGAAATATATTGACAAAACCAGACTGCAAATAAGCATAAATTGGTACAGAGTTTTCATCTCAGAGGAGAAGCAAAGGTTAGTGTTGCATGAGGACTTAGTTCAAAACATCCAGCCTTTTAAACAGGAGCTAGCAAAGGTGAAAACGAATCAGAAAGTCACATACCCCAAAACTGCATTTGGCTTTGTCTGAAGCACTTATTGTGAGTTACGAGTCAGTTCTCTCCTTTCCTCCCCATATTTGCAGAAGAAACTCAATCCTCATCATGGCAAGATATTCTGGGCTTGTCGTGTTTTTCCACATCAAGTCCCCTTCAACCAAGCAAATATAATAATAATACCAGTGTCACGCATCATGAATTCACACTTCACAGACCAATAGGTGAAGACTAAGTGTTGCTGCATTGAAGCAAAGGAGTAGGTATAGGCTGCAATTCAAGATCCTTTCAAGGCATTGTCTTTTCTCAGCTGCAGCATGTTGCTTAAACAGCTTTTGTGTCACTTTCTTGCAGGGAAGCTTCTAAAAAAAAAAAAAAGGGGGGGTTAAAAAATGGACAGAATGTTTGTTTTGCCTCTATTGACCACCCAGAGTAAGCCTAATAAATCAAGTGATTAAATCATTCTTGAAATATTTCCCTAAAATAGATTTGCATCACATTGAAAGCTAGGGATCATGTTAATCATAGTAATCTATAATACTTCATGCTTATGTAGTGTGAGGATGCCAAAATGCTTTCCGAGTATTAATTAATTGAGTTTCACATTACGCTGTGTGAGCGTAGGGATTATCCTTGCTGTATAGCTGGAGGGAGATGGCTGAATGATTTGCTCAAGGCCACCTCACCCACTAGCTAATGCCAAGACAGGGAGCTGGAATGATATAAGCCAAGTGCAAGAATCCAGAGGCCTTTTTCTGAAGGCAGGAAGGCTTCTGAGTATTTGTCAGTGTGTGAGCCCAGTTGCAGAGGTCATTTAGGTTAGGAATAGTTCCTTTGACACAAGTGTAGTTGCTGCATGGTAAGACAGTTATGCAGGATCCAAATATACTTATGCAGAAATACCTCAAATCAACTGTATGACAATCAATAGACAGGGAAAGAGGGCATGGTGGCATGGGTCAAAATAAAACAATCCACTAGAAAATAACTAGTACAATCCACTAGAGTAAGCTGCCCAACGCTAACCCATTATCAGTATGTCTCCAGCTTCCTTTCTTAAAAAGTGAAGAAAAAAATAATGTTTTCAGTGATTAAGTTCCCTGTTTCAAAGATTCACCAGACAGACAAATGTAGCTTACAGATATTTTAAATTTTGCATGTGATTTTTGGCCTAGTCACAGAAAATTTTAGCCCTGTGGCTGAGGCTGCTGTCATGTCCAGATACATAAAATAAAAGGTTCCCAAAGAATTTCTGAATGCTAAAGAGCCAGTTTTATGGTTAAGGGAATATGTGTGTGTTTGTTTAGGGGGTGTTTGGATGATATTTTTTTTCTTCAGACCCTTTTCCAATCACAACTGCTGTGTCATGGTGTTGTGTCCTTGTACAATTTCCTGAGCTGGTGGAGGACTGAGCTCAACATGTGCCTTCCAGGCCAACCTTCTCTAAAAATGACTCATGTTCTTGTTACTTCCCAGACCTGTATCCAGACAGGATGGCAGCCATCCTTCATCTTTTCTCCGACACAATCACATTCCTCATCCTGTATTTCCCCTGACCTCACTCATCACCACGTCACCACTTGATTATTCCCCCCCACTTTTGACAATGTGAGCAGAGGCATCAATTTATTGTTTATTGTTTTTATTATTAATAGTAGTATTACTATTATTACTATTATTTCTCCACCAAGGGCTGCTCCAGGAACATGTCTTCTAACAGCTGGCATTTGTCTTTCTCTCTGCTTTTCTCAACTCTTAATCTTGGCCATGATGTCAGGCAGTGAAGGTTTCTCTGGGCAATGTGTAACCGTATAAATGCAACCTGTTTTTCAGGACATCTCTTCCTCTTCTGCTAGCACTGGGCCACTGCCACTCAGCAATTATGAAACTGTGCCAGAGGATAGGCCATGGAACAGGAGAGTCTTTTAGTTCAGTGAACTCAGTGACCAAATCTGGGAAAAACATCAGGGGAGCAAAAACACAACAGGAGGACCCATCAATACCCATGGACACTGTGAACAGCCAGGGATATTTAGCTGGCCCAATGGATTTCTAAGACTAGTTATCATGCAAGGGTTCATAGCCTGGCAATGAGTCTGACCTGTTTTTGGATGGTAAATCTTCACTCACCTATCCCAAGTCCTTGTCTTACTGATCTGTTTGATCATCAGATTATAAAATAAACCACTCTGTTTATTGTCAATGACTAATACTCCAAATAGTGGCCTCTTTTTGGGAAGATTAAAACATATTTTTCAGTGCATACACTATCTATCACCTACTTTCTGTGCCTGTTCCCTTGAATACCTGAAGACCCGGTTGGATAAGGTAACCTGATCCAATGGTAGGTGACCCTGCCCATGGCAGGAGGTTGGAAGAAGACAGTCTATAAAGGTCCCTACCAAGGGATGGTTTTTCTGCTCTATTCAGACAATGCTACTATGTTCTTTATTTAGGGTCTAGAGATCATTGCCAGGACAATGAGTCAGAGCAGGGAACTGAACCTGGTGAAAGCTAACCCAGTCAGGAAAGAAAAAATAATAATTTCCAGTTGAATGGGTGTCCTGGTTCCCCATGTCATTGCATGAGACATAGTGTTAGCAGGAGCGTTGCTGGAATTAGCTTCTGATTAGCTGATTTTTTAAGCAGTGGGCAAAATAGGTGGTGGAGAGGAAATGAAATAGAAAAGACATAGGCCAGTTTTCAGGTTGGGCAAAATTCTATATGTTTATATTTGCAATTCCAGCTCCTTTTTCTCTCTTCAGTACAACCAAGGTGAGATTCATTAGCCCAAACCCAGCTGAATAATTTCAGGGTTTACATATACACAGCTGAGAGAAAATGACACTCCTCCAGAGATATACAATGCCAGATGTGTAAAGTAGGTCAGATGAACTGGAAAGAGCCTATAGAGCAGAAGAGCCTGGGAGGACTGTCAGTGCTTTAGCTTGAGAAGTCATTTTTCTTGTAAGTACCCACTTCACTTGATCACGCAGGTTAGCAGCAAAAAGAGGTCAGATTTTTGTCTTGCCTAATCTTAAGCATCTACAATATGGATAACTCCAGCTGAGCTGGTTCCAGTTGGACCATCTTTGTAGATAAATAGAGAAATGGGTACTTTTAAATAACATGTCATCCTACCTTTTTAGAATTCTTTTCTAGAAGTGGGGTCAGTGAATCTCAGCACTCCACTGGGTGATAAAAAGAGCTTTGGGATTTTAGCTCAGACGTTGATGTCTTGGATGTGGTTATATTGTTCCCATTCCAGTCTTCCACTCTTGGGCAGTGACAGATGGAAAGGCAACAGAAAGCCATTCTAGATTCCTCTTTCTACACTTGAGGTGCACACTGCAGGAATTGAGCTGTCCCCAGGGCAGCAGGGCTGCTCACCACAGAATCTTCATGTCCTGCTGTGGGTATGCGGTATATATTGGGATTGTTATAAGCTCAGCAGAGAAAGTTTTATTTAGCAACTGGATGTGGGCAGCAGGAACGTTCAAAAGACACCCTAGAAGCAGATCAGAAGCTGCCATGCTAAATAGAAAACATCTGGCAGAAAAAATAGTACAAGAATCATGCAAGACCCTGAGTTAGTCAGTGGCAGAGGTTTGGCATCAAGAGGGGCATAATCAAGCCAACAGTCATAAACAGCTTTTGATTATGCCATGTGTATGTTGTAGATACCACTTTGGGATTATTACTTACTGTTGAATTGCTATTGCTTACACCAAATAAGTGTGAAATCCTTCTGACAGCAAGACTTCCACTTCTCTATTTGGAAAAACTGTGGGAGGAAAATGAGGCTAAAAAAGGGATAGATTTCACCTGGGTAATTAACCTGGCAGTACCTTTCACCTGCTTCCTATTTTCTGTCCATGGTACGTCTCTGGTTGCATTCTGGCACTTCATTTGTCCTTACAATATCACCCTGGATGATACCGTTATCTCGTTTGTTCTCCCTTTAAAGTTAGTGTAGACACCTCTCATGATGGGAGGACTTACCACCTGAGGTCCCTGCATCTCTCCACTGTCTGATGAAGTACCTGGAAGACAAACAACAAACACCAGATCTTTGCACTGCTGTAGTGAAGAGAGGTTATTTCTTCATTGGGTATATGAATTTCCTTTGTAGGTCTGTTCCAGAGAAACAGATTTCAGTTTACAGAGCTGAAATGGTTACGTTTTTTGATTCTCTGGGAACAGAATACCTGCTTCTACATATAAACGCAAGCAATTTACACCTACAGTGGTCAAAAATTTAGGTGTCAGTAAGGATTTGAGGATGCACAGCTGCCATTCATCTCACAGACCTCTACACACACGGTCAAGTGAGAACTTGCATGTCAACACAGCAAGAGGGATGTCTCTGTGGGGAATGCTCCTGGTCTCAGTCTCAGTGGGACTGTTCACCAAAAAAGTTCACCTGCAGGGCAGAAATCAAAAGATATCTTCAGACTTTGCCTAGGAAATGGATCACCATAAAATAAAATAAAATAAAATAAAATAAAATAAAATAAAATAAAATAAAATAAAATAAAATGCCAGTGACATGGCAGTTACCTGTGTAATAGAGAAAAAAAAAAAAAAGGAAAAAAATTAAAAGTTTCTCCTTTTTTTTTTTTTTTTCTTTGTTTATTTGTTTGGGGTAGAGGTGTAAGGGCGAGAAATTAATTGCATTCCTGGGGCAGAGGATGACTTAGTTTGATTCATGATTTAATATACATTTCATGGGAAGAAAGTGGATGGTCAGAAAGGAGAAATCTGCCTTTTCCTTGCTGCTTTTTATGTCAGTCAGAGCCTTATGGGAGGAGGAAGAAATTACTTATTTCCTGAAAACACCTGAGCTGGCTCAGTTGGGAAAAGCTTCTGGAGAACAGGGAGCAAACAGAGAGGGAGAGAAGCAGCTGGCCAAGAGCCCAGGGCACAAGGATAGACTGGGACATTTCCTGAGGGGAGTTGGAGGCTTGCCTCTGGCAGGGAACAGAGCCGCAAAGAAGCCTCAGAAGTGATGGGAAAAAGAGGACTTTCTTTGGGATTCAGAGGGGATGGGGTTCCTGCAGGAAGTGACAGGAGGTGGTGGGAAAGCAAGACAGAGGCAAAAGGACCTCCCACAAGTCGCACTGTGTCTTTGAATGGCACAGTGGGGAGGACTCGTTTGCAAATCTTTTCATTAAATATCTCACACCATCTGAATTTCTCTGTTCAATGAGATACATTGATGACATGTATTAAGAATCTAACCAATGAGATCGGGTCTCATGTCTTTTGACATGTTCTTTTCAAACAAAAACAAAAACAAAAAAGCACATGCTCTGAGCAGTCTTCAGGCTTTCACTAATCTAGGGGTCTACCACAGAGCTCAGAACCAAGGCACTTGCCAGAAAGTGAGAAATCTTCCTTCTACCCACCCACCCCCACCTGCTTTTCTCTTGGATTTATGAAAGGACCTGAATGTAATTTTTCTACAATCTGTTGGAAGGGGCTGAAGAATGATATGAAGTCTTCTGGGGCATTCCCCAAAAGCTGCACTATTTAAGAATAGTCAGAGAGAGAAGAGGGAACAGGACAAGGGCTATCAGTTGTGCTCACTGTAGTTGCTTTCTATTTTTTTTTTTTTTTTTATTTTATTTTAGAAACAGGAGAGCTAATATAAACCCTTATTATCATCCCTTGGATCCTAGTCTGAGGTATCTAACATGGTCCTTGCACATGAAAGGTACCTGTGCACCTCCTTCTGGTCAGGAGCTGCATGCCTGGAAACATGAATGTGTACTAGAAAGGATAGGGGTAGTCTGGGATGACCATCAACTTCTCCATGAAATCATCAATGTTTTCAAAACTTAGGCTCAATGAGTCCTGGGAATTCATACTAGAGATGAATATAGTAATTGCGTACCAATTAGATGGCTACCTCAGCTGTCAGGATTTAGGCAAAGGTTATACCTCTGTTTGTATCTAGCTCTAAAAACATTGAATGTATGACTTTCTGGACCTTAGTTCACTGGTTCATCCTCTTTCAGCTCATCATTTTACTTCCAGTTATTTTTTTAGACCACCAGAGGAAGCCCGACTCTGGCAGTCTCTTCAGTAAAGGGACTCGAAGAATGTCATGACCCAGTTCTTTTTGCAGCAGGAGGTAACAGTCACACTGCAAACAAAACTGTATACATGTCCAGTAGTCCTCTGTAACCGTGCATGAACAGAAGAAGACTGGTTGCCTACTGAACATAAATATCCCTGTTTACACCAGTGACATCACCCCTGTTAGCTGTCTCCTCTAGGGACTGGCCAGATCCTCTCTTTTCCACAGGTGTCAAGCCAAGAGAGGACTGGTGGTTGGTGAAAGTGGTGGGACTCCTTTGTGTGGTCTCTGCAGAGTCCCTTTCCCTTACAGAAGTGTTCAGCTGTGCTATGGGCCTGGGTCGGCCACACAAATCGGGGCAGGTCTCTCTTCTCCTTAGCCACTAAACGAATCCATAAAATAGCCTGTTGACTCTGGTTTTCTGAGCGCTTGGAGTCAGGAAAAGGACCACCAACAATTTGCAGCAAATAATGTGGAGTGTACGTTTGAGAAAAGGACTATTTTGCAGCAGCACATAAGCTCTTAATGTCCTTGGGAAAAGCCAACATAAAGCATTTTTATTGCAATAATAAAACTTGAAACTTGCATGTGGTGGAAGAAGGAAGCAGAAAAAGGAGTCTGTGGCAAGTGCTCCTATGAAACTGCTGCACAGGCTACGGAGCAAAGAATTATCAGAGGTGAGAGAGATAGGTCCCAAAAGTGGCTGCTTTGGAATAACAATCTAGGAGTTCTTCTGAATCTAGTAGATTCATTGGAAACCACATCATTGTTTTCATGGAACAGGCTGCCTTCTCAAAAAGCTTCTTTAATCAGGGATAAAAGGAAACATTTGGGGAAGAAAAGAAACAACTCCCCCTAAAAAATATGAGGCAGAAACTTCAACAACATGTTTTGGAAAAATATTCTGTCATCTTGAAACTTCTTGTTTATTATATCTGTTTAATCTTTTTATATTAATTTACATTGTCTCATATTGCCTCGGGTGTCATGCACAAATGCCTTGCTACTGCAAATGGGTGTTGTAACATGGCCAACCAATTTTTAGAATAGTGAAATAATTTTCTTTTACATTCAGAGTAATTAGGGACAGCTGCTTCTGAGTACAAATACAAACATCCTTTTTATTTCCCCTAGATAATTTTCTTCTGTTCATCTTATGTTAGTTAAGGTCCCTGAAAACCGAAAAAGAGAACCAAGTAACATTTTTCAACTTGACTTTAGGCTAAGCAGATAGGAGAGTTGTATAAGGAAGAGTAGCTGCTTCTGGTACAGTATTGAGAAGTTTATTCATGAAGTGAGGTGACCGTAATAAGCGAAGATATACAAAGATGCGGGAGGGGAAATAATGAATCTTGCATTCTGGATTAAGTGTATTATTGGAGTTCTCCTGGCTAAGAAATGATGTGTATTATTTCAGTCAATGCTAGGTGTGAAAGCAGCTACTCCCTCCTGGACTTGAACTAGTTCAATGAGAAGTGTTTTGGGGCTCTATGAAAAACCTTGAATAGTACCATAAAAATGTACTGCATATTGTCTGTGCAGTGGTGTGTGTACCATAAGGCAACATGTTTGGGAACTCTTTAAGGACCCAACAGTCTCTGTGTGTAATAGGAACAGAGGGTAGGAACTGCATGTACCAGATTCACCCAGGTTGCCTACGTCCCATTATCAGAATATGGTGGGGTTCAAACACAAGACCCACACGCTGCCAGCTCAAGTGAGGGCACATCAACTTCAGAGTTACTACCTTCTCCCAATCATTTTTGCAACCTATCTCTCTAATTCTTGGGACATTCATTGGAATCTAGACTACAATCTTTTTCTCAGTGTTGGGGTCCTTAGTACTTTTGTATTGGGGCAACCAGTAGAAATTTATTTCCATCATACAGTGGCAGAAACTCTGTAATAGCCCAACTGATTGCAAGGTTTGAAAGGAAAAACATAAGCCTTTTTAATTTTTTAGATTTTTTATTTTATTTTATTTTTTAATTTAGGATTTTGTAATTTTTAGATTTTTTTAATTATTATAAATTATTTATTTATTTGGTTCAGTTCTGCCCCCCTCCCCCCCCACCCCTACCCTGTCAAGAGCCCACATGGACATACACATAGTGCAATTCTTCCCATCTTAATGGGGACTTTTGGGATGGCAGGATTCATGAGCTATTTCACTTGAGGATAATGTAGCTTGCTCTTAAGGCCCCCTTGTTAAAAATAAGCTGCCGTCCATGTGGTTCTCCTACATAGGGAAACCAAATCCTTTTGTTGGTCAGCTGGAAATCTGCTCAGCCACCTGAGATTCATTGTGGATGAAAGTGTTTACAATGCTTGGTGTAAGTATCTCCACTCAAATGTCAGCCAGGGGCCCTGTTAAGTCAACAGGAGCTTTTCCCATTGACTCCAGTGTCCTTTGAATGAGCCTGAGGTGGTGAATGTTTCAATACTTCGTTGTGTGGGAGCCTGATTTTGTAGTTAAGGCACTGGTGTGGATACAGGAGAATAGTTGTGGTGGGTCCCTAACCTTTACAATTAAGGCAGAGACAGAATGAGGTGGACATGTGATTTTCATCTTTTTGTCAGTTTAAAATTAGATTATAATAATTATTATTATTATTTAGGATTTATTAGTTACATTGATGACTCAGAAAGTAAATATATATATATATATAGGTTTTGTTTAATTTAGAATGATTCGAATGATTCATCGTTTTTACATGGCAAATTTTTATTCTGATTTCTCAAGTGAGCAAAGTTTCTGTGGATATATTGTGTCTGTGTGTCCTCCCATCTTAAAATTCAATCTCAGACAATTTAAGAGAAGGCAAAGCAGGTGCTGAAAGCTACAGCATTTTGGCATTTTACCATTCTAATTTGTTTTATTAATAATAATAAAAACATATTCTAGGACACTGAAACATATTTTATGGTTATTTTCAATTCACAGAGTTTTGAAAGATACAGATGTCCTGTGCTAGGTTTCCTCCTAACTGACAAATTTCCATTTCTTGAAATATAAAATGCTTTCTCCTGATGGCATTTCCAGTATTTAAAAAAATAAAAAAATGAAAAAATTATACATGATTTAATACAATCCAGGATGGTTTTCTGAGCAGTGGAAGTAAGGAAAGCTGCTTTCCTACAACTTTATGTCTGCTGGATATGTGACTTTGCTGTCTCAGAAGATGTAAGCTTTGGCTGTAACTTTTCCTGGGGTTGGACCATTTGCAGTGACTCTCTCCCCTGTGTCTTCTCTGGTACTTAAAGTTTAAAGCTGTTTCTTACTGAATATTTGTGCTGTGTCTAACACAATGGGCTCCCGACCTCTCTTCAGCCCTATGGATGTTATGTTAACATACACTGAGCTCGTGATGTCCTTGTTTTTTCTATTTTATTTTTTTTTTTCCACGTCTATAAAGCAGGCTCTCTGCAAATCTAAACTTAGAAAGAAAAACATACGTGCTCTGGCAAAATTCAACAAATGTAATTGTGATGGGAGGACCCCAGGGGTTCCAGCCATAAACCATTTCAGAGTTCAGGAGTTTAGTCCTACAAATGTACACACACTTTACTATGCAATAAAAGTGAAACAAAACTAACAAACAGGCAAAACTTCCACTTGAGCATCTGTAGTGGTAGCAGATCCCTGAACTATCATCCCATTGCTTATATTTAAACAGTTTGTAGTTCAAAACAGACAACAACCTGTTTGTAATTCTTTCAGGGCTTGGGTGGATGCAGACATTTTCTCTTGACCCTCCTGGTCCTGTTCTTCATCTCCATCCCATGATGCAGGTCAGGGAACGTCATTTGGGTGGACCAAAGATTTAATTGCACCAGATCCAGGTTACATCAACACAGACAAAACACACTTTGTAATTCCCATACAAAAGGTTGCACATGAAGATAAATGTCTCTTAAAGCATTATGTTTTCACAAATGTCATCTTCAGGAATTAGCAGACCAACACAGTACAGCTGGAACAATTATCTAAATTTAATTCTAAATCTAATTGTGGAGTTCACACAGATTTGAAGATATCCCACACTTAAAAAACTGCTGGAGAATTCCTATTAACATTTTTATTTAGAATATAAGATTTGCATTTTGTGTCATGCGACACTGTATTTGGTGTTTCCAAAGTTTCCAAAATTTATATGAAAAAATGGTTAAATTCCAATGAACCTCATGTTTGTCTTCAAATCAGCACCTCTCTATTGAGTGTGATTTTACCTCAACTTTTAATAAGAGTTCAAAATCAATTTTTAAAATAAATGCAAAATGAAAATTAACTTTTTTGAAATCCCTCTTCCCTTTCCCTTTCCCTTTCCCTTTCCCTTTCCCTTTCCCTTTCCCTTTCCCTTTCCCTTTCCCTTTCCCTTTCCCTTTCCCTTTCCCTTTCCCTTTCCCTTTCCCTTTCCTTTCTGTTTTCATTTGTTTTCTTTTCTTTCTACAGATAAGGAAATGCAGGTATGGGCACACATCCATATCTGATGCAAACATATACAGAAGAGGAATTCTCAAAAATAAATAAATGAAGAAATATAACAACAATAACAGCAGCAGCAGCAACAATAATATTAATATTATTAATAATGGCAATGATTATTATGATAATAATATTGATTATTATGATAATAATAATCATGGTAATAATACACAAAATATTTTTGTACATTTTTAAATGTAAAAAATAATTTTAATATTTTTATTTTTTATCCCCCAAGTACCTAGATTGAAAGCCACAATTCAAACAGAATAGCAGACTTTGAAACTGCAGCCCAACCAAGATTACTGCTGATGGAAATGGATTGTAAAACATGCTGAGCTGAAGCATTTGATTGCCTGATAGAGACCAAGGACTGATCCAGTTTTGTGAATGTACATGTGCTTTTGTACATGTGTGTACCTGCAGGTATCTGACCTTTAAATTTGAGTAGGTTTTTTGTGACCTAGACAGCATTCCAGTAGCAAACACCAAGTACCTGCACTGGAATCACATCCTCACCTGGCTTAACAGAGGCCAGAAGCATGCTGTTTGCCAGCCAGAAGTAGTTTCTGAGATGCACCTTATGAAACAATTGGCTGTTCCCTCCTGGTGACAGTCAGGACAGAAGAAACTACCAACACCTGTTTTGGCAGGGATATGAATGAAGTTTTTTCTCCTTCAGCCAGAGGGAGGAGGCAGAGGGAACTGAAACATTTACCTACATATGTTGGAGGTGAACAAATTCCCAGTGCAATATATTAAACCTGGAGTGCTTGAGCATGAGTTGGGAGTGATTGAAGGTGGGTGTTAGTGGTGAGGTTCTGGAGGCCTTTCCCGAATTTTACAAAATGAGCTGAAAGATACAAATGTAAATCCCACTGGAAAATTGCAACATCTGGATGGCAATTGTTCAGTTCAGTTGACAAATTGAAAAACAACAACAGCAACAACAACATTAAAAAAAAAAAAAACAAAAAAAAAACAAAAAAAAAACAGATCAACCTACAATGTGTTTTCTTTGTCTCTGAAAGGAAATAAATCAAATCTTTCTTATACCAAACTTTTTGCTTCAGCATATCTTCAAATGACTTCTATAAAGTGCTGGAGGAGCACAGGCATTGGAATATAGAGATGCAGGATTGTAGGACCAAGATTCCAGCTGAATATTTCTGTCTTTGCACCAGGACTGTGCTGGTTACTACAGAATAATCAGTGCCACACATGTAAATCACACCTTCATCAAATCAAAGATTTCAAGTGTATCTGTACCACAATCTGAAGAAATTAGCAGACATATTTATGCATAAGGAGAAGCTGAATTAGTGAACTGTCTTCCTTGATTCCCTACAAATTATTAACCTGATCTGCATGAAGGAAATTAACCTTTCAAGCATTTTTCTCAATAGTTTAGAGTTCTCATAAATTGTTTCACATATATTCTCTATTCTGGAAAGACTCTCTTACCAGACTTTTTTACCTAAAAAAAATGTCTCCTTTTCTCAGCATATTTTAGGCAGGCTTGTAACAGTACTGGCAAGTCTCCAAGTGTTTAATTTGGAACATGATACCTTTCATTTAAAAAAATATATATATAAAAAAAATAAAAAAATAAAAAAAAATGTCTAGCTGAAAGATCAGAAGAATTTACGCTGGAGCTGCAGTGAGCTGCTCAAGGGAGAGTTGAACTCCGGTGAACAAGCCCCTGAGGGCTGGCTGAAAAAAAGCAGTTTAATTCATTCTTGTTCGCCTTTTAGTTTTGGTATAAAATTGCAAGGCTGAAATGGAGAAGCCATTGAACAGCTGTTTGCTGGAGGACATCAGCAATCCAAGCCATCCCAGGACCTACAACTAATGATGTGGTCTCTGCTCCCTACAGGTCACCATATGGGGAGGGGGCATGAAGGCGAGAAACCAGCCAAAAAAGAGTAAATAGAGTTCAAACCATGTAATACTCTTTCCTTTTGGCATCTGTTGGCCCTGACAGGAACCCCTGTCCTCTGAAAAGCTGTTGTTGTTGCATAATCAACAGCTAACCAAATGGATTCCCCTGTACAAAACAAAATGAATACATAAAGAATTTCATGCAATTTGATCTTTCTTTCTTTTTTTTTTTTTCTATAATACTGAAAGCATCTTTTTCTTTAAAAACAAACAAACAAACAAAAAAAACAAAACAAAACATTCTACTGCAATTTTCTATCTGCCCACAAGGAAAAGCTTTACATCTGCATTTGTGTTTGCAGCTTTCCATCTTCCTTCCCTACCTGAGGAGTCTTCTTTCACTGGTAATCCTGGTTAGAGAAATCAAAATTCCTCTTGGGTACATAAGACTAGCTGTGTATAGAACCTCAGTCAGTGTTTGTATGCAGAAATACAATGTCCCTATGTTAACAATATGTCAGAGGTGAATGATGGGACAATGACTGGAGGTCTTTGCTTTTCCCTTCAGAGTTGTTGGGGGGAAAGCAATGGTATCAAACCAACCTGCAGCCATCCCCCTGGACTTTTCTGGAAGCATTGGCTGAATTTTTAGCTACGATATTCCTTCTCTTATTTACCTTCCACTTTGTTAAACTTTTATTGTTACTATTTGGCCAACCAAACAGCTGAGAGAGGGCTGATCCCAAAACTGTTCTGAATGAAGCAGAGAGGAGAGCCGATGAATAAGAACAACTTGCATGAATAACAGATTATAATGTGGAGCTCTTTGTAACTACAGACACATTAACATAAGACAATACCAAAAATGTTTTCAGTTATATACTGCTTTCTATTCGGGGATTTTAAAGCATTTTACAAGTGTTAGTTGCACCTCAGAACAGAGTGGAACCACGACAATTACCTGTTATACATAATGATCAGCACAGAAAAAATAAATTAGACACCAAACCTACAGTCTGGTTAAAGGAAGTCAGTGTCTCACCTTCCTGCCAACACTGAAGGACTTAAATATTGTAACCTCGAGAATTTTCAGTACTTAGAGTTCAGTACATGGTGTAATGGTATTAAATCAGTCAATGCTGTTAAATCAATTAAATAGCAATAGCAACAGTAACATTAATAGTAATAAATGGGCTGAGGTTGCTCTTCCTGAAAGTAGATTGCTCTATAGACAGTATATGTCTAGTTAGTGGACTGTGGAGGCAGCTAATGCTATTGTAAACCATGTCTAATCAAATGAATCTTTTTCTAAAGGTAACAATTTCTTTCTGTCAATGCTAAAGAGGAGTCTGAAGAAATTTGTTCAGTTAAAGAAGTCTGAGATAAAATATCATCTACCTGAGGTTAGATGAGATAAAATCCATCCCCGGTGATTTCTCTGAGCTTTCAGGCAGGCCCTCACTGCAGAATGCAATAATGTCTTGACTATATTTTGTCAAATTAAGGAATTGAACAGTGATTCCCATGATTTAATTTTATTTTAGGACCAGGAACGGTGATTTATTCTCCTTAGAGGACCTTGTTCATTAACTTAGGAGATTTCCTATGTGCCTGGACCCTCCCTGGTAATATGGTCATGTGAAATTCCTGGCAATCACTGCCTTTACGGCACATTTTGCTTTGTCCCAAAGGGCCTAAACATCCTGTTTAGTTGTTACTGTGACACCTCTGAAGGAACTTTAGACCAGTGAATTCAATACAGCTTAGGAAATGTAATCTGCACCCTCTGTTTACGCTAGGCTTTTCTATAGTCAGGCATGATTTAGTTCCAACAAATATTTTATCCCTGTCTGTTCATGGTGCATCAGGTCCTAAGAGTCCTCCATAATGCATTGAACTCTGCTCACTCAGCAGAAGTCTCTGGTTTCTTGTCCCTTAGCTATATGAATTACTAGATAGTTTCTGTTCTTATAGGCATGGGTTTGTTGTTGTTGTGTTTGTTTGTTTATTTGTTTGTTTGTTTATTATTTGAAGAGCTCAGTTTCTTTCAGTATGAGATGGAAAAGAGGCTTAGACACATCTTATTACAGACACTTACGAAGTGTCCCATGAGAGGACACAAGTTCTTATGAGAGGTAATGAAAGCGATGATCATCTTTGGGAAATTTAATGGAGATATATGCTTTAGGAGAAGTAATGTGAGCCTGAGATTCCTTTCATTAGGACCATGATTCAACTGCCCACACAGGGCCCTTTAACCTGCCCTTGAGTATACATCTTCCAGTTGCCTTTCTAGGCTTAAAATAATCAATTTCTGCTTAAAATGAGCACTTAATGCTGTTATAGCTATGGCTTAATCACAAGATCATAATATAGAAGGGTCCCCTGTACACCCTTCAAATTTCATATGGCTTTAGATACATATGTTAAGACAACTGAATCAGGTCCTGAATCTTCTAAATCTCTCAGATAAATACATGGATATAGACAGTAAATTAAGGTACCTTCATCAATGAGAAGAAATCTACCCTGAGACTTAAATGCAAAACAGGTGATATCAGTCATTAGACTTTTCATGGTTTAGGAGAAGAGCTTTTCTCATTTGTTTTTTTCTGACTATCTCTTGTCCTCCACATAGGTACGTTTATTCAGGCTTTTGCAGACAGAATTCATTTTTGCTTTGAATTTCATAAATGATCTATGCTTTTCCATGTTTTGGAGAAAAATTTACATTTCATCCTTCTTGTTAGACAATAAACATAATAATTATACTAAAAAAGGATCACTACATCTTATAATTGATTCCTCCATCAAAATGCTGCAAAGGTCAACTCCTAGCAAATTTAGATCTATTAGCTATAACTTGTACAGGGTACTAGGTCCACAGCTGAACTGCAGCTGAACTGATCTACAATCCTTTGGACTTCAGTCTCAGGTTAATCTTCCTGTTGCTTGAGGGGTCTTGATCTCTGTAGTGTCAACAGATGCAGTTGTTGAGATCCAAGCTTGCTAAAGCCACTTTCACTGCTTATATAAAATAATAATTACTTATATAATTATATATAATTATAATAAAATAATTATTAAGTTACTAAGTCTTTCAGTATCTCCCCTCTTTGTCCTCTGTGCCCCATCTTCCTTTCACCTGAAATAATAACCTTTGGACTCTTAGGCCATTAGATCTTTCAATACACATATTTTTTCCCTCTTCCCTCATAAAATATGAACATACATTCACCTAACATGACAGAAAAACTAAAAGACATTCTGTATAACACTACCTTTTTATTTATTTTATTAAAGGACCCATTGTAAAATCATCTGTGTCACCATACACAGAAGGACAATAATTAATATAATAATGGCTTAGTCATATGGAGGTCTAAGCCATTATTACACACACAAGAACCAGAGGGAAAAATATCTAGGCCAAAATAAACAGATAAATAAAAACACAGAGAATTAATGAGGCAGGGAAAACTGACATTATAAAGCAAAGAAAAAACTGCTTGGAAGATTTCCACCGTATACCTGAAAGGGTCACATATTGCCATAGGATCTTACAACCAAATGTCTCATGAATTTTCTTCAGCACGCAATGCAGGTCAAGGAAGCTGTCAGAGTTATCATCTGGTCAGTAGATCAGAATATTGCAATGCTCAGGACAGGAGAGACAACTCCAAAAGAGGCAAGCCAGATCCTGTGAAAAACTCTTAGTAGACGAAATTATTAGGATTGTAGTTTTATCCACAATTTAAAGGCATTAGGGTCCTTAGTTCCCACCGATTCCAGTACTTGTTTGAATCAACTCTATAAAGGAATAATACCTGAAAAAATATGTATAAAGACATCTGAGATACTTAATTCTACCTTTTTCAGATTTATATTTAAACAATATGGTCTACATATTTATAGAACCTGGCTTTGTTTTTTTATAATAAATGCTCATCACCTTCTCATTAAGAAATCCGTTTGTCCATGCCTCAGAAGAAAGAAACATGGAGGTTTTCCTACATTTGAGATTCCTCTACCTGAGAATGAGGCTTTTCAGTACCAGAAAAAGCAAGAAAAACCTTGCAGATGCTTCCACCAATCTTTAGTAAAAGGAATAAACTGTAGGGATTTGTACAGTTTTGGAATGTAGACAAGGGCTGCTATCTAAACAAACACTTCTCTCCTGAACTAAACAGGGTGTGATCTCACAGGGCATCCTCTGTTCCATAAACATTTGTACAATTTTGCCATGAGCTAAACATGGCTAGCATGATGCAGACTATCAATGAATTGCAAGCGATGTGATGTAGTAGGGGGTTAAGTGTGCAAGGAGAAATACAGCACAGAGCAGCCAAATCCGTGCTCATGTTTAACTTAGTAACTTCATTGTGTATCTTTTGACTAAGACACATCAAATTCACAGACTTAATGAGACAATCAGGCCCACAAGATTCGCTTTGGAGACATATTATAACATTTTCCAAGGGGGAGGAGAAACATGTAATTACTTTGATAGAACTAATACAGATTCAATAAGCAAAATGCTGGCAAATATTTAACCACAGAATCTGGAGAAGTTAGCAAAAAAGACACTAGGAATTATTTAATCATATCGTCTGGAGGAGCTACCTATTAAGATATCAACAATTATTTAACCACATCGTTCTAGAGATCTAGTAAAAAAAAAAAAAAAAAAAAAAAAAAAGGCAGTACCAGTTAATCATAATGTCTGTAATATCAACACAACTAGCAATTTGGCTTCAGAATTTAGAGAAGCAAGCAAGAAATACCATCCCCCAGATTTCCCTGCAGTGTGTTTACCCTTTGATGTAGAACCAGGCCTGAGCTCATAGCTTTGTTCCTCATGAAAATGATGGCAGATTTTTTCCTAGCTGAAAAGGAGGGTTTTCGTTTGAGGCAAATGCTAAGGAATCAGATGACCATTGTTTTTAGTATTTTTCATGTATAATAATGTCCCAGACTAAAGTCTAAATTGATTTTTCTTGTTTCTTTTCTGTGCATTGGGTATAAATGTAAAAGAAAAGTGTTCTGTGGTTAGTTAAATGATCTGGTTGCTAGCCTGGGACTTCAACGATACAAGATCAACACCTTGCTCTGCATGGGTGTTTCTGGGTCACCATAGCCAAATCACACCAGCTCTCTATGCCTTCATTCTCCTGAAGAATGATGAAAGTGTTATCTTGCCTTGCAGATCAAGATAATAAAGATCATGAGAGATGTGAAGTGTACTGTAATGGAAACCTGAGAAATATCCAAGGAAGTTTGATTGGAAGATGGCAGTTGACCAAGATAAAATGGCTCCCAAACCAGAGTTAAAATTGCATCAGCAATACTTTGGGATGAATAATATCCAAACCTGCCAAAAACATTTGAGAGATTCCCATTAGGAACTTATCTTTTATTTCAGTTGAAGGTCTTCAGTTTATATGGCCTCTGTGTTAAAACGAGGCTTAAATCCCCAACAAAAGTTTGCAAATATGATCAGATAAGCATTCTGAGTCAGATATGCTGACTTGCACTGATTACATATAAAGAGTTCTGTGTATCATGTGGTTAAAAGAATGATGGAGAACTCAGAGCGTGGATTAAGTATGCCAGCTCCCTTAGGGAGTTGTTGGGAAATGAACGCAAATGGTTTAAAGCCAGGGAGAATTAAACTCCTAAATGCTTGATTCAACAAAACTCATTTCAGATTGCACCTACATTTGGAGCTTGTTCAATTCCCCTCACTGCAAAAATTTCCATGTGGAAAGATCCACAAGGCATTTATATTTCTAGTATGGGATGTATGTACGACAACCCATGTCCTGGCAGCAACAATTAGTTCAATGACTTTCTTTACAACAAGATCATGTGAAATTTGTAGTGGGGGTGGTTTTTATCTCATTTGCAGGTCTCGATTCATTGTGTGTCTTTATAACAGACTGATTGCTGCAAAAAAGGCTGCCAGGGAGAGGCTGATGACATACTTCCTTGCACACCTTACACTCTTACCTTCCTTAGCACTTTGTTCAGGGCAACATGATTGTGGAGGCATTTTTCCTTCCCACACCCTGGAGTGACACAAAACCCATATCTGTAAAATTGGTATTATAATTTCTCCACAGAAGGTGCAGAAATGCATCTACTCCTTGAAATTTCTACTCCTTGAACAGAACAGGTAAATTTTAAATGAAAACTGTGATGTTCAGTGTGGTTGGTAAGAAAGGCTGACCATCTTGCCAACCTCAGTGATGTTTGTAAAAGAAACATCCTGAAAAGCAGTGCTCCAAGCCCATAGACTTTCCACTTGTTTGAAGAATCCTTCAGTCTTTGTTCTATTTGGAGTAGGAAAAGAAGATCCACACTTTGAAAGGTATGAAGGGCCCCACATACTTACCATGGTCTAGAAGACAGTTAATTGCTGAAGTATTTACTTTTGTGTGTGAATAGGTGCTTAGCTCCTTAGAGGACAGCATGTAACTCCTTTCCTCTGTATTGTCTACTCTGCTGTTTTTATAACTCTTCTGATAATCTTACTCTAAGGCTACTTGGAGTCCTACTGACCTTCCCTGGCCAGCACTAGTACAAGGGTAATAATAATGTCATGCTAATAGGAAATAGCAGGCTTGGAACTAGCCATTGTGGAAACTCAGCAGGACTTTCAGTGAAGCAAAGAGAAGTCATACAAAAAGAGACATTGTCTCCTCTTCATGCCAAGACATCCTTCCCCTCTGGCTCCACCACCACCTTGGCGGTCCACCAGCATGGGAGCAGGATGGATAAGCTCTGCAGGCAGCACAGCTAACCCAAAACAAGCCTAGAGATTGCTTTGTTACTGTTTGACTCTGCCCCATGAGACTTCTGTTCCCCCTCTCCTTCCTCTTTATCAGATTACTGTCTTCTCTGGCCCACAGCACACAAAGAAAGTATCCTCCAATGATGACTGCAACGCTCTGTTCCCCCTCTTCTCTCTCTGCCACTTAACACAGTGCTCTTCTGTCAAACACTATTGCTCCCAGATTAAAACAATATATGACAAAATGATACCCGCTGACTATTGACACTGGCAATTATATAAGAATTAAATGGGCTGTATGTTTTGGACAAGCTTCAAAGGCCTGTGGGATTCCCACACATGCTCAGAAAGCTGTGGGGTCCTTTTCAGTTCTCAGACATATGGCCACTTCCAAGCCTGTTATTTCCTATTAACATGAAACTATTATTACCCACTTACTAAACGCTTCCTGCCTATCCAGCCAGGAAAGAGAGAGTCCAAGATAACAGCATCAGAAACCCCAAGAAAGGGGGCTGGCAGATGGGTCTGTTTTCTAAGGAGCTGTGTGCAACAAGATTTATCTAACTTTCCATTCCTCCGATGGTGGGTGTGGTTGGAAGAGTGATGTAATTTCTATCAACACTGGCTGTTTAGCTAAGCATCTGTCATAACAAGTGTGCAAGCCTGGTGCACCAGCCCAAGGTAGTGCACATGCCATGGGAAAAATCGTTACTACTTAACAGGCAAGTATTAACCCTGCAACAGTCCACAGACTCCCCTTTGGCTCTTGCTTAATGAAATGTTTTGCAATGCTAACACCAAGTTTATTTAGATTACTGCATTGATTCTGGAGAAATAAGCTTCTAAGAACTGTCTTTCCAATATTGAGATGTGAAGGACAATACAGGTATTTTGTACGATGTCCTTCACTTCAGCTTTTGAATATCTTAGAAGCATTTTAAGAAATGTCATTGAGGACAAGAAAAATGTTAGCTTTTTTATTATTTTTTTTAATAAATTCTTAACTGCATCCTGTATTTTCTGCTATATTCAGATTCTTAAGTCCCATTAAATTTGTGTGTGTGAGGGCAGTTAAGAATGAAGATCACAGTGAGATGACTTTTAAAGCACTTTGTGTTTCTGTGTCTTTGTACCAAACCTACCAGATCTAAGCCATTTTAATGACTCTCCATTTATGTAGCGCTTAGGGATCATTTATGTAGAGTTTAGGGATATGGTTTAGTGGGGATTGTTAGCGTTAGGTCAGAGGTTGGACTTGATGATCTTGAGGTCTCTTCCAACCTAGAAATTCTGTGTGAATCTGTGAATTTAGATCCATGCTTTCAGAAAATGCCTAAGAACACAGTGAAACCTTATAACAGATCTTAAAGCAGATCTTGAAGTCCGTCTTCCTATTTCTTCTTACAAGGGAGCCTCCAGCCTTAAAAATAGATAGAAGTATTCTCCCTTATCTATAATAATAATAATAATAATAATAATAATAATAATAATAATAATAAACAACTATTATAATAATAACAAACTATTATAATAATAATAACTATAATAATAATAACTATAATAACAATAATATATACATATATATATATATATATATTATTCCCCCCCCCCCCAAAAGGGCTTTTGGGTTCAGGGAGAGCCAGGCCAGAGCTGCACAGCAGGGGTGCCGATGTCAGCTTGGAGGAGGACCCAACGTGGTTTTAATCCAAGCCCCTAATTATGGTTTCAGTGGGCTACACTGAGTCTTTCTGCCCAGGGGCTGCTTATGGTCAGGCTCCTCAGAGCACATCGTCTCATCCCCTTCTGAACCACACAGCACAGGCTGGATCACCCCTTGCACTCCCACAGAGCCAAAATTCATGCCATTGCCCTTGGTGACTCTGAGCACATCCCTTCCCAGAGGCCAAAAGCCTCCCTCAAACAGCAGGCTGAGACCGTAAGAGAAACAAGGCTTCTCAGCGGCTGCCAGCCCTTCTGTTATTCTGTGTTTCTATTCTCGGTCTTGTCCTCCCCCACGTGGACTGTGGGGATTAACCTGGATTTTGTCCATGGGGCTCCAAAGCATCGTGTTTACCAGACCTCTCTCAGGTCACAGTGCCTTGGTGGTACAAACTAAAATAAAATGCAGCCTGCTGATGTAGGGAACAAGGGAGAAGATAGAAATGTCACCATGGCAGTGTCCGCACAGAGGGTTGAAGCACATGGCAGAACGATCCGTTTAATATCTCAGCCTCTATGCGGACATGCGGCCTGTTCTTGAGGTTAACCATCTGTTGCATGACAACCCTGTTATTACTGCCTTTGTTATAGGAAGACCTTGAGTCCAGGTGAAATCAGGCTTTGCTCCTGGCACCAGCAGGAGATATGTGTAGCAGGACATGGTCGCTCTCAGCCCTCTCCCCCTTCCCCTCCCTAGCATCCCAGGGAAACTGACAGAGAGACAAGGATGAGTCGAAATCCACTGAACCAAGGTCATTTGAGGAGGAGTGCCTAGCACTTCCAGACCCGGTACACACACCAATACCTACCACGCCAGGGCACAAAATCTTTCTGAAAGTGCTATTGGGAATTAGATTGCTGTCACCCTGCCTTGACTGCTGCTTTCTACCAGCAGTACCACCACTCCATGCATCTCACCCTCTGAGCAGATGCTAATACAAGGCGAGAACTGATTTGTGTAGGAAGAGCCCTCTTGCTGCTTGTTCGGTGGAGTTTTCTCTCGTTTGAGTGACAACAGTCTATATGACCCACACCAAAGCCTCATTCTTCTTGGGTGGGCTTCAGTCTTAAAGGGATACATTTCCAAAAGGGATTTAGCTACGTGATGGCTGAAATCCAACAGACATTGCTTTGAAATTGTACCCAGTTGTATATATACCACACCACTCTTGCAAACAATGTATATCTCCACGTGCAGAACAGATCATCCAAAATAATGCAATACTGCCAGAAAAAGTGGTATAATGATTAAAAATAAAGCTTATCTAAAACAAACAAACAAACAACAAACAAAAAACTTATTGATTTCTCTATGAAATATCTAGATGCAAAAATCACATTTAAAACATGTGAACTGTTCTTTGCTTCAAACCACAGTAACTTGAAGGGAAATCATGAATAGCAGCAATTAAATCCAGGTCAGAACAGAGCCGGCCCTTCCATGACCATATCTAAACAGTAAATATGACTGCAATTACTGCTTTTTATCAAATGCTGCCTAGTAATCCTCATTGTCCCAGAACTCACCATGGATTTGTTAAACAGACATTGCTACCATCTTCCACTGCTCCTGCACCTGCTGACAGAGCAAAAATTTCTGTGTAATGAAATGTATTTATTTATTTATTTTTAAACAGGATCACAGTATCTCAGAGCTGTTAGATTTGGCTTGGACTGTTGGAGATTGTCTAGTCCAACCCCACTATTCAAAAAAAAGCAGGGTCATCAAGAGCAGGTTTCCCAACACAGTCTAGTTGGGTTTTGAGTATCTCCACAGATGGAAACTCAACAACCTCTCTGTGCAACCTGCACCCAACAACTCTCAGAGTAAAAAGTTTTTTCTTCTTTTCAAGCTTACATGAAGGAAATTCCATTTGAATAGAACAAATGAACTATTCTATTCTATTCTATTCTATTCTATTCTATTCTATTCTATTCTATTCTATTCTGTTCTGTTCTGCTCTGCTCTGCTCTGCTCTGCTCTGCTCTGCTCTGCTCTGCTCTGCTCTGCTCTGTTCCGTTCCATTCAGATCCATTCTACTCTATTCTATTCTACTCTATTTTGTTCACTTTCTACTATTCTAAACATTGCTATTTGTAAGCAATACTATACCACATGCATACATCCATGCATAGTTACCATGAATTTGAAGGAACTAGTCTTTCCTATTCTGTGAGATGATGAAATCTTAAAAAGCTCTGTTTAGAGATATGTGTAAAAACTTGCTGTTGCTGAATCTCTTCCTTAAATCCAGAAAATAACAGAGAAATTAAGTAAATGAGAAGGACATTGAAAGAGCAAAGAATTTTCCAAACAGTAACCAGTAAAATGTGGAGATAGACTGGTATCACTGACATCCACTGCAGAAATCCTTCCATTGACTGTTTGGGGGCTCTTTTCTTTTTTCATTTTCTTTTCATTTTCTTTTCATCTTCTCTTCCCTTCCCTTCCCTTCCCTTCCCTTCCCTTCCCTTCCCTTCCCTTCCCTTCCCTTCCCTTCCCTTCCCTTCCCTTCCCTTCCCTTCCCTTCCCTTCTCTTTTTTCTTATTTTTCTTATTTTCTTATTTTATTTTACTTTTAATTTCTTTTCCTTTTTCTTTTCTCTCTCTCTTTTTTTTTTTTCTCTCTCTCTCTTTTTTTTTGTTTTTTTCTTCTTATAATTGCTATTTTTTTGTGTGTGTGTGTGTTTTATTTGTTTTACTTTAGTTTTTACAAAAGCCTCTGTCTGGAAAAGGTGCCTGTAATGAGAAACTTGCATCTGGAGGTTGTCTGTTTGCATCCAGAGATCACCCCCCTCAGCAAGGGTGAAACACAGCTGCCATATATGTAAGGGAACCCAGAGGCAAAACTTCCCTTGGCAACACATAGTGAATGTCACTAGCATTCCCCTAGAAGCATCATGCTTTGTTTTGTTTTGTTTTTAGGGACTCAGGAGGCCACTATTCTCTTCTTCTATTGTGTGCTATCACCGCCCCCCCCCCGCCCAACAGTATCCAAATCTTTGCAGGTTTCCAGTGCTTCCTGAGAACATAAAACCCTTTCTGAACAAGTTTTGTTGTTGTTATTATTGTTGTTTGTTTGCTTGTTTTGTTTTGTTTTCCTTGGAAGGTGGTGCTTGCATTTCAGTTTGTGCTTGCTGGTGAGACATCAGGATCAACATCTGTCGATTCCTACCTAGTATAGCTCTGCATGAAGGGGAAGACTGAGGAAGAAGTGGCTGAACTGAAGACTGTTGAAGTTTATGGAGCTAATAGCTTCTGGATAAAATTCTAAACCTTTAATGTATTTGCATGTTTATACTTGGAGACAATCACATGCTCACTCTAGGCAATGAAACCATAATGTTCCTTCTGCAGACTGACAAATGCTGTTAATGATACTGACAATCATATCCTATAGAAAGAACTCCACCCACTCCTCCTTCTTCTTAGTATAAACACTTCTTTTACAGCTCCTGAGGCATTTTGGCTTTTAAAAGAACAAAAGACTGTTACAGGCTTCCTGAAGCCTTGACACTATTGCAGATGGGGGTGTATTATTAACTCCTTCATTAACCAATTCAGTGTTGCCTTAATATCCTAAAGTTTTTCTCCCATTGATATCTGGTGGAATCTCTTCCTGAATCTAAACTCCGGGTAGTTATTTTAATGTCAATACCCTCTCTTGGTTCATATACTATTTTTTTTTTTTAATGTTTTCCGTGTTTGCATCTGGTTGTATTTCTGCACATCAGTTATGGTCCCTCTGAGACTGAAGTCTACTGGGTTATTTAAACCAACCTAGGTCAATTTCTTTACTCCATTTACTTTTTACTGCCCTTTAACTCACCAGGGAATGTATTGGCTCTTCTTATTGCCTCACCTCCCTGTCACACAGTGCTCGTAGCTGAAAGCAAGGTGATAATCTGCTCTTTGGGCATATAGGGAGATAATTTCCAAAGAAGTTAAGAGACTTTCCCAAGGTAGATCACAAAGTATGTGGCAAAACTGGCAACTGAATTATTGAGAGTGGTTTATTTGTTTGCTCTTTCAATCAGAATCCAGGACTCCACACCAACACTGCTCTTTAAAGTAAGGCCAAGTGAAAGAAAAGGTACAACGTGAGGTTTAAAATGCTTTCCAAATGTAACCACTCAAACTGCCTATTTCTCTCCCATGACTGAAAATTAGTTGAGACTAATCCCACACTCTGAGCTAGTCATCTGCAATTGAACCCAGCTGCTAAACTCTACCATGCTTCTTTGAAAACCCCATGCACAATTTTCCCATTTATAACAATAGACTCTGAAATTATCTTCATGGTTTACTAGCACTGTTAAAAGTCTTTCTTTTTTTTTTTTTTTTTTTTTTTTTTTTTTTTTTATGTACTGGTGTACTGGAAATTAATAAGAGTTAGAATAAACACCTCATCCCAGTAAACTGTATCCTGTATCCTCCTCAACTAACAGATGACAGTGAGGACCATGAAGACAGGACATGAAAGAATATTGTATAGGGAGTTATTCTAATGACACTCATTCAGGGTCTGAAATGTATCTCTTTATGACAAATAATGAAGTCATTAAGCCTAGAAAGAGGACTTCAAAGACTTAAAGGTATTTATTTTTTTTTAACCATTAGCAATTAATCTGATAAAAAATACATATCATGCCACAATTAGCTTCATTGTCTAAAATCCTCCATAGGAAGTGAAAAGAAGCAAGTATATATGCGATAAGACTTATTCATTCCTTACACATCAGAGACAGGTAAGATGAATTCACCTTCAGGAGAATCTCTGCCCCTTTCTTATGATCATGAATGTAATAATGGAGATCTAGTTAATGAAGTCTATAGAGAGATTAAGCTCACTCTTTAGGAGATGCACAAGTGTGGTCAGATGAATTGCTCTCTGGACTCTTGACGGGATCACCACTGTCTATCACAGGATCTTGGTCACTCATGTCACATGGGGTCCTCTACCTGAAAACACCTCTAATGACATCTCAGGTACTCTGGGAGGTTTGAAATATTCCTATGTGGCTCATAGATGGGAACTGGACCTGTAGGAGACCAGTGCCAGTCTGAACTGAAAGATGAGCCAGAAGGGATACCCTGAAGCTACTATATGTATATATTTCAATCAAAAAGCTGAATTCCATACATATGGTGCAACTTTTTTTTTTTTTTTTACTTTTTTTTTTTTTTTTCCCCTTAAGACAAGCCTAGATAATACCATTGACTGAAGAGATGTACCATAGCTGGTGCTGCAGGTAACAGGATACTGTTTTAATTAAATGTTTATGTACAATGTGTAAAATAAGAGAGACATGTTTAGGTGTTCACAGGCATTTGAGTGTTTAATTATCCACTTAGCTTCTCTATGTTCCACTTTTTCTTCCCATAGATACATTTTGCACCCTCTCAATATCTGCCTTCAGTGGCACCCATCTGTTCCAATGGGATGTGACATGATAGTACATGAAGCTCAGACTCAGCTAAGGGAATTCAAAAATCCTCTCCTAAGCCTTCCTGAACTCCCTTAGAGCCTTTAGAAAAGTTGGATTGTTTGTGAAAAGGTGGCTGTTTATTCTCACTATGCTTTTTCTTCCCTTCTATTTTTTTATTTTTTTTTTTTAATCTGTTTTTATATGGATGTAAAATGCAGGTCTTCTGATGAAATAAGAATGGCTATGAAAACCCACAAACCTATTTATTTGGAAATGACCCAAGCCCGTTCCAGTCTATTACAATCTATTGGGAGACAAGTGCTGGCAAGTTTCTTCCAGATACATCATCAAATTAATGGCCATCAGAGGCCTTTCTTGAAGCAAGAGGGGAGAAGGTGAAAGTTGCAGACACAGGCAGGACATAAATAATATAACTATGGCAGAAAACAAACCACCATTTGTTGTTAGTTATCATCTCTCAGCTTGAAAGTGACAAAAAAACAAACAAAAGGAATTTGTTATGTACATTGAGGTTGGAGAAGTGTAGGAATCATGCAGCTCTCAAAAACATTCAAGGAAATAGGCATTTGCTAAATATATGCTACTGCCATAAATTGGTATTTCTGCCTGCTCTTTGCTTATTATATCAAAGATTTTGTTGACAGAGTGGGAAAATTCAGGAAAATGAGTGACAGAAAAAAAAAAAAAAAAAAAAAAGAAAAAAAAAAAAGCAACTTTTCTTTCCCTTTCCTTAAAATTAATGAAGGATGAAGCTATCCCCAAACTGAAAGGGTGGGGTTCAATAGGAAGCCAACAGACAAGATGCCAGTAAATGTATATCCAGTAACCTTGGGGTGGGGCTTTCCAAAGTGATTGGTGAGCAAAATACTTCTCACCTAACTTTAGCTGTGGAACGCCTCCAATGGGAAGTCCCCAGGCACCTTCAGGGGATGGCTCATTACTTAAGTGTTTGTGAGAAGCGGGTTGCTATTCAGAGGTACATGTGTTTGACAAAACTGGAATTCTGTTTAGACCGGATATCTAGCGGTTAGGTGACAAAAGTTAGGCAAGGTGATTCTCACCTTAATTGAATGACAGACAAAAGTTAGGCAAGGTGATTCTCACCTTAATGGAATGACAGGCAACATTTCCATGGGTGCTTTTGAAAGGTGAGTAACAAAAACAGAGCTGGGCTTTGTTGTCCTCAATCAAATAATGAAGTCTGAAAACCCAGCGTGTCAGCATGCATGGATGCTCTTAGTGATCCGTAGGAATGTCTTATGCTTTGAACAGTCCCCTTGAGCCCAGAGAGATTACCATGATTTTACAGGAGTGAATTCCTTCAGATTGAAACATGAGTGTTTATTTTGTCTGGGTAAGATAGGTCTGTATCAATGTTTGTATATTTACTGCTTGATTTTCTGAAAAGGGAGAGAATGTTGTAACTATATACAATGCAGACAGCTGAACTGCAGCACATTCAAAACAGTAGATAAAACTTCCTAGTTTATGTTATTCTTCCTAGTTTATAATCTTCCTAGTAGATTAAAGTTCCTGCAAGTGAGTGAGTTGACCACATGTCCACTGCCATCAGCAGTGGACAAGGGTGAGACCCTGGGTGCCAGTGGCTGTCTCAGATGGCATGAGACATCTACATCTGGTCAACCAAGTCACTTTGCTGGTCAATAAAACTAATGCATGTCAGAGGGCAATTCTGATCACCACCTATACTGGTCAGATGAATTCCCACTCATTGAATTAGTGAGTGGCCCACCAAGCCTCCCATACAAAGATATGAGACACCCTATAGTATGTAAGACTTGCTCCCAGTGCTGACAGATATGACACAGGACCTGCCAGGTAGCTGTACCATTCTGGAAGAGCATCTAAAGATCATTCAGTTTTCAACCATGAAAAGAGTTTCAAATAGCATTAGATTCCTGTTTCTGTGTCACTGATTACAGGTACAGATCTCCATTAGTGATAATAGGACTGAGTTACCTGTCTTATGAAGATCTATGTACTACAGACAAAAGATCCCCATACCGCATGTTCTTTTGCAGCAGGAGACCTTACAATGACTGAAAGACAATAAAAAAACTACATCAAGTTAGATGAGATGAATAACAGCTTAAAAGTCTAGGCTTTTAGCCAAACAAGCTTTTCTGTGTTGTGACACTAATTTAAAGTAACTGTTTCAACAACCTGAAAAGTTTAGATTCAAATTCTCAAGAGAAAAAGAGATTTGGGGAACAGGGAGAGGATTGTTGTTTCTTCCAATTATTGCACACGGAAAAAACATTAAACCAATGACTTTTCATTTAGTCTTGAGTTAAGGAATAATGAAAGTAAGTAATTCATTGAGAGACTGGGAGACAGTTCACAAAGCACAGAACTGCTGGAAAAGTATATTGTGAGAGCATTTACCAAGATTGTGAGGCTCCTACTCAGAAAATCACATCATGGTGATCTTCCTATTTAGCCTCTTTGCTAGTGAAGAGGGGTATGCAATAACCATAGAACTTGTATAATTTCAGAGTATCTGTTTGTTGCCAAAAAAAAAAAAAAAAAAAAAAAAAAAAAAAAAAGATAAAAATGTTTTTACTGTATTTTGGAAAAAAAAAATATAAATATATATATATGTTTTTTTTAACCATAGGACTCAGATATAGAATATTTGTTTGTTTGCTTGTTTGTTTTTAACTGACACTAGTTTGATCATGTGTTGAAAAACCTAATTACAAGGAAACACTCTGAACTAAAAGGGTGTAAGTAAGATTTGAGAAGAATTCATCTGGTTCAAGATATATTCATTGAAAAGTGGAGCAATAAAGTTAAGAATTGGCTCCTGTGTCACCAAATGACACTGTGCATTCAGGGCAAAGTTGAATATAGCTCCACTTGTGCTCCTGACATAATAGTTGAATTTTGTGCTGGTGTAACTGAAAACAGAATTGATTGCATTTTCTCTCAGGAATCCAGTCTAGAAAAGAACCTCCTACAAACTCAGGGCTGATCCAAGTTAATCACAAGTCACAATAGATAGAGAAAGCAATAAGCAAAGCTCCAGATGAAGGAGGGAGAGAGGCAGAAGATGAAACCTAGACTAGTATTATCCCACCCTAGAGAGCTCTGCACATCTAGCCGCTGATTGCAAGTATTTGTATCAAGGATTACATTTCTTACTACATGCTCGTTAACTTTAGTCACTCCATCTGCGTGCTTCACCTGGGTGGAGTGGTTGGTTATTCAGGAAATATGGCTGCTTCGCTTTTCCAGATTAATGCAAGGGTGATGTGGCCCAGCAGTGCACCTGGCTCATGGATCTGTAAAATGCTTTTGAAATCCCACCAAGCGAAATGAGCCATGGAAGTGTCAGTTACCTTCACTGAGCATATAAGCAAACAGGTATGAAGTTGTGAATTTTTGGAAACTCACTAACAGCTGAAGCCTGATGCCTGTAGCTGTTTCAATGGAAAGCCAATTTGTCCTGCTTTTATATAGAATTTAGAAGTGATATTAGGCAACTCTGGCCAATTCATGCACTTATTTTTACATGTTTCATGCACAGTATCAGCAGGTAGTTTCCTGTACTGATTCTTCAATCAAATGACTAAAAATGGTTAGTACCAATAATTGATGCAATGATCAGTTAATCCTCCTATGTCATTAATGTATGAATATCAAGCAGTTTCTTTAAAAATAGTACGAAATCTCTGAAAATCTCTCTTTTGCTTTTTCTGTCTTTTAATAATATGGAGAGCTTCAAGCCCGTGTTCCCAAATCACGCCCTGATGAAATGCCAAGGTCTGGTTTCACCATGCATATGATTCTCATTTAGGAGACACATATTTAGATGAATCAACGTCAAAGGCTCATTTAAACACAGCAATTCTGCAATGAGCTAATAACTCATGCACAACAAGGTATTTCTTTTGCTAGCTCTAAACAAATTATGAATGTTAAATAAACATCATCTTCTTGCTTAAACTAGTCAGATGCAGAGGAAGCAACCGGCTGCTTTTAATAAAAATATTGTGTAAAATGAGAGAGTCACAGATGGTAAGGTCTATTTTTTTGTTTTCTAAAGGGTGATTTTAATTTTGATTGAAGCTTCGTAATTTCTTTTCTTATTTGATTTCCCTAAAGCAATGTTCCAGCAAACATAGTTTTCCCAGTTTGAATACTTAGGCTGTGCTGAAATGAAATTCTCATCTGGAAGAGTTTTTCAGTCATTCATATAAGATGTGATCCAGTGCCCATCAAAGTCAATAGGATTCTTTCTACCCATTCCAATAGGCTTTGGATGAAGTCTCTGGGGTTTGATCTAAAGCCCAGAGAAATTACATAGAGATCTTCACGCACTTAAGAGAAGGTGGTTGAGACTCCTTCATTCTGCCCTGCTGGAGTACTTTCTGATGGAAGTTTCACCCAAATAAAGCATTCAATTTAATGGAAAATTATGTTTAAAATGTCTCAGCTTTTGAACAATAAGAAAAAAGTTGTTTTCATATCAAGTTTTGTAGTTTTTATCCATCTATATATCTGTCTATTTATCTTTTAACCTTCTGAGGATGGAAGAGGGAAGAAATTAAAGAAAACAGTGGGTTTTTTTTGTTTGTTTGTTTGTTCAGTTTCAAAAACCAAGAAAATAAACCACTGAACCAAAATACTGATTTTCACAGTTCTTTATTTAATTTAAAACTAATTTACAGCAGGAGAGGACAAGCAAGTATCAAGCACATAGAAAGTAAAGATCATATGTAAAGCACATAGAAAGAAAGAAGATCATTTTTATTTTAGACATTAAAGAGTTCTTTTTCAAACTGTAAATTAAGGTCTAGCAAATCTCTAGTGATGTCATTTTAAACCTGTATAGCTTTTCCCAAACCATACTCTTGATCATACCTGATCATTATTTTAGATGTAGCATGAAGGAGAAATGGTAGTGAAGTACATATCAAGGACTGCAACTGCACTCACTGAGATATTTTAAAATAAAGTTGAAAAATGCTCCTGTATGATTTTTTTTGGGGGGGAAACATATAAAAGTGATTAAATTTCTCTGTTTTGAAAAGTGAAATTAAAAGAAATAAAAAAAAAAATAAAGAAAGATACAACAACAAAAAATCCCCTTTAGTCAAATAAGATTTTTATCTGATAAACAATAAAAATATTTATCAAAGTTTTTTGAGTTTATTGAAATGAAATCCCAAAGCTCTTTCAGATATTGACATAAGTTTTTTTTTTTTTTCTTCTTTTTTTTTTTTTTTTTCTCCAAATAAATTGTTTTAAGACAAATTTTGAGATTCCTTTTTAAGATAAAAAATGAAGTTTTTTACCATAGAATTTAAATTCCTGTTTCAGTTTAGGAAACTTATCTTAGTTTATACCTTTCCTAAGCTATAAACTGGAATTGGATATGAAATGTAATCCTGACAATGAATTTAAGCCCTATAATGCATCATACCAGTGTGATGCAGAATGCCTTTTTGTACATCATGGATATTCAACTTCACCTCTCCATAAAACTGAAGGATAAAAGAAACTTTCTTTAGAAAAATAAAAGAGTAAAACAATTACCAAAACAAACAAACAAAGAAAACCAAAAAGCAACCAAACCAAACAAAAAACCTCACTAGGATTACACATGATGAAGTTGATGAAAATAGGTTTTGGGCACATCTCATCTCATTAAATCTAGAGACTCCTGACACTGACTTGAGGGATGTATGGAAGCTAAACTGTTGGGGTTTTGGACCAGGATGATTGCTGCCTCTCTGTTCCTGGTGATGTAGAGAGGAAGAAATGCCAGAGCATCACTGCTGATCCTCCGTCACATCACCATTAACCTGAAATATTCAAATCTCATCTCCTTCATGTTGGACTAGATGGTTTTAGAGGTCTTTTCCAACCTGAATGTTTCTATGATTCTGTGATTCTGGCTCAGCAGTACTGTGTGCCTGGTCCTTTAGACCACAGGGTCCAACGTACCCATGTACCAACCAACTGCTCTTCTTTGTACTCTTGGCTATAAAAGCATTTTTTTGCTTGTGCTTTCCAGGCAACAGTATACATTTAGCAGACCTTTGATCTTGACTTCACATTGTTCTTGGTGTGACTTGAACGAGGTGAGAGTGGGGCTGTCTTTAAGACTGCTCTGTTTTTATGAGGGTTTATTCGGCTGGGCTACTGGAAAGCGATAGCTGTCCAAGTCTCTAGCTGGAAGATAAATGGAGATAAGGAGAGAAGATTGCATTTATCACTTTTCTAGTCTGAGGTAATATGTGGGCTCTCTAACTTCAGCTAAAGGAAAATAAGTTTGTAGCAGTGATGCTGAAGGAATAAATCCACCACCCTAGATCAAATACAATAAGGTTTCTCACTGTAATACACACAAACAAATGTGAAACAAATTCTAGCCTTTTGAGAGGAAAAAAAATCGCATATTTTAAGAAATAAAGCACCATTTTTAAACATCAGCTTTTTATTTTGCATTTAATTTATGATTCTGTTTCAAGTTGCCACCTAAAGAAATGGTAATTAGTAAACTACTTGCTGTTTATCTGAGAGAAAAAAAAAAAAAAAGAAAAGAAGAATAGAAGAACCATATTTTATTTAAAATGAAATTAAATATTATATATATGCATTTTAAGACACAAAAAAATGCTTTGTCCTTGCAAGAAACATTGGCCAGGAGCAAAAAAAATCTTGATGAAACATATTGAAATAGCTTCAGTAATAAACACATGTGCTTCTATTGGAGTATACATTATTGTTCTTTTACAGAATATTTAATGGTCCCTAATGACACAGAGGAGGCCTTGCTCTGCTGGAGCCTAGATCTTTCATATCAGGAAAGAGATCCCACCCAGAATCAGTGCATTAGTAGCTGAAAGAAAGACATCACTGAGAAACAGGCTCTGATCAGGATATTAGTAACCAGACAGAGTGAGCAATGGGGAACCCAGAGGAGATGCCCACCCTTAAGAGCTCAGACAGAAAAAATGTGTGTCCTAAATTTTATTCCCATGAAGACTCATCAAGATAGTCTGGAAGCCAATGTGTATGAAACTGAAATGTCCTTTCTCCCTTCCTGCCTTCGTAGTTAGTCTGAGCATAATTTTCTGTCTTGTTATTTATGGCTTTTGGTAATGTAGTGAGAAGTGAGCATGGGGCAGGAAGGGCACTTCCCCTGCTCACTGCTTCTGATTGTTCAGAGGTGCCACTCCCAGTGGTATTAATCAGAGCAAGACCATCAGAGCTTGGCTCTGGCTCCAAGTGAAGCAAGATCCTGCTCTGTTGCCTGGAAAACATCTGCTGGGGTGGAGAGAAGGAACAACAAACACAAGAGAGAGGAGGGAGACCTGGGACATGGAGGACGGTAAAAAGCTACAGTTGGTAAAAAGCTACAGACCTTTCAAGGTCAGATTCAAAGCCCCCACTGAGTCAGTGACTCTATTGACTGAAGTCAGAAAGCTTTGGACCAAACTCAGGAAGGATGTTTTAATCTTTCCAGTGCTAGGATTTTTAACCTGTGGATTGTAAATTTGTAGCGTGTTATCATCTGGAATTGCTAACTAACAAATTTAAATCAAACATCTCAAAAGGAGGCTTAAGTTCAGTAAAGGATGTGGGAGGTTAACTCCACATGAAAGCCTTAGAGATCAGTAAAACAGAAAAAGCAGACCACCATCACAGAGCATTTCACTGTCTTCCCTGCATTGCTTCTCTACTACATTACCACTGGGAGCTTGCTTACAACCCATTACCTCAGAAGGCCAGTAGAAGAAACTTGTCATGACTTGTGAAAAAAAAAAGAAAACGTTTCCAGAAATTTGGATGGAGGTTTACCTTCTTGAGTCTTAATTCAGCCAAGAACTGCATTAACACAACTACAACTTTAGCCTATACAAGGAAGTGTCAATGGGCAAAACCACACAAACAAGCAGACAAACAAGACTGTGAGAGGATACCAGAATATGGATCAACTCCATTACAATGCAGGACTAGTTACCAATTTTTCTATGGAGCTTTGGATACTGTAGTCAGGATATAAAGACATATGTAGAACACACATAGACATACCAGAACACGGCCTAAGAAACAATAGTGCTATCTACACAGTTACTTACTTTATTTGGCTTAAAGCTGAATTTTCTGGATGGTCTGTCCACATGAATGCTCTTGAGTCAAAGTGACCAAAGCAGGACTGTTTCAGGGATCATTTAAAAACAGTATTTAAGCTTTTGTGTGTGCTTTGGGAATGCTCTGTGTATGCCTTCAGGCTGGCCCATGGTATAAGCCTCTATTTATCCCATCTGCTCTTGCAATATTGTCTTACGACAGATGTAAGGGAGATGGGGAGCTTTGGTGTTTCCCAGAAGTACCAAGTATTCTAGAGGGAACAGGGACTCAGTTTTTCTACTCTATAAGGCAAAAGCTCACAGGCATACTCTGAATTTCAGGCTGTTTTCCTAAACTAACTCCTTCATCAGCACAAGAAAATCTCAATTCTCTTTTTATGATAGTTTGAAGATAAAGATAATTAACTTTTTATCCTTGCATTACTTAGTGGCATGGTTATTACATCAGGAAGGCACAATTAAATTCTTATTAACATACTAAGAAGCAGAGGTGATTATAATACAGTAATCCTGTAGTTGGAACCACATTTTACATCTTTGCTTTTCAGAACTGCATGTAGAGATATAGCAGGCTTGGAGTAAGTGAGGTTTCTCAGCACCATGATCCAGACAGACTTATTGGGGTCTAAATAGATGAAGCCACATCTGAATAGGAGTTCTTGTGACAAAATTTTCACAGAATGGAGGTGCTTCCATTATGGAAGTGCTGTTGTAAAGATCAGCTGTCAATTCCTATGCCACATAAACTTCATTAGGAAAGGAGAGTCTATGGGAACAGTTCCTGTGTTAAAACCTTGTTCTGGCATAGGTTTAAATCTCTGTGTATTTGGGTTTATGTGGCAAGGGTTTGATAGCAGAGGGGCTGCAGGGGTGGCCTCTCTGAGCTGAGCCCAGCAGTTGCCCCATGTCAGATCAGAGCCAGCTCCAGCCCACTCCAAAAGGGACCAGCCTCTGGCCAGAGCCAAGCCAGAAGTTCCACTGCGGTCCGTGGAGAGGCCCCTGGTGGAGCAGGCGGTGCCCCTGCACCCATGGGTCCCACATGGAGCAGATCTCCACGCTGCAGTCCGTGGAGGAGCCCCCGGTGGAGCAGGTGGATGTGGCCTGGAGGAGGCTGCGGCCCATGGAGAGCCCCCGCAGGAGCAGACCCTGGGCCGGAGCTGCAGCCCATGGGGGATGCGTCCTGAAGCAGTTTGCTTCTGGGGGATGGACCCCATGGGACAGAGCCATGTGGGAGCAGTTCTTGAAGAGCTGCAGCCTGTGGGCAGCCCCCGTAGGCTGTTTGGAAGGACGGCATCCTGTGGGAGGGACCCTGCATGGAGCAGGGGCAGAGAGTGTTAGGGACTGGCTGCAGTCCCCATTTCCCATTCCCCTGCGCTGCTCAGGGGGGAGGAGGTAGAAAAGGGTAAATGGAGGAAGGTGTTTTTATTTTACTTTTAGTTCTCACTGCTCTAGTCAGTTAGCAGTAGGCAATAAATTGCATTAATCTCCCTTATGCTGAGTCTGTGTTGCCTGTGATGGTAATTGATGACTGATCTCCCTATCCTTAATCTCACCCCACGAGCTGCTTTTTTCCTCCTATTTTCTCCCCCTGTTTTGTTCAGGAGGGGGACTGACCGAGCAATGTAGCAGTGCTTCACAGCCTAGTGGTATTAAACCTTCACATCGTTGCAGGTGGAGATCATTCTCCCACTTCACATCTCCTTTAATGAGCCTGTAGGAGAAAATCAGACGGAATTTTGATAGTATATGTCTATCTTTTAAAAATCTCTGGCAAGTACAAATGGTTTACAGCTAGGTATGCAGATGTCTGCATACTGCAAGGTGAGCACTGAAGACCTCATGAGACCTCTAAGCAATGCTACTGTGACAATACCATACAGTCCAAGGCAAGTTTGCACTGGATCAGCTTTGAACGAAAGCAATTACACTGATGCCAATTCTCAACTCATTCAATCTGAATTGTCCTGGCATTGCCTGATAGAAACATACCTGGATTTATATGCCAAAAATCTTTGGAAGGAATTTACTGTGGAAGTTAAAAACTACTGAAGTCACATAGATTCCTGAAGTTCAGCTTTCTTATAGCCACTGACAGATGGCCAGACAAACGAGATTGGGAATCAAAATTCCCTGTACAGTTAAAGAGTGCTGGTAGATGGCATGAACTCGCTACTATTGGACTTTGGTATAAGGGACGATTTATTGTACCAACAATTTTCAGGCATTAATATTATTTTTGTCATGTCTATGGCATGTTTATGCAGTCTGCAATGCTTGTGTGTTCATCCTCTTGCAATACTTTCTGAATCTTTTGGTCAACTACCATCAAATTTGACAGAAGGCAGGGATCTAAGGTTCTTACAAGTATGATGAAAAATTGGAGTTAGGAAAGCGAACCTACCAGTGCTTTAAACAAGACAAAGTGTGAACTTGTCCCATACTAAACACCAAGAAAACCACAAAGGCAGAGGATAACACAAAATCCCTAATTTCAGGATTTCTTTTAACCTGAACTCATGCTTTATTAGACACCAAAGATTTCAGCAAAAAGGCCTTCTGCTAAAGGAAACAAAACTTCATCTGTTTCATCACTCAAGTCTTATTAATTCTCTGGCTAGCAATATTAATTCTGCTTTTTCCTTTCCCTGTTTCTCTTGACAAGTATTGTTTGGCTCTGCAACTTTGTGTTTGATCACTCTCCCCTTTCCCATTTCCAGAGTATCCTTGAATAACGGGTCTTTGAACAGCCCTCCATGAAGCAATTGCCCACGTACTCTGGATTTTTCTGTTCCAAATGGATTAGAGCCAGTTTTATATTAAATCAAGTGCCTTTTAGGATTCCCCCCAACTGTTCTGTACTTCTGGAAAGCTATTTCTTGTCAGAAGCCCATGGACTGTGATCATTCCATGCTTCAAGTTTTCTCATACAGTTTCCTGAAGAGTCATATGGACCATGAACCGAAAACAGTTACTGTGCTGATGGACATCTGGTTGGAGTTGATACACTTAACACTGCCTTCTTAGTACACTGAATTCAAGCACAACACAGTCATGATTCTCACACAACCAGGCCCATAAGGGCCTCTTAACTTTTTTTTTTTTTTTTTTTTTTTCATTTAAAACTTAAAATCAAATGAATGGCTTTTGAGAGATACTTTTAGGAAAACATTTTCACTTTTAACTAGAAACATTTTTTATTTTTATTTTTTTTTACTGTCAACAACAAATTGTGGTTTTCAAAAGCCAAAACTCTTTTAAAATTGAGATTTTTGTCTTTTTCCTTAATAAAATTAAAACAATTCCTAAACAGAGACCCATAGCCAAATGAAACCAGCCCAGAGGTCTATTTCCATGTTCCATGGCCAGCAGCGAATAGCCATATTTAAACCATGTAAATGGTGAGGTTTGGGGTAGTCTACCTGCTGACAGAAGAATGTCTCACCACTACAGGCCACTGCAAGTGGACTGATGTGTGTGTTAGAAAATGGTTTATAAAGAACTGTGTGCAAAAGCAGAGAAACTAGATGGGAGGTAGATCCTTCGTCCAGAGTTTCCATATCTAGCCCTCTACCTGCTGCAGTTAATCCAAGCTGAGGCAATGAGCATCACGGGACTGAAATACCTTTCTCTCGGTCTTCCCATTGGCATTAGCTTTGGAAAACAGTCAGACCATCACACAGGGAGGTAACATACCAGCAGTCATCCCTTGTGCTAATAGGGGACTAAGCTTTCTCCAACCAGTCCAACCTACCTTCAGTAACACAGGATAAATCTGCTTTCCAGTGCTTTTTGGCTCTTCCCTCTGCAACCACAGTCACTGGATAGATGGTTGAATGACTTACTCTTTATCCCTGAAAATAAAAATAAATCTCCTATATGTGTGTGTGTGCATGTAATCTTCCCTTTATAGCACTGCCTGAAGGCTAGCTCTGTCAGGCTTGAAGTCTTTAAGAAAATCATTTCTAGGATTTGAAGCCACCCCACTCCTGCTTACTGGGGTGTAGCAGACAACTGCTCTGATCTCATATTTCACTTTGCCTGGATTACATGTGGTATGAGTTCAGTAAGAAGGATCACACAAGTTCAGCAGTGTATTATGTTAGTTCAGCAGTGTATTATGTTATGTGCCAGACTTTAGGCTCTCTATTAGTTCATGAGAGTATATTTGTCATGGCGAACCAGTGATCTTAGTCCACTCCCAGTTATACTTGTGGAGCATCCCTGGATGAACATCACTCTTTAAAAAGGACAGTACAGGTGAGAAATATTGGGTTTCTCTTACCAGTAATTGTTATATACATTTATTTTATTCTTTCTTTTTTTTTTTTTTTTTTTTTTATTGAAAGAATTGATGTCTACATGGCACACAGCCATGCAGCTCACAACAAGCACAGGGTCATCCTTAGGGCCCCATGTTTATGGAGCCCCTGTTGACTCAGGCCAGCCAAATATTTCCCCCCACCATTTTACCACACCTGCAATGACTGCCTGGACAACTTCTTTTCCAGAAGGCATAAAACATACCTTTCTTTGACTTATACTATGGTTAAAAGATATTTGTGGGCAGCTACTGGAGCCTGGTACATTACTGCTGGATGAGGGCAAGGTTTATGGATCCTGTTCCTGTTCCAAAGCGTCCTGTGGTGGAGCTCAGCTTGGGCAGGATTTGCTCCTCCTGGCAAGGACATGGAGCACATAGAGAAACATGTGATAGCAGACAAGTCATTACAGAAATGATTTTGTTGCTATCCAGATAATGTTAAACTCCCAGGCTTGGATGCCAACAGCATGAGGACTTAGTTCTGCACATCAATACAAACAGACCATAAGGCCTATTTTACTTTTTTTTTGTTGTTGTTGGTAGGAAAAAGGCTGAAATCAAATGAACAGTTTCTCCATGTGCTGTAGCTCTCTGTGACTCTGTATTTCACCCTGACTGCAGGCAGGGGACCTGTGACATCTGTATCTCACAAGAGAGTGCTGGTTTGTGCCTGCTGAAGACCTTACTTTATCTCAGCAACTACGAACACAACCTTACCTTCTTCCAAAAATAACATACTCACACACTGACACACAACAGCCTAGGAGTTCTCTTGGATGGTTTGAATTTCCTGGCCATGTCTGGAGTGTGTTTTATTAGTAGGTTCCCTCCACAGCCCATTTTATTCTGATTCACAGGTGGTAGGAAGACCCAGACTTGCTCCCTTCCCTCTCCCTTACTAAGTCTTAACATTAGGAGACAAAAGATCTAGTAAGGTCAGGTGTGTGGGTGTAAGACAACAACAGAAATAAGAGAAACAAAAGTGAAACACAGTTTGAATATGCACTTTACAGGGCTGTTTCCCTGGAGCTTTTAATACCCCTTTTCCAGAATCCCTTCAGTATTTTCAAGCTGTAGAAAGAAAGCTCCAGAGTGAAACCCCAAATTAGAGATGACCCCATTGCACTAAAGAACTTCCTTTCTGTTTGACCTCTTTCTGTGGAGCTACATATTACGCACAGATGAAAATGCCTGGGATGGCTCTAGTTGGAGCCAAGAATGCTGGACACTTAAAAGCAATTTCCCGTCCCTGTTTCACACCTAATCAGGCCAGGGGTGTGTGTGAACTATGTAAATGTTGTTGATGGCACTTTGCTTTTCCAGCTGCAAACAGACTGGCTCCTACTGCTTGAACTAAGGGCGATCTGGTGTGGTTGTTGAGACAGATTCCTTATCCTTGGCCTGGTGTGGACACAACAGGGTACCCACACATATCCTTTTCCCCTCACCCTGATATTCACTTGGTAGACTTTCACAGGTCTCCTCCCATAGTGACATGTAGCTCTTTAAAAGATAAAAAATGGCTTTAAAGACACATTGTGTAAGAGACCACCTTACTACCTGCCTTGTCAGAGAACGATATTTTGCTTACTGTTAGATGAGAGCTGTGACTTGGGTCCACACAAATTTATCCCATAAGGTATTTTGAATAATGTAATGAAATAATAGGAGATTAAATCCAATTTCATGGGGAGAGGAGGGGTGAAAGGGGAGTTGGGAGAGTCTGAGGGAAAGGGGGAAAGGGGCAGGAACAGAAAGAAAGAAAGGATTGTATTTTGAGAGGTAGTTCCATACCTGTCTTGCCATTGATTTTTTATGGATACCACAGGCAATGGATTTAGAGATGAATGGCCAAGATTTTTTTCAGTGAGGGTTTATCTCCTTCATAAACTATTGAAAAATACTTTTTCTAAATAATCTAAGTGCAAAAGCTAGGAAGCGTCTGAGACCTAGACAGCACACAAAGTTAGGTACATCTGAACAGTTGCCTAAACAGATATGCTGTGCGAGAAGGTGACTAAACTTCAATCTTGGTATGTTACCTGTAAAGGTAAGGGTGAGTCTGGGATTTCTGGTGCTGTATTTATTTGGCTTTGGATTGGCATTTGGACTTTTCCCTGCCATATCCAGGGAGAAACAGTCCCACCAATTAAATGTGGATAAACTAATGATAGGGGAAAGAAAAAGGAAAAAAAAAAGAAGGAAGGAAGAAAGGAAGGAAGGAAGGAAGGAAGGAAGGAAGGAAGGAAGGAAGGAAGGAAGGAAGGAAGGAAGGAAGGAAGGAAGGAAGGAAGGAAAGAAAGAAAGAAAGAAAGAAAGAAAGAAAGAAAGAAAGAAAGAAAGAAAGAAAGAAAGAAAGAAAGAAAGAAAGAAAGAAAGAAAGAAAGAAAGAAAGAAAGAAAGAAAGAAGAGTACCAGAAATTAAATATTTTGGCCACTGAATGTTGTGGGACTAGAGTAAAAGTCTTCTAAACTATTGATAAGTTGTGGAATACTGCTTGAATCCTTGAGAAATATTCTTCAGGATGTTTTTACTATCACTTAGTCATTTAGGAGGCTAACTTGGATACTGGTTTGCTGAGGCAACATAGATGAAGCCCATCCATACACTATGAAATTTTGCCTCCAGACCTGACTTTAAGTGTCTGTTCCTACTGGAAGCTTGTCAAATGCATCTCTAAAAATTCCCTTTACTCCCTGACTACTTGTTGGGATAACTAAAGTATCAAGGGTGGAGTAGACCACACATTAGCTTAAAACTTCTACCGTGAGACTTTTTTTTTTCACACTGCTGGGTCCCAGCATCCATTTGTTTTCCTAAATAACATATATCTTGAGGCAGTTGGTACCATTCTGCACCCTCCTTTACTTTTGTTGGCAAGTTATGCTAGGCATCATTCTTCGAAGCTATCTTCTGGCCTCTCTATTTTAAAAGAAATTACTCTTCCATCATGAGACGCAACCCTTCCTTCCTCTGTTGACTGAGATTGTTGGAGCTAATGACTTCCTTCGGTGAGTAAGCTTAAAGAATGTCATAGGACTGCTGCTTGTATTTTATGCAATACCTTGCATTTAGAAATTTCACAGTAATTGATGCTCAGCTCTGAAAGTTTGAATAGCCATTTTTATCTTGCAGTTGAAATAGACTAAACCAGAATGAAAAAATCCTTTAAATGCTCATTGTAAAATAATAATAATAATAATAATAATAATAATAATAATAATAATAATAATAATAATAATAATAAATTTATCTACAACTATTGCCTCTTGCACTGGCCCCAGTTCTTGCAGTCAATAGTACAGCTTTGCCAGGTGTGAGTTCTTCTCTCTCTTGCTTTCTTGATGTCTCTTAGACTGTGGCATATTGTTGAGTCCTGTCTCTGTTCTTTTTTCACCTCTTTCTAATTCCCTGTTGAACTGTGAGGGGCAAGGAGCCAGCACCTGGCTCCAGTTTGGACTCCTTATAGTCATACTCCTTGCATGAACTAGAGTGGCCCTTAGGTTAGTTTAGTTTGGCAGAAGCAGGCTGGCCTTATCAAGAGGTAATACCAACTTCAATCCATTTTCACACACAGAATGCTCTGACTTGTGGACGTGATGTTTATCAGCAGTCCCCCAAAACCTGACTTAAAGTATTTTTCTGCAGCACCAAAGACCAAGCAAATGAGGACAGTGTTAGCTCAACACCTTAGCTTTAAACTTTTTCTGAATTGTAACTCCTTTGCATGTTTTGATTTTTGGCAGGTGTTCAGAGTCTTCATAGTGACTTTAAAAGTAGTGGCAACAGAAAGGGCACAAGATCCCCCATTTCCTCAGACTAGGCTTCAGGAACTCTGTCATCAGACATAGTGCCCATCCACCAATGACTTAAACATTCATCAGAAAAAAGATGCTGCCTCCTGCAGTCACTCTCAGCTCAATTTTCTTGTAAATCCTTCATGGATGCCCAAGACAGCCGTTGACTCCTAGGGATATTTTTGCTTGCTCTGCTCTGAAGGGACATGAAACCAGCAAACAGTGGCAAGAAATATGAAATCACAGCCAGAATATTTGAAATATTACAGAAAGCAGACTGATGAATCTGAAAGACTACATTTCCACCATGCAATAGTAAACATCAGTTTAACTGAGGTTGGAGAACAACCCAAGGACTTATTTTTAAGGGAGCTTTTGCTTCTGTTTGTGCAATTATTTGAAATGAACAAGTTACCCTTGGGAAACAGTGTACACTTGATTTAGAGATTTGTTTAAATGGAGTCTATCCAATTCCACCCCCAAATTTTAGGCAGTAAGATGGTTATTTGTATGCAGTGGTGTATATATCTAAATGTGCATTGCTGCACAGATTTCAAGGTCCCGAAGATCCACTATAATCTACTTTGCTGACCTCTTAATTCGCATTGGCCTGACACTTTCTTTATACTGAACAATAGCTATAATTTTTGATTCTGGGCAGTGTTCTAATATTGCAAGATACGTTTTCATTTTAAATTAGGAAGAGAAGACTAGTTCCTCTTTCTTTAACTAAATGGAAATGCATCTGTCAAAATGTTTTCCTTCAACTTTTTTTTTTTTTTTTTTTTTTTTTTTAAATTAAAATGAAATATTTCAGCATTCCTTGAAACTGGAATGTTTCACTTGGATTTACTGATCTGACCGGAAGTATTTTATTTGACATTGATTCAATGATAATCTGTATTTTTTTTTCACATTGCCACTTGGAAACTGCTGTAGTCCCAAGACTGCTGGTGTCATTATCACCTTTGGTACAGGTTTTATGGCTGCATTGTCCTTCCCATAATTCCATAAAGGCACTGTGCTATCTCCATCCTTGTGCATTTTCAAAATTGAGCAGTTTTATTCTAGCCTTAAAGTTCACCCCGAAAAGAAGTTATCCTTTGAAAAAACTGCTGGTTGAGAGACCACAAGAGATCTCTTCCAATATAAACTTTCCCATGATTCTGCAATTAAACGTCTGTGTAAGAGTACTGTATTTGCTCCTTCTACAGATCTGATAAATCTATTTTACAGACTTTGGTCCCATAATTGAGCTTCGCTAAGAGTATTCACATGCACAGATGCTTCTTTTGTTACACTCACACTTTCTAGCTGTACTTGTTCTGTACTTCTACTGGAAGGCATCAGTTCATGCTTCAAGAATGAGTACTTGAGACATGTTGCACACAGCTCCTGTTAGATTGACACAAGATGGTTTCTGCTGGCCCTAAAACACATGCAGGGTGTGCATGCTAAGAATGATGGAACCCCATTGTCTCCCAGTTTCTGCTCTGTGCTTCTCTCCCTCTCTTTCCTTCTTTCTTCTCAGTCATCTAGACATTTCAGTAGGGTATAGGAAAAGAGCAATCCCATAACTCCCCCTGCTGATGATGCCAAGTTTGCACCTATGAATCTGGCAAGAATGTGGCTGGATGATGTTGAGCCAGAGCTTTCTCTCTGGAGAATTTCCCAAAGTAATTCCATCTAATGGAACAAAAGCTCCAGAAAAATACCGTGTTTCTTATAAAACAGATGTTTTAATGCCTTGCCAGTGCCTAATAAATGGCAATGTATTCACACTGTCAAGGCTGTAAACTTAATAAATTACATTTAATACTGATATAAATACAGAAAACCACACTGAAACTAGATGAGAAAATTAATTGTCTCTTACATAAGAACAAAATGCTGGTATGGGCTTTCACCCAGGCACACATGGGTGTGTATCTGTATAGATCTGTATATACAAGTGAATGTTACCAATTAGCTTAACAGTTCTGGGTTACTCAGTCAAGACTCACCTGCAAAAAGAACAACAAAACAAAGCAAAACAGAGTTAGTAATGTCTGGAAGATTGGGTCATGTTTTGCAAATCACCTTAACATTGACAAATAGTTTTTACAATTCATCACATTCTTTTTAGCTTAAGCTGTGTTTGTATTGCAGAAGTAAAACAAGGACAAAAATATTTTAAGGTAAGTCTGATGGAGAAAAAAAATGGGGGGGTGTGCTCATTCATAGCCAGTACTTTGAGGGAGTCAATACTGATTGACTTCCTAAACACTTCTAAGTCCTGGCTCCTGAGACTAAATTCTTGAGACTGCTTCTCCATTATTTTGTGGTGTGTATACAAAGAAATAACAGTGACTGATAAAAATGGCTATTGTTCTGCCCAGCCTAAGACACTCCTGTTTGACGCTCATTTTATATGAATCACTGAAGTTTATTCAACCTCAAGATTAGACCAAGAGAAAGAGATCAATAAGCAATACATTTTATTTATTTATTTTTCATGCTGGAGCATGCTTGCTCCTGGTTATGTACAAGGGGTTGGTCATAAATTATATTTACAGTTCTCTCTGGTGCCTCCTGTGGTCACGGTGAAATTTGTGGATGATCTGTTTTAACAGCCACCTCTGCAAGCAGACTAAACCTTTCAGAGTCCAAGAAATTCTTTCTCATTGATTTCAGCACAATTTGGATGAGATGTTTCACATTTATGGGCCTAATTTTCTGCTGTTATTGATACCTTGGCAAAGTGTGTACCTAGATCTGTCTTTGTGGCCTGGGGGATATTTTATACCTGTTTGCTCTTGTTTAAAACCTCATAACAGCTGTGAAGCCATAAAAAATCAACTTCATCCCAAGTAAAAACTGGAATGCTGAAACTCAGCAACAGTTGTATAAGGGAGTAGAACATAGATCCTCTCCTTTGTCCCAAGACTTTGTGAGTACCAGTAACTCAGCATTTTCTTTGTCAAGGGCTTCCCCCTCCCTCTTGCTTTGGAATTTCCTCTTCTTTTGCTTTTGTCCAGGAATTGTCTTCTTACCTTCAGGGTGAGATAAGGTGCAGTTAATTGCTTTAGCTTTTGCTCTTTTAAAATCCACCTATATATTTTTATTTCTTTCCCTTGATCTATGGAATACATGTTCTTCGATGTTACAAATAAACAGTTCCTTGTTGCAAGGAAAGATGCTGTACTCTGGAGCCTGGTCCATGCAGCATGCTGTGAAATCTTTTCTGCTATCGAACAGACAGCACAGGTTTTCATGCTGGGTGAGAATTTGGCACTGTTAATGATCAGCATCACAGACCTGCTAAATTTTTTATGTTGCTCTACATCCTATTGTTTACATTACATCTTTCGCGTGAGCCTGAGCTAGGCTCTGCTCTTCTGTTTATGGGCCTGGATTCCTCAATGCAGTTTTCCAAAATTGTTGAGGTTGTCAGAGACCTCTGGAGATCATCTAGCCCAACCCAACTGGAACAGTTCGGTCAGGGTCATGTCCAGTCCGCTTCTGAATACCTCTAGGGATGGTGACTCCACAGTCTCTCTGGGCAACCTGTTCCAGTGTTCAACTACCCAGACAATCCAAAAAAAAAAAAAAAAAAAAAAAAAGTGTTTTCCTTTGTTTAAACAGAATTTCCAGTATTGTGATTTATGCCCATTGTCTCTTGCTGTCACGAGGCATTGCTGAGAAGACCCTGACTCCATCTTCTTTACTCCTCCCACATCAAGTGTTTATAAACATTGGCAAGATCCTTCTGAACTTTCTCTTCTGCAAGCTAAACAAACCCAGCTCTCCCAAGATGCTCCAATCTCCAAATTACCTTCATGGACTCTGCTGGACTGTTTCTACTGTTTCCATGCCTCTCATGTCCTGAAGAGCCCAGCACTGTACACAGCACCCCAGACCTTTCTCAGTGGTTCTGTGTAGAGGAGAAGGAGCCACTCCTTTCACTTGCTGGCAGAAGATTAATCTGTGGTGAGGGCACAGCTTTCAGGAAAGTAATTTCAAAGGGCCTATTTCTCTTCACAGATTATAAAGGAGGCTTAGGGCTGTAGCTTGAATGGAGACATTTAAAAAACATACATCTCTTTGCTCATAGGAAACTCAGCCATAAGCTCTCATGTCTCTCTTGCACAAAAAATATTGTTGTTCACTTTGATTATCAGTTCTCTGGAGCTTCTTCCAGTGAATCTCTGCAGCACCTTCCTTGACACAGCCCTCGTCTCAGTGTTGGTCTTGGGTACTGCCACACGAGGTAGTAGATGAAACTACCTCTTTCTGTTCAGGAAACCAGCTGTTTGCCATCTTTAAATAAAAGCGGTGTAACCATGTAAACAGAGCTGGGATTTTTGCTTGATTGCAGCAATATGCCCATTGGTTGTTTTTCCTATTAACCTTCCAGTGATGGAGCAAAGAGATTAGGAAATGAGCTACATGAAAGAATTCTGAATGATATTCCCTATCAGATCTGGCTGTTCTTGAGGTATGTTAGAAATGAGGTTTTCAAAAGGGGGGAAAGTTTTTCATCAGAGTCTTTTTAAACTTGGAATTCACAGATCAAAATGAATGTGTGTTGCTCCCTCTTTCTCTTTCCAAAGTGTATCTGAATAAAAGCGGACATGCTGACCTTGGAAGTTATCTCCTTCTGTTTCTGAAGGAGATGAGAGGCAGAAGGAAGAGGTTAGAAGTGCGAGTGCTTTGGGGTTTGGATGCTGAACTCTTCAGCCTTGTGTTGCAACAGGTTCGCTAAACAACACGAGTGATGAAAAATAGCATTCTTCTGCTCACAGCCCCTTTATCACCCTTCATATCTGACAACAGGACTGCGAATCACAATGAGCTATTAACAACTAAATAGGATAAAGGGTGACCTGATGAATCCCATGGTGCTGGAAAAAACCTTGAAAAGCATCTGAGACTTGGCTTGGTGCTAACAGCTGCAGATAACAACATCTGTACAAAAGGATTGTGTCAAAAATAACCAATATTAAAAAAGACATTAGTTTTAAGCAAACTTAATTAATGGCAGGCTATGTTTATTTCACTTTCCATCCTGCCTTATGATATGCCTTTATTCAAAATCCAGACAAGCTGATAGAAAGACTTTTAGTAACTGCATCGTGTGGACCCTTTGACATATCTGGCAAACCAGACAGTGCCAACTGTGGCAAATGTTGCATTGCCACAAGGAAAACACTGAGCATACTTTGCAGGTCTGACCAAAGCAAATCTGCCACTGGATGGGTCAGAAACAAGGGATACAATTTGATTTAAACCGAGTTGAAAGAACTATCTTACAGACTGAAAGGAAAATGTGTGGAGCTAATAAAAGAGACTGTGGATTCCAGGTCCGATCAAAGGGACTGATGAAAAAAATATGCTCTGGATACAGTTTAGTTTCCTTAAAAAAAAAAAAAAAAAAAAAAAAAAAGTGTCTAGTGGTTTATTTTATATATATTCTTAGATATTTCAAGTCTCACTCAACAAGTATGAGTCTCCTGAGTGCTGGAATAGGTTTATATGGAAAACTCAGACAACTCCTTTGAAATGATCTGAAACTCTTATGTTGAGGGAACTGAGTCACATGTTGGTTTCCAGCAGCGTAGGGGTCTATGTGTCAGCTCTGTGTACATGGTTGTGTTACCCACATTCCAGTGCCTAGTGTCATTTGAAACACACTTAAGGCATCAGAAACATCCGTACTGTACTATCCTCACTGTGCTCAAAGATGGAACAAAGGAGCCGGAGTAGACTTTTATACTTCTGGAGTAGCAGCTGTAGGTTATAAGGAATATCTGGGCATTTCAACTGTCATTAGACATCTACATGTGCGGAACTGGAATGAGACTAAGGTGTAAGGTTACAGTCAAGGAAGAACCTAGTCAAGAAAAAAATATAGGTGTCTCAACCTCAGGGACAAATCTCACCTTCCCTGCTTTTGAATACTTAATAAAAGAGGTTTGTTTGTTTGTTTTAATTTGCTTAATAGTGACAGTCAACCTGCATGTGAAACTGAATTTCAAGGCTCACCAGGTAGCATACTCCAGGATCTACGGGGAAACAAACCAACAAACAAACAAACAAAATTTCTTTTGTGCAAAAGTTTCAGTACAGTGCTGCTGCAATAGCAGGATGCATAGGTCGATACACACAGACAGGCTGAGTGCATTGCAAAGACAGTCTTGTACAGCATCCTAGCCTCTTCCAACCCAAACCCAGTACTGTCATAAACCTGTACAGCAAAATACTGTCTTCCTCCAAACTCTTAATGTCTCAATTGATTAGGTACTTGCAGTTGATTAGGTACTTTTACAGTTGTAAAATTAAATGAAGAGGACAGTTCCCAAAGATTTCTTTCAGGACTGCTACTAGTGGTTTAATTGTAAAAATGAGGGAAGTAAATTAACCAAAAGTTTATTAGCACAATGGTGGAATAGGTGTCTACATATAGTTGTAGACAAATACATGGAATGATAGCCAAAAGAGATAGATGCCATAAGAAACAGGTGAAAATAAGAAGAAAGTAAGGGAAACAGCCCAACATTGAAGTCTTTTTATCAGGTTTAATCTGTCTGCAGACATTGACACTCAGGGCATAAAAAATTGGAAGAGCTGCTCAATATGTTCCTAATTGACATGAAAAGCTCAGACATTTCAAAGTAGTTTCCCAGCTTCAACATGGAAACATTAAAATATGCTCATTATATTTTTATCAAGATTTTAATGGATCTAATTTTCTATGCTCCTTTAAAAATGCTGGAAAATGTAATCTGTGGAGACTGTCAGTTATTGTTGTAGTTATTTCTTCTATAATGTTATGAAAGAAAATAAATATTAAAATCCACAAGAGAAAAACAAATAACATTTTTATGAAGAAGGTATTCATTTTGAAATTCTATTCATATTTAAAACAATCTAGTTCAAAATACTGTACCTGCATGTATAAATAGACTTGAAAGAGCAACAGAAAACTTAATGCAAAATTTTGTTTCCCAAAGGAATCCAGATGACCTTTGCTTGTTCTATGTATTGGACTGGGTGTCCAGGTGCTATTTTTCATTATTTGTGGTAATGAAATTTAAAATTATGTGTTGTTTTTGATACCAAAAATCCAGAAGATATTACATAATCCATGGATTTGAAAGTGTTTCTAAAGCAGACAAATGGCAGAAATGTAAATAAACTGTTATTATTATTATTATTATTATTATATTTTTACTTTTTCTGTTTCACCACATCTTTTCTCTTAAAAAGCAAACAAACAAACAAAATGAACAAACCTAAAACACAGAGCAAAAGTTTTACACATGATGGTCCTTTTTATACTTTTTTTCTATGTATTCTCCCTCTTTGATCCTTCTCCACCCCTTTCCCCTGCACACCCTCCATGGGTTGCAGGTCTCTCCTGTTTCTGCACCCTCCCTGTCCAGCATCCCCTAGCTTCACATCTTACCTGCTGCAAAGTCTAGGTTGATCTTCCTTGAAGATCCATTCTGCTTATTGTTCCCCTTTCTTTATCTCTTATCATCCCAATCCAGAGATCCTCTCTCAGACAACCTTGCTTGAATCAACATTCCCACATTCTGCTTCCTTCTTTATCAGTGAGTACAACTGACCAGGTTTGGTTCCCATCTTATCATCCCTTTGTGGCAGTTGAAAAACTCCTTCGCCAGATACTCTTAAAGGAGCAGACAGTTTCCTACATACTCTTACTGCTAGGGATGGGATCCATCTGAACAAGTTAATCATCATTTGTAATTGAGGGAGATTTAAACATATGATTTGTCCAAAACAGAAGGCTGAATTGAGACAGATGAATCAGGCCACAGAAGCTGTAGTTTTTCTCTGTTGTATCTTTAGGGAGAGCCAAGACAACAAGCTCATCTCTAGAGGTTTTCCTTGTAAAATTAGACAAGTTGAATCCCATCTTTCTTTCAGCCCCTTGTGGAAAAACAAAACAAAACAAACAAACAAAAAAACCTTCATGGGTGTTAAATACAAGAAGTCTTCAAAAGAAGTCTGTCATACTTGTAGTATTGTCCCTCACAGAAAACTGGAAATAACAGTAACCGTGATTTTAAAGTGACGAGAATTTAGCACTGATAAATGGCTCCATCATTTAACGTGAATAAATATCTTCCCAACCCATTCATCTGGAATTTGGACAAACTTTGATTCACTCCTTAAAGGTTATTACTGTGAAATTTCTTGTTGTGATATAAAAATGGAGGTGAGTGCAGGAAAAGGATCTTAAATTATAGTCGTAATTCCCCAACTCCCCACCCCCATTTTCTTTCTCCATCTGTATAAATGAGGAAATCTGTCTGAAAAAAGAGACTAAGTTACACAGTCCAGGATGACCTATAAAACTTATTCCACATCTTTAACAACAATAACAACAACAAAAAGGACCCTTTCCAAGCAGTTGAAAGTGGACATATTCATCCAGGTCCTGTTCCTCATGCCCTTTCTTACAAACGTCATCTCAGGAACACAGGGAGTGGATGAACTTATGTAAAGAAAATGGATTGCAGAGTTAACCCATAGTTCATAAGCCTTCGTTACTGGCAGGAAAACTGGAATCTCTTGATTGCACCTCTATTAATCAATTTAATGGCAATACAGTCATGCAGTTGGTTATGAGGTCACCTTAGGTTACTAGTTGAAGCACGGAATGACCTCAGGCCTTCCTAAACCGCTAAGGGGATTTTGGATAACATAATTACATGTGTTCATTACATTTTGGAGAAATTCAAGGAGGGACAGGTAAAAGGGAAGGGTGAGCTGTGCTCCTTGTCTATTCGTTTTGCTCTTATTCTAATTTGTTTAAACACCTGTTGAGTAACTGAAAAGCTTTCCCGTAACTAGAACTAACATGGCAATTTTTCTCTGGAAAACAGGAAAGGAACAGCTTGGAAAACAGACAGTCAGCAGCATAAATCTTATTCATTCCAATATCTCAATGGGTGTAGTGCTCTTTGCCACTAGTACGAACTCAGAACTTTGAGTTTAATTTTAGATGTTCATTTGTATTGGGTCAGTTCATGTATAAATGCTGTGACAGAGTCCTGGCAGCAAACTGTTCTCCATGTTCTGCTAGATTAATTGTAGTCTAAGATTTTTACTGGTATAAACACAATTTGGACTTCAATGCCCTCATTTTCTGGATGTTAGCTTTCTTACCTCATTTTAAGAAATACTTTAAAATAGCTATATGAGTCTTTGTTTTATTTCATAAATGTGCAAACAGAACTTGAAAAGGTATGTATAACTTCTTAGCAAATTAGGATCTAACCTTACAGGCTTGTTCAGTTTGTTTTTAGAAGAAATAAAGTAATCCCTTTGAAATCACTGTGAGGTTTCTTTGGATAAATATTTTGGGGTGTGGTCTTTTATTAGAAAATGTTTTCTACTTAGCCACCACTTCTATAAAATGAAATTTCCCTAGAAGTAGCTAGTGGGAAAGAAATATTTAAGGCTATCTTTCCAGGCTTCACTTAGATTGGGAAAGATCCTTGACACAAGCATCTCATCATTGGATTTATTTGCACTAGTGGGAAAAAGTTGGAAATATGGTCTGTTTTGATTTTTCCTGTTAATATAATTTTCCCTGTAAGTACCACAGGGAGCCTACAGAAAGGTTTCTTTATCTGTTTCACATGAAGACACACAAATCTGAGGGGAAAAATATAAAACAAAGCATAGATTAGTTTCTGTAGTATTGACTCAATATTTTCCGTTGAATTATTTTCCACTTACTATAATTTAAACTAAGCTTTAAATTTTCCGCATCATTATATATTCCACCATTTGATTAATTTACTTTGTTGTGAGCACAGTGATGTATGCTTGTGGCTTGCAAAGCAAAGAAAAAAAATAAAGTAAGTTCCTTGTTTTCATATAGACAGATCTTAGAAGTCAGATCTTAATGTCAACATTTCTACTAATTTTGCTTGCATCTTCTGTGGGATCTATAAGCCATATCAGACTGCTTTGAGAACTACGTAATTTGAATGATAATGCCTGTCCATGCCATACTAATGGTGTGCAAGCAGACAAAAACTGGCTGTATATGTCAGAGCAACCTGTACGAGTTCAATCTCTCCCATACAGTATGCTAAAGTACAGAAGGAAAAACCAGAAGAAATTCAGAAAGAATATAGAGTTACTTTCCCCCACCACACCCTCCCAGCTTTCAGCAATCAACTTTATAGACTTCCTCAGAAAATCATGTTTAAATCTCTGCTGGATTTCTCCCCTGTGATGTGGCCTAGCCCTGTTTCAATGCGTTGCTGCTTTTCCTTTCAGAACATCTGGAAGCAAGAAAAGCAAGACGTCTTTTTTTTTTTTTTTTTTTTTTTTTCTGGAGGAGTGTGAAAAGGGGCTGCCTTTTGTCTCCTGATCATACTGGCCATTGCTAACCTGCCAAATGTGTTGAATTGCCAAAAAGATTTTCAGAACCCACTTGATTTATACCTGTCTCTGTAATGCTGATCCACCTCTGTTTCCTTGTCCTTGAATTAAACTATATTTAATTAGCAATTATGCAGTTTCAAGCAAATTGAGAATTATAAGCTTGATATCTCTGATTTTAAGAGAGTTTACGTTAAAAAAAAAAAAAAAAGTTCCAACTGCTTAATAATTTTAACAGCTTTAGCAAAGAAGAGTGACCAAAATAAGCATTATTCAATAAGTTTAGAAATCTTTTACAGATTGAAGGAAATTCACAGGTTATGGTTTTACAAGGTAAACCTCCAATTTGATTATATAGCACTCTGCTTCCCAGACTCCCTTCCACATGAACTCCTAGGGATGCTTAAGCAATGTGTCAGGTCAAATTAAATTCACCTCTAAATATCCCTTCATGTCGCAGTAGGCACAACACTCCACTGGAGCTACCACTGAGGCTTCTAAGAAGGGGAAACACCCAGCCGCGCTCAAGCAAGAGCTGTCATCCCAAATCCCCAGAGGACCACGTGGGATTCATCTAATTATGATTCATTGTTCATCATGATTATCTACAAGGAACACACAGCTATACCTGAATGTATGTTTCCTCTTTAAATTCAGGGAATGGTGAAACAATCCATTCAAGGCAATCTGGGGTGCAGTTCATCACTTTATGAAATTTTTATAAAAAACTGTTCAGAACTGATCAGTAAAAGCAGATATTGTTCTTTAGTAGATGTAAAGTAGCCATAGCCTTGCTGTGAGTACTCGCCTTGCAGACATGAAAAGTAGGATTTTTGCCCAGACTACCACCCCAGGTGACTATTTTGGATCCAGCAGTTCTGGATTGCCTCTGTTCCTTCCCTTTCATCCGTCTTTCAGCACTGGAACTTTCAGAGTCATTCTGGCTGGTTTGTACCTGGATCTCCAGCTAAAAAGCAAAGTGATCCCTCCTCCATTCCTTTTTCCAGGCTCTTTTCCAGAAAAAAAAAAAAAAAAAAAAAAAAAAAGACGATCGGGCTATGGAAGGATCCAACCATCCAACCACACACCACGAGCCATGATTACTGTTCTGTCACATATCCCAGACAACTAATCCAGTTGTCTCATTATATATATGTCTCTTCCATATAGGATTTATTGTCCCTCTATTATGTTCCTTATAAGGCACTTCCCCAGAAGACTTCTTTAGAACTCTTCCTTTTGTCCTTGAGTTTATTCTGCCACTTGAAAAAGGGTCATTTCATGCACTGCCCTTTTCTTCCCAGCATGTTTTCTGGTAAACTGCTTTTATCCCTCAGGTGACAATCGCCTGCAAGTTCTGGTGTAAATGCCAATGGGGTCATGCTAGAAGCAGTCTGCCATGTAGTTAGCACAACACAGTACTGTGACCTGGGACTTCAAGGGTCAACTTCCTAAACCCTATCACTTGATCAGTTTTACAAAGATCCTTACAGCTGGTTCAGTATACAAAATGGATATCTGGCATTTATCTAAGTATAGGGGGAAAAAATAATAATAATTAAAAAAAAAACAAACAACAGTCTGATTCAAATCATCCTGCAGAAATGCACTGTAACATTATATGGTAATATTTTATGTAGTAAAACTACTGTAACTAGAGACTGAATTTGCTATCAGTTAGTGGCTTCTTACCAACATTTTTTCCAAAATTTTAATCAAAAGACCTAGATATACCACTCCATGTTAAAGTCTATCCCCTGTGGATATTTTCTTGATTAAGTAAAGTCATTTTTAGCTCAGCTCTTGGCAAAAGAAAAATCATCTGAAACTATCGATCACAGACAGCTGAACAAGTTAGAAAAATGTTTGGACAAAGGCAGAAGGCAATAATAATAAATTGCATCTGGGTTGATAACCTCCTTGCCAACATCTTCAGCCAGATGGAATCTTAAATGGCAGTGATATGAAGCTCTGTGTACTCAACAGTTACTAAAACTTAGAGCAAAACTCATGCAGAGTAAATACTGGAAAAGCAACTTCTTTGATCAATTTCATTTAATTTTATTTCATTTAATTCTATTTCATTTAATTTCATTTTCAAATTTCATTTAATTTTATTTTTTTGTCCATCAGACGGAGAATGGACATTGTACAAGTATTCTGTCATTTATGCCCTGGGTCACTGACAAACTTGCAGTACAAGTCAATGACACCCTGGTGGCAATGGGATTTAAATATGTTGCAAACCGCTGCATGGTTTCGTTTAGGCTCTAAGTTTAAACCCTTTTAAAGCCTTTTCATCAGGATGTGCTTATTATCTGCCAAAATCTCACAAAAAGGAACAAAAAGGTTTATAGCACAAGGTAAAACCTTCCTAGAAGATCTATCCCTTTCCTCTAACTATGACTGAACCGTTTTCTCCTTTCCCACCTACTCACCTATTCATTGATCCATCTTCTTGTGCTTTTCATCCACAAGTCAGAGTAAAGTTGAGGCCAGCTGAGATCAATGGACTTCCCTGTGTTGTTGCAGTTTCATACGCTTGGTTCAAGCCAAGTTGACACTTAAGGGTTTTCCCTGCACAGTGGCTCTGGCCTCTAATGCCTGATTTCACATGCTGCACACCTGCAGCTGCCATTCACCTTGGAAATAGTAGTGGATTTTTAATAACTACTAGGAAAATGCCTGTTCACTCTGGCATCCCCACCCAGTTCAGACTGGAAGGTAGTATAGCTTATGGAATCTGACCATGTGCAAATAAAAATAAGTCCAGAATAGTCTAAATTTTAAGTCCATGGTTTAATCGATTATGTATTTCAATTATTTAATATAAACTGTTTAATTCAACATGTTTGTTTTCTTTTTCTAAGGAGTTTTATGAAATGATACTGGCAATCCACTACATAAGCTATGGTTGTGTGTGTGTGTCTGTGGAGATGTAACTAGCATCAGCACATGAACTAACACAAGCTACAACATAAATCCAACAGTAAATTGAGAAATCTGGTAACCACACATGTTCAAGTGTTTGTTTTTATTTGTTCGCTTGTTTGTTTGCTTATTTGGTTGTTTCCCTTCAATATAAAGCTACATTTCTTCAGATGTGGAAGACCATTAGCACTACAGTAAAAGCAAGTGCCTTGCAATTTCAACAGGCAACTGCAAATGAGCAGCAATATGCTTGGTGTAGCTGTTCACAATGCTTTAAGTTTTATAACCAACTGATCCATGATACATTGCCACAACTGCCAGTAACAACTGACCTCTGAGATAAAAACTCCCTGGTCTAATTTTAAGGTCAATGAGTTTTCTTTTTAAATCCCATTTGGTTTAATCAAAAACATGTCTCTTTTCAGCTAAATTAACTCTCCAAAAAGGGCTAACATACAAAGAGAAATAATAATAAATTATTATTATCATCACTATTGTTATTTTTGTTTTGTGGGGGTAATTACGTCATGCCTGTTCTCATCATGATATCTGATCAAAAATGGTCCTAAGGTGACCAAGAATAATCTGGATTGTTTCTCTAACACTGATTAGGAAGCCTGGAAGAGGGTGTGGGCAAGGATTGCCTAAGCAGGAGGTATATGCTGAAAGAGAAAAACGGTATTGTACGTGTTGTGGACTGTGGGCTGAATTTGGCCTGCTAGAATGATTCAAGCAGCTCTTACCAGATCCCTGGCACCTTTTTTCTGTTTCTCCTTCAGCACGTCAACAAATTCATCTGTCACAGGACCTGAAGGTTCACACCTCTACCTCCACAACAAAGTGAAGGACAGATCTATGCCAGGAGTGCATGCATGTATCCACACACCTGGTGGATGGCATGCTGGTCTTGTGATATCACCAAAATGACACTTTTCACACCACTGGCAACACTTACACCTGAAGAGACATCCTTCCAGCCATGTGGAGGGACAAGATGGACGAGCGTGTGCTCCAGGGATATAACAGCAACTCTGTTTTTATTGGGTAAGTATGATCTGCAGGATCCTTACTGTAGTTATTATTGTTATAACTTTGCAATGTACATTTCTTAGCAAGGTTTCCAAGGAGCATGAACACATAATGAAAAGGTGCTCCATGTTTCCAACAGGGCACAAGCTGAAATAAAGGCGAGGGATCTGCTGGACAGCTGGAAGTGTGAACAGACATGGACGGACTAGAGCTGGGATTCATCTTCCCCAGCCAACACTTCCATCTCATCTGGTCACCTTTGTCTCCCTTTATAATTCATGGAGATACAGCTAAAACATAAAAGCAGTTTAAGTTGCAGTACATCTTATCTTAAATATATCCAAAAGAGGTCTGCTGAATCACACCCAAAAGTGCTTGTTTCTCTCCTTTGACTAGGACAGGAGGCTGGGATGATGGTTTTAAATGTCTATACATACAGTGCAGACATATGTCTGTCTTTGATCAGCTAAATCCTACTGTATTGAGTAGTACAACAGCTATTACATCAGAAAACAAAGGAGTGTTGTAAGGGAGGTTTTGAAGAGAGATCAGTGTGAGATCTTTAAAGATGTTTTAAAGAAGTTTGCAGGCAGCTCCTCTTGTATTATGGAGAGCATGTCAGAAACTGCATAGGCACTCTAAAAATGCAGAAAACAAGACATGGAAATGGGCATCACAAAATGACAGAAAGCAAGAAGAAGCCTCCCAATACTAAATTAAGCATAATACCAGGACTGCGTAGACGTGTATAAAACCAAAAGTCTCAGTTTCTTTCCTGATTATACATGACAGTGATAATAAACAAGCACCTGTAAAAACAAACAAACAAACAAAAAAACTAGATCAGTAAAGTTAGTGCAGGAAAATGAGAACAGTGAAATAACTGGACGTTAAAAAAAGAAAAAAAAAAAAAAAAAAAGACACTTTTAAGAACTGTGTATTCCTCCATGTTTCCTGCCTGAGACAGGGTTTAAAGTGAAAATATGTATTTCTTTTTGTCTAGAGAACACACAGTACTTTACAAAACTTTGGCTTAATCTTTAGCTCCTCTAAGTCAGCTTCGCTCCCCTCATAATGAGGGCTGTAATGTTAATTGACACCAGCTGAAAATCCAGTCCTTTAGGTACAGCTCCTTGGAGATTCATTGTGCCTCTGGAGTTCAAAACCAAGCAGTTTTTTTTGTTTGTTTGTTTGTTTGTTTGTTTTTGTTTTTGTTTTTGTTTTTCCCATGGAAAATACTGATTTTTGGTAAAAAATCATCCAGCTGAAAAACTAAAGCTTTTGGCTAAAGTCTGAAAATACACATTTGGAAAATGCTGCAGCAGTTTCTCATTGGATTGTAGTACTAATATTTTCTGTACCCACTCACTTCCCTGGACCAGAAAATACCTTACACTCTTCCTCCCTGTAGAACATCATGAGAATACTTTGTGCTATGGCATTATGGGAGATGTAGTCTCACTGAAAAAAAATGGCCTGAAGCAAGAAGGGGAACTTGAGGTACCAAAAATACAGTTCCCACAAGGGCCTACTGTGCTTTGTCCTTAGGAACATTTGTGGTCTTTAGGTATTTCCTTTTACTGCAAATATTGAAATATGCCATGGAAAGCAAACACTTTTTGGAAGGATGAAAAAATTCTTTTGCCAAGAATCTTAATATTCTATCAGAAAGCATTTTGAGTGGAAACATTTCCATCAAGCCACAGAGGCTTTTTTTGAAGAAGATACTGTAGAAAACATTGCTTAGCTGATGATGAGTATTGAGATGTCTTCTAAACAAATATCTGTGATAAAAGTATTGTAATCAAAACTGCCTTTAGTTCAGATTACATTATTGTATTATGTAATTATATATATTTATTTTATTGTATTGCAAATCGGAAGTTGAAAACTGTAAAGACATATTGTCTAGATTTCTTTCATCTTTCTCGAGTAATATCTTCAAGGGGAGGATAAACTTCTCGAGTTTTATTGCTCTGTACAAGTTAGGCTATCGGTGATTAACAAGTGTGGTCAAACTGTCCTTCCTTGTGGCCTTGATCATTAAGTGGAGAAAATGTAAATCACTTTATTGGCAGCAGTACTGAAAATGCACAGCACTTCCTATACGCTTCTTCAGTCTGCTCAAATTTGTGTCTGACTTCAGATGTGTTTCAGATTAAACTATATTAGACATCACAGTCATCATGATAGAAACAAGTATATTGTTTTAGTTAAAAAAACAAAAACAAAAAACTAACAAACAAAACCAGTAGATTCTGTTTCCTTTACAGATCTCCTGGTCATTTCCATAATATAAATAAATAAAAAGATTACCAGAATATCACTATTTAGGAAGAGTACTGAAAAGTTATCATTCCTACATTTCCCTCAGTCTTCTTCTAAAAATGAAGATGCAAATTGACGTCACACCATCATTTTACTCTGACAGCAAAAAAAGAAAAAGATTCCAGTAGTTACTGAAATAGGTCTTTGAACATGATTCATGATGTAAAATGTAGACCGACCTTTTTGAAAGAATGGCTCAAACATGCTTGCCTAGCAATGCTGTGAATTCTGTGCTGTTCACAAATTACAATTTTTTGGGGTGTCATATGTCTGCAACGACCAGGAGCATTTTTTTCAGCGTAATCCAGAAAATGGTGTTGCCATTCTATTGGTACCCCCTGGGACTACTGTTAATAGTTTAGGTGAACAGGCCAAGCTGGGACATAAATCCTCTGACTGCTTGGGCTTTCCAAGTGTTTTCCAGCCAAGATGAGATTACAATGTTATGGCAGTACATGATGTTTTGTCCATAAGTAACCAAGAAGTCACTCTCCTTGGAAACTGGTGTACTAAGACTCACATGAATTCTGCACAGGGTGATTGAATCACTCTGTGTTCAGAGGAGACCTCTGCAAGTCATATTTATATATGCCTATATTAATATTGATGGATGTTTATCTCACTTTCTCATAAAGACATCCAGTGATGAAAATCCCACATCCTTTCCAGGAAACTCATTCTAATGTTTCCCACTCTTCAGCAGCAGAAAGATCCCCTTAGTATCTTGTGAGAGAACAATATTCTCAAAAGACCAGTGTCTGGAAGAACTGTGTGAAAGAGGGTGTGTTTCTTGATTGCTTTCAGTGTCTAGGAGGCAAAGAGAGGAGTATTTTTATTGCAGTGTTTAAGTAATCCCTTGTTTGCAGTCTGTATAGGATTCCTGGATATGTAAACTATCTTCCATTTACCAGAAAAACCACCCACAAAACCAATAAGCACTAATTAATTTCCACATCTCATAACAGTCAACTAACCTGATTAAGGGTGTCCACAGTTTAATAAGGGCCTTTATGGTTGCTTTTCAGTCTGGCAGTGATATGATTCTTTGGGAATCACAGCACAGAAATCAGTCCATGTGGAAGGGCTGTATCACTCCAGAACTACTTGAAAGTTTGCTGAACTGAGATGGAGAATAGCCATGAAGTTATAAAACATAGGGTTACTTCTTCCAGGAAATATCCCAGGACAGAATAAACTGATCAATCAGCACTTTCACTATGATCCGGTGAAGAATAATTCTCTCTTTCCCAGTTTCCCTCTGACATTCATAAAGATTATAAAGAAATGACAAGATTCAGGATAAGGGATGAGGTCATGAAAACCCTGCAAAACCCTCTCTATCATAACCACTGACTCAGTAAGTTGTCTTCTTGGAGAAGCCCAGCACCTGCCTCTTGTTGGTTTTAGGAAACCACACGGGCTGCCAGGGTCTGACAGCAGCATCCCACTGGTGTCCCAGGTTGTCAGGATATTGTTCCCTCTTCCATGCCCAACTGGATAGTTGTTCTCTGGCCTCTCATTTCCTGCCTCAGAGGAGAAGACGTCAGATTGTTGGGTGGGAAAGGGAATTAGTGTTAAGCAAACCTAATCTACAGCACAAACCTTGTTCCGTGGGTTCAAAGAGCATGTCAGGGAGTGTTTGGGACACAGTGATAGCTCCAGAATGGCCCCAGACAGGCCTGGTGTACTGCCTACCACAGCAAAACACATTGTGGCCCTGACAATGCCTGCCACCATTACATGACAGGGGATGGATATTGTGCTGTCGGTTGCAACCTGAAAACTTTTCCATTTGTAATCCCTGACATATATTTCTACAATTCCCATTTGTGCCTGTCAGCTCTGTTCATTATATTCCTACAGTGTGTCTGAGAAGTGAAGTCATTACTCCTCTTTCACTTCTTGCTGAGAAGCTTTTTCTCATTGCGACAAGGCACTTTTATGTTCTCCCTTTCCATACAGATATGCTGCACATGCTGGTCACACTTAGGAGAGACTGGACATCCAGCACACAAGTACCCAATTCCAGGCCAGAAAAGTAAGGTCTCAATTTCTTGCACATTAAGCATGGGAAAAACCTTGCTGGGATATGTTGTGGTCCTATGGGGTATCTGTAAGGAAAGGTGAATTCATACATAGCAAAGAAACACGGAAGGGCTGATAGGATTCCCTGGGAATGGAAAGGCAATTGTATGGAAGAATACAGTAATTTTATTTTTGTTTTGTATAATCTATTGGTACTACTACAAGGCAGTCCAGGGTTTGTTCATAAGTAAATTACAGCATTGAAGAGGAAAACATGACAATATATAAACAAATGTTTGTTTAAACTGATCATTATTTAATGTAGGGTAGAAATTAAAAAAATAAATAAATAAATAAAAATAAAAATAAAAATAAAAATAAAAATAAAAATAAAAATAAAAATAAAAATAAAAATAAAAATAAAAATAAAAATAAAAATAAAAATAAAAATAAAAATAAAAGCTTTCTAATAATGACAGGAGTCAGTTCCTGGTAAACAAGCTAAAGATTAAAAAAGCGTATGATGTATTGTGTTAACAAGGGTCAGGCAGAGAAGTCCAAAGATTTCCATTTTAATTCTGTGGTCTTGTCAGAATAACTTTCAGCTCCCCTTCGTATGACCACTTCACAAACTGAGGTAAGTGATAACTTGACACAACTGATAAAATATAACCAAAACAAAGAGAAAACATATTTTTAAAAAAAGGGAAGGAGTCCACTGACCCTGACCCTTGGACCTATGGACTTACACAGAGATCACAGAATCACAGAATCATCTAGTCCAACCTCTGATCTAACACTAACCAGTCCTCTACTAAACCATATCATTAAGCTCTAAATCTAAATGTCTTTTAAAGACCTCCAGGTATTGTGACTCAACCACTTCTGTGGGCAGCCCATTCCAATGCTTAACAACCCTTTCAGTAAAGAAGTTCTTCCTAATATCCAACCTAAAACTTCCCTGGTGCAACTTTAGCCCATTCCCCTTCATCCTGTCACCAGGCACCCTGCTGGTGAGGTCATTTTATGACCTACTGTCATGCTCGGTTTCTCCTTCGCACAGGGAACAGAGGACCCTCACTGCACCGTGACATTTTTGAGTCTGTTAGAGTTATCTCATAGTGCAAACAAAAGACTATCTGGAAAAACTTGCATTTATTGGCAAGACACAGAGTTAAAGTAGACTATTATCAGTTTACTCCACTTGCATTTACCCTTAATACCAGGAAAACCTCAGTCCAGGAGACGGCTCCTGAAATCCTTATTCAGATTTGTGGATCACTCCAGACCAAGCACCTCTGGCTAACTCATTGGTAAACTTCTCTTTCAACATACTGGAGTTTGACTTGGAAGCTGGTCTCTGTTCTGTTAGTCTGGTGGTATAAGATACCTAAAACTGCTATTACTTTTTCCATCTGTGAATCTTTTCTGATTGGCCAACGGCCTTTCTATCTGCAGCAGTGACAAGTTTTGGCAGGGCTAATTCCAGAGACTGGTTTGGGGTTTGTTTAGTTTTGGGAAGGGGGTGAAGTATGCACACTGAGGAATGATAAACTCTTTTTTTGATTGACAGCTTAGGAAAAAATCTAAGCCAATCTCAAAAAAAGAATTTGCCTGGGGTGGTGGCACTAACCATTGTCTTCTGCCAGAGCATCTCTGAGCTTGCATTACCGATAGAGGGTGGTCAGGCATCCTGCAGAGCATTTTCATGCCCAAACTTAACTCCAGTCGGTCAGAGACCCTTAAAACCAAGTGGTAATATCAGTTTTGTCTTTTAGTTTTGCAGAGAAGATTAGAGGTGCTTTACTGGCACCTCACCAAGCAGCCCAAGGATTTTATTGGTTAAAGCTCTATGCCTTGTGCTAATCAGGAGATCAGATTCAATGATCACAAGAGACTGAAAAGGGTGTCTGGGGTCATTATATGTAATTATCTAATATATAAACAACTAAATCTTTCAACTCATCCCAGCATTTATCAAGTTTTTCATTTTAATACCACTAAGGATGCTTCTGCACTCTGTTACCATGATGGAATCTTTCCAAAACATTGCTGTTCTGATTACAGTAATTTTTCTTCTTATTTCTGACCAAAATCTTGTTATGATATTTGAATTTCATTGTACTTTTGTACCACCATCATGTTTTAGTTTACGTAGTTTTCTGTCTTCCAAATATTTGCAACCCTAAGATATTTCTAGATCAAGCAAGAGTAAGTATTGTAGTTGTGTCATCTCTAATAGGCTCACAAATTCCATGAAAAGCATTATAGCCTTCATTACATTTACTCTAGTCTGTTCAGAATCTTTTTTAACATAAATGATCAGAATTGTATATCTTGCTTTAAAGAATAAGAATTTTGTACAACTTTGTGTCTGTCACATTGCTGTTAAATGTGCCCCACCTATTGCATGATCTAGCTTTATAATTTTTTTTTTCCTGTTAGTTGCCTCATATCCATTCTGCAGGTCACTACTACATCAATATTCTTATCATCCTCAGGTGCTTTCAGTGCTGAGCTCTAACCATGCTGCAGAACAATTTCACCTGATGATAGAAATATGAAATCAACAGCTTCAGAGTTTCTAATCCAGCCATAAACCAAGCCTATTTAACATATATCACAAAAGCTTACAAGTTGGTTCTAATTTAAAAACAAATGTCATGTGGATATTTTTTATGTTTGCTGCTTTTAGTATGTAAAATATGATAAATATGATAAGTATAATTTCCTTTTCAGTCCCTCTTGCTCATGTGGTCCTCAACCAGAAAGCTCCCTTGATTATGAACTGTTCCTGTGGACTAATCTTTATGGTTTTCTGAAAGAAAGCAATTAAGGACACAGGAAAATATCATTGCTGCTTTTCTGAGCATATGATTCAAGCTGCTGAGAAATCTGAGGAGGATACAGAAGCAAGGATGCTTTTACTTATGTGTGGTGTGATTAGCTTAGATGCTGGAAAAGAAAAATAAAACATAGCAGTCTTTCATAATACTAAAGAAGATCATACTTGGTCAAAGGGCCTATTATTTCCACATTTACCCTTAACCAGGCAAGCAGACATATATATGTGTAATCAAGAAAGTGAATTTTCTAACTATACTATTTATATATTTCTGTCAAAGCAAAAACAAAATATGAACAAACAAATAATAGTTCATCATCTTGCCAACAAAATCTGTTAGAGCTGGAGTGTTTTAATAGATATCTGATGTTAGAGCTTACAGAGTTTCTTACACAAACTAGTTTTGGTTATTTTCTTTTGGGAATAACATCAGTATAGTTAATCTGCTGGATAATGTAACTCAACATCCATCTGGCAATAATAACTCCCTGGAGGGGGAATCAAGTGTAACAAAGGCATAACAGCACTCTACTTCTCTCTCCTCTCGTTTGTGGGCATGTCCTGACATACTTTCATTGTGAAGAGTGTAGGTGCTCTGTACGAGAAGGGCAGCTATTCCTCCACATATGATGGGAACACTCTTTCAGGTCTCCCTGAGTTTATTGCCCAAGCAGAACCCAACAGAGTAGCAAAGACACTAATTTTGTGTAAATATGTCTACAGATGTTAATATTCCATTTGCAGCCTAGTTCTGTTTTGTGGTTTCCTTGAATTTTTCATGCTAATCACAAAGGAACAGCAGACACCATGTGGGAAGAAGTTTTTGTGATGGACTCTTTAATATTTGAGTAGTTTTTTTTTCTGGGTTGGATTCACTTACCTTGACTTTGGACCTCTGACATTTAGATGTCTAAACCACAACCAGTCATCCTAGGCTTCTTGTTAAAATTAATGGAGAGAAAAAGGCACTTCTAGAACTTGTTGAATATATGGTGGAATTGCCCTCATTTGTTTCCCTTCATTGACTTTAAAGGAGGCTTTGGGTAACAGGTTCAGGCTGATATATCTCATATTAGGACTCCTAAACTGGATTGGATTAATCCCATTACTTCCATCAATGGAGGGTTATTTCCTCAAGAGGACTTTGCAGACCTGGCAGCTGGAAGCCAGAAATGAAGCACATCCCTTGCAGACTATGGCTAGCAGAGGTTTAATACTCTCAAGTCCTGTCACATGCCTGACTTTCCAAGCAAAGAAAGCAAATCCCACATTTTACCTGGCTCTTCAGTTCATGTGGGAGATACACATGCCAAGCAAGATGAGTTATTTGGCAAGGACATGCCAAGTCACCCAAGACAGAAAGTGCTACACAGCAGCTGTGGGTGCAAGGCCTGCCAGGAAGTCCATGCACTGAAATGCAGACTCACTCCTATTTCATGATATCAAACTCTAAACCAGCAAATTGTACCTGAGATGCAGACTTGTGGTGAGGACAAGGGCTGTGGCACTGGTCCCGCTGTGAGAGGGAGTGAGGTGGGAATCACTTGTGTGAGCCTCCTGCTGAGAGCATGAGACCTGACGTGTGTTCATCTTTCAAAAGCACAGCAATTTTTCCTCCCAGAAGGCTTGGTTAAATAAAGCTAATAGATTAAAAGCCCCTGTGTTTGACCACTGTGATTTCTCTGACTACAACGGAATTTTAGAAAGCGGAAGGAAAAAAAAATGAATGAGAGGGATTTGAGAAGAGCTGCTGCTTGTTTTTACTTCTCTTGAATTATGGTTCATTTCCTTTGAAGTTCTGCTGACTTTGTACCATGGCGTGTTACTGAGAATTAATTTATCTTCCTCTTGCCTGCTATGGAGGTACACTTCACACTTCCTTTCTCTTTTTACTCACGACCCCTCCCCAAATTCACCCACTACCTCCTCTCCAACTCACCCTTGCTTCATGTGACAGTAGAAAGTAGTTAGAGGCTGTAGCCAAGAACTGGACTTTGCAGGGTTGATAAACTGTTTTATACATGTATATATGTATAAAATATATGTATAAATAATATATATAACTGTTATAAACTGTTTATATATATATATATATGATTTAAAAATGAATAAATGATAAAGGAGGGGGAGAAAGGTGTGTTCTCATTTTTATGGGAAACAGACCTTTGCATAGCTTTCTGGGGAAGACAGTTAGGGGACACTTACATTTAAATTGACAGCTCTATAGCAAAGACATTGGAGAAAAAAAAAATACAGTGATAAAGTGTTTATCATTTTATATATCTTCAGGTCGAAAACAAAAACAAAACCAACACACCACCACCACCAACAACAACAACAAAAAAAAAAAGGCAACCCTCCACTAGTTAATATTACAGTTGATATGACTTTTGGTCTGATGTTACAGACTGTGTCAGTTATGTAAGCTCTTTTTTACAGCCAGGCTTATTTCTGATAAGAACGAGAAATGTGACTGCATTTATCTTTTCCTCTGTGACTTCTCCTGAAATAAAGTTTAATATCAGTACAGCTCTGTGTGTGATTTGCAAGCAAATCTGAAGTCATTTTTGTCTGATTGTCAGCAGGCAGATTCCTAACACCATAAACATTTTTTGAAAGTGATTTGGCTTAACTCTGTGGGCCACTGAGAACAATAACTGGATGTCCAGGAGGACACTTTCAATAACTGTAGATGGATATTTTCACTATTTTTCTATTTTTAACTGTTAGATATTCTGTGGAAAAGGGAGTAAAAACAGACTTATAGAAAAGGTTTTAAACCCTGCAAAGTCAGCATCAGCTTGAACAGTAAAACAGACTCAGCCAGGGACACAGGACATATTTTATTCACTCATTACATTCACTCTGGCTTTTTCCTTATTGGTGCAAAGGTGACTGTTTACTGCAGTTGAATCCAAAGACCTTTTCAGATTCATAGACAAACAGATTGAAGGAAGGTATTGAGCATGAATACAGTGATCGCAGAAACTAAAACTCTTCTGTCCCACTTTTTCCACCTTGCCAATGAAAAGTCTGTATAAGACACTTTAAATGAGATGAAGGCCAAATTCTGAGGACTGAGGTGGATTCAGGGATTTGGGTTGTTTCTCTAGATTTGCCATGTATTTGCCGGGTGTCTTTCAGCTTTTCCTGTTTGTTCTTCCAAGTCTTCAGAGTTGTTATGTTTCCTTGCCATGAAAAATCCAGTGTACATGGAAAAGAAAAAAAAAGAAAAAAAGAAAAAAGAAAGAAAGAAAGAAAGAAAAAAAAAAGGAAAATAATAATAATAAGAAGAAAGAATAAAAGAATAAAAGATATAAAAAATACTGATGAATTCTTTTTTACAGCAACGAGTTCTGTGCTGCCAATGGGTGATATAGTGCAATTACAACAGCTGTTGATCCCAGTCAAAAATGTTAATGTAAATTCCTGTTCTGGGTATTCCAATTTTATATCTGCATAGTAATGAAAAGTAGTCTTTACGTTCTATGGGTAACACATTTTTATCTTATTCAGTGGGGTACCATCTAAATTATCAGCTGAAGAATCACGTGTGCCCTTATAGATCTTATAGATAGCTGTGGGATCTTAGAGTTTAGATCATGAAGTCTCTGATCATGTTCTTGTTGCGTTGAAGTTCATCCTAATTTTTCAGTGTGCTACAAGTCTGATCATTTCTGCATTTAAACAAACCTTGTGCCCAGGGAAGGAAAATATAGATAAGAAAAAAATAGAATAGGTAAAATCAATTGAGTCTAGCTAATATTTTTGTCCTTATCCATCTCTATCTTGACCTTTGAAGAGTAATTGCTGAGACATCCTTCAGATATATTCCCTCTGCTCCCCATTTTTTTCCTGGAGGGGTGGTTCCAAAAAGCTTAGTTTGATTTAGGCTTCTAGCAAAGATCTTTTCACAGGTACACCTCTCTTAAGGTAGACTTAAGTACATTGTACTTAAGAACTTTGCTACTCTCTTAACTTCAAGCATTTAACTGAGACAGTAATTTTACTTTTTTTTTTCCACTGTTAGTAAGAAAACACCATTACCAGGTATCTCATGGATAAAGTCGCCTGCTTCCAAGATCAAAGCTCTTAGGAACGGAATCCAGATGTCTGTGACTGCATCTGGGCTGCATTCCAGTCATGCTGGTGCATTCTGTAGAAAACATGGACACTTCTTGACTGAGGTATTTATTAAGACGCGTCCTTATTGTGTCTTCCATCCATAATCAAATTCATTTTGGTCATTATTTTCTGGGGGAGTGGGAGGAATGTTTTTGAGAAAAAAAGCAAAAATATCCCCCAGAAGGAACTTATACCCTTAGAAAGAAGTGTAAGGCACTTGGTGCAAGTTGGTTTCCCATAACACTGGGTCTGCCAGGCTTTTTATAGCCCACCTGATTCCCTGGCAACTCACAGATTCAGTTCTGAGTGGTGTGTGCACCTCCACTATAGCTTTCATGTTAATATTTTAGCAACAACTGAAGCAGTGTGTCTTACTAAATTAATTATTAATGAAAAAGCATTTAGGTGAAATATAACAATGTGGGAGGGATAGAAAACTTCATTAAATGGTCTAATTCCACTTTGGGCTTAAGGTCTGAGAAAGTTGACTTGACATCTTCCTTACGTATTTTCCATAGGGCTTATTTTTCCACAGCTGGATACTGCTGCCCCAGATGGGTTGATCAAGAAGCTAGATAGAAACTCCAGAAATTTATGTAAAGTTTTGACTATTCTACAGCCTTCTTCACAAATCTGGTTTTGTTTTGGCTCCTTCTCTGATTAGTGAATAGGGAAGTTCTTTCTTCATTACAGAGATTAGGAGTTTCTCAGAACAGGGATGGCCTGTTGTGAATTACAGTTTTGCACAGAACTTAGTATAATGAAATGGTAATCTTGCATGTAGAAGAGCTTCAACAACAAATATAATTACAATGTGCAAACAGCTTCTTGGGAGGCTGCAGTGCAGGTCAATTGGCTGCAGGCATTTCTCTTACACTTGCCTCTTAGGACAGAAAGTGTGTTGGAGAGTTCATCTCATGTTCATCTTGACTTGACATTGATTGATTCAGCAAATCTAGAGCATGTTATAGGAAACTAATGATCATCTTCCAGGCTCAGGGGTTGCTCAAGTGTTTCTAAATGTATTTATGATGGGAGGTTGCATGCTAGTAAGTTTTATTAGGCCTGGCAGTCCATGCGCATGTTTGTTACATGATTAATACAGTTAACAGTTCTGAATCAACAATCTCCAAATATTGTCTCAGAACTTGCCAAGGAAAATCTGCAACTCCAACTCATCCAGAGAACAGTAGCAGCTTTTATACTACTGTGTTTCAACATGGGTGAGTTGTCGTGCAATGTCAGTGATGGTGGTATGGGCTGGGGGAGAAGACCTGAAAAGGTCTTGGAGAAAATGTTGGCAAACCTCAGGTACTTTTTGTTCATTTTAGATATAGAGCAGGTTTTCCTAACACTGCAGATTACCATAGTAGCAAAGTTCTACCAAACCTCAAGGTACTTGAATGTAATAAGGATCAATCCTTTGCTGTACCTTTTATATGCAAACAGCAAGACTTTGCAAAATTGTTCAAGGCTAAAAGACACTGAGAACACGGTAGTGGGAAAGAAAGTAAATACCTGGTCACTTACTTGTTTCCAAAAACTAGCAAAAATTGAGGACCGTCACATGTGTTTGAGACACTTCTAAAAATATTTTTTTTCATTTGTTTCATAGGTTAATATTATTCAAAGTCAGGAAAGACTATTACGATATGCTAAACTGACCCCCATCAGTATCTGGGCCATGGCATCTTACCTAATAAAAGTCTGCAAATCTTCTGTTGAAATCTAATATATGTAATTTAGAAAGGTACCACAACACAGCTGAAAAAAAAAAAAAAAAAAAAAAAAAAGATAAATCACAAGTTCAAGGAAAATCTTCCCAAATTATCCTCACCAACTTTTTAATCACTCTGAACCTCTGGACTTCAAATTCTATCTTGGTATTTTCTTCTCTGATGGATTAAAGAGCTTTCTAATGCAAACAAGTATATCATATAGAAGAAGTAAGAGATGCTTTTTCTCAATAATTTTCTTCTGTCAAAAGCAAACAAATTCTGATTGTAACTCAACTGATATTAAATTAGTTTCTGCAGCAGACACAATAATATTCTTTGCATAGATTTTGCAATTACATCACCACTACTGGTAGAAAGCAACTTCAAGTGTTCACGCTGAGGCTGCACCTATCATTTGGATCTTAGAGGGGTGAAATAAGCCCATTTTCCAGAACATACACAGGATACGGCTCTTGTGAAGTTCTGCAGCTCAATACAGCCTGTTCCACACCACAATCAAAACAACAACCCTGTCTTCCTTTCAAGTCTGACTCCTAGGTGACCTCTTCAAAGGGCAGCATCTCAGGGCAGAAATACTTATGGAAAACAGATCTGCTTGTCTTCATCATGATCCCAACATAGTGTCTCCTCAGAAGCACCGTGTTCCAAGTTCCTTGTCTTAAGTCCAGGGTCTGAACATTTCATTGTGTTTACCTGGTGGTATCTATTTGTTTGTTATTTGTTTTAGCTGTAAAGTCTTTGCCACAGAGACAACAAACAGAAATTCAGACTTTAAGCAGCATGTTTCCCAACAAAGCATAGCACACAGACAAGCATCACAGGCCATTTTTCTAACAGTCTTTTGTTACCTTTATTATCATTTTTCAGAAATGAATCCTGGAGGCTTAAAGAAGCAGAAATTATACAAGATTCTGTACATAGTTCCTCCTTATCTTTTTTCTGTAGTTCATGCCAGGCTGAAGGGAAATAAGAGCTGACATACAGGCAGCATGGGCAGCCAGGGAGTTTGGGCACCAGAGAAACTGCAATGGCCTCAAAATTGTTGAAATGCACTGAACGGCAGCAGCAAAGCTGTAAATCTCAAGACAAATACACTAAGAACGTGTAAAAGAAACAGATATTTTCCTGTTGGTTTTGGGAGAAAAAAAATAAAAATAAATTCAAATAAGAATTTTGGCTTTGGGCCCACGTTGGGCACAACTTGTCCAAGGCCACACAGTGAGCCAATACAGAGCTGTCATTGCAGCCTCAGGGTCCCAGCTCCCCTTCTGCCCACTGAGCAGCTCTCCTGTTTGCTGCTCACTACATCCACATAAATAACCCTGTTCTAAAGCTACCATCCTAACACAGAGCTCAATAAAACGTCCAGAAAACTTCACCACTATTAGGAAGCAAAGATCTGGATGGGCATACAGGACCTCATCTGCAGGCAATCAGCTGACATTGGATGGTCAGCCTTGCTTTAGATTTCAGGATTATCGTCCTGATTCCTCTCCTGTGGTTACCCACAGCCAATCAGGATCCAGGCTTATTGGAGATTTTTTTTTTTTTTTTTCAAGTGAAGGGGCTGTTGCGTAAAATAAAATGTATTTCTGCCTGAAAGTTTTGTAAAGTGACACTGGATTCCTATTTCTTTTGGCCACCACATCCAGCTACACAGGGAGCAGACAAGCCACATGAACTATAGGAGAAAGCCAAAAAGCACTACAGCATTTTTTTTCTTCCTTTTGGAAATTATTTATAGGTATATTGGACACAGCAGTTTATATACGTAGCATGGAGCAAACTATGTAAAGCAGATAAAAGTAGCCCATTCTCAGGTGGAAAGAGGCACCCCAGTGTCACAGCTATATACCCAGCAGACCCCTCCTATCTTCAATATCCATGGACAGACATGCAGGGAGTCCCTGTCTGGCCATAGGAGGCATCATAGACTGCATGGAAATTTCAGAGCTTGAGATAACCACAAGGTCTGCTTCTGCCAGCAGCCACATGGACAAGACATTGGTATATTCATTACAGCGCAGTCCTGCCTTTCTCGGCTGTAGGAAACACCATAACCCTGCTCAGGACATTAATCTTTGTTGATGTCAACATAAAAATAAATCGTCCATGAAGTTTCCACCCTGTTTAACACAATCCCCAGCCCTCCCACCACCCCCTGTTAGGGATATCTGTAACTTTACCAATTTATCTGTATACAAGTCTTTTTAATATGACAAAATATGTTGGATATTGGTAGCACTGGGGACTTTTTTTTTTTTTCCCCAAATATTTTGAAAATATTTGTCAGTAGGATGTTGTGGTTTGGATAAAGTGTACCATGGTGACTTGAGACAGAAATTTGAGTTTCACTCTGGGCTGTAGATACTGCCTGCCCAGCACCTTCAGTTTAGCTGAATGTAAATGCCTGAAGACTGGATGTAAAGCCATCCATATTCCTATGCCTTTCCCTAATCCATAGGCTGTGAAAGCTAGAAGTCACAGAAAGAATTAGCATATATATCCAACCTAGAAAAAATAAAAATAAAAATTAAAAAAAAAAAAAGAAAAAAAGAAAAAAATATATATAAAAAAAAGAAAAAAAAAAAGAAAGAAAAAAATAAAAGGGGTGCTGCATCTAGTTTGTGATAAGACTGATAGTCATTCTTGCATGTGCTGTTTGTGAAACCCTTACTCTGAGTCCCTGAAAACTGGGCTGGGATGATCATGTCTCCCATGAATCATCTGGTGGTAGCTAATTTTGTGGTGTTGTCAGGTGAAACAGGACAAGGAGATGTCTGTTTTACCACGATGAGGTTTTGGATAGTGTACCTGAAACTTGGAACTGGACATGGTGGTCACAGAGTATCCTGAGTTACTGAGATGGTGGTGGGGGGATTTGACTAGGAAACATGTCTGTGACCCATGGACAGATGAGTCTGCTGTGTTTTGTCTGTTGGCTTGGCTATTTTTTTTTTTTTTTCCAGGTAAAAAAAGAACAGTAAAACTGCTGAAATAAATTTGCAAAGCTGCATCATGGGACAGAGCTACCACCCAAGTGTTCCCGAAGTATCTGAACTTCATTGCTCCTCTACAGTGGGAAGAAAAGGGTAGTAACCAGAATGTTACCTCCCAAGCAGAGGCTGCAGCTGATGTTTGTATCTTCTAGAAAGCTTTCTTCAAACACACTGACCTGCAAGGTGGCCTTCCCATGTAGCTGCATCCTCTGTCTTGCTCTTCCACCCTGCTGTGCCAGCTGGATGCAAATCCATTCTATGACTTCCAATAGCTGTGGAGTAGGAGAATTAAGGTGGACATATAAGTGTAAACATGGACCATGCAACTGAAACAACTCTTCCAAGGTAGGTATGTCACCTTGATGGGATTTGAATCCCATGGGATATGTCTATCTCATTAACTGCAGGTCACTGACTTAAACTGGAAAGCTCAGCTTTCCAACTGTATGTCTACAGCTGATAGATTTAGATGCAAGCAGGACAACCATTTTCCATTGGAAACCTTGTCAGGTGGTTTGGCTGATAGGAAATGGCATGCTGAGAAACAAGGAAAAGAAGAAAAAAAAAAAAAAAAAGGAAAAAAAAAAGGATTTCCAGAGAAATTTTCTGTCAAAATATTTAAAATACAAAATAAATAAATAAATAAATAATAAAGAATTTGGGAATTATTTCTCCTCATTCTCTTTTGTCCACCCTGATATCTGCTCTGGAATCTGGTACAATTACACGTGTTCTTGCCTGCAAGGGATGCAAAGTCAGTGTAGTGTGCTGTCAGCCTGTCTCTCACATAACTCCTCCCAGACCAGAGCCCTCCTGTGTACTAAACTTCAGAAAACAAATTGCTGTCGGGTCAGGCTGGCCTGACAGTTTCCATTTTGCTATTTCATAAAAGTGAAGGACAGGTTTCATCACAGGAAAAAAAAAAAAAAAAATCTGGACATGAAAGGCCTTTCCTGCCCATTTCCATCACTGTGGGGGAGCTTGTACAGGGATGTTGCCTTGATTTACATGCTGTCCCAGGTGTCCTCTCTGTTCTGACTTTTGCAGCTTCCTAAGCTCCCTGGTGAAAGCCACAGCAACTGTTCTAGGGCAATTTATTTTAGTTTCATCAACTGAGAAGTTCAGGAGGAGTTTAGGAATTAAGATAATCCATCTTCTTGGTAAAAATCTTGTCCACAAAATACATTGCAGACTTTTTCCAGCTTTCCAGAAGAAAAAAAAAAAAAAAAGAAAATCAGAAAATCTACCAGGCTGTCCAGTTTGAAGAGTGGTTGAAGTGTGGGATGAATTGATGCTGAAGATTCAGAAATACATAGGTAAATGATGTATTTTACTTTTTTTTTTTTTTTTTTTTTTTTTTTTAGGCATATTCTAGACAGGCTACATGAACCTTCTTGCACTTTCTAAATTATCTGTTCTAGAAATAAAGATGATTATCTGTTCTAGAAATAAAGATGAGGTGTGCTGGAGTTTATTGCCTGAGGATGGAGAATCCTCAGAGAGACTTCTGAAGGGAAGGATAATACATACATCTGTCAAGTAAGATGTTAGTATAGTTGAGGTTGTGTTGGAGAAAAGGCCCCTTGATGTTCCTTCCACATCTGCATTTACAGTTTCGATATATGTTCAGAAATGTCTTAAAATCTCCATTATATTAGATAACATCACAAACTTTGTGCTCACTACTTACGGTGATGCAACTTCACAATTTTCTTGCTTGCAGGCTATAAACCTAATAAAGTAACAGATTGGTCTTTTTATCCAATTTTTCTTTCTATAATCTGCAGCCCAGCTAGACCCTACGGAAAAAAAAAAAAAAAAAAAAATGTCTCTGATAGGTGTTTTCTAAACTGAAATCAAAGAGAATTGGATCAAACCCATGACCTGTTTCTTTCTTTCTTTCCCTTTTTCCCCACAACCTAATATATATCACCACTGGGAAATTTCTCCTCCATTCTCTGATTTGTCAATCTTCTTTTACCCTTGTTTATCCTCCTTCATATCCCTTTTTCATATTTTTTGAGTTCATGAGAAAGGTGGCCAAAACCTCTTCATTTTCCATCATGGTAATTTTCTAATTGCTTCCTATGAGTTCCTCTGAGTTTTGTAGAAAATATTTTTCCTTAATTTATTTTGCCTGCTTATAAAAAGGTCTTTTCATCTGTGCTTTCAGAAAGCTGTAAAATGAACAAAATTATGCCAAACATAAGACTTCCAGGGGAAAACAAGCATAAAATTTTACATCATAAAGCAGTCTAACAGAATGGCCAAATGTAAAACTGTACAGGGGATGCCACTAAAACTGTCTTTCAATGACAGGTTTGTTTATTTATTTTATTTATTTTCATGTAGCATTAATACCAGACTTCTATACTGCAAAATAGTTAACAAAAAGATAGAGTTGTTGTAGTTATTATTATTATGAGTATTAGTATGAGTATTATTTTTAAAATGCAGGCTTTACAAACTGGTTAATGACTTAGATTTGTCCAGCACTCACTGGCAGCCAACCATTCAAGTTGCTTCTTTCAGTTTCATTTTTCAGTGGGTGCTCTTAGCTAGCAAGCACACTATGACTAAATTATCCCATTTTCTGCAGTCTTAAAACTTATTAGCAATTTATGAACGAGGCTCACCACTAGATACTCTGCTAGATACTCTGGTTTAGCAGGAAAATATTTGAGGTTCTACCACTGGTAGTGATTACTGACTGGCTGAAATTTAGAAGCAGTAAGAAATAGGAAGTTGAAAAGAGTCACTTTTGAATGAAGAGAGAGGTCAAATTTAATTTTGGAAGAACTGTCACAAATTAATTTCACTTAAATTTAATCAACTAAAAATCAGATATCAATTCCATAAAACCTGTTTCAGGATACTCTGGTGTCTATACAAAGATAGGTACTACCAGTTGATGATTTATTCCGTTTATCTGAGATGTTCTTTCGGAGACGCAGGCAGCTGTCCCCAAGCAGTGTTCATCCCTTTCTTCACTGCTGAGAGGACCTGGAAAGTAGCATAAAGTCCAATTTCTTAGCCAGCTATTATGAGGTGAGATATCTGACTCCAATGCATGGGTTAAGTAGAAGTTTTCTCAGCTTCAGAAATCTAATGACACCTAACAGTCTACACCTAATTTGGATATAGGGTTGAAACACAGTTGAAAGTTTAGAAAACTTTGTCCGGAATAAAACCAAGCTCAAGAGCCCAGTTTATACAAACCCTCACTGAAAATATAGTTCTGCCTCTGGAGACCTCACAGCAATCTGCACTTTTAGCTGGGAACTATACTCTAATGAAAGTGCTATGGGAATTATCAGCTAAATTACTTTAGTCCCCTTGGGATTTAAAATTAGTTCACTCAAAACGGATTTTTTTAAAGTGTATTTTCCCTTGTGCTTTAAATGCTCTGGACTCTCATAGTCTGTGACCCATAAGTCTCACATTAAACTGCCTGTATGGAACAGTTGCACTTTTAATAATTGCAGCACAGGTGACATCATCTTTGGGAAATGCCCTGGTACTGTTTGGGATAGTTAAATCCATCATCACCATTCTCCAGTTGACTCACATGCTGCAGCTCTTGTGGTTGGAATAAAACCAAAAGGAAGTGAGGAGAGAGCTGTACAGATGTTGTCTCATTAGTAGATGACTTACTCATCTATGTGCAAGCACAAGGGACACTAGCTGAGCTCCATTCTGCTCATACTAAAGCACAAGACCGATATTTCCTGATGTTGGATTTCTCTCTGGCAGGTTTCTCAGAGACCATCACTCACAAGACCATCACTGTCATTTTGTCATAGCTAATGATGGTCTAGTTGTTAATGAGGGAAATAGTAGAAAGAAAGTGAATCTGGCCACAGGAAGACATACCTTTACTTGTGGCTACAAAAGTACCCTTGGTGATTAGCTCAGCCAGAGATGTCCATCTTGGAGTTATCTAAATCTAGATGCACTAAATCACACCATCATGTTTCTTTTTTGTCCTCCATAACTATAGGCTTGTATTTCTACACACTCTTCTGGATAAAAACCTGAATGTTGCTGTGTGAAAATAAGTCACCTTTGTCATTCATTCAAAGTTGAGGACCTGATGGCTAAAAGTAGTATTAGTTATAGTTGCTTGAGGACATAGGGAGCAAATGAGTATCTTCTATCTAGAAGAGAGACAACAAGATACATTCACTCCTGTTTTCTGTCAGAGAATGGACAACTACTCCCACACACCCGGAGACCAAGAAAACCATAAGAATACATATGTTTTCATCTGCTGCATCTGTGATGTTGGCACTTTGGATAAGAGACTAAACAGCAAGGTGCTATCTTCAGGGAGTCCTGTATATTGGACACAGGGAGGCCAAGGAGCTAAGTCTAAACATAATACTTTTTATCCATACATATATAACCTTAAAATCATCAAAACCATGATCATTACTTTTCTGGTTGATGAGCATGAGTAAGAAAAAAAAAAAGAAAAAAAAAAAAAGGAAAAAAAAACTGGTTTTCATTTATTTCCCAGACAATAACAGTCTCCCTTTTCAAATAGAAGAATCTGGAATAACTCTAGTAGCTCAGTACTACTTTGTTTGGGAAAAACAGCAGAACATTGGTTCCTAATTACAGCTGCTCTACAATGTTCCAGTCTTAAATGGGAGGTTTCTCTGTTTCCTTCTTCCAAGATTGCATTGACATTGAGACAATACCCTGTTACGGCCTGCTTCTCAGTACACAGAAACATTTATTCATTCATTCTTTTTTTTATTTGATTGCATTATGGTTGTGGCCTATATGGTTACACACCCTTTAATATTATCTACAATATGAATTTGCTCTACTCACATTTTTTTTTCCCAGCAAGTAAATCATAAAGTGAGATGCAACAGCTCAAATGTCATTAAAAAGGTCCAAAACTTATCCTAAAACCAAACTATATACATAGCAAATATTGGATTCAAATCAGCTTTGGTGAAATGATAACTCATATTGCAAATCAAACCCAGATGTAATTTTGACTGGTTATCTATTCCTTGTATTACAGAAGCTACAATTCATTCCTTTATTGATTGGGGCTATAACTCGACTTGTGCAGCTCAATTCGTGCAGGATATTTGTTTCTGCACAACTAGATTAGTTGTGTAGAAACAATTTCGGGTAAAAATAGACAAGATTCCTCCTTATGTAACATCAAATTCAAGTTCTGTAGCAATACTCTGATATCACATCTTTTCTTTCACAATGGCTGATGGCATTTTAAAATGCCCCAAATGACATATGGGTGGAAGGAAATGGTCTGAACTAAAAGCTTGTGTGACTTTGAAGTGCAGAAGAAATAACTAAATCTGCAAATTGCTAATTTTAGACACATATTTATCTCAGAGTGTTTTGAAAATCTTTATGTCTGAAGTGAATGTTGGTTTATAAAAATGGTTTGAGAAACTCTAGTATGACTGCTGAATTATAAAGCAAGAATTAGGTTCACTGTGTGTGAAGCAGTAAGAAACTGAGAGAATTCATGATATAAAAGTAGATATTGACATCCAGCATAATTGCACAGAATTTCTTTTACAATGGGGAGCCAATGTAGTCAGAAGAGTCTTAAAAGTCATGCTGAATAGATATCTAAAATACTTAACCTAATTTATGTAATCAAAGTGACCATTTCTGACTGTTTTATCATAGCATGCCTTCTATTGACACTTATGACATGATGCAAGTACCACTGACAAGTTGCAGTGATGCTCAGAATCCCTCATACTTTGTGGCACTGACATCAGCATGTGCTGGCATGAGAACTTTACATTCTCTTTCTATCTAAAACAAACATTCCCATACCACCTGAAATAAAAAATAAAATAAAATAAAATAAAATAAAATAAAATAAAATAAAATAAAATAAAATAAAATAAAATAAAATAAAATAAAATAAAATAAAAGTGAATTTCTGGAATATGTTCACTGTAAAGAGACCTGGGAAGCTATATTACAAGAAATTGTGAATTTAGTTATAACCATCTGACATTTGGTTGCTGGGGAAAATTGCTTAATGTTTTTTGAATATATATGTTACACAGTGTATTTCTACAGCTTTCAGCTGTATGAAATAAGTCAGTTACTTATTTTACAACTCTGAGGAAAATTAGGCAAAAAAGTGCTAAAAATCTGTTTATATCCAAATAACACATATACATGCAAGAGCTTGCATCTTTTAGATTTCTCCAGAAGAAACAGTTAAATTATTCCAAGACACTCTTCTCTTTACTGTCTTTATTTCTTCAGAATCCCTACAAAACAAGGGGTATGCACTCCTACAAAACAAATGGTTGGAAAGGAAATGTTACACTTTTTTTCCACAAAGCAAGAAACTGCATAATATTAAAGGGTTTAAACAAATTCACCTGAGTAGACTGAGTAGAATAACAAGAATTACAACTTCAGTTTCTGGAATCCTAGAATAAAACTTGTCTATCTAATACTATCTTCAGACACAGGACTCATCTTGTGGGATCTGACAAGTACATATCTAAACATAGATGTCTATATGTGAACTGAGCATCTAACCTCCCCAAACATATTTTATTTGACTAAACATAGGCATCTAGAGTAATTTAAAAAAACCCTCAGAAACCATAAATCTTGATGGTTGGACATGGTTGGATTCAAATAGTGTGAAAAACCTTTCAGACATAATTCAGACATAATTGAACCCATAGCCAATACTTTCAATAGTACCTAATTAACAATTTACCTTAAGCTAAAGTGAACACCTCACCTTGGGTTGCCCATAGACACCAAAGATCAATTCAATTATCCATAGACACTATAATCTATAAGATATTTCAGATTTTATTGATGAACACCCAGTTGCCAGTGCAGAATTAAACGATTTTCACATTGCTCTTTTGTTACGTTTACTAACAGTATGTGGCATGACAAACTGCAGACGTATATATTTGATCAGATGAAGCTCGGTGTTCTAGTACTATACTAACTGCAGTTCCATCCTTATTCCTTAATGTCAATGTTTGTTTTTTTTTAAAGTGTTTATTTCAGGTTTTGTTGTTGTTGTTTTTATATACATAATAAAATTATCATTGTCTTAATGTCTTTGGACTAGGGAAAAATGTTTACAATTAAGAGGGGAAAAAAAAAAGGGCCAAACAAGAAAAAATAAAAGACATATAAATATTTTATATGCTTACTTCAAGGTAATAAAAGCGGTTTGCAAAATCGTTCTATACAGGTGAATACTTGTAATTAACAATTAGAAAAAAAAAAAAAGTAATTTAAGTTTTTGTTTACTATTTTCTAAGCAATGCAACTTTTTGGAAATTATATGTCTTATTTCTGAACAATACACTTCTGAAATTATATAAATGTACCTAATCTGAAAAAAAAAAAAAGCAAAAAAAAAAAAAAAGCTTAAAACTCCAATTTAATTAAAAGTATTTTTATTTATAGTATTATTTATTGGTTTATTCTTTCTTTCTTTCTTTCTTTCTTTCCTTCTTTCCTTCCTTCTTTCTTTCTTTCTTTCTTTCTTTCTTTCTTTCTTTCTTTCTTTCTTTCTTTCTTTCTTTCTTTCATTCCTTCTTTCCTTCTTTCCTTCTTTCCTTCTTTCCTTCTTTCCTTCTTTCCTTCTTTCCTTCTTTCTTTTTCTTTCTTTTTTTCTTTGATGAGGGAAAATATTTTTCAGCTTTTATCTGTAAATTATATTGCTGACAATTTGCCTTTTGGAATGCAACTACTGAAAAAGTTATTAAGCATTGTAGAACAATGTAGAACAATGGGGCAGAGTTTAACTAACTTTTTATTACTATTTTTTATTTCTTAATTTAAGATTTGGCTGGAAATATTCACAAAGCTCCGCTCTTACCGTACCTCATACATACTTGTGTCTCCTTTCAAAATTAACCAGAACTCTTTTAATGGTTTTAAAATGTTTGGTTCTCATCCACACTCTGGACTTCATGAGGTTTAGCTGGCTCTTCTGTAAGCCATGGAAATGACTTAGAACTACGTATCATCAAGACCTTTTAACACGGTGTCTGAGTGGATGTTATCAACAAGGTAAAAGGGGACATGAAGCCAGGATTCCAGAATCTGTGGTAATTTTCAATGTGACAAGCAGACAGATACTGGAACTCAGAATACTTTCCCTACCCAAAGATCCAAGCAAAGGGGAAAAGTGATTCTTTTTAAATTCAGGAACTCAGTTCAGCAAGTGTTTGAGTAAGAAGTATGGTATCCAAGGTGGCAGCTAAGATTGGGTGGGATGAATCTGGGTCACTGTCATTAAATATTATATCAAAACAGCACTTTCAAAAAAGCTGTGATGGACATAATTCAGATCTGGTGGAAAACCAGCTAACTGCTGTGGGGATGCAACCTGTGGAAAATTATGGAAATTATGAAAATTTCTCTGGTGCCTGCAAGACGCATTTGAGACCATGCTGTCTCAGTGCATCGTACTGTATAAACACACAATAAGAAGCAATCTGAGCTCTGCAAACGCACAGTGTAAATACAGAGGGAAAGCAAATGCAGGAACCAAGAGAGTTACCCAAGGTCACACAATGAAGAAATGCGAGAGAGAAGGAATGGAACTCACACCTGAAATCCCAATTTACTGCTGTATCCATTAACCTCAATTGATTTTCCTTCTGGTCTTGGGTTTAAAAATTAAAATAATCTTGACAATTTATCCTGCTCCTGAGCAATCTCTTCACCAACCTCTTCTTTCTTCCTTGAACCATTCTCTTTCTCCTTCACCATTCAGCCACCTTCTCCTTCAAGTCCCATGAGAAAGATGCCTGAAGATTAATGGAAAACCAAGACATCATAAACTATTCTCCTGCAAATGGATTTAATCCAGACTCTCAATTGTACTCAAAGTGTATTTTGGGGTATAATTATAATTGATACACTCCACAGAGAGCTCATTTATCCTGAAGTAAATATGGAAGACACGTTAACTGAGATGTTTTCTCTCTCTCTCTTTTTTTTTTTTTTTTTTCTTCTTTCACCTAACACCACAACATCAGGACACAAAGCTGCAGTTCCACTGAAAATAATGAAGTGAGATGTTCCATAAAGTTATTTCCAGCTGATGGACTACATGCTACATAAATATACAGGAGACTCCCAAAGGAAACCTCCAGGTCACTCAGGCTTGCATTGGTTTCAGACCAGCGGTGAATGGGAGATCCATACCTCTCTTGTAAGTGGAGAAATCTGCATGCGAGAAGATATGCAGATGTTAAACTTCCCTCCCTTTCCCACTGGATTTTGTGCTTGCTACCAGGATATTGCCTACTGTTAAGTTCAAGGAAACATCAGCTGAGGTAATTACTTCAGCCTGTGAGGATTCAGCTTCAGGGTCAGGTAAGAGCATGGGGGAGGCAAAAGTCAAGCAAAAAATTCTTGTGGACTTTCCTAAGTTGAATATTCAGGGAGAAGATCAAAAGCAGAATTGCCAGCAAAGCTATTGTGGAAAATGGACAAATCTGGGACATTTTGCATCAGGCTGAGAAAGGTCAGCATTTCTGGCAGACAGTAAGGCTGGTGCTCTGATTCAACCCAAACAGAGCCATTTCTTCCTCAGGCTCCCCACTGACAAACTCAGTTTGAGTTTGAGTTTGGCTTTGGATAAGGAGAGTGTCTTTGGAAAAACAAGACCTAACTATTCCCTTTTGAACTAAACCTGAACCCAAACTGGACTTGGACTTTAATATGGAGAAAGCTTGATATCTTTTTCTTCTTTTCTCTTTTTCCTCTTCCTTTCCCTTTTCCTGGGGAAAATAAAATAAAATAAAATAAAATAAAATAAAATAAAATAAAATAAAATAAAATAAAATAAAATAAAATAAAATAAAATAAAATAAAATAAAATAAAATAAAATAAAATAATAAAATAAAGCTATGATTCTCTCAGTTGCAGATTTTCAAGGTCCAGAGAAAATTCCTGAAGACTCAGTCATAGGAACAAGAAATCAGGGGCTTGGGTACCTGCTCAAACTAATCTCTAATATTTCTAAAACTCATTCAGTTATATTTGAACTAACAGATGTGGCTTGTTTCTATTTTGAAAACCACCTGCCATATTATTTGCTGCAAGCATACTACCTGTGGCTTAAAGCCAGCATGGATTCTTGGTCTACTTGTAAGAGGATTCTTTAAATTATACCAACAGGCCGTTTTTACATCTCAACCACCTGAGTTTATTATGAACAGCTATTGCTCTCACTTGCCTGGTGGATCTCTCCTCCAGAGAGATCTGCAGGGCTGCAGCAGGGCTTCTCCTGAAGGGTGATGTTTTTTCTCCAGCTCCACCTCACTTACTACTCTCTCCATTTGTTTTTCCACTGAGAACAAATTAAAGTAAAAGTGTCTGTGAAAGAATGTTATGGTATAGAAGCCTGAGAATGCTTTAAGGGTGACCTCAGTCCTTGCTTTCTATGCTGTACACTGTGACTAGTCCTTGTGCAGGAGAAACATTTCTCAGCTGAAATCCTGACCCCTCTGGAGTCAGCATTGCTGTGACTGGTATTTGCTGAAGCAGAATTTTCCCTATTAATTGTTTAAGTATCAGTTAAAGAAATATTTAATTTCAATAACATATCCATTTGTAAGCCTGTGATGCTGTCAGTCTGAAAGGAGTAGCAGCATCAGCAATAAAGCTTCTCCTTTGTTGAGATAGTGGAAGATGTTTCATCAGAGATAGCCTTCACCCTTTCGTATTCCATATCATGGGATACTTGGAATTTGCTGATAGCTTTTAAGAAGAGGGCAGTTAAAATATATGCTACTCAATCCTAACAGCCAGTGCCAGGAGCATTGACTCTGCATAAAGAAACAAACATATCTGCAGATTCAGTCTGTGTCACAGTTTAGCTTTGACCTTGTGGTGAAAGATGGCCTGTTCATAGTACAAGAGAGTACAGAATCATCCGCTGATATTCAAAAGAGTAAGTGAAGCACAGCGGGAGGACAAATTGTAGAGGAAAGCAAAAAAAAATTAAAAAAAAAAATCCAAGATGTGATCTGGTGACATGCATTTTCTCTTGAATCATCTGTGAGATCTCTCCAGAGGCAGACTGTGTTCCAGTCAAACAGATCGGAGCCAGGGCAATCCCAGACAGGAGCACAGTCAGGAGGAAGAACTCACTGAGAGCGTTTCAATATTTTCAATACTTAAAGAGGTCTTATAAAAAGGATGGAAGACTCTTTACTCCAGTAGATAATGTTATGAGAAGGGGAAATGGTCTTAAATTACAAGAAGATAGATTTAGATTAGATATTAGGAGAAAATTCTTCACTGTAAGGGTAGTGAGGCACTGGCACACGTTGCCCAGAGAGGCTGTGGATGCCCCATCCCTGGAGATGTTCAAGGCCAGGCTGGATGGGGCCTGATCTAGTGGGTGGCAATCCTGCTTATAGCAAGGGGGTTGGAGTTAGGTGATTTTTAAAGTCCCTTCCAACCCAAGACATTCTATAATTCTGTGACTATGATTCTATGATTCTATAAAATAGCACTGTGGCTGCTTCTTTTGTCTGAAAAAGCCAGGGCCTGCACTTGAAGAGTAACGTTCATTAATGTCAGTCAAAACAAAGAACTTAAAAATAGCAAAGCTGACATCTTTATCTGGAATGACAGCTCTGTGATAGGGGAACCACGTGTACCCAGGACTGAGGACCAAATCCTAGACTAAGAGGATCACCAATACTGGGTGAGCTATATCTGGACCTTGAGAGAAACATTCTGCATTAATGTGATACTTTACATGAGTTTATTAACTTCTTGAAAAAAAAAAAAAAACAGCACAGAGTGAGCTCATAGTGCTGAGCAGTTCATGCATGTCTTTCACAGTCTTGGTTGATGTTACAGTTTGATGAAATGTTAGGTCTGATTTGGGGGATGGATGAGTCCATATGGGTCTTCCTTGGCTGAAGATACACCTTCAGTGGAGAGATGCAACATCTGAAGCATAGTTGGTTGTATCAGGTCATGCCATCATCTCTCATGGTTTGGCTAAGCTCTGCTGAAGTTGGCAAAGCTCCCCAGCATTTACCCCATCCGAAGATCTGGGTCAGGCCACTTAGCTCCTTTCAATGTAACTATATGTTATGCCTCATGAAAACGGTGAACAGTGGCTTCTGGCCAGAACATACCAACCTTTTAGAGTTCAACATATGAAAATAAATGACTGATACCCAGATGAGTTGGTTATACGTATAAATCTCTCTCTCTCTCTCTTTCTTTACATATATAGATTTATATAATTGCACTGTTCTCTTTCTGGGCTGGAGCCTGTTTTGGAAAGGGGACAGAAGTGAAGTTATTAAGAATCTCCACTCATGTTAAAATACCTTTTTAGTACAACAAAACATACTATTGTTGAACTGGGAAAAGATATTACATAAATCCCCCAAAGTCAAGCACCATGATGGGAATAAAGAAAAATAGATCTATATATTAACTGCTCTTTTAACAGCATTATTTGACCTTTAGAATAAACAAACAGAGGAAAGAAAAACGTTACAAGCCCAGAAAAAAATTCTCTGACTCTTATCAAAAGCATATTTGAAGAGAGGCCTCAGAGGCATCTATTGTTTAATGGGCTATGGTTGATTTATTGATGATTATGTAGAAAAAAAAGAAAAAAAAAAATCATTCCAAGGCCATGAGAGTTGCAGGGCTTCAATTTATTAGACCTTGGAATCAGGGAATGTGTTTTTTTCCTCCTTCATTCAAAAAGCCCTATTTGACCAACAGTGTGAAACAGTTTGACGGGCAAGTCCCTAGGTGCCGAGCTATACCTCACTTGTTTTCCGTAAGTAACTGGCCACATGAGAGCAGGCCTGCAGTTTTAGTTTACACAGCTGTATGCCTGAGTGCAGAGTTAACTGCATTTGTTTTAGGCCTCTTTTAGCAACAGCAACAAAACCCTGTCCCTCCTTGCCCTCTCCTGCCGCCTCCTGCTGCACATGCATGCACACACACGTGCCCTGCATACGTATCTCCTTTTGTAGATACAGGAAAGAGGATCTGAGGTAACAGTGGAGGGAAAGGGGTAAAAACTATTCAGACGGGGGCAATAGCAGGGAAGTAATGATTACTTACATTCATCATTGCCATGAGCTGGGCCAGTAAAGAAATTGAGCTTCCATCTCTATCCTTATATTTTGCCTTAGTATCCCTTTTCTAAAATTTCAAGATTCTACACTCTTCTTTCTTTAAACTCTCCCCAAATGCAAAAAGGTTCTTCTCCCCCTATCAGAGACTTCCATTAAGTTATGGAAGTCCAAATGCTGGGGATGTCAATGTGCCTGACATGATAGAACTGCATACAGGAGATGGCTCACATCCCACAGTTTTTATCATCTAAACAGACAGGACTGACATAGGTGGGGGAGGTGTACTACCCCAAAAATATTAAATGTAAATTTGATGATGACTCTTGACTCATCTTGAAATTGTTCTGGAATTTATCAGCAACCAACAATGAAATAAAATAAAAAAGCACTACAGGTAGAGAGAAGCTACGTTCCTGTCCAGTATTAGATGAACTCTAACAAGTTATAAACAAGTAGGATTTGTTTTAGTTTCTGTGAAAGTTGGTGACTATCTGCCTCATGGGAGACATAGTCTTCCCTGAGAGCCTGGCCTTTCATTGAGTCCAGGAAGTGTATGCTTAGTAAGTCCCTCTTAGGACACCGGTAGTAATGCAGAAAAAAACTCAGCTTGAAGCATTTCACCTCACTGAAGTTTTCAATGTAATGTCAAAATATTCCACAGAAAACAGATACTTTTTATCAGAAAATATAATTTTGGTTGAAAACTCACTTTGCCTTTGAAAAAAAGTTTTAGACACAAATGTTTTTTCTGATCATTATTCAGAGTTGTGTGGCTGCTTCTCCCAATTTCTTCCTTCAAAACCTTTCTTAGAAGACTGGTTTTCTGAGATGACTACAAAAAGGAAAGAAAAAAGCATCCATATTGAACTGCCTCTGTGTGTGGACCACTGTCATGGAATCTTAATCTGGTTTCATATACTCCTTGCCCTGATACATTTTCTCTCCAGTTGTCTTGTTCCAGCATAGATTCCAATTTCATTGAGGACCATTTCTCTGTTCTAGGTTTTTATTTTCTACAGTATGATGATGATTTGTTTACCATCCAGGATATCAATGCCCTATGATGATACAAATTGATAATTTTGATGTTAGTACTGCTATTTTTCACAGTAATAATAATAGTTAAGGTTCTGTAGATGCAACTCTTATCCGTGAAAACTGAGGAATGGGCTTTTAGATATGTTTCCCATTCAGCAGGTGGAAATCATAAAGCCATGTTAATCCTCTCTAAAACTGTGGGTGGAACTCTTGTGGTCTAAATTATATATGAAAAAATAAGACGTCTGAGACCTTCATCCTAAAATGCAGATGAATCCTGATCAGGGTCTTGGGAGAAATTTCAAACATGTCTTTAAGATCTCTTCCATAAAGTAACTTATGTTTCTATGTTGACTGTCAAAGAAGCCTAGTGTGACACCAGGAGCTGTTGCCAACATGTGAACTAAATCTCACTTCTTCCTTTTACTTGGTCTTGTTGCCTGGTTTTGGCCTGGAAAACAAATCAAAATCCAACAGCAAAATTTTGTCTTCAGCAAGGAAGTTATAAGTGAAAATGTACTCTGAATTTTTAATGGAGATAGAATGAGAAAAAATGCTGCAGGTGACTAGAGAAATTTCAAGCTTACTTCTCTGCTGAGTTCTGTTACTAGGATAGTTGAGCTTACATTTTTAATGTCTGGTGTCACCTACACAAACTGTAAACTATTTCATAATGCACCCATTTCCCATTTCTCACATGATGCAAACACAAGATGAAAGGCAAGGCAAGGCAAGGCAAGGCAAGGCAAGGCAAGGCAAGGCAAGAAAAGAAAAGAAAAGAAAAGAAAAGAAAAGAAAAGAAAAGAAAAGAAAAGAAAAGAAAAGAAAAGAAAAGAAAAGAAAAGAAAAGAAAAGAAAAGAAAAGAAAAGAAAAGAAAAGAAAAGAAGAAGAAAAGTTGTTGCTGAATTTTCTGGCTGCTGACATTTCAGTGAGACATCGCTATCTCATGATGACTCAAAAAAGACCAGCAAACAACAGAGATCCAGGGACCTCTGGAGGGAAGACAGATAGACATGAACATGGTGAAGACAGTTGTAAGCTGCAATCCAGATTTAGATGTTACCAGGCATGGAAGAAAACATATAATGGTTTCCTACCTGAAAGTAATTAATAACATGAATCTCCTTCAGTTCAGGTGGAGTATTCCATATCAAGAACATGTAGATCTTCGTATGCTTCAAAAATCTTTAGACAGTATGTGAGTAAAAAGAAAAAGATGTAAAGCATCCCAGACCTAGTAGAAAAAATAAAGTTATTAGAAGGTTAATCCTACATGAAATACTCCATTAGTTTTATGAAACTACTTATTTAACCTATTTTTATGTTCTGAATTGCTTTTGTCTCAGGAGAAAATAAAAGGGGTGTTTCAATTGAGATATGACTTGAAAAATTGCAAAGCCATGTATCATAAAATGCCTTGATTATCCGACTAAAATATAACCCTCAGTTTTCTGAATAGGAGGCACATGCATCTGTGCTTATTCGGCTAAAAAGGTTAATCAATTCATCTAATTTTAGACATCTGGGGACTGATTGGCTATGCAGATTATTCCTACAGGCAAGTTGATGGAGAAGGACAGGCACTGCAGGAAATTATAAATCTTTCCCCTTTGTTGATAACTCCACTTCTGATGACACTCTTGAGCCATTAGAAGTAGATAGGCATTCTGGCTTTCAAAACATTCATTATATGCAGAAATTAAACTCAATTACTATGCACATATATTTCTTCAGGTAAGACATGTGCCCAGAACATGAGACATTCACCAAAAATGATGAGTGTTTAATTTATCAGTTTTGCCTCTTTACTGGCCTCCAGTGGCATCCTATGTCATGTGTACATGGAAGATCTTAAACAGTGCGGCGTTACTCTTTGCCAGGCCTTTAATCAGCTTGGTCAGCAGATGACAATAATAGAAGCTGGACCTCTGCCAAACATAATAATGGTATTTCCTGGAGTATTCACAGAGTTTCCAGTTCTGCAGACAGGGTGTAGCATGGTAAACCTAAACATGGTATTTAAATATCCAGCTACAAACATTCACAAGTGACTCATGGTCCTGGTTGCTTCCTATATAGCTAAGGTGATCCAAAATACTTTTATCTAATGAGGCTTTATTGTCAGCAAATATGAAATACTAATTTTCTGAGAATTGGAGCCTTTTATGATATCGTCATGCATATATACCAAGAACAGAGAAATCAAAGACTAAGAGTTAAAAAGGTTTAGAGTAGTTTTATAGATAGAATAGTTCAGTCCTAAATCTCTGACAGTTTTAGACTGAACACCTTTGAAAGTGTCTGCCTTTGGGTATAAACAATTCTATGGCTAGCTGATACTTGTCTTACAATATAACAGACCAGCCAAAGTTCCTCCAGTGTCTAAGGAAAATGTGTCTATTAGCCTTTCTTTCAGTGGAGAGGCTGATAGGGAATCTCTAACAATCATCCTATTTCTGATAAACTCAAATAACTTCTCTCCTTGAGGCCTCTCGTTTTGTCTTTTTGACATGAAAATAACAGAAGTTCAGAAAATATTAGGGCAAAGGCTGACAGACTTTCAGTGGCAAGTTATATCTTGTTTGTACATGAAAGCAGAATATGCAGTAGTCCTAAGGGTATTTGTCTGCAGTTGTATTTGCTGGTTGAGATCTATGCCAGTAGTAGCATCTCAGATATTTACACCAGAACTGTGTTCTGATTAAATAAATACACAAGGCACTGAACAACACTGGGAAAATATTAGTAGATGGCTTTAAAAAATTTTCATTGCTGCTTTGTCTCACAACAGTTATACTGTCACCACCTAGAAACTGCAAACTTTTTCCTATTTTCTTTATGACAGTTTAGTGAAGAATCAGGGACATGACTCCCATCTCAGTATTTTTTCCATCACATCCATAACCTGATATCACTCTCTGCCCTCCTGTATATATGTGTACAATACATGCCAGGGTCCTGAAGCAGCAATTATTTTCCTTCTGCTTATCACCATACCAAATTATCAAGATGATTTGCATGTGTTGTTGGCTGTGAAATCGCTCAGAAACCTGTTCTTTACAGTAATGACTGAGAGAGGTGATATTTTTGTATGGTAGGTTGGATTTGTCATATATTACCATCTGGTGTATAATCACATTAGTGTATCATAGGAGTGCTGAAAAAAAAAAAATATATATATATATATATATAAGCCAAGAAAGGAAATGAAGATATTTTCTCATGTCCTTGCTTTTCAGGAGAATAAGGAAACCTGTTTTAGAAGAAAGGGTGGAAGACCTATTGGAAATGGGAAGTCAGCAGGAACAGAAGTGGAAAAGGCTGTTCAGGGATCCACTGAGCCTCTTATTTTATCTGGGAGAACTGCATGTGTGAACTGAAATAGAGTGAAAGTAGTTTCCAAAGAGGAAGGATTTAACACAAAAACCTGACTTCAGATTTATAGGACTGAGTACATCCTTAAATCTCCAGGGGTGATCCAGTTCATCTGCTTTCCAGGATGGTTCAGCTTTATACATGTCTACGTATGTCAGCCACCTCCCTGCTTTCACTGGAAGCACTTGTGAACAATAACAGATATTCATTCCCTCCTGACACACTTGCCTACCAACGGGCTGCAGACAAATCATGCTTTTATTTCACAGTGATCTCAAATCAACAGACCTCTGGACTTTGACTCCATGATTTCGTCAATTGCCAAAAACACTTAGTACCCTCATTTTGATGTTATTCTTCTGTCTTAAGCTGTCCCATTTATTTATTTGCTTCCTGTCCAGTACTCAGAGATTTCCTTTCACAGCAAAGGGAACTTCTTTTCTGACTGTGTTTCCTTGGGAAGCACCATCCCACCAGTATCTCCAGCTTCATTTTCAGTGCAAAGCTCTATTATAATGGTATGTCAAGGACAGGGGTGTTAAAATAATAGCAATAATAAAGAAAACTGTTAAATTCAGAGCCAAAATCCTGTTGTGGTTCAGTGTGGTTTTACTTTAAATCAAATTTCTGAGGCTGCTGAGGCTCAAATTGTACTATTAAACAAGATGTGTCATCCCACTCTACCTCATTTTCTCATTTTAAATACAAAATTAAAGACAACCCATTTATTAAATAGCACCTTATGCAAAATCTTGGAAAATCCTATACTGGTTATGTACGTATGAAAGAAAGAGTAAATGCCTTCCAGATTTCTGAACAAGTAATTTCAGAAAAAGTATTCAATACATATTTAGATGTTGACCACCTTTGCTTTTCCTTCAGACAATAGTCTGGTTTGACAAAACTTTATTTCCCTGAATATTTTTTTTTTCATATATATAGAGAGAGGAATAGTTGTGGTTTGTTTCTTTCTCATATCTATTTGTAGAAAAGATAATCACTTTCTTTTTTTTTTTTTTTTTTCAGTGCTTTTTGCAAATCTTTAATAAGAGAAAGTAAGCAATGTCCGTCCTTTAGTAAGGAAACAACTAAGAATCTTTAAAGCTTTATCATGGGATGGTTCCCAAGTTCTTCAAATATATCCCTTTAAAAAATAAAAATTAAAAAAAAAAAAAATCAATCTCAGTAGTTGATCTTTCCCTACTACCTTGAGGACCTCTTGATTAATTTCAAATTTGACAACAGGGTAGTGATTTCAAGGATATTAACTTTCTACAGAAGTTGTCCAGCCAAAGAAAACATGGCTGTAGCACATTCTCAGCAACAGAATTTTCTACCAGGATATAGAATAGATAGAATTAGAAAAGAATAGATGGAATATAGAATAGAATTCCATATGGAATAGATTATTACAGCAACTTCTTTCATTGCTTGCAGGATTTTTGACATTGAACAATCCAAGAATGACACATACTGCCTAAAGGACATAGACATTGGCACTTTATTGTTTATTGTCCTAATAGTCTCCAGGTGGAATCTGCAGTGATCACAAATAAGATATGTGAATTGTGTCACAAGCAGCACAGGGATTATGATGGCATATCTACCATCTGTCTGAGGGCTTCCAGAAAGACATTTCTTGGATAAGAAAAGTGAATGGCTGATATATATATATATATATATATATAATGGCTCCCATCCTTTTCCTTCCCATCTTCTCTCTGTGTTCTAAAATATTACTTGCTGTAAGACCACAGCTAAGTTCCCTCCGTTACTGGTGCCAAATGGCCTAGCTTGCTTTGACATCAGTCTGGTCAATTTTGTTCATGCTGTTCCAAAATCTGTCAGTTTGGCCACAGAGGTGCAAAACTTTCATGTCACTTGTCAGGAAACTTTGTTCTGGGAGTTTTAGACTAACTTTTATTTTCCCCTGCCTGACAAGTAATCACTGCTTCACTTTCTGCTGAAGAATATGGTTCCCATTTTCAGAAAGTGCTATTTCACTGGTCTTTTCTTTTCTTTTCTTTTCTTTTCTTTTCTTTTCTTTTCTTTTCTTTTCTTTTCTTTTCTTTTCTTTTCTTTTCTTTTCTTTTCTTTTCTTTTCTTTTCTTTTCTTTTCTTTTTCTTCTATTCCACACACACTTTTCAATTCACATTACTGTTTTACAACACAGATTCCTTTTGTTTCACCCGGTTCATCTAGTTTATGATTACCTAGTAGGCTAGTATGTCTAAAAGAGAAAGGGATGAAAGAAATACATAAAAGAAGAGGGGAAAATGTCTTTTCAAGTGTTAAGGCCCAGATCTGCAAGGGTATTCTTATGCTGATCGATCCTGAGCATGGGTCTGCAGTTATGTCCCAATGTGTCATATCAGATATTTATCTTTATGGTAAAAATTTAGGAATCATTCAAAATTCTGATTAATTCCACTTCATTTTTTTTTCCTAACTTTCAGACCATGTCAATATTTTCACTAAAAGCAGGAAGTGGGGACTCAGTGTTCCCCAAAGAAAATCCAGTGTTTAGAGTCACTGTCTGTGAAGCTTTCACAGAGTCATATGTCCCATTTTCCAGTGAGGAAAAAACTTATCTGAGGATATTTTTCAGCTGGCTGAATTAGCTTACCACATGGTGACTGTGTCTTCATCACTAGAACTTATCTGGAGGCCATAAATTCCTTATCATCAGCCTTTTATAATACAGGAATTTATGCCAGTCACATATGAAAGGATATGTTGATGGGTTCCCAGCTTCCAGAAACAAAACTAAATTAAATATATATATATATATATGAAATTTCCTAAGTAACTTTTGTGATCAAAGAAAAAAAATGGTCTTAGAACTTCTCTGTCTTGGAGCAATGGCTAGCTAATGTCAAACAATATTGTATTTCCTAGGTGTATCATGATATGCATCATATTTTCTGTTACATCTTTTTATTAAGCAGCCTGTTTTCCTGTGATTAGTTTTTCCTCTTCAATGGCTGTATCCTGAAAAGGACCAATAAATTGTTTAAAAATAAAATGCTCATCTCACCAGGAACAGATTTTTCTATTTTTTTTTTCTTTCTTTTCCATAACATGGGCTGTGTGATAGTGGCTGTGTGACAGTGTCAGGTTTCTCATGAGGGTCTTGATCTTTGGCATAGTCACCTCTTCATTTTCAATCACGTATTCAAACTGATGTATACTACACTAAGCCTTGTCCCATTGCCAGCTAAATTAGTCATAGAGCCAGATGGATAAGAAAAAAGGCTTGAACACAAAGTGATAAATGTCTCATTTAAAAAGTTGTATCAAGACCAGACTATCTTTAGGATTTAAAGAAGGAGTAAAAGACAGGGTCATGCATGAATAACTGTGGTATGCATACTAAAATAAATGAATAAATATAATATATACATTTTATATATATATATATACGCACAATGCCTAAGTGTGGAAGCAACAGCTATTCTTCAGAAAAGCAAAAAAAAAAAAAAAAAAAAAAAAAGAATTAAAATGAAGTAAGCTGTAAGTGGTACATCAAAAAGAAAGAAGAATGGATACAAGAGGGATGGTGGGAAAGATAGAAGGGAGAATGAAAGATCAAGGGAAAGAACGAAAGAATGAAATAACCAAAGAATAAAAGAAAGGAAGAAAAAAGGAAAAGGAAAAGAAAAAGGAACACATTAAACAATGTTCATGGATTTTAAAGTCAGTAGGGAGTATTATCATCGTCTGGTGTGACCTTCTTCATAACGAGGTGAATAACTCAAAGTGGTTTAAGAAGGGCCTCAAATTAGGCAAAACTGAACACATCAGTACATGACAAAACACAGGCAAAGGAGAAAAGTACTCATATGACCTCTCTTACACTTTTGATTTATATGTGTGTGATTAATTTTCTGTCATATCCACTTTGTGTGTTGCGTGACTGGCCTTTATAAGATTCCAGAGGTCTACTTCTTTGGAAAAACTGACTCTGTCCTCAGTGTCTTGCTCAGGAAAATAAATCACAAAGGCAAAGATATAAAATGGGAGGGGGAGGTGTTAAAGTTTACCTTGAGTGTGACAGTGGGTATGTGTGTGGGAGAGAATCAAAAATTAGTTAAAGTGATTATAAATGCGGATGTATTACTCATAAAACAAGCTGACAGGCCCATCAAAATAAAGTAAATGTATTTCTGCACAGCAAATCTCAGGGAGTCTTGAGTGGCACTGGTTCTGGTAATTATAATATAGAAAAACTCAGATAATTCCTGTCCTTTCAGTGGTGATGGCAATGAATGCTATCTCATAGTCTGGAGCTTTAGGCCAAAAGGAACCATTATAATCGTACACTCCAACCTGTTCCATAACACTTGCCAGGGAATTTCATGCAGTAATTCCCACTTCAAGACTATAACTTTTTCTTGAGCTAAAGCAAATCTTACAAACAGATTCCAGTGCTGATTTAAACACATCTAGTCTTGGAGAATGCTATGTATTCATTTCAGGTGCAGTTTTGACAGCCTCATTGTATTTCTAAATTTGTGTAAGGTATAATGTTTTTAAAAGTTGGATTACAAACCTGGCAATATTATTAACAGCTAATTCTAATATAAAGATTAAAAGATAAAAAAAAAAAAAAAAAAAAAAAAAAAAGATTGCAGATGAAAACAAGAGACATATAATGATACAGTGACTTCAGTCAGGAATGTCCAAGCTGTAATCCAACTGTCTCTCCTAGTAGATGGGCATTTCAGTTGGGAGTCATCTCAGATAACGTCAGGCATATACAGTTTTATCTTCCATATCTGAGCTTCCCTTACAGGCACGTTGACAAACAGGCACTTCCAGAATCATGTCTCACACTAGTGTTTCACTCTCTGTATCTTCTGTTTCTCTCTTCTAACTGTAAAGGGATCTTCGGGTGACTGGAGCATTTACATGTCTCGTTTTGCAACACCTGATGTTATGTGAGCTATATCCTGACACTGCTGACTGTCTAAACCCAAAAGATATCTAGAGCAGTCTCTAAGATACAGTGGTAGTACTCTGAGTCTAACTTCATAACTAGTAATGGAAACAGGACCTCCATGAAGCCACAGCGGTGAGATTGTCTATTCCTGCATAGTAGTGTAATGGCTAAATATCCAATTCTTTCTTCTTCCTAAGAAAATTAAATCTTAATACACTAAAAGGAATGCTATTCTCCACTTTTTCTTTTGAGCTTTTTTTGAGAAACCATGATTATAAAATTCAAGGGTAATGAGCAAGTAGACCAAAGTTTGTCCTTACTAGTCTAATGGCTAATACCCTCAACTGGGAGAATCATCCTACCTAAATACTCAATGAAAAATATATTTATTTTTTCCCTGATATCCTGTTCTAGTACACTGCTTGTTTATTTTGCATCCTACCACTCAGGAATATTTGGCTATGGATGCTCAGAATTTCTATCACCTCCTGCAAACATGTATGTAAGACTTGCTCCTGAATTGCTGAGATATACGTACACTTTCTAGTCCCAATCTCTGCAGTGTTGTATGTCTCACACACTCTGGCAGGACGTTCTCTGAGTGACATAAGTTCCTTTGCCCTGTATCATGTGCCAAACACACCGACAGCTGACACTGAAGCAATGCTCAGAAGGGATTGCAAATGTCTCGTTCATGCACATTGACCCAACTGAATCGCCAGGAACATCGGCTGCCTGGGATAAAATTGCCTGTAGCCGGAGATTCCCCGCAGTCCATCAAAGCAATAAATAACTTGAAATTACAGCTCTGGGCAGCAGTGCCTAGCAAATTTCTCTTGATTGAATGGTCTTATCTGTTTTTCATTCAAAACTTTTGTATAAGGTCAAACAGATGGGGAAACGTACAACAGGAGATTTGAGTATGGGAGATGCTTTGTAATTCTCATGCTAAGGTTTGTCAACTAGGCAAGCTAAGCAGTTTGGCTTGTTAGAGACAAATGGTTTGAAAAGAATATACATCATCAAAAAGGTCTATGATGTCCGTTTTGCCTGCAGGAGTCAACAGCCAGGGAATAGAGAGAAAGATGTAGGCTCAAACATTTTCAGATCATTACACCCCAGCTGACATAATGAGATATACAAGGGTGGTCAATGGCACAGACTTGTTGGTGGTTTATTCCTGTCTACCCTTTTTATATTTTAATTTTATTTATTATTTTTTATTATTTATTTTATTTTATTTTATTTTATTTTATTTTATTTTATTTTATTTATTTTATTTTATTTTATTTTATTTTATTTTATTTATTATTTTTGTTTTATTTTATTTTGTTTTATTATAATCTTTTTTCCCTTGGTACTTTCAAGACATTTTGGGTGGCAGATTTCAAGATGGAATAGTCTTCACAGTAAAGTTCCAAAATGAAGGATACTTAAAAAGCTTTCCAGCTGAGAAACAATTTATTGTTCAAGTAACTATTGAAATGGAGTACATTGCCAAAGACTAGTCTCAGTACAATAGAGATTGCATCAACAGACCAAATCCTTTTCCATTGGGAGCATTGGCAAAGACGTCTGGCAGAGATGCACAATGAAAAGTAGTTTGGACAGCAATGTGGAAGCAAGCTAGTTGCTAGGCCTAGAAAGCCAAGCCAAGAAGATGATGTTTAGGCAACACTGACATCAGTTCCAATTAACTCAAGTTAGGAAGTTAGTTTAGGAAGTTAGAACCAGAAACCCACCCAGAATAAAGACTATGGGGGCAATCTTGAAAGCCTCTGTTTATTCAAACTGATGGCTGTAGACTTTAAATATTTATTTATTTATTTAATGGGATTTCTATAGCTTTTCCTCTAAGAAACCAGCCAAGAAATACAACCAAGACTTAACTAGAGATCTTCCCATCTTTCTTTCAATATACAGAATGAATTATACACATGTAGATTCTTTTATTCTGTTGTTGTTGTTGTTCTTCTTCTTCTTCTTCTTCATATTATTCATTTTGACAACCGATCTACCAAACATACTATGCTTCAGCTAACAGAGGTAAGTTTTCCGCTCCTGTCTTAAAACTTAAACTTCTCAGAGAGCCTAGATATTAAAGAGGAGTTGTCTTTTTGCCAGTCTGTTGTGTATTACTTTACAAGAGTTTTCAGTCTGGAAGTCCTTAACCTGCCACTTCAGCTATGAACATTCAATATCAGTGATTAAATCTTGACTACTCAGAGGCTGGAAATGGTGCCAAAGACAAACCTAGTTAAGTTCAGCCCAACACTTTTTTGTTGGCTGAATGAGCCAACAAAGGCCGAGGTCACAAAGGAGTCAAAGCCTCAAATCTCTTGAGGACCAGTCAAGAATCAGGCTCCAGGCCTCTGGAGTTTAAAGTTTTATAATCTGGGTTATCTTTTTTTTTTTTTTTAATTATTTTTTTTCCTAGGATTGTGAACTTCTTACCATGTAGCTTGTTGTAGAAATTGAGCTATTCCTTTTCTCCCTTCTTCTGAAACTTATACTATAATCCCTCACTTCTAATACCTTCTTGAGAGAAGGTACTTTATCTTTTAAGGGATTACAGGGAGACTTAAGCTCCATGTTGATACAGGAAAATGAAGATGCTGCTAGAAGTACTCTTATCCTGACCAGTGCTCTGAGATTTCTTTTATTAAAATCAGACTAGTCAAATTAGTCATAGATTCACGGAAACAGTTAAACCTCTTTAATGCATCCCCTGGTTTGATGACTTACCCCTATCACTCACCTTTAATTCAGGAATTGAAAGCCCTATCTGTTCTAAGCAGGGTTGCCTTATTTGAGACAGCCGCTTTGCTGCCAGCTCCATTTCAGCTGTGTTCTAATGCAAGTAAGCGACGGAGGGCATGAGTGGGGAGAGCAGACATATGCACACAATTACACACATCCTGCAAACAAGCAAAAGTAAAGAGTATAGAGTGGACTTGAAGCTGAACAGAAGTAGAACTGCATGCCCAGTAGATTAACAGAATTAATCTTCAGAGCTGTCAGGTTTCACATTTTATTTTATGATGACTATATTCATCGCACACACAAACCTTCATTACATTGCTGTTTTGGATACAAGTCAGACGGAATGAACAGCTTGACCTTGGTCGTAAACCTCACTACTGAGGCAGCTGCAGGCAACCTGAAACAGAGCAGAATTAGTTATGAACCCTTAACTCTCCCTTTCATTCTCCTACTCTCTCCCTTTCTTGATTAGTTTCCACCTGTTTAGTCTTCATGGAAATGTTGACTTTTATACTTTCCTGTCTGGCAAAGACACATCTCTTTTCCTTTTTTTTTTTTTTTTTTTTTTTTTTTTTTTTCTCTTTCTCCTCTTCTTTCACTCTTTCTCTCTTTCTGGGAACAGAAAAGTGAACTTAATGGTGTAATGTTAGGTTTTCCAACAGACAAAACAGTTCTCTGGGCCAAATGAAGTAGTCTTCCTGTGGAATACTCTTGTTTTGAATGGAAGGGTTCAGTCAATGTGATAGAGACCAAAGAACATGTTACTGGAATGCTAATACTCCTTGATGAACTTCTTGGCTCTTCTATGCAGTTTTCTTTTTCCACTGAACAATAATACAAAAAGGTAACATCTCAGGCTTGCCTGATTCTTCGACTGTGTGGCTTTGTCGCTTATAAATATATATATTTTTTTGTTTTTATTTTTTATTTTTTTGCCCATTGAGCCTTAACTCTTGTGACTGGGTTCAGTACGGAATTATACCTCTCAAGAGAGGAGGTCTTGGCTTTGGCAGGTCTGACAGACTCATTAATTATGTTGTAGCAGACATCTGGCAGATTCTCTTCAGAAAGCTCCAGAGCTGACCTAAATTGGATACTTAAGGATTCCTCAACCCTAAAAAGGGTGTATCTTTTGTAATAGCATGGAGGTCATTGGCGGGACAGTACCTCTTACTGTAAAGGCCTGGATTGAGCCTAGGAACAATGAGTAAAACTACAGCGCTGCTCTTAGTGATGTGGTTCTTCTGGTCCTTCTAAGCCAAACATGCTTGGGTCTAGCCAATAGTTTGGTGGGACATCTCCAAAGACATTCTGGTTTCTACACAAAAGCATACCACATAAATTGAAAAATCACTCCTTCACTTTGAATCACTTATCTGCAACTCTTAAAAACAATATTTTTCAGATAAGAAAATTTTTGAACTAAATGCTGAAAGAGGGAAGTATAAAGAGAGGTTTATCTAAGCAGCATGAAGAGTCTCTGTCTGGGTATTTCCAGTGCAGACAATAGTTATTCCTAGGGTTTCTCCAACAGTTTCAGCTGGAGGTAATCTATCGCAGGCAAACTTCCATCATAAATTTCAGGAAGGGAGCTGACAGCATAAGATTATCAGGTTCAGCAAGACTCTGTTTCATGTCCTGAACTATGGAAGAAAATTGTTGCACAGTTAACAAGCTGCTGGGTCCTATTGAACAGGTGGCGGCACTTCACTGTGCCTAGTCCATAAAGTGCTTTGAAATCTATTGGGACTGAAGGTGCTATATACATGTAAGATATTATTGTTACATGGCTTTTTTTGCTTTGTTTTGTTTTTCATTTGGTCTGCTTGAACAAGCTCTCCCTGAGGCTTAAGTAGCAAAGCATTAGCTTGGAAAACTTGAGGCTTGGGGTTTTTAGTCCCTTAACTGGTCTCTGTTGGCTTGTTGGCTGGTTTATGAGGAGGGTGGAGAAAAAGGGAAATGTTCTCCACTCATTCATTCACATGGAAACATAACTGAGAACTAGATGACTAGGCTTTTTACTTTGGCTGATTTATTCCCATTTATCAGTGTTATTTTTTATCCAATTGTTCCCTAAAGATTCTGATCTCCAGCAGATAGGAAAGCAGGGATGTATTTTTTTTCCTTATATCTCCTGGGAGTGGTGGAGGTCAGAAATACAGATTTCTTATTTTCTTTTCTCCTTCCAGTGCTATATCTAATAGCTTTTCAGCAGAACAAATTAAGATCAAATTGAATCTGTCCTCTTGATCAGAGTCCAGTCATACACTGTCATGAGATGGCTATGGAAAAAAAGGAGTAATATGTCAAGATCCTAAATGCTACCGTCTTTTGAGTGATGCCAAATTTTACTTGGACTACAGATACATTGAGACTGGTGCTATAGTAATAAGAAAAACAGAAAGAATAATAAATTCATAACATAGCATCAAGAATCATGGACTGGTATCACTACAAGAGACATTTTAATCCAGGCTGTTTAATAAATCAACAATAGTATCAATAATATTAACACTATCTTACAGTAGAACTTTATGCTACATGCTGCAAGTGAGATGCCTGTTTGATGCAGACCAAAAGAGTTCTGGGAACTGGCTAGTCATTAAATAATCTGGATGATCATTGACCAGGGTTCAAGAACATACTCTCCAACTAATACAGATATAGCCTATGAGTCTTTGCAAAGACTTGAGACAGCACAGCACTTGCTATGGCAGAGAATATCCCTTAGAACCAGAAACCTCTGATGTTCTCTCTTGTCCATCTTCACAGATTTCAGGCCTAAATCAGTCTGGATTAAGGTGTATTAAAGCAGTGATCTCTCAGCTCTCCTAAAGTAATTTGCAACACAGCCACTGACAGGATTAAACCCATGCTTAGTTTTAAAGTATTTTACAAGCCCTACTTGTACTCTTTCTTACATGCAGAGGAAATATCTGTAAACCAGTAAAAATTGATAGGAACATTTCAGCTACCATTCATTAGATTTTGTCAAAAGTGTAACTTGATTTTTGACCCAAATATTATGCAAATGAAATCCAAGAAAAAAAAAATAAATCCAAATATCTTTGGCATGCAACTTCTGTAATGGTCTTCAGGCATCTGTATTATCAAATGCAGCTCAAAGTGAAAAGGAACAGAATTGTTAAGATTTATACTGTTTAGTCAGAAAGAAAGAAAGAAAGAAAGAAAGGAAGAAAGAAAGAAAGAAAGAAAGAAAGAAAGATCTGCACATGTCCAGGAAACATTGAACGTTATAAACATTAGAGATGACTCTGTTCTAGTAGAATTTCCTTCCTTGATCAGATTGAATCAGGATTTGTAGATTTGAAAATGAGTGTAAAAAAATATTAAATAAATCAGTATAAAAGTAGATTGCTTTTCTTTGTTTATACATGTGCACATAAGAGTGTTGACATCTGTAGTTTAATACCGTGTGACGGAAATGATATCCAGTTCAACTCTAATTTTTCTGTGCTTTACATCGCTTTTTCATCAATATATCTCTAATATCTCTAGCTTTTATTTTTTTTCTCCAATTTGCATGACAATTTCCTTTTCTTTTCATGTTAATTACTATTTATACTGTTTTAGTGTAGTCAGATTAAGAATACCCATTTTGATGGAGGACCATACTGTGGTTAACCTGCCATTTCAGGAGACTCAGTAACATTTCTGTGTGGGTTTGAGGCAAGGTTAATTTATCTTCTGCAGTATGTCTCACTCAATAATTCTGTGAAGAATCAGGTTAATACTACAGCATATCTAAACATGGATTAATAAACAAGAGCATAGCATAAAGGCATTTATTCAAGTATCCCTTTCCTACACTAATTAGCAGAGTTTAGGAGCATTCTGTGCCACAGTAAACTGTCATTCCTGTGTTGACATCACCTTTAAGTTTTGCATAATTTCTCCCTCAGACATTAGCTATTTGGAGACTAAACAAAATACAGTTATGCTTTTCCAAGGATATTTATTGCCTAATCAGCACCAAGGGGAGTAGCAGCGGCTTTCTTCCAATACTGTATCTGGTTGAAAGTCTATCCAAGGAAGATCTACTGGCAAAACCCTCCTTGGCAATTGCTCTTCCTTTGCTATTCAGAAACCCTAAAGACAGAGGCTTGGCTCTCTGTGCTCAGGAAGGCTCCTCCAGGATTTCCGGATTTCCTTTTGGCTTCATCATTGTCCTTCTCAGAGGACACTCGAGGAATCCTGGCTTCACTGATAAACTTTATCACTTTGATCATTTCCAGGAGATGAATAAGAGAAAGCCAAGCAGCTCTGAACAGAAAGATCCTCAGCATATAGCCAAGTCAAGTGGCTTATTTAATAATTCTCATTGCTATTTTCTGCTTGAAGGTCAGTTCCCATGTCCAATCAATACATGGAAAGTTGAAGCCACAATGGAATTGACACCATCATATAAAAATGGGTAACTGTGAGAGGTAACTGTGAGAGAACAAGTGAGGCTAGTAAACAGCAGAGATTAGAAATAAAAAAAAAAAAAAAAAAAAAAAAAAAAAAAAGGAAAGAATTAAAAAATGAAAAATACTTGTGTGTAAATTGGCACTGGTAACCTGTGATGTCAGGGTGATGTCAGTTCAGCAGGTGGTAACTTTTTCCAGTTCAGCTTCAAACCAAGCAGGCCTTGTTTTTGTTTACTTTTCCTCTCTGTTCTGAAAAGGGCAGTGAGCACCTTTGCAGACAGGGCTGTGAATCACTCCCAGGAACCTCTCTGCCCTTGAGCAGCCAGGCACATCAAGCTCAGCCTTGCACAAGACAGGGTGAAAGGCAGAGTGAAGTGCCCTGGTACCCCATGAGATGGGCAGGCACAGCAATGGCCACTGCCACTCTTTGAACAAATTTCCTCTTTTTCCCTTCCCTTCCCTTCCCTTCCCTTCCCTTCCCTTCCCTTCCCTTCCCTTCCCTTCCCTTCCCTTCCCTTCCCTTCCCTTCCCTTCCCTTCCCTTCCCTTCCCTTCCCTTCCCTTCCCTTCCCTTCCCTTCCCTTCCCTTCCCTTCCCTTCCCTTCCCTTCCCTTCCCTTCCCTTCCCTTCCCTTCCCTTCCCTTCCCTTCCCTTCGTGTTAAAAGTTTTTCTTAAATTTCTTAAATAAATTTAAGAAATTTAATTCTTGAATTTCTTAAACAGCAGGTTTACAGGAATCTCAAACTTCTCGCTACCTGTCATATCTAAATGTGAATGCTTTTATATTACAATATTTGGGAAAACAGCAAAAGAAAGAAACAAAATAAACAAAACCCACTAAACAAGAAGAACAAGAAATCAGAATAATATTAAACTAATTAACTAATTAAAGTAAACAATATTAAACTAACTAATATATTAACAAGTTCTCTGGTGATTATGAAAGCTAAGACTCTGATCACAGAAGCCCATAAAATGCCATCTGGCTCCAAAATTTGAATGCTGGGAGGGATGCTTAAGCATTTCCTTGCTGTGCATCCACCTTTGATGCTAGAATGGTTGTACCTTTGGATTCATGTTGCTTGGCAGCTCTTGTGTTTTGTCATAGTCTTCTGTCGTCCCCTGACTGTCTACCTCACCTTGTCTAGTCCAAAGAAAACACATCTTGTATTGTCTTCAGTATTGTGTCTTTTTCAAATTCTTTCAAAATTTCTTCCTTTCCAACCTGGCACAGTGATATGGTTTGGGGTCCAGAGAGAAAAATAAAGGAGCATGAAGAGTAGAGGAGGTCTGTTAATAAGCTTATTGCTGTCCTTTTCTTACTGCAAAGCAATTTGCTACACTATTCACATGACAATTGCGTGGATATGCATAATTTCTGGGACTTATTTTGAAAGAGACAAAAAAAATCTCTATACAGCTTGAGATAATGGATTAACTCAAATAAATGACAGCATGAACAGGAATAAGAGTAGAATCATACATAATCATTTTGCAGGAACTGCCAGTGAGGAATTTGTTAATTTGGATTTTTATTTTCTGAGCAAGAATATAATGAATTGATTGAGAATCTACTGAGTTCTAGATTTCATTCTTCAAGAAGCAATGAGGACTTAGTTAATGCCAAAGGTTTACTAATATTAGCTAAAGAAGAAGTGAAACTTATACGTTAGGCATCATGAATTTTAACTAAGCCAGCTTTTAAATCTGTTGTGCGGGTATTTGTATCTGAACTATGGAAATAAATGGATATTTCTTGGGCATGATTTATTGCATCCAAAGTAGATATGTAAATAAACCAGATCAATCATCCTGTAGAATAATCACATTCCATATAAGGAGAGTCTAGGGTTACTGTAAGCTTCTACTGTGCAGATGTTTAAAGAAAAATGTGATGAATCCTACCATGAGTTTCTACCATATTCCTCTGGGCCAAGCAATATTCTGATGGTTGTGGATGGATTTATTTTCTACTTCTGTGGAAATTGGTGTTCATAGATTTGACACGCCAAAGAAGCCATGGAGGATCCCTGCGCAACTCAACACTAAGGTAGAAGGGTTTATTTTAGCTGCTGCTCTGTGGATAGACTAATGCACAGATGCTCAGCAGTTTATAATTTGGACTACCTTGAACAGGTTTTCACAGAGACTGGGAACTTCAAATCCTTTGTTCCTTCCACCACACCTTTCTCCTTCTCAAGTGCAGAGTCACCATCCACAGAACTGAAATGGAACCCTAAATTCAGGTGAAGAATTATTCTAAGTATATGATTATGTTTTATGCAGGGGGACTACTGAGGGCCTTAGTAAAGACCCAAACTCCCATTAAAATGGTTTCAGTAGGTTGAGTACAGGCAAAGTTACAATTCAAGAGACTTAAGTTGCAATTAAATCAGTGGCTTAAGTTAGGGACTCATGAAGAAGCAAATTCTGAGGTATCTACCTTAAAGTTCACCATGGTGGCAACACACTTAATAACAAGCTAAACATATGAAAGGCTGATGATATTATGTGGAGAGGGGTAGCATTAATTTCTTACAGGGGCTACACTCTTTGTAGCTTGCTTGCTTGCTTTCTTTCTTTCTTTCTGTTTCTGTTTCTTTTGTTTCTCTCTCTCTCCTCATTAATCAGCTTAGTTTGGCTTGCCAAAGAAACACTATTTTTTGCGTGTTCAGGAGCTCAATGTCTTGAGCTATATCTATACCTGAAAGCAAATATTCTAGGGTGGTGTGCATCCTCTAATTCCCCTTTCCCTCCTTCTTTGGGAAGGCCACATTGACAGTCTTTGTTAAGACTAGTTCCTGCCTCATACTAACTCCAAAGTCATACCCAGGAATTAATTTTGGAGACTGATAGTTGGCCCAGGCCAAAAACACAATAAGGTCATTATTAACAGCTTAATAGTGTTAGTGATTGAGTTCCATTGCCTATGAAAATTTCCTGGCACTACTTAATATTATTAAAGATGTAGCTTCACTTCCCAACATTTAAAAAGATATATATGAATGATATGTTTCTACTTCACTGACCAGTTAGGAAAATAATTTAAATAAAAAACTAAGGATGGCTTAAAGAAGAAATTAGGTTCTGTAGAAGTTGGGTTTGGTTTTAGTTCCTGAAAAACATACAATCCTCTGTCTCTCGCTTTTTTTATACGAATATCAATATACTTATATGCTCTAACTGTGACCATTAAAATCTAACATGATACAGTGACAAAGTGCATACCAGGCCTCTTTTTGGTGCCCTAGGAAAAAAACATGCAATTGCTGAGGGTTAATAGATTTCTCCTCTCACTGTAACAGCAAGCATTAAATCATAACAGGTACTGTTCCCCTACACAACACCTTTACACCTTACAAACCAAGGTTTGACACTAGTAACCAAAATTGTGCAAGTACCCAGAACTTCCTTTGGACTGAACCTCGTCTGTGAATTGAGAGGCAGTTCAAAAGTCTGGATGCCACAGCTTGTGGTTGTAAAAGAACATTACAACCACTAATACCCAAGGAGGAGACCTTATTAGAGCATTTAACAAACAGGAGCTGATGTATTCTATTTTCCTTTAGTGAGTGCTATTTAAGCTAAACAATGGGGAGACTTCCCCCACGCCCCAAAGGATCAGAGATGAAATTCCTTTCAGCCTTAGCTCTCACATTAGTGTATGACTCAGATGGTTAAGGTCTCCCCTCCCTGCTTTCAGCCTACCAGACAAAAAGTGCTACGAAAGAAAATAAATTCCGTTCTAAAACTGAGGTCCTGAAGGAAAGGGAAATCTTTCAGATGATTAGGAAAAGGATCTTAGCCCAGTGGCAAGATCTCTGTCTTGTTTCTTTTTTTTTCTTTTTTTTTTTTAAAGACTTGTTTGGCTTTTTATTTTTTTCATTTCCTTCCTTTCATAAGTCTCTCTCTCTTCTAGTTTCTCTTTCTTCTCTTGATCTAGTATTATTTATTTTTTTTCTTTCACATTGATGAATAGCTTTCCCTTAGGTCCTCTTCTCAACACAAACTTCTTTTTCCGGGCTTGCAATAATTTCTCTATTAATTTGGAGTCATTTTTCCTCGTCCTCTGCTTCTTGACCATCATGACTTCCTATGGATCTAAAACTTTTTTTTTTTTTTTCTTTTTCTCTTTTCCTGCCAAATTAATTTCCTTCATTTATATCACTTCTTCCTCCTGCCCTTTCAGATGTCATCTCTTTTTTATTCCCTTACATCATTGGAGGCAAGTATCCAACTCAGATATGCAATCCAAAAAAACTTAAATTATGCAGCACTGATATCAAAATTTTCATTTCAAAAACAAGTTTCATGACAGAAGAAGGAGATCATAACAAAACTTTTGAAGTTTCATAATAAGCACTTGCTTTACACAGATATTTTCTATTACCAGTGGAAAAGAAAATTGCATTTAGTCTAGTCAAAGTGTCTTTGTGTGTGTCACTTCTGAACTGAGGTTCAGATACTTTATTTACATTTATTCAGTAAATCTAAAATGTAATTAAATCCTTTTTTTTTTTTTTTTTTTTTTTTTTTTTTTCTAGTAAATATACTGGTTTCAGCTCTGTTTTCTTTTATTCAGTCAAGGACAGAATATCTGATTGGCAGCACAGGAAGAAAAATGTGAGAAAAAATAGACAATGGTTAATGTATTCAGACAGGATGTGAGAAATCCAGAATCAAGTCATTGCAAATGAATCAAGCACTGCAGGTTCATGAAGTTAGCTATTCCACATCCTTTTCGTGACAAGACATTTTGTACCTCCTTCTGTCTCCTTCCCACTCTTTTACATTTGTTCACAACAACTTCTCAGTAGGTTTCAGGTCTGATCTGTTTCCATTTTTTTGGCAAACAAAACTGTGATTTTCTTTTCTTTTCTTTTCTTTTCTTTTCTTTTCTTTTCTTTTCTTTTCTTTTCTTTTCTTTTCTTTTCTTTTCTTTTCTTTTCTTTTCTTTTCTTTTCTTTTCTTTTCTCTCTTCTCTTCTCTTCTCTTCTCTTCTCTTCTCTTCTCTTCTCTTCTCTTCTCTTCTCTTCTCTTCTCTTCTCTTCTCTTCTCTTCTCTTCTCTTCTCTTCTCTTCTCTTCTCTTCTCTTCTCTTCTCTTCTCTTCTCTTCTCTTCTCTTCTCTTCTCTCTTCTCTTCTCTTCGTTTTGTTTACTTGCTCTTGTTCAATAACTAAGGTATAATACCTGTATCTCCAAGACTTAGTGTACCTTTCAACTCAGTTTCAATCTCCTATGTAGATGTCAGATGGCCATACTAATTAATTTATCTATGTTCTATTTCCAGACAGCAGGGAAGATTAAGCATCCAATGAAAATGATTCATCCTGTCCATATTAGACATCTTGATTGGGATGAAATTAAACCATTTATGCAGGTGTTGGTGTCTCTTTGCTGATGGTGAAAGAGGGTTATACAAAGGGATAAAACAAACAAACCAAAAAAATCAATCAAAAAAAAAACCACAACTTTATTACTGAGTGTGACTTCTCCATTTTCTATCTCATTCATGAGCACTTTTCCTGCTTTAAAAGAAAAACTATATTTGTGCTTGAGTATTAAGAGATGTTAATTAACAGCAAACAATGTTACATCTAAGCAATGTTTACATCTCCTTCATTCAGTTTTCCCAGTGGAAATCTGCTTGAATCCTACTTTAAGTTTATATTCTTGCTTTTTTTTTTTTTTTTTTTTTTTCTTCTCATACACATCACAGAAAATGATTAGGGACTAAGTAGCTCTGTTCAGTCTTTTCTTGTATGATTTCATGCAATAGGTAGCTCCAGGGAAAATTTAGGCAGAAAGCAGTGAAGTAAATCCTCATACAGTTCCTATGGTTTTGTATACATAGAAATACATTATTTACCATTAGGATTCCATATAATAAATGTGGTCAGGAAGTCATATTATTGTCTAAGTCAGAACTTAACTGAACTGCCAAAGTGGGATCTCATTCTCAAAAAATATATGGTCTCTGACATCAGGGGACAAGTAAAATTATCAACCCCCTTGACCAGCTGTAATTTCAGATATTCATATAATCTTCCCAGCTTTTACACCATTGTAGGCTGAAAAAATATTGCTGCATCTGAATTAGAAAACAGACCCCTGATGACTTTACATTCAGAATTAACCCTGGAGAGTTAAATTCAAATCCTCTTTAATATTGAACAGATAAATGTATTTGATTGTTTTTGATACATTTATTACACCAAGACATACAATGTGCACATAGCTATAACTAGGTTACTATTTGTGCTGCCAGTCTGAACTGCTGAGAAATCTACCTCTCGAGCTGGGAGATATACAGCCAGGTGAGCTTGGAGATGATATTTCTCGACCAGTATCTCCCAGTATATCTGCTGTAAAACAAACACCTTAAAAAATATTAGAAATGATGTGGCCAAAAGCACTTTGATAGACATGATGAAGGATGTCAAGGTAGCTGACAGACAGATATTTCTCTTTTTTTTTTTTTTTTTTTTTTTTTTCTGCTGTTATAACAAACCTTAATGTTAAATATATGTTGAGATAGATAAACTTTTGGCTTCAAGGCACATTATTTTATTTTGCCTTACTTATGAGCATCAAGTTCAAATTCTTATGCATTTCCTTATTTTATTTGTTTGGTTGGTTGGTTGGTTGGTTGTTTTGTTTTGCTTTGTTTGTTTCCCTCAATTGATATGCAGGGCTTTATACTGTTCTTCTTCAGGCTTCACTTCACTGCAGCCAGGGGATGTGAAAAAGTTAGTGCACACAAGTGGGCAAGATGAGCTCCACAAGACATGCCTCAATACTTGCCTTGATAACAGATTTGTTCTGATAAAGCCAAGATGAAGAGTCAAGAGAAGTGGTTTAAGTGGTTCTGTGAAAGAGGAGCACTTCTTGTGGGCTAAATGTCTAGTGAATCTAGAAGGAACTCCTTTCCCCACCCCCTCCAGAACAGCTGGAACCAACATCACCTCTAGGAGAGTGCCAAATACGTTTGTCAGGATGACGCCATGAAGGCTTTCAGGGCCTTTTTAATGTTTTATATTTGAAGGTGAACCTTCCTTTCACAAACAGCCTATGCAGCCAGAGCAACTGGTGAGAACAATGAGTCATAAAAAGTCTGTTATTAAAAACGTTTGCTTTGTTCACATCCTGAATTGATTTCCTCTAATGATTTCCCTCTGACGGCTGTGGTCAAAAATAATAACAGTAATAATAAAATAAGAGAATATGCCCCTCCCTGGTTCCTCTAATAGAGGCTTTGCTCTCCATGTGTTGACAGAGCAGCTCTGCAGAAAGACCAATATGTGAATTCAAGTAATAAACTCAGGGAAAATTGAGATATGTCTGTTTTTTATTATTACTACAGAGGGTGTATTATGCTAGTATTGCACAGGGTATAACTGTGATGTGGGTCAGAGGTACTACAGGGACCATTTAGGATTCATAAGTAAACACAGCAACATACAAATAATGTAAAAAAATAATGTTAGAAAACACACACACACAAAACAGACCTGTGACTATATTTTTATAAAAATACCTAACATTTTATTCCTCTTCTTTATGTCATCTTATTCAATATTTAAAAATGGATGAAATATAAGAACTACTCAAAATAATATTTGTGATGTTCTGTGTTTCAAAAATTCATCTTAAAGGGTACTATTAACCCTTAATCCTTCGCTATTTTGCTGCTTAATTGGTTGTCATTCCCTCAAGTAGAGAAAATAAGTTGGTGTGTTTGAATATGTGCTTGCAGTGCCAACTACTTAAAGAGAACAGTTCAAAAATAAGTTACCATAGGAAAACCCTATATCTCAAACCATTTATTCATATATATGAAAACTTTTTTCTTCAAAACTGTGATGTAAGAAAAAATATAGTTATCTATGAGATTTATTACATTCAAAAAGTTCATATACTTGTCTATTTTTATATATTTGGTGACTTTAACATGGATGACCATTGGACAGGACTGTTCATAATCTTCCCATCACCTTCCAAAGGATATAAGCATGTTTGTGTTTGAACACAAAAAGTACTGTAAACATGTACATTTACTTATAACATTGTTAAAAGCTAGTCTTTTTTTCCACACAATATATATTTGTCCCATGGAATTCAACTGCCAAAAAAATAGGGTAAGATTTACAAGATATCCAAGACAAACAATCAATCAATCAAACAAACAAATGAAAAACAACAAAAACAAACAAAAACAAACAAACAAAAAACACAAAAAACACCTGAACGTACAGGATATTTAGGTATACAAGAAGATTTAGTTTCATAAATTTGTAACATTCAGCAACTAGATCTTGGGGGGGGGATTTTATTTATTTATTTATTTATTTATTTAACTGTTTAACACATTATCTATCCTTAAACAAATGAAAGCAAGAAAAGAACAGAAGAAGATAAATTTACTCTGCAGATGATCTATTTTTTATTTGGTTTCTTACACCTTTTTTCAAATAATTTTCTGCTGGCCACTGGTGCACACAGAATATGTCATGATGATCCCAGTGTGGGATACCCGCGCTTTCCTTGTACACTCAAAAGAGAGAAATTAGTTCTTTGCTTAGAGGAGAACTGAAGTTTGGAGAATGCTTAACTATAAAAATTGAAAACTCCTACTGAAGTTTGACTCCTACTCCTATTCACTCAGAGAGAAATAAATTAATTAGTACACAAAAAATAAAATAAAATAAAATAAAATAAAATAAAATAAAATAAAATAAAATAAAATAAAATAAAATAAAATAAAATAAAATAAAATAAAATAAATAGAAGTAGTCAGAGAACAAGCTGGTAAAAGACAATGACACAAATGAAAGTGCCTGATACCAAAAATCTTTACGTGCACTCTGCACTACATCAGGAAGTTTTAAAGTCAGGTTATTTTTAAAGAGTGAATTGAATTGTTTTCTTTCTTATTTAAAAATAGAGGAAAAGTGATCATTATTAGCAACAAACAAAAGTTCAAAATCTCAGGAGCTTCAGACTGTAACTTGGTCGAACAAATCATGGGAAGGTCATGGTGACATCATTTTGAGCCATGAAGACTAAGAACTTAAAATATTGCAATATAAAATTCAGATCTCAAAGAAAAAGGTTTGTAGTCTGATAAATTTGTTGATAATGAAAGCTCAGTCTCTAGAATTTAAACAGCTGGACATGAACAGTTAATTTTAAAATCACTGATAAATACCTGCAGATGGAAGACAAGCAAGGAAAGTGTGAATCAGAACATGCAGAATTCTCATGTTTTATGGTTGCAAAATTGTATTTTTGGTTCCTAAAAGGCTGCTATAACACAAACAAAAAATATGGACTTGGAGCAGACTTTGTCAATGAAATCCTTTCTCAAGTTTTAAAAACACAGAAAGAAAGCTCTTAGCTAACTCATTTCTTCTTCCTTTGTACAACAAACTGCTCAAAACTCAATGAGAAAGACCAAATAATGTTCTCATCCTGGCAATACATGGTCATGAAGTTGACATAATTTTATAAGCTGCCTGATTGTTCAAAATGGTGAGTACTTTACTTTTACTCAGACCAGTTCAGCACACTTGGAAAATTAACTGGGATATTTTTAGCAGTTAAAGATTTAAGATCCTTTCTTTATGCATCCATTTTGCTAACACTGGTTTTATTTAATGGTTCCTGCTATAAGATTTTTTCAGAAGACACAAGGTTTCAGTTGGAGCTAAACATTCCTTGCTGGAAAACAAACAAAAAAACAAAACAAAACAAAACAAAACAACAACAACAAAAAACGGTTTTATTTAACTTTTATTTAACTGTTATGATTTTCTAACACACTTTTGCTTACCCAAATTTCATTCAAAAGGCAGCAGAAAGTAAATCTTGGAGACATCTACAAAACATATGGACAGTAAGAAATTGTCTGACAGAGCAGAGTAAAACAACAAGGTAATTTAGGATGGCTCTAAGTAGGACATTGTCAACACTTATGATAAATTCTTTAGAGATCTAGACTAAAAGTTTTTCATGTTTCTGTAAAAAGTGTTACACGGTTTAGGTGTTTACAACACGAAAACAAATCTCAGCTCATCAAGGTGATTCATTCCCATCCTATGATCCTGAGAACCCAAAAATTCAAGAATGTGATTAATCTCATCTTAATTTTAACATTAACAGAACAGAGAACAGCTGAACTGTTCTTGAAGCTGCTTTATTGGTTCTAAAAAGAAACAGTCCATTCATAATGCAACACACTTATTTTGTGTTTCTGGATTAGATACAAGATTAAATTGTCCCACATCCAAGTTGTTCAGATCTCCACTGACTGGGAATTGAACCTGGGTGAGTTCTTCAGGCATACAGCCCTACATTTAAGGGGACTTACATTTAATTTCTGTTTCTCCATTGCACCCAGAAAGGGTAGTGTGGTGGACACACCATATTTAGCCTCTTCATGCTTGTATTTCCAAATCCAGCAGTATACGAGGAAAGGATTTTTGTGATGAGGAGGAGAAAGAAGAAAAAAATAAGACAAAAAAGGAGTTACTCTGCAGTTAAGTTTCAGGTGGATTTATTTCCACTGGCTAAGAGGTTTTCTGAGACAGGGAAACATACAGCTCATTACGTGGATTAATGTTATTACCTTCATTTTTCAATAAATATACTGTGTCAGGATTTATAGGCTCTCTGTTCTTTTTATGAAATGGAATAAGTCTATCTTCCCATGCCAAGGCTTCATCAGAATGACAGGAGCAGCACAGGGAAGGAAACACTGCTCCCTTCTGCTAAGTCTTGCTCCTGTGTCGTGCAAGGACTGCAACAGATTTTGGCTAACTGCTGAAAGTGAATGGGAATGAAATGGCAGACACATCGTTTTAAGTAAACAACCTGTTCTGGATTTCTTTTATATATTTATTTGGGTCTAGGGAGAGATTTAAATGTTGTTGAAAAGAGCCTGGCCTGCTTGAACCTTTGTTCAGAGCAGCTGTGAAGATCTCCTATTGCCCTCTTTTGGAAGGGTATAGCCTAAATCCTCTCCATTCCTTCTTTCCAAGTCCCCTAAAAGAACTGTCTCTCATTCAGCTGGAGGACCCCAATTAATTCCCTGCACTCCAGCTATGCTCAAACTCTTCTGTTGAAGCTTTCAACATTCACATTTTGAGGCAGACCCCCACATTTCCCATTTTGTTCATGGGACAAAGACTGCACCCTGCATCTGCACAATTCATAAATTATTTTAGACCTTGCACTGTCACACTGGAAGTGTTTATGTTTGTGGAAGTAGGGAACCTTTACTGAAGCATCATTATTTGATTAGTTGTCTGGAAAAGAGATAGGAACAACACCAATATCTGACGTGAGGCAGTCCTAATGTGTATCTTTCCCAATGCTTCTGCTTTTTAGTTTGATACATGTTGCTTACAACTTTTCTCTGTATTATAAAATCCTCCCTTGTGGTCTATACATGGTCTGCAAGCCCTTCTGTTATAACGACTGGTAAAATTTACCAAGTCCTTGTCATGACTGTGACAGTCCTAAAGAGCACAGTGGTGATTAAAAAATTAAAAGTGACTTGAGTGCTTGCAAAAGTATCAGAATGATAGACTAGAAGATAAAAATCCTCCTTACTGACTTAAGCAAAAATCTAGCAAAGAGCATGGGGGAGATATTTACTGGTATAAGGGTTTTCATATCAATCAGCAAGTCAGAATTAAAGCTCGAGTTTGAACATATGAAGGCCAGAATCACTGTCAAGAGCTGTATTAAACTCATATTTGAAACAGAGATGAAGTGCAGAGAGAGACCCACAGACTGTTTACATGGAACAGAAGGTTATATGAGAGACTGCAGCATGCTTACTGACACACCTCATGCAGCATGTAGAGAGACATCCACTAAGGATGAAACAATCACATTTAGAGCAGGACGAATCATGGGCTTAAATGAGGTGAACCCTATGACTGTGATACAGATTTATAAGAGATACAGTCCCTTCTGGCTAGCTGGTGGATGCTGGGAAAGGTAAAACTACTGCCTCTGAGATGGTTTCAATACCTGCATTTAAGAATTGAGTTAATCTCCTACTGTCAGTGGTGACATCACTGTTAATCACCACTATCAGTGGTGACAATAGAAACCAGTGACTGTGATCCAACCACCTATTGGATCTGAACTTGCATCCAGAGAGACCTGACTCTCTTTATTCCTTGCACAGTGGAGTATAGAGTAGCTGTTTTCTTGATCTGATCATCAGAGATAGGTCGGAGAGTGAGGTGGTCTCATCTAATATTAAAAGTTCTCACTATATTTAGGAAGAGCCAGACTAGTTATTTGGTGGTGGTTGACCATTTAGATCTGCTCAGGCTGCATTAAGCCAAAACACGTGAACAGGAGTTTGGACTAAGGCATCAAATTGCCTGGAGTCTGCTTTTATGAGAAGATCTGGAGCTCTTCAAGGAGGTGGCCACTTGAAGTGATCTTTATTGCAAAGAATGTATATAGCAGACCAAGAGGCTCAGACCCATGGGTAACTAACTATACAGTGAACTTGCCAGTCTTCCTTGCCAAGTGAATCTTTGACAACTGCGTAATGATAAGCAGAAACGGTACTGACTGAGGTTGTATTTGTAGCCATGGGAACATCCTTGTAATGGGACCTCCTGCTTCTATGAAATGCCAGCAGAGAAAAACAGTGCTTGCCAGCATCTACCCTGCCTATTGCAAATGATTTTAATTCCCAAACCATTATTTTCTGTCTCTTCAACAATATTTTTGTAGGAATTTTTTTATTATCGATTAACTTCTTGTACCTGAACACAGATTTGAAAAAGCAACCACAAATTATCTCCCGATTTGATTTTCACTTGTTCCCTATTGCATGTGGGCGTTAAAATGGACAGAAATTGCCTCTCCCTTTTCTCAGTAATTTATCTAGCCCCATTGGCTTTTAATAGGCTGATTTTTTTTTCCTCTCTTCCCACTCAATTTAAAGTTGCTGCTCTCTCACCCCCAACACTGGCTTATAAAACAAATATGGAAAGAGAAAGAACTTACTGTTCAATTCTTTGCTTTTCTGGTGATAGATGCAGCATGTTGGCTTCTGATTGCTTGGACTTTTTTTCTCCATAGCATGGAGAAAATACATTATTATTATTATTATTTTTTCCAACATTCTTTTGATTTTGACATTATTTTATTTTCTACCTTTGGAGAAAACCTTTCTGATCTCAACAAATATGTAACATAGCTACGAGTGAATAACCAGGCTATACACTAAATGTTTTCCTGGGTGTTCCCTTCTGTACCAGCCAATTTTTCCCTAGTTGCAGGAAAGGAGCCAAGATAAGGAAATATTCATCATTTCTGTACTGTATTATTTCAGTGGAAACAAAGGATCACACTGTGCATTTGTGCCGGCATGTGTATATGCGTGCATTCATTGTAGGCGCTCTCTTTCTGAGTCCAGGACTTCAGAATGACTTTGAAACCTTCTAGTTCTTCAGTCATTCACCTGAAAGCCACACAGATAAGCAATGGACGTGTGGTTACACATTCTATGTTAACACTCTTGTCTAGTAAGCCAAATCTCCATTTTTCTGCACCCTGTATCCATACACTCAGACACTCCCATTTGACACACACTTTGTCTGCACAAATGTTTGTGTGGCCACTCATTGAACCTGACAGAGGAACTGATCCAGCTGAAAAAGAACGTAGAAAAAAGAAATCACCATTTATTTTTTTTCCACTGGATCTGTTCTTTGTTTGGGTTCACTACATGGCCATGTAAAAAGTAGTGCAGGAAGCTCTGGGGATGACCTGAGGGCAGGACAGAGGAAAGCAGAAGGGGATCTTTAAACTGCGACTGACACCAAAAAAAAAAAAAAAAAAAAATAGCCTTGCAAATCTTCACCCTTACTAGCTTACTAGAATTCACCTGAGATTATTATATAGGAGATTGCTGTGAAAACACAAGTATGTGTCAGACACCCTCTCACTCAAATGCTTGCCTATATTGGACTTTCTGGGAATTGTTTATATTTGAGCAAAGCTTTCCTCTGAAAATAGCTATAAATGTCATTGTGTTGAGAGGCGAAATAAAAAACTTTATATACCATTTAATTCGCAGTGACTTCCAAAAATGGGACCTCCTAGGTCTTGAATTTGAGGCAAGAAAAAAGACAGGAAAACAGGACCTCAGTTTTCCCTGCTATTTTCAGCTTAACATTTCCCCAGATTTGATGCATTAAGAACCATATCGGCGGAGATGATGGAGAGGAAGCAGAAATCATCCAGAACTCCTGTCTTCCTCTCTGAGTTAAATTCTTCTGTATTCTTGCTGAGTCTTGATAAAGAATCACTGAAGTTATTAAGTTGCTTTATGTTTACACATCAAATTATAGTTCAATTTTTCAAACCTTAACCAACACACCATTCTTCAGGTGAGGGAGAAATATGAAGAAAGCAGTGGAAACAGTTTGGGTGAAAGTCACTACCTCACTGAATCTAGGGGGAAAGAAAATGTGGGGAAAAATATATGTATAGAAATTATAAAGACAAGATTAGTACTTCAATATTTTTCCAATCTCATTCACAGAACTACATGAAGAAATTAAATTCTTTTTGGATGATCTGAAAAAATAATTGATAATTAGCAAGTATTACTAAGTATTACTGCTTTGCAGTAGTTAAAATGCCACTGTACATGAAAAATTAAATAGCTTAACATTTTAACATAGAATCATAGAATGGTTTGGGTTGAAAGGAATCTTAAAGGTCATCTAATTCCAATCCCCTGCCATAGGCACACCTTCCACCAGCCCAGGCTGCCCCCAGCCTCATTCAGCCTGGCCTTGGGCACTGCCAGGGATGGTGCTCCCACAGGTTCTCTGGGAAACACCGCAGGGGTGGCTCTCATTCCCATGAAATATTCCTCTTCAAATCTCCTGTTTGTCCAAAGAGAAACTCCGGGGCATGACTTGCACAGCAGTTAACAGCCTGCACCTCATTTATGCAGCTTCAGTGATTTTACCTGAGGGAGTAACGGTTGTGAGATCAGGACATTACCAGTGAGTAAGAAGGTCTAATCAGGAAGGAAGACTGTGGTAATGCCATTAGTGGAACCTTTAATGGCTGGGCAGGTACATAGCAGAAATCGATGAGATCTCTCCCAGGACTGGAACCCCATGTGAAAAATGACACCCACTTCCTTGAACATCACTATGTAGTTCACAAATGCTCTTTAGTTTCTGGCCAAAAAAGAAGACCTTTGCACTCCTGAGATAGCAGAAAGGAAAAGGAGAGGCGGTGGCCAGAGAAACTCCCATGGTGTGTGTCATCCAAACCTAGATAAGGTTTCTCTGACTGTAGGATTTTAATGGCAATGATCAGGCATCGTCAGCATCCTCCAGCTAATATTAGCCTCATTCTTGTGATGTACGTAAGACACATAGTATCATAGCCATTATATTTGGAAGTAAAATATGAAAATTAAAAGATTTTTTTGAAAGCTGTGAAGAAAATCTATGTAGGGTCTGTATGATGTGCTCCTATGAAGCTAGATCCCAACTCTTTTTCATATATTTTTGATACCATTGTGAAATAAATGGGTTTAAGGTAATGGGTCTCAAAGCTTTATTGAAGTCAAGGAGTGGAACCATGAATGAAATGAATAGGATGGATGGATGCATAATGATGAGCTGTAAAAAGAGAAAATGTTGTAGGGATGGATTTGACTTCCTGGTTTTAGGAGTTTGGGGTTTGTCATGAAAGATGCATCCACACAGAGAGAGCAGGCAACCCCAATAGTGGGATGGCTATACATCATTCACCTACATAAATGGTTGGCAGAATTTACTGTGATGATACAAGTATATATATGGTTGTTATGTATATATAACAAGTATATTATGGTTGGGATTGATGATCTTGAAGGTCTTATTCAACCTGAAAGATGCTATGATTCTGTATGACATCCTGCCTGTTACTTCCTGGCAAGCAAAGAGCTATATCTCGAACAGAACCTACTCGTGTCTCAAGTTGCTTTTCTGTGCTTAAGATCTGTGATTCAGTTTTTACTGTAGTCTTCTACCTAGAGCTCCTTTACAGCCCCTCCTTCACAGCTAGATAGGCTGTAAAGGATTTCAGAATCAGTCTGTTCAGAAGTCACAGTTTCGATGGTGTTTATTCAATATACATAGTTTGGTACACTCACATCCATCACCAGCATTAGAGATGAATGAATTACGCTGTCCACATATCACTGTAGACAATGTGAGAGCAATCCATAAGTTAAGGCACAAATTAAATTTTTAGGCTGTGTGGCAGTTCTGTTCATGCTGTGAACACATGCAGATGGTCCAGATTAGAAGCCAGCTCCTTGTTAGAGTTATAACCACTTCTCTTCCTTAGCCCCAAATAATTCCATTCTTCCTCCATCTTCATATTGTATAGAAAGGTTATTAAATTTATCCTCAATAGTTCAAGGAGGTTGTAAAAAGTCTTAATGAGTACAAATGGGGGTTGTTTCCTCAGTCTATAGAAGGCTGGTGGTGATGTAATATGAAGTTTGTAGAGTAGAAAAGAGAGATAATGATGCCAGAAGTAATGAGAAAGGAGAAAACATTCTCCTTTTCTGGATGAAAGTTTAGAAAAGTTCATATCTAGGTCATGGCTTGTAGGAGATGCTGTGAAATGAGACTAAGTGTGAATATAGCTGCTCTTGGTTAGCAGCAAGGCTGCATGCTGGTCTGCATCAAGCAGGGATGGTTCTAAAGCCTGAACTGTGGAAACAGCTTCAGTCAGAGCATGCTGAAAACCAGATCATTCTTAGTTCTCAGGGAAAACTGTTTCATGAAAAGTACTTTTAATAGGCAGGCAATCCCTCGTACAACAGGTTACAGAGTCAGCGCTATTCAACATGAGAGGTTGATCATTCAGCATAGGGGGAATCTCCAAACTGCCATTGGCTAACAAGTTCTGATGTATCCTGCTTATAGGGGTCTACTGCTTTGTCGTTTTTTCTTGGCACTTAGGAAAATGTTGTCCCTCCCAACACCATTCCTCTGCCCTGGCAAACATCACAACATTGGACCTCAAAACCATGGGTGTGGTCTAATTTATTCAATTCCTCTCCTTGTTCCTCTGGTTGATCCTGAACATTAATTGTATGGGGACTGGGGCAGGAGCAGTGCGTGCTCTGGAGTCTGCCAAATACTTCTGGATGCATCCAGCCAAGTGAAAAAGAGAAAGGTCGGGTTCAAAAGTCTAAGCAAGAGAGCTACAGGTTTTTTGATGTTTTTGACATCTCAAATGGCCTGGCGGATGTTTCCTTTATTTGTTCAGTGACCACGTAAAAGGACTGTAGAAATGCAGGCAAAACCCATGACCTACCACTCTTGGCTCATCTGATGATGTAGCTGATGTACCTGGTATTATTTATTTATTTTTATTATACATATGACACATGAAAATATAGTCCTTCCATATAGCACCCTTGATGCTATTTAGAAATGTGAAATATATGTAACTAATAAACAACAAATTTATTCCATTATTCCTGTCATATCACCCTTCAGCTGGAACATATATATATACATATACGTATAGGTATACGTATATGTATATGTACATATACAGAGAACTTCAATTCTCCACCCAATAGACCACCAAAGACCCATAAAAACAACCTACCTCTTGCTTCCTAGTTTGAAGGCATAGAGAAAACATGTCCCCTGTATTTGGAATGAGTCATAACATGGAGTGCACTGCAGATAAAAGTGGGTGTGGTAGTTGAGAAATGGAGGGCAGGAAACAGATGTGTCTGTGTTTTTTCTGTCTGGTCAAATGGGTTAGCTAAGGGACCATTAATGAAAGCCTGGAATAGTTCTTTAACTGGTGTAAATTAAGGCACTGTTGCTGAACTTACGCTGATTTACTCCAGCCAAACATCAGACCTTTTTCTGTTTGTATGGGTCATTCAAAGTCCAATGCTCCATGGCTGCATGGACCCAAGCCTTTCTACAGTTGGTCTGCCCCCTTCAAATGAAAGCTCAATTGAAATCATTGCACTTATCTTTCCTCTTTGTCTAAATCAAATCTGTTAGTTTTGTTTTATGACATAAGAAAGATTTAAGAAGAGAGACTAAAAGTCCACACCTGGGAGTTCCAAAGCAAATTTAGTTTCTTTGCAATTTTGAAAGCAGGCTGCTTCTCTGGATGTCAAAGTAAAGAAGCAGTTTCTTTCCATAAGGCGTTTACATTTGAAAGTGATTAGATAATTGGTTTCATCTAAGCTATGAAATCAGCATTGAAAGGAGAATGTAATAAGCCTCAGTTCCGACTTCCCCAGATTAACTCTCCACCTTCTCCCTGAGCAAGGTTTCAGGTTCAATTTCTGCATGTTGAGTGATTATCCAATCAGTGGTGAGGACAATGGGAAGCACCTGATGAAGAAACACAGGCCTAAGAAGGAAGATCCAAACTAAATACAAATGGGAACAGAAGAGCCAACCCTATAGAACGTTGTACTTCTGCAGTCTTAAATATATATATATATCTCCACCCCTTTACTTTAAGGCCACATCTGGCAAACATTGCGAGACTGTTAACAATTAGAAAAAATGAAATATATTTTCCTTCAATTTTAGTTGACAAAATAAATATAAGAATTCCATCGATCCTTTTAACAGACTATTGTATTATTCTTTGGGTTATAGTGAATTTCCAGCCTATACTAACCTCATCCAATTAAGGGAAACTAAACTTGAATAGCAAGTCATGAACACCCTCTAGACTCTGAAAAAAAAAATAAAAAAAAATCATAAATACCTCTAGGAATTGTTTTTATCCTCCAGTGACTAAACAGGATCCCCACAAAAATTGAGAGACATATTTTAGACCACCTACTGTGGTGTCTTACCTAGATGAGTACCAATGCTGGGATCTGTAATAGGGAGACTACACACAACCTTTATAACCCTTCACCAACTGTATTGTCATACAAGGCCTTATAGCATGGGACATTAGAAGATCTGAGTTATTTAACACACCCTTGAACTCTGGTACTGTCTTAGGCATCGTAGTAGGTGGTCTGAAAAAGTCCCTTTTTAATGTTAGCTTAAGAGAAATGAGAGATGATTTCTTAAGTTATTCTTGTCTTTGCTCCATTATTTAGACAGAGTTTTTCCAGAGCATCTTAAGTCTTCCTCAAAGTTAATGACTTATTATGACACTTTGCTAAAAAGGCTGGAAACCATAGTGTTTTCTATCACAGTGTACCTAAAAAAAAAAATAAAAATAAAAAATAAAAAAAAAAATCCACTAAAATGTTCATATACTAACTAGATTTTCCTCTACTTTTTTTCCATCTTTAGCTTTCCTTAGTCTACAAGAAGCCTATAAAACATTGGCAATGCCTAGACATCTGACTTTCTCAAATTCTTCTTGCATCATGTTGACCAATATGGTCTTTGATTCCTTTGATTTCCATGTTTTGCATTCATTTATTGATCCCTGTCTAATACATTTTAGCATAGGGATTATTATTTTGTTCTTTGTTGGTTTGATTTAGCCTGATCTGAAGACTTACATCTCGCAAATTCATATATTCTTTGCAAAACTAAGGCTTTGAATACTTCTGCTGTGTAAATTTTTATTTTCTTCTTTCTGTTGTGCAATAACAGCAGAGGTATTTTTGTTTTACACTTTGGTGAGAACAGAAAATGCTCAAGCTGTGTTTTGAAATGCACACGATAGGAGTAGAATTCAGATCACAGATCACACTGTCTTATGAGCTCTGTCTCTCAACTCTTGTTGTGGCCAATGAAGGCCCAGTCAATACAGTAAAAATTTGTAGTTTTAATCAAATCTGAAAAACTTATGTTCTGATTGAATAAGTGGAATTGATTTTCAAATGAAAGAATCAAATCTGATGACATCGTCAACTTTCTAAAATATTTTTTTTCAAATCTTATTTATTCATTTATTCATTTATTTATTTATTTTCCCAACAGCATTCTTGCTTGTAACTCTTGAACATAAGGGATTAGAATATAAAGAATCAGATTCAGAAGACATAAATTGTTCAGAATTTGTAGAAGATATAAATATTTTTATAAGGATTTTATTTTTTTTTTTTCTTTAAAATGTCACCTGGTATTTATTTCTATTGACAGGTTTTCATTGAAAAATAAACAGTGGAAATTCTAGATTCTTTAAAATGTCTTTTGGGAAAATAATATCTTGCTTTCAATTAACAAGAATAAATTCTGGAAATTTCTACTAAAATATTTTGTCTGATTTTTTATTGTTTTACTTATTTAGATAATTGCAGTAATATAGAAATAAATAAAAACCAAAATCAACCAACCAACCACAAAAATAGACACTTTTCTCTTTTGTTTGCAAAAGACAAAATGTATGGAGGGGAGGGGAAATATACTCTAATTCACTTTACTCTCAGAAACATTCCCTAAAAAAAGGAAAATGAATAAAATAAAATATAGCCCTTCTTGAGTCATTTCCATAATTGTGTAAAAATTCACAGACAATTTGTTGTAGCATGTGCCCAAGTAATCTTGCCCATGTATGAAATTGGTCTGCAGGTACAGTGTAAATACTGTAATTCTTCCTCCTCTCCAGCCTTTCATTTCTTCTTGGAATATCTCCCAGAACATTTTAACTCCTTTTCTTCTAACAGAAACCTTGTTATTGTTCACAGCTGACAAGAAGTTAAAGACAATACATGGAATATTCTCAGAGGAAATTGAACTTGAAAAGCAAAACCTCTAATGTTGTATCATGTTATGATTTTCCTTAGGGATCTAGCAGGTTTTCCATGCCTTATGTAAAAACATATTAGGTAGGACTAACTATACTGGATAGGGCCACCAATGGCTAATCTTCAGAAAGTCCATGGCCTCCCAGTCTGTGCCAAATTAAATAATTACATATTTTTTATTATTATTGATGCTGTTGTTATCAGTATTATTATTATTATTTAAAATAATGCAGTAATTGAAAAGATATTCCATTTCATTCTGACATAATTCTGGAAAGCAAAAAACAAACAAACAAACAAACAAAAAAACAGAGAACAACAAAAATAACAAAAAGGGTGAAGGGTGCGTGGTTATTTTTTTTATTTATTTTTTTTTACACTATAGTTCCTTCCAAACAGTAGAAACTCTTCCTATATCCCTCTCTTGAATAGTTTAGTGGCAGGAATAATGGGCATTATCCTCTGAACTTCAGTCTTACTGATAATGCAACCCGCTCTGATGGTTTTAAAAGAACTATGCAATATTTAGATAACAGGAAAACTCCAGCAGCAACTCATCAGATGCAAATGACAAAACAGGTGAAGGCAATTGTACATACAGTAGATGTATCACAGTCCCTATCTCACTCTCTCACATTCCTCTTGTAGATCAGCCTGCTACCAGAATTGTTCAGGACCATTCAACCCAGCATTCTTGCCTCTGAGGTTATGTACTGGAGACCACACAGGTGAAGGTATTGAAACAGTTGAACTTCCTGCAATGGAAAATGGTTTAATTGACTATATAAAATGATTCCCATCCTGTGGCAGAGTAATTAATAGTGGTTAAGGAACTTCAAGAGAGTGGAAAATTCACTCAACAGCACATAAATGCACACAATGGTAGAAGAGGAAACAGGCAACTCCCTAAAAGCAGATACATCATATCACTTGAATTGCAGTGATATGATCACTGGGGAGATACTGCCTTAGCACATAAGCTAGAAAGCTGGGCAAAAATGGAAGAAAGAAGAGCACCAGTTTCTGCTCTCAGTTATGCTAATGTAAATCTATTCATGCCGGTGGAGTAATTGGGGTTGTTCCAGTGCCCACCTGACCTAGGTGAAATATATGGAAAAATTGTCTCTTGGTCTATGGACTAAATGTGGGGAGTATTCAAAAAGTTGGCTATGCTGGCTTGATATTTTAAGTTTATACTTCCTCAGTGATCTGGGACATGTCATAGATTTTCTATGGGCCTTACGTCATCCCACCTGCTGAGTGGACCTAGCCATATTTCACTGTCTCTTGTGGAGACTGCAGGCTTTTGGGGACAGAATTATCTTCTTCCTATACAAAAGAACAGCTTTGGGCATGTTGAAGCTTTAATTTCAAGTTGGGCCTCTGGGGCTTTATTGTAAAACAGTCACGTTCTTAACCCAAAATTGCAGATCTCTTGAGGTTCATCCAAGGCTTGCTGTAGAAAGAGTAGGTTGCCTGTGACTTCATACAAAGAAAATCAAGAGAAAAGTAATTTAATAGTGTTAAGCTGAGCTATTCTGATTCACGTCTGTGTAAGTCAACATTACTGTCATTCTTTTCCAGCTTTGTGGTTGACAGTCTAAACAGATGGTGCCAATAACCCCTCTAATATTGCATTCTCAACTACAGGAACAAAACACTCTTCTCCACTATCCTTAAGTGACATGTTCTTTTCCATCAACTTGTGCACTACCATTTGTAGTCTACGTCTGCGGCATCTTTGCCACCAACTTCAGTAGTCATTAAGGTAGATACCTTTTTGAATATGTGGTTCTGTATGATATCTGAGTGTATACAAGAGACTTGTTACTAAATAGCCTTTTCTAGATCATCTTCCCCTCTTTCAAAAAGGACTACTTTTTCTTAATCTCTATTTTTATGGTGAGGATGATGCAATGATTTACATGTTTTTTATCTGCAAGATCACATCCAGATGAAACAACTCTAGCTTTTCCATGAATCTTGTGAACTACCCTTGAATAAATGTCTTTTTTTTTTTTTTTTTTTTTTTTTTTTTTTTTGTGAAACTTTTCAAAACTCATATTCTATTAATGGAGAACACAGGACAGAAAGTAGAGGATTTGTTTGTCCATTCAGGCTGCCAGAAAATAAACAAAAAAAAATCAAACAGGTTTAAGGAAGAGGAAAAAAGAACAACCTGCTGCATTAAAGCAGCTGGAAGAGAGGAGTGAGAAATGTGAGAGAAGCAGCCCTGCAGCCCCCAAGGTGAGTGCAGCAGGAGGGCAGGAGGTGCTTCAGGCACACAGAACAAATTCCCTGCAGCCTATGGAGAGGCCCCTGGTGGAGAAAACTGTCCCCCTGAAGCTCTTGGGTCCCACATGGAGCAGATCTCCACGCTGCAACCTGTGGAGGAGCCCCGGGTGGAGCAGGTGGATGTGCCCTGGAGGAGGCTGTGGCCCATGGAGAGCCCCCGCAGGAGCAGGCCCCGGGCTGGAGCTGCAGCCCGTGGAGCAGGAGCAGGGGGTCTGGGGAGAGCTGTCGCCCGTGGGACACCCATGCTGGAGCAGTTTGCTCCTGGGGGATGGACCCCATGGGACAGAGCTGTGTGGGAGCAGTTCTTGAAGAGCTGCTGCCTGTGGGCAGCACCCACAGGCTCAGCAGGGGAAGGACGACATCCCGTGTGACCCCGCGTGGAGCAGGAGCAGAGAGGGGCTGTGAGGGAGTGGCGGGTACAAAGCCTCAGGGACTGACCACAGCCCCCTGCACTACTCAGGGGGACGAGGTGGAAGAGGGTAGATGGAGGAAGATGTTTTTAGTCTGTTTTTTAGTTCTCACTGCCTTAGTCTGTTAGCAATAGGCAATAAATTGCATAAATCTCCAATATGCTGAGTCTGCTTTGCTCATGACAGTAACTGATGAGTGGTCTCCCTGTCCTTATCTCAACACATAAGCTTTTTTCCCTCCTATATTTTTCTGTTATGCTGAGGAGGGGGAGTGAGAAAGTGATGAGGCAGAGCATAGCTACCTGCTGATGTTAAACCACCACAGCCAAGAAGGAAATAAGATGGGAGAGAAGGCAGAGCTTAGTATATATTTTGCCCTTATTTCAGTTATCTATTCAGACTTCCATTTGCAAACACTGAGCTGGCAAAGAGCTAGGGAAAGCCTCAGAACTTGCTCTGAAGACAATATTCCAGTAAAGAGCATAAAAATGAGTCTTACAGTATATCTTCAGTCACTTTATCTCAGCAGAATGTGCTTCTAACATCCTGCCATCATCAAGTTGTGAAGAACAAGGATGGATACCTTGAGGACTTGATGTCTTCCCTGCTTTTGTCAGGATAAACTCAAAATTATCAGTAAAATTAAGTTTACAGCTTTCATACAATTACTCTGTGAAACTCTTTGAATGACCAGCCTTTCATTTGAAATGATAAATCTCTCCCACACAAGTAAACTAGGATTTGAGCAAACTCTGTCTGTAGTTTGTGGGAAGAAAAGTATTTTTTCTTCTCTCACCATCCCTCCTAACATTTACAAACTGTTTGTATCTCTTAGTAAGAGTCTTATATAATATTTTAAAGGTCAGAGTTTGTGGGTAGACGTCTTTGGTATAAAATATTACTTTGTGTTGGCAGTACTATCATGAAATGCAATGTTTTTTTGTATCCTCACTAAGTAGCAGGAAGGATATTAGGGCTGGATTCTGCTTCAGATTTAAAAAATAATAATTCCCACGCCATTTTATGTAAAAGTTTGTGACTCTCATTTTACTCAGGTTAGACGGTTGACAATTTCACCTTTTTTAACAGTTCTGCAAATGTTTTTTCTTCCAGGACACAAACCCTAATGATTTATTTTAGACTCAGAAAAGTTGTAGGGCAAGACTTTCTCATAGCAAGAAAAATTTTGCTGTTCATACAGTCGTATTTAAAATAATGTGTTTTTCAAGAGCTAAGTAATTATTCTTGACCTATTTTTCTTGACCTTCTACATTTCTTGTTCCTATCTGTTGGTTCACTTACACAGGTAATATGCTTAGAAGCATTGCACATGGAGGTTTTTAGGGAAGAGTTTCTTTCTCCTTTAACTTTGAAAAGTGCAAATAATAAAAGATGCACATTTATGAACATGGGGAGTGAGGAGACCCAGTGAAATTACAACATAAATAATCCTCCGAAGTTTTCAAGCCAAGACAGTGTCAGACAAGTACCTAAGATATCTGTTGGAGAGGTTCTGTTGAAGTGACAAAATCGAAGATGAGCTATTTATTGACTATAAAATATCAGTAGTGTTTGAATAATTTTCATTAATATTTTTAGATGTCAGTATGTTAGCCTTAAAAATGGTTCTGCAAAATATAGCAGTTTTGTAAGTAGGTTTAATGTTAGCAAGGTGACTATGGAACATGTGTGAACAAGGATTAGCAGAATATAGATTTTCTAGAAACATGAATACTTCTTTTTATTTTCTCTCTGATGCAGAAGCCCAAGACACCATATCTCACCAAAAATCACAGTATCACAGAATCATTGAGGTTGACAGGAACCTCTGGAGCTTGTGTGGTCCAACCCTCATGGTCAGTTATATCGGGTTATCAGGGCCATGTCCAGTTGGGTTTTGATATTTCCAAGGATCGTGCTGTGGGTTAACCCCTGGTAAACAGCTAAGCACCACACAATTGCTCACTCACTTCCTCATCTCCCACAGTGGGGCAAGGGAAGAGGAAAAGAAGAGTAAATAGCAAAAGTGTGTTTAATTACTGAAGGAAAAATGCAATAAGTGAAAAAGAAAACAAAAAAGTAATGCAAAGGCAATCACTCAGCAGTTCCCATGCCCAGCCAGTTCTTGAGCAAAGTGACAACTAATACCCCTTAACCCTGCTTCTCTCCATTTTACTCCTGAGTATGATGTCATACAGCATGGAATATCTCTTTGGTTTTTTCTGATCATCTGCCTGGTTGTGCCCCTTCCAACATCTCGTGTACCCCAAACCCATTCACCTGGGTGGGCAGAATGCAGAGGAAAGCCTCAATACTGTGCAAACACAGTTCAGCAATAGCTACAATTTTAGTGTGTTATTAGCAAAGTTCTGGTCAGAAATTTAAAACATAGAACCATATGAGCTACTATGAAGAAAATTAACTCCATCCCAGTGGTTGAACAGTCCCAGCTCTCTCATCCTCTCCTCTTACATGAAATGTACCAGCCCAGAACCAAATACGTGACTGCAGAACTGGCCTCACCAGTATTATTTTTATCAATTATGAAGATCTAAGCTTTCATTAATGGATAAACTACTATGCCAATGCACATCACTTTTCAAAGAAAGTTGGCAAGCCACAGAATCATAGACACAAACAAAAATGGGCAGAAGAAGGCAGGAAAAGGTCATCTACTCCATCCTCCTACTCTGGGGAAGAAACCAGTCTAATTACACAATTCCTGACTTGCAACAGCCTAGGATTTTTCCTAAGCCTTCAAATGAAGGTATTTCCGCAGCATTTTCAAGCAACTCATTATAGTCCTCCACTGTCCTTAGTATTTTTCATAATGCTTTATTTGAATCTTCTTTCCTGGAAGCTGGAAGAACAAAATCTCTGCCTACCAGTCCTGTTTCAACTGCAGAAAAAGTTGGCAGTGATATTTATGAGATTCACAGGAAAATTCATCCCCCACAGCAAGCAATTTGTTGTGTATTGCATGCTACACCACACGTAAGAACACTTCTGTGGGTACATGAATGTATTTGGAGAGAACCACATAGAACAAGCATTTGAATGTTTCGCTGTATACCTATGTATTTAAAAGTGTTCCTGTACACAAAATTGGAGCATTTATTGCCAAAAGTGACTTGGAGTTTTTAAGAATGGATTATTGGGTAATTCAGCTTGATTTCTTGTTGAATATAAATGAAGAGGATTTTAGCCAGTAAATCCTCCTCTAAGCTTCCCAAAGCTGGGTTCAACTAGCACCTCTTTGGGATAATCTTTACATGTACTTTAAAAGATGACTAATCTTCAATTGTTGCTGATGAGTGAACTGTTTGAAACCCTAGTCACAGCAGATTGGATTTGTATAATTCAATATATGTATACATTCTAGTGTGCAAAGCAGCTCTCTTGGTGTGGGTATTTCATGCCTTCTGAGATGTCCCAAAGATATCTATGGTTGGCAGATACAACACAAGAGCAGCCTTCAGGCAGCCTGTGCCCCACTGGAACAGGAGATAGAGGCTTGGAGAGACACCCTCATGCACATCAGTTTTCCATGTTTAAACAGTGTATCATGACAGATGAGGCTGGATTGTGAGCATTTCAGGACCTGGGGGCTTCTTCCTTCCCCAGTCTGATGGTGGGAGGCAGACTCTGTGGTTCTGTGTGCCCCTCTTCAGCCAGCAGCCAAACTGAGCACAGAGCACGCATTCCCAATCCTCACCAAGTCTTTATTTAATGTATTTAGCTTTTAGTAACATAACATAACAAGTAATATCCTGTTTGTTTATCTGAGGAAATCACACTGGGACTTCTCTGTAGTCAATGTAGAGCTTGTCAGTACTATATGATGCAGAACTGCAAAGGCACTGACTTCTTTTGCCACGTCACTGCTCTTTAAGTGCCTTGGGGGACACTGAATTCATGGGACCTGTAATTTCCTGGACCTGCCGGTGCTGGTGACTTTTGGACTAAGAATCGTAATTCTGGGAGTTGATCATATATGACAGGCAGAGAAAAACACTTCTGGGTGTCTTTGCATAGCCTAATAACAATATCAATCTCTCCTTAAGTGTCCTTGTAAATGGAAAAGTTGTGTTTAATTGGATTCAGGAGGACTGGCTGGAGGAAGTTCAGATGGGATTCGTCCCAGCTAATTATCCTTTCTCCGTCTTTTTTGGTAAGCTTAAAAGGTCAGTTAAACCTCACGAAGCAGATTGTTCTCAGGGTTGTTCCCTCCATCATTTCCAGTTTGAATTCCTCCATTTGAGCATGATTTGGCAGATCTGTACAAATACACAGTACACTGACATAGCAAGAGAATTCCTCTGTCCCCCCCCAATTTATATACTAACTAAATTAAATAAGTGGTATTTAGGAAAATATGAAGATTGTTATCCCCATATTGAAGGTGATAGAGAGATGAGAAGTAGGTGATACTACTCTTCAGAGTTGCAGAAGACTGTATTAGAGTTAGAAGATTCATCAAAACCACTTAATGCTTTGGAAGAGATATCAATTACAGGTGCCTCCCCCATGTGGTTGAGTTTCACTTCTTTTCTGAAAGTAGCATACATGTATTTCCAACATGCAGTTGAATTTAAGCACCCTGAGGGTTTATGTCTGAGCAGATCCTACTGAAAAAAAAAAAAAAAAAAAAAAAAAAAAAAGGCTTCACAGAAGGTTATGTTTTTAATAATGATTACATCTCTCTCATCTTTCTGCACCAATGTTAATCCGCGTGGCTGCATCTGCAGATAAGTCAGCAGAACTTCTGGTTTTGAAGGATCATCTGAGGGATGAATTCTTTACTTTGAAAGGCTGCAAAGTAGTCTCCCGTGTGTGTTATTATGTTGTAGGCAAAAGCAGATACAAGAGTTAGATTATCTGCTGTGACAGCCTAAATAAAACACAGTAATGATTTTTTGAAGAGTTACACTGCTATGATACTAAATCTGAATGAAGAAGGACTGATAGAACAGAGATTCTCCAGTGAAAGAAACTCTTGGAGTTTCAATTCTCTGTATAGGAAGTGAGGGTAAGGACTACATCCATATCTCCTGCAAGCAGTGATAATGACACTTGTTTATGTCATGATGTCATTGAACATATCATGTTTACCATCTTTCCAGTTATGTTCACTGTTGGACAGGTATTTTTCTTTATTTCTTGGCAGATGTGAAGAACTGTTGTATATGGAGTTTCTTCAGAAATTGAAAATCCTCTGAAGTCACCCTTCCAATCACTGAGCAGCTTAGACCTAGTTATCCCCTAAAATCTGCAACAAGTGGAGAAGAATATCTCATGTCCATGTATATCAGCAGTAAGTCTCCAGAGCAAATGCTGAAGAGTATCAGCCAACACAATGAGCGAAGTTACTGAAGATATTTGTCACCTATCAATTTCAACTAAAGGAAGCATCCTTTCTGAATACTGACTTGACAATATGTCCTTGACCCTTACTTAGGTGCTACTGGAAAATCTAGGCAGCTTGCAGGTGCTGGTTCATTTCATTGGTAATTATGTAGAATGTATGATTTCTAGGAATAGGCATTGTGGATAAGTCTTGTTTGTTTTGGCTCTGTTTCTATGGGGATAAACAGAAGTAGTGTGATTAATTTCCATTCTGTTGCCATGGTTATTAATAATAATGAGGTGATTATTACTGCACTGTAAACCTTACAGCAATTCCAACGCTGCTATAAAAGAGAGAGGGCGAAGGAGAGGTGGGGGGAGAGGGCTGTGGGGGGACCAACAATGAAAGAGCTGGACCAGATCCTCAGTCTGGACAAATCAGCACTCACACATTGCCTTCAATTAGAAGCAATGAAATAGAAGATGTGCTCTTGGAGAGTCTGGACCTGCAGATGGGGCAGTATTAATAAAACAAGTGATAGATGAGAACCCTCACTGACTTCAGCAGAGCTGTGTTGATTTGTACCCACTGAGATTTGTTCAGGACCCAGCACAATGTTTCCACCTGGTTCATGAGGCCAACGAAAATGCTGTGACATGCTCAGAGTTCACTGGATCAGCCTCTATCTTATTAGTTTCATTATAACAAATTGGGGGAAGAGGGTACAAATAAAAGTGAATAAATAAACAGAAAAGCAATAGCAGTTTCTCCTGAGTGACTAATAAACAACTCCCACATTCCTGGTACCTGCTCAGCTGGCTCTATCTCACTGCACTAAGTGATTTGTATTCCTGCTGGAGACATTGCCATGGTGTTGGAACAATAAGTAACACGCATTTAATCAGATTGTCCCCATGGGTGAGATTACGTTTTTCAAGGATTCTGCACTCCTAGATGGGATGTTTTGCAGACTTCCGTCTTTCTGAGTCCTGTTGTAGGTGCAGAAAGCTTACAATTGGCAAATTGAAGCCACTGGGCAGGCTTGTTGTTGTTATTTTATGGCTAACTGGGATTCAACATCAGCCCATTCACACAAGTCTTGTAATGACAGAAACAGGATGAGAAAGTGACTGCTCACATTCTTTCTCCCAAAAGCCACAGCCTGTGCTTTGAGGTTGTTAGTTTTCCATGCTTCCTTTTCCAAACCAGGGGAAATTATTTTGCATATGTTTCTTCCTTCCCATTTGTGTTATTTCTGTTTGCAAGTACAGAGACCACCCTTCCCACCCTATCTTTTGCCCTTTATAAGCTGAGGATACCAACCTTTGGCAGAACAAAAATCAAAGCTTAGCTGCCTCTCAGCTCTGTTTGTCTGCTGAGGTTCCTTCAAAGCAAAGAGGACAGCAGGTCAGATGGTAGCACCAGCTGTCAAACGCTCACACAGAGCTAGGTTAAAAGAAAACATGGCTGTACGGAGGTTTAAATACAAGATGAGGTTGTCAAGTGTTTTCCTTTTCAAGTAGGCCTCTAAGCATTTACCTCTAGATGATGCTGTAGCCCAGAGCCAGCTAAGACCATTATCACCTACTCAGACCACATGGCTGACTGGTACAAGTCACTTTTCCGCTGTAGGCAGACTTCATTGTTGGAGTTCCAGCTCTTCATTGTGATGCCCCAGAGAAGGACCCCATGAACTAGGAGAGCAAAGGAAACCATGAAAGGCAGAGGTGTGGTGTTGAGCCCCTTTGCTCTGAACATGATGCTGGTCTTCTGATCACCAGGGCAAAGTTAGCAGCTAGCAAGTGATGGCCTTTAACATAGGTGGTCACAAAAGGAGGACATGCCTCTCAGCAGCACATACTACTTGTTTGGGGGGGGGGGGGGGGGGGGGGGGAAATCAGGGACTACATCCAGTGCTTCTCATTAGCCCTAAAGCCCATAGTAAAACTGAGGTTAGGACCCTCTTTACTTCTCCCACTCCACCTCTGGGCACCCTTGACTCTATTCAGAGGGCAAGGATGGGGTATGGATAGTGGCAAGGTCAGGGAGTACCTATGTCTAGTGGGTTGCCTCCTCTGGCACAGTGCTGCTGTGGATGGCACAGGACCCTGAAGATCTTATTTTAGGAGCGTGCAATAGCTGCAAATTCCTCACACCTCTGTTACACCTCTCATTTGTAATCTGTTTCAGTGTGAAACTGCTGCTGCATGAGCTTAGGTACAGCTCTGATCCACGGCATCACATGGAGGCTGTGGGTAATACTCAGGGCACAGTTGTGCCATCATCTTTCTTGGTCACCAAACAATGCCAGATATTATACCTCAACAGATACAAAGCAGATTAAAAATCATCTGCTTTTCTTGCCAGAGCAAAATGGGAGAGGGGCTGTATCACAGTGCAATGCAAAGGGAAGATCCAGACGTGCAGAGAAGCGAAGAGCAAACTCATGTCTGAATCTTCCTCTCCATTTGTCAGACCCCAAGGGTCTGTTTGGCAATCTTGGGAGGACTCAGCACTTGCTTAGTTAAAAACTAAAGTAATGAAATGAAATGAAATGAAATGAATGAAATGAAATGAAATGAAATGAAATGAATAAAATAAAATAAAATAAAATAAAATAAAATAAAATAAAATAAAATAAAATAAAATAAAATAAAATAAAATAAAATAAAAAAGATAAAATAAAATAAAATCTGGAGAAAGACAGTGAGAGATACTCATTTTTAAAACATAAAAGACAACACTACAGTGAAACCTGCAGGAACATCAAATAAATATGCATGGATACTTGGAAGTGTAGGTCCTGGTCACAAGTGCATACCACTACTTACTACACGCCCACACACAACCACATGTGAGCAAACAAACACACGTTGCAGGCACGCACACACACATGCTCTGCCTTTTGTAATAACAGCCCTGCTTTGTTGTAAGGGAATGGAAACAGGAGAGACTCACAGCATATTTCGTTTGAAAGAGAAGAAAGAAAAAAAATAAAATCCAAACCAAACTTTCAGAGCAACTCTTTCTAAGCGATGCAGAACGATCCTTCCTTTGGTTAGTATGGGGGAGGGAAGGGGATAGGGTGAAAAAAGAAAAGGGGGGAGGACAAGTTCGTGGTTAGATGGGAGCTCCCACCCATTTCCTTTCCTTGCCCTTCCCAGGCATGTCAGAGCTGGGAGCCAAGACAAATCAAACTCTCAGGAGCTTGCAGACAGACAGCACCACTTACCGAGAGCATAATTGCAGCCCTTGGAGGAGCAATAGGGAGGGGATGAGCACGCAAAAAAATTAAGAAGGGGGCAGTGCCCTCTGCTGCCAAAGCAAAGCTGTCGATGCAGAGGATTTCAAGGCAAGCTGGAGGGAAGCAAGAGGGATGCAGCAAGACGGGTCCCCTGGGAGTCTGCAAATAAACACACGGAGCACATGGCAAGTGGAGGAAGGCTGCTGTGGTTCATCTGAGGTCAGCAGGGTTCATCTGAGGCCTTTCCCCCCCTCGCTCAGCTTACCAGGGAGTAAAATGGATAGGACTGTGCCTACTGCCCTCTTGTAGGCATTAGCCTGGTTTCTTAAGCTCAGGAACGCTGAAGCCCTCGAAGAAAAATTGGAGAGAGATGCTGTTGTTAAGGCAAACTGACTGCAGAGCAGTAAAACTCCTCTGGTAATCACTTCTGGTGCTAGTGGTTACTGCTGGGACAGAGCCAGGTCCAACAGCACAACCAGGGAAGGGCAGGTCCCCATCCTCACCCCATGGGACGGGGACTGTGGGGCTGTGAGACTAAGGTCAGGGTTCACATCACCTAACTGTAGCCTTCTGAGTGCCCCTCACCCAGCTTGGTTCTTGAAAAGAGAGAGCCTGATTCCACCACCCACTCCCAACCAGGATGAACTGACCACAGGAGGACACCAAGGGTGTCAGATGTCCCTTTTCTCCTATCCCAAGTGTCTCTTACAGGGCTCTCTACCAGAAAAGTCAGCAACACCAGCCTGCAAACAGAGCATTTTCATTTTTTTCCTTCTAAAGCTTCCCCAAACCCTGCAATTGCCCCTCCACACCTTCTCTCTCTACATCATGAACACACTAGCTGCTGCTAAATATTGCTGGGAGTTCTCTCCTCAGCTACTACAGGACTGGGCAAGGTGCGCTTTGCTCCTGCTTAGGGAGCAAAGGGACAATTTGCATCTGCAAGGCCACGTAACAGTGTCAGCAGCTGTTCACTGGAATGTAACATTAGCCTCAGAGTGTCAAACCAGGGGGAATTCCAACACAATAAACAAGTCTGTCAGCCCTGGCAGCAACCGTCCCAAATATCACAGCATTTTGCTAACATTTCTTCACTATATGAAATTATAAATGTATGTGTGATAGTATTTCAAATTTGCATATAACAGAAATATGTATTACATGTATGTAACGTACCTATAAACACTACCTATACACATTACAAATATAAATACATTCACATATACACGTGTATAGCTATATACGAGTGAGTTATATTAATGTTGCAGGAAGCACGGCTGAAAGCATGACAGACACCAGTAGAGTCAGATCATGCTCCATTTTATTGCCCGAATAGCCTGACTTTTATAGTGAACTTACCAGGGGAGGACAGTGTTTCACACAAGATTATTGGTCAAAAGCACTCAGACAAACAACTACAAGAAAACAACCCCACCTGCAAGAAAACAACCCCCTTGTGATTAACAGTCACGTAGACCTTGTCCTTGAAGCCAGCTGCTGGTAACAATATTTTTCTGAGTTTCTCGATTGGGCGACGTGGGAACACTGTCATGGGAACTTCTCATAGTTACCCTGGTAGCTTGGTTTGCTCAGCTACAGCAAGCCATGGGATTTGCTGAGGCCTACTCCTGGTTGCTTAGAACAAGCTCAGATCGAACAACTGTTCCATGGACTCATGTCCACACCCTTTGTGCCAATTCCCAACATATTAGTATTATTGCCTGCTCAGTCTTTGATGTAACTAGAATCACATTTCACTGGAAGAAATTTCCAGTCTGATCTTAGTGTGGTTATAAAGTGGAGAGCTTGAAAAGCTACCAAATTTTTCAACAGAGAAAATGTTCCAACACACAGGCGAAATTAGGAAAACAAACAAACAAACAAAAAAAACAAAACTAATTTCTCATATCGTCATTGCTGTTATCTCCTTTACTATCCAGTTCCACCTAAATATTTCAGTTTTCCACTCCTCTGTCTTTCACGTCACATTACTTTCCTTCTCCTCTCTGTAATTTCCTCTCTTGATCCTGCTGTACCTCCAGACCACTGAGTTTTCTAGTCTTTCTGCTCTATAAGAGAACAACTGGTATCCCAGAAGAACTTGCAAAATAAGTGCAAAGTAGGTGAAGAAGAATGGATGGGTGCTGATGAAAGAGGGGGTTGCATAACAAGGTAGAAACTGGGATTCCTGTTTCAAGGGCAGTCCTGAAATTTCAGGTCACACCTGCTTCATTCTGAAATGTCTGAAATGGAGTGGCAGCAAAGCCACAAAGCTTCACAGCACTGCCTGTTCATCAAAGCTGACACGATTGAAACTGAATAAGCAATCTTGGGAGTTAAAGCAACTGAAGCCATATCTCCTGTTCACACCTGAACCCTAGCAGTTCATATGCTCTGTGTGACAGAATCCATGCAGCTGGAAAGAACAGGAAGAGTATAAAACCATAACCAGCAGTTCACACTTCTTTCTCATTCATAGATATCTTCAGTAATTAGGTGCAGAAACATCTTCGGATGTTAGGTGACAGACTATAGAGGAGGGTTCTCAAGTTTCTGGTCTCCCTTTCATGGCATTTCAACCTCAGGTCATGTAAGGAGGAAAGGACTTCAACATTAGATAAATACAAAGTCATTTTGCTGCATCTCTTCATGTTAATGCAATACCTGCTTACTCAGCTAACTCAGCAGAAGCTGAACCAACAAACTCCAGGGGCTAGAATTAGGCACTTACTCTGCTGAGCATCATTCTTTACCACATGATATTTCAAATATACTTCATTTACAGGACATAATAAGAACACAAGTAAAACACGACACGAGGAGTGGCATAGGCTGACAATTGATTTCCTGTAACTTCATTGCTTTGGGATACAGCTGATTTGGGAGTTATGTGTTCAAATTATGTTTATCTTGAAGCATGAAGCGGGCAGCAAACGGGCAGGATCAGATTTTGGAGGGGAGAGTAAAAGGAGACAGACTACTGAGCAGAAGTGTCAGGCCGGAGCCTATCCAAGGACTTCAGTCAAGATAGAAAGTGTCTCTTGCAGTATGGGATTTGATGGGGGCAACATCCTTTATTCATGCCTCTTTCTTCCTTCTCTCCTGTGGTGGTTTTACCCAGCTGGGCAGCTAAACACTACCACAACCGTTGTCTCACTCCCTCTTGGAAGAAGAAGAGGGGGAGAAGAAAGTATGCTGGAAAATAAAATTAAAAATAATAATAAAAAATCCTTACTGGTTGAGATAATTTACGTAAAGAGAAAAGAAAAGAAAAGAAAAGAAAAGAAAAGAAAAGAAAAGAAAAGAAAAGAAAAGAAAAGAAAAGAAAAGAAAAGAAAAGAAAAGAAAAGAAAAGAAAAGAAAAGAAAAGAAAAGAAAAGAAGAGAAAAGAAGAGAAAAGAAGAGAAAAGAAGAGAAAAGAAGAGAAAAGAAGAGAAAAGAAGAGAAAAGAAGAGAAAAGAAAAGAAGAGAAAAGAAAAGAAGAGAAAAGAAAAGAAAAGAAAAGAAAAGAAAAGAAAAGAAAAGAAAAGAAAAGAAAAGAAAAGAAAAGAAAAGAAAAGAAAAGAAAAGAAAAGAAAAGAAAAGAAAAGAAAAGAAAAGAAAAGAAAAGAAAAGAAAGGAAAAGGAAAGAAAAGTGTTTGGCCACTTTCTGGGAAGCAGGGCCTCAATACTCTTAGTGGTTGTCTGGGAGGACAAACGACTTCATAATGAGATCCCCCTTCCCCTTTCTACCTTTTATTGCTGAGTGTGACCCCATATGGCATGGAATCTCCCTTTGGTTGGTTTGGATCAGCTGCCCCTTGAGATGTCCACTCCCCACCTCTTGTATACCCTCAGTCTGCTGGCTCTGGGGGTTTTGGAGCAGTCCTGATGCTGTGCCAGTCCTGCTCAGCAATAGACACAACACTGGTGTGATACCAGTGCTGTTCTAGCTGCAAGTGCAGAGCACAGCACTGTATGGGCTGCTGCAGCGAAATTTACCTCCATTCCAGCCAGACCCAGCACACCTCCTGTATACAAACCCACCTGGGCAATAGAGAGCCATGTGAAGCCACGTTACAATTCTGTTCACTGGCCTGAGTGAACAGAAGGAGCTTCTTCTCTGTTTTCCAGGTCCTGGCATTAAAATTATAGACCACAGCCTGAATCACCAGTTAGCAAGTACTGTCGCAGACATATTTTCTTTTCCACAGCATGCACATATTGGCCAAACCTCGTTCAGCTGTAGCCATGGCTAGTGAATCAGCACCTCTTGCTTGGCTTTTCCTAAGCTGCTGTCTTTGCTTCAGGGTGCCCTGAACAATTCTTACACAAAGCTGGGTTGGTGCTTCCACATGTACCTGCACAGAGTCTTCTCCAGAGAAGACCTAAGGTGATGCAAAGACACTTGCTGACCTTTTTCTTACCACCTAGGAAACAAACACTATTCCTCAGTACACCTGAATACCCTAAAAGGACTCTTCCTCAGTGTTGCTGGATCTTCATCTCTGTCCATTTAAACGTTAATCATACAAGAACACGGGGCAGCCCATTTTAGGATCCCTACTGTTAAATTTTTCGCATCTAATTCATCGAGTTTCACAGCATGGATGTCATAGCCATTAATGACAACTTCTGTGTCTGGGGATATTAAGAGAGATAAAAAGTTATTATTTCTCTAATTCTATACAGATATTACTTAAAACAATCCAGTTCAAAAATCTTTTATCATTTTTTTCCTTTTTCTTTCCTTAGCATTCACAAAGAAGAAATAGTAGACACTGTTTGTTTGTTTTATTTCTCTGAGAAAAAAAAAATATATATATATAGTAGTAGAACAGTCCTGAATGGCTCACGGAGAACTGACCATTGGATAACTTGTCTGGAAATTCCAGCAAATGGTCCTGGCAAAACGGACTTTCGGAAAATAACAAGGAAGGGCACAGGATGCAACGTCATGATACATCCCTCTATAAAGCAGCCTTGAAAGGCTGCAAAAGCATTGGCACATCCCTCCTGTTGAAAAGACAATAGCGGTGAGGGCTTGGCATGATCTTCTCTGAAAAAACATGGAAACTAGACATAAGAGCAAAATTTCTGGCAGCACCATGTTTTCCCTCAGCCGCCAAGAGCTAGCGGTACTTGGAAGGCAGCACTGCAAAATATAAAATATACATATATTCAAAGAAGGAGAAAGTGATGATTTTTCCCCTTGTTTCAAGAAGGAGCAAAGAACAGCTTGTTACAGCTTCTCCTGGAGCTAAGTCAAGGAAAAGAAGTTAATGGCTTGTTACTATCACTGTACAAATACTCATCGATTGCCTTTGTAGGTGGCAAACTCCTGTTATGTTAGATGCTGTGAAAAAAAATAAATTAAAAGGGGGTGTCTGTCGTGAAAGCTCAAAGACCAAGCTCATCCATCCAGAACTTTTGATGTGGGAAAGCTACATTGTACAGGATCATACACATTTATCTGGAGCATCCAGCTGTGTGCCAGACAGAAGGTCACAGGGCTCAGCATGGAGTGGGAAGAGCCAGGAACAGACAGCTTTGGAAGAAAAGTTAGCACAATTCCCCACTATGGCACAGGAACACAACTGGCACTGCATATTTCAAAATTTCCTGCAGCAGATACTGCCAGTCATTGGATTTCACATCAGGGCCACAAGCTGGGGCTGATGAATGAGGTCCTGTAACAACACAGCCCTGGGTATACATTGCAGAGCACGCGCCTAGTGCAGAAGGTCAGGAGGAAAAGTGTCATAGATGCATCATATACTGCAAGGTGGAGATTCAGATGAACTCCTAAAGCCTTTGGAAGATGTAATTTTTTATACATTCAGCAATGTGTAGGGTTCTGTTTTATTAGTGCTGTGAAAGAAAATAGCGCAATCCATCCCCTTCCCTCTGGAGTACGGTTTAGGATTTCTGCTCTCACAGGACAAGTGATAACACAGGAGAGGTGCTGGAACATGTTAACATCACAAAAACATGAGTTTTTCTGCTCTTATCCTTTTGGCCTCAGCAGTACAGGATGCCCAACATCTCAAAACACTTTATTGTGTCAATCCTGGGTGCTACTGCTGTGCAATGCTGTTTGCTGTTTGATGTGTTTAGTGAAAATCAGCATGGGAGGCTTATTTTTGTACAGCTGAGCCCTCAAGATCTCATGTACTACCTGCTTTTCAAAGGGAGTGAGGCACTTTCTTATCTTTGACAACCTGGGCCTAAGCACCTTCATGGACTTGCCTACCAGTTAGTAATAAAGGGAATATTTCAAGTCCCACCTGACCTTTTTTCCTACAATAAATGAATGAACATTACCCTTATCTTTGCTTATCCACTTCAGTTAGGACTGACCATGGTCCATTCCCCAGGAGACTCACGACAGGGCTGGAAACCCAAGTCAAGGTTTCTCCATCCATCTGGGATAAGAAGAAGTCACATCAGTTGCTTTTGGCTGCTCACAGTGCCACTTGGCTATGGCCACATTTCCATGGCTTGTTCTCACCATCCTGTTTTAGCTCTGACACATTTTTTTTCCCCCTCTTACCTGCCCACCTGACTTTATTTTTGCCTTTTGGACTCCTTACCCTGTTTATTCACATAGTGTAGGCACTGTGGCTTCCCACTCTCATCTTACACTTGGGACTGAATCATTCCTTGGCTTCTCCTGTTTCTCATCTTTGCTTCTCTTGACTATCAAATTTGGCTGCTGTTTCCTAATAATCAGGTCCAATTGCCTTACTCAACCTCTGCATTGGTCAGAAGGTCTAATCCTGAGGAAGAGTTTTTGTTTATTTTCCCCCACTGAAGATGAGGTGAATTAGATAAGACATTCCAGATGAACAGTCATCAGATAGGTGATCACAGGATGCCACTAAGTCATTGCCTGTCTGTAGTCCTGTGCAGCCAAAACAGGAGAAATGCAAGCCTTGTCCAAACAATGACACATGGAAGAGGAGACTGAAAGAGACAGAAATATTTTTGCTGCAGTGACCTCAGGCTTAGGCCAGCGCATCCTCAAAATCAGTGGATGATGATGATGATGATGATGATGATTATCATTATTATTACTATTATTATTTCTGAACTTAAAGATCACTAGATTTTCCTAGGTGATGAAGTTGGAGCGATGTGAGGAAAGGGCTTACTGACCTTCTTATGTACTAGTCTGAGATTCATAGAGGAGTCAGGGCTTAAAGGGTCGTCTCTGTAACTGTCAGATCTCCCTATGCCTTAGTGCCATACAGTGGAGATCAGTGCCATAAGCAGATAAACACTAGGTAAGAGTTAGGTTTCATAACCTGCCTAAAAGTCAGTCTGATAATTCCAATTCCACAATGAAAGATGGATGGCTTTGTTGTTCTCTTTGTTTAGCCTATCCTGTTCACAATTCCCCAGATTTCTTATGACAACAGCAGTAGTAAAACCCTTATTGAAATCAGGTGTATAAAATCTACTGCTTCCTTGAGGCTGTCATAGAAGGCACTTGGGGTGCTTTGGCATTGTGTATTCTTGATATTCCATTATAATCTCATAGTAAGCCTAACATTTTCTGCCTTTTGTAAGTAGTTTATATAAATAGAGAGACCTTATAATATATTGTATTGACTGTATATATATATATATGTATATGTTTTCCATATAGATATAAAACTATATATATATATATTGATATAGATATCTGATCATGAGAATCTAAGGACAGAGTCTATTTCATCAGACTCATCACAAAACATCTAATAGATTTGATGTATTTTGTCTCTGGATCAACTCAAGGCTAAAATCAAAACTGAAGTGTCTGCAGAACACAACTCATTCTTTAGACTTGGATTTCTAGAGCTGACTCCTTCAGATGCAATATTGTCCTCTCCAGCATCCTGCATACCACAGAGGTGCATTTCCAGGTTTGAATACTTGCAATCTCTTTATTTTAATTTAGCACTGAGGAATTCGGAATCCCTGCAAATAATTTAAAAGATTATCTTTTACATATATATATATATAATACATTAATATAAAAAGACATAAATTATTTGAATCTTAAACAAGAAAATCATGATTGATATGTACCACAAGTATTGAAGCCTAGCATGGGATAAGCTGAGAAAAAAAAAAAATAATATCAGCTATGAATCACAGGCACAAATATAGTCTCAGCCCTGGCTTACATAGTGTGCCAAATAAGTATGTTCTTGTATGAGAGTTCTCTTCCATATCCACAAAATTCTCCTCCTCACCAAAACAGTAAATCTATGAAATAACCTAGACCCAGCAATGAATCAATAAAACACCTTGCACAGCTTTGCTCATCAAAAACCTAGTGAAATATAAGACATCTACACTTATGTATGGAGGAGATGATGTAATAGGTTGATAAAGTATTTGTGCCAATCTTCACAATCTTTGATATTTTACTTGAAGTTCAAGCTTCAAGAAGTTATTCATTACATAGCCAATTAATCTCTTAAAAAAATAAAAAATAAAAAATTAGCTTTCAGAATGTTAAAACACAGCCTGAAGAAGTCAAACCTATAGGAAAGATAAATTTGTCCTGCTCTTAAATATCTACAAATTAGCCTAGTTCTATGAGCCCCTACCGTGTTTAATGAGAGGAGACAGACATGTATGTACATATATATGAGGAAACAGTGCCTCCTTAAATTGGATGGAACAAACCATCTTCAGGAGGATTCATTTTCTCACCTTTGACTCCAAGATAAAAGTATACGGTCAGACAAGATATATGAGATGGATTTATGGAGACAAGAATCATTTCAGTAAATGTAGAAGTCCACTGGTGAGGTCTATATTAGAGTTAATCAACCCTGGGGTAAGGAGCAGCTATGGATCATGACTTCGGAAAGGATATTTTCTCTCTCCTGCCTTGCCACCACAGTTCATTACATTGCTTTATCTTCCTTGGCATACAAGAGGTCTGAGTGTCTGAGAATGAAACATTGGAAGGCAAAGTGATGTCATCTTCATCATCCCCACTCTTACTGTAAACAATTAAAAGGAAAAAAAAAAAAAAATCAAAGCCAGTGTCCTCACTTAATGTGTCTCTAAAAAAAAAAAAAAAACAACAACAACAAAAAACACAAAAATAAAAAATAAAAATAAAAATAAAAATAAAAATAAAAATAAAAATAAAAAAAAAAAAATAAAAATAAAAATAAAATGTTCCTCCATTCTAGCTGCATCATTCCAGCTCCTTTACTTGTCCACATCTGAAAACAATGCTCCTCCATTCCAGTTGCAGAATATCTGGGCTTATAAAACATTTTGATTTTGGCCCAGTGAGATCTAAGACCACATGAGGACAGGATTGAGATAAAGGTTTAATGAGAAAAATGCTAATTATCTTGGGTATGACTGGAAAACCAGGCCACTAAATGTATTAATGGAAAATAGTTTCCCAGTTGAGCTTATCATTTGATAGAAAGGAAGGTGTTCTTGCAAATTAGAACATCCAGAGTGAGATGTCCTCATCCTTTCTCCCCACTTTGTTTCAGCTTGGTAGCTTGGTGCTATATGCATAACATTTTCCTGACAAAGCCTTCCTTATGTCCCTGCCAAACAACAATATTAGAAGCAATGACAAGGATTGTTCTCATTCCTATCTTTAGGCATGAATAACACTCCTCCATGTTAAGTGGAGTTGTTTACCTACTGGAGAGTAATCTCTAAAAGTCCTCTTCTGAAAGAGGAAACAGATATTTGGTGTTACTTGATGGATCTCACTTTTCCATGAGCCACTGGCTTGGCTTTGCTTTGCCACTCACCATTTAAAAAGTGAAACAATTTCAGTGATGTATGCACGTTGAGACAGCAGATATCATGAAAATTATAATACTGGAAATAGTCTAGCAGTGAAGCAGGATCTATTATCTTAGATATAATATCTAAGATATCTATTGTCTAATTTCTGCTATTTTAGAACTTTGCTAAAACTGTTTTTTGGTTATTATAAAGTATTATACTAATATTGTCATAGTGTGCCCATAAACAGCTAAGCAGAGTGCTAGTTCTTCACCACTCTTCAATATGTGATGAAATGATGTTCAGTGGAGTTATTTAATCATAATTTGAGGTCTTCCTCCTTCTTTTATATCTTCTATCATGGCCTTGCTCCCTCAGAGGGAGCACAGAACAAGTATCAATACAGTTGCTAGAGAGAAACACATTACATGAATATCCATGACCTCTTCAGACCAGTGCCTTTTTATTGTTTTCTACTAAGCAAATAAATATGGGATTGTGATCAACAATTGTGATGCCCTCATACTACAGAATCACAGAATGGTTGAGGTTGGAAGGGATCTTTGAAGATAATCTAGTCCAACCCCTTGGTCAAGTAGCATCGCCTAGAGCACATTGTGCAGGATGGCATCCAGGCAGGTTTTGATTATCTCCAGAGAAGAAGACTTCACAACCTCTCTGGGCAACCTGTTCTAGTGCTCTGTCACCCTCACAGTAAAGAAGTGCCCCCCTCATATTGAGCTGAAACATCCTGTGCTTCAGTTTGTGCCTGTTGCCTCTCGTCCTGTTGCTGGGCACAACTGAAAAGAGACTGGCTCCATCCTCTTGACACTCTCCCTTCAAATACTTTTATGTATTGATGAGATCTCCCCTCATTCTTCTCTTTTCCAAGATACTACTACCACAATAATGGTAATAGGAAACAAACAAACAAACATACAAACAAAAACCCGTCATCTCTTCAGTTATCATTGTAACTACCATTATTTGTTCACACTGGCTTAAAAACAGAGTAATTCAACCATCATAGAATTTAAGATATATTTACTAAGGCGGGAGTAAGAGTAAATTCTATAGTTAATTTTATAATTAAAACAATATTTCAGATATTTGCAGACAAGGAGTTAAAAAGAAAAAGCCAAGGATTAGTTTCATCTCGCTTTTTTACCTATCTTAAGCAAAAATGTAGACTGTCTGGATCCTAGACTATTTTATGGTCTTTGGAGACACAGCCAATATAAAAAATAGAATTGAGGATGCCATTCATTTTCTTCTAAGATAACTGAATGAAACAGGTCAGATGGTTTGCTCCTGCAAAGTGTGTATTTCACTTCACTGATGATAAATGGACCCTGGAGTGATTGGCTTGGATGCGGTTATCAATACTGCAGATATAAGATTCAGTGAGCTGGTTCCCATCTCAAATGCATAGTCTAGAGGCAGCTGCATAGTCTTTCTTCTAAACATTGGCCTGTCTTACTCTTGAGTGTCTACAAGTATGGTTGCACCTCCTCTGGAATTACTTACTTTTCTCAACTCTCTGTAACAGGAGCTGGCCATGACTAACCACATTAGCTGATGTCTAAATTTAGTTGAATAAAACCTACGTCCAAGGCTACAATGGTGAATAAGTGGCAGAACCAAAGATAAATGCCTTCTGAAGTCTAGTTTATTATCAGACATCCAATCTTTCTCTTGTCTCATGTGTAGTTTTCTGACCATTTACCAGTCTCTCACCAATGGAACATTCCTTACAAGAAATCTCTCCTACCTTCAAGGGATACTGTAACTATGCAGGGTATTTATATAATTCTTGACTCTGTATTGTCTGCAAACAGTAGGAGAATGGGACAGCTGAGGAATGCAGACTGGAGACACAGTAGTCATAGACACCTTATGTTGGATGCAGGACAGAAATCAACCCCTCTCATTAGTACTTAAATTGGCAAAGTGCTACCAAGGTAACGGCTCTCTCCACAATATTGTTGTCTTGACTAAACAACTTACTCTAAACTCAGTTGAAATAATATGTTTTTTCACCTGCAGGAGTGAAACATTCAAGACGACATTCCAAGACGGATCTGGTTAAAGTCATAAAAATTTTGTGGTAACCTATATATTATTTTTATGCATATGCTTAACACGATGCATTTTATGAATGTGCTAAAGTGCAATAAATCACCTAAAACATAGTGTAAAACACTTCGGACTCTTACCAAAGTATCAGATGCTCGCACATATTCCATACATGTATAGACTCACACAGATGCACAAGCACAGAGACCTGCCACCTTGTGACTACAGTTGACAGATGGGAGTACTGCTTGCTTGTCTTCTGTGTGGGAGGTCATGAGAGTAGTCACCGTGTCTGTGATGGATTAGCAGTCAAAACGAAGACAGATAATGTGGAGGAACGGCATGGCTCCAGCATTCAGTGCGTGTCTCAACAACTGGAGCAAAAGACAGATTTTCATAGGAATTATATTGCAGGAGGGAAGAAGTCTGTCTCTTCTAGTGAATAAAGAAAAACACACTGAAATTCATGCTTCTGCAGAAGACCAACATAAAAAGGCCTAAGTAAATTAAAATCTTCAGCTGACTCTTCTTTGGAACAGGATGTAGGATGGGTGACTCCCTGAATGTCCTGGTATCTCCAGCTGATGGTATTTTACATTTCTGAGACTTGACTAACATTATATACCATATGCTATCTTCATTTGTCCAGGTATGCTTTTCAACTACAGTAAGTGTTGCATAAATTGAGAGGTTTAAGTCAAAATGGAAAAGCCTCCCAAGGCCTGCACAAACTTAAGGGGCTGGAAATATCTGGAAATGAAGGCACTCCAGAAGTTTTCATATAACCTGGACATTATTCCTCCTCTGAAAGTCACAGGACATTTTCCTCTTTTATTAAGATATCAAATCAATTTAATTTGATAAAAAATAATAAAATAGTGATTCCAGCTGTATGAAATATTAGGCATATGTAAGAAAGAGTGACTTGTTATAGAAAACAGAAAATGTTCTGCAGATTTGATATCATGCTCCAGTGATGATAAGCATAGGACACTTATGGATGAAACAAACAAACAGAAACCTCAAACCAGAAAATTCCTTCTTAGTTTCATCACCTGTCTTCTCATTCCTCTAGTTCATACTGAAAGAACAGTCTTTCTTATACTGCTGAAGCATATCCATGGCAGTTACTTGCTGAATCTCAGAAATATGTGTCAAGAGCATAAACAGTACCTAGCCTCTTTTCATTCCTACATCTGAATCAAAGCACAAACCCTGTGTTCAACACAGTTTTCACTGAACATTATTCATCATTTCCTAACACATGAGGACAGTGGGAAAAGATTATATCTTAAAGCCCTAACAGTATAAGAATTTTGTAGAATCCAAGAAAGATGCTTTTAGCAAAGGAGGAAAAAAATCATAGAATCATAAAATGGTTTGGATTAGAAGGGACCTTAAAGATAACCCACTTCCAATGCCCCTGCCATGGGCAGGGACATCTGCCACTAAATCAAGTTGCCCAAAGCCCCATCCAACCTTGCCTTGAACACTTCCAAGGCTGGGGCATCCACAGTTTCTCCGGGAAACCTGTTCCAGTGCCTCACCACTCTCATTGTGAATAATTTCTTCCTAATATCTGATCTAAATCTACTATCTTTTAGTTTAAAGTTATTACCCTTTGTCTTATCACTATACACCATGGCAAAGAGTTTCTCCCCATCTTTCTTGTAGGCCCCTTTAGGTACTGGAAAGCTGCTATAAGGTCTGGATCCTTCTCTTCTGTAGGCTGAACAACCCCAGCTCTCTCAGCCTGTCTTCATAGGAGAGGTGCTCCAGCCCTCTGAGCATCCTTGTGTCTCTCCCATGGACTTGTTCTATTAAGTCCAAGTCTTTCTTGTGCTGGGGACCCCAGATCTGGATGGAGAACTCCAGGTGAGTCTCACAAGAGCAGAGTAGAAGGTGAGAATCATCTCCCTCCACCTTCTGGCCACGCTGCTTTTGATGCAGCCCAGGATATGAGTGGCTTTCTGGGCTGCAAGTGCTTGTTGCTAGTTCATGCTGAGTTTTTCATCCACCAGCCCTCCCAGTTCTTTCTCCACAGGGCTGCTCTCAATCCATTAATTCCCCTATCTGTACTATGTGATTGCTCCCACCCAGGTGCAGCACTTTACACTTGGCCTTGTTGAACTCCATGAGGTTCTGTCGCGTTAAGGGGTGTAGCTGATTAACCGTTACGGGCCCGGTCAGATTCAGGATACTGAACCAGTCGGACATTCACCAAAAACACATTAACCGTCTGGGGGTCCAGTCAGACATTCACCATCAATGCATTAACAGCCTGGGGGTCCGTTCAGACATTCACCATCAACGCATTAACCATCTGGGGGTCCGTTCGGACATTCACCAAAAATGCATTAACCACCTGGGGGTCTGGTTAGATTCAGAACACTGAACTATCACGGATAACCACCCTCACCCTCGTTGCACTCAATGAGAGTTATCACAATGCAATCAAGTATGGTTTATTACAGCAACAGATAATCAGGTTCTTTTGGATTGCCGGCGATAGTGACTGTCTGCAAAGCAAGCTAGTATGCGTAAAATACACAGGTGTTATAGGTGTTATAGGTGTTACAGATGTTATAGATGTTGTAGGTGTTTACAGGTGTTATAGATGTTACAGATGTTATAGATGTTATAGGTGTTATAGGTGTTTACAGATGTTACAGGTGCGCAGCCTAGAAATAAACGCGTTAAAAGGATCAAAGACTCTATAGAGGTTTATAAGCAAGTATTCAGATCTCACCCAAAGGCGTCCCAATGGGGGGGGAAGAGAGGCTCAGCCCGTCGACTGATCCCAAGAGTCAGGAGGTCCTAAGGATGTTGTCCTCGGGATGGTATCTCCCCTGACGGTGGTATCTTCCCTAACATCCCCTTTCTCTTGGGCCAATTTATATTATTTTCTGTCTTTTAGGTGGAGCTTGAGTGGCTCTAGTCAAGCATATCTTACTTATGATTGGTGTAAAGTTTTCCCGTCTCCGTTTAAAGTAATAGGCACCGAGAAATTCAGAGCGCATGCTCAGTGAGGGGTGGTCGCACCTTGGAGGCGGGTAGCTTTCGGGATGGAGGTGTGTTTTGGTATTATAATGATATTATAATGAGCAAAAAGTACACTAGGGTACAGCATTTGTCAAAACATGACAGGTCTTTGGCTTAGGGTGGCAAAAAGTGCAGCTTTGTGCACAAGAACAATCGAGGTCCCATCTGATTACAGAGCCTAGCCGTGGTGTCTCCACTCCACTCTATGCTCCGTGCTGTTCCTTAGAGCTAGCACACCAAGTTTCCCCAGTGCGATAGCATCTAAGGTTGGGAGCCTAGGGAACGCTCAGATAATGAAGTTATGCCCTACCCTGAAAGCCTCTTCAATGCTGTACCTTTTCCTAAAAATGTGAATGTTAGTTTTATTTTCCTAGTTACTTCAGGCATTTACACCACAGGTTCTTACAGGCCATCAAGCCTGCCCAGGTCCCTCTGGATGGCATCCCTTCCTTTTGAATGTCAACTGCACTATTCAGCACGACATCATCTGTGAACTTGCTGAGGGTGCTCTTAATCCCACTGTCCATGTCATCAATATTAGTACCAGTCATAATATGGACCCAAGGGACACCGAGACATTGAGCCATTGACCACAACTCTTAGGATGTGGCCATCCAGCCAAGTCTTGGCTGCTGAATAGTCAGTCGATCCATCAAATCCATAGCTCTCTGATTTAGACAAGGATGTTGGGTGGAACTGCATCAAATGCTTTGTGCAAGTCAAATTAGATGACATTGGTTGCTTCACCTGTCCACTAATGCTGTCACTCTGTCATAGAAGGCCACCAAGTTAGTCAGGCATGATTTACTCTTTATGAAACCTTGTTTGTTTGTTTGTTTTATTTTTTTGTTTTGTTTTGTTTTGTTTTTCCAATCGTCTGCCTTTTGACTAACCTGTGCTTGGCAGTAAGGACAACATCAATACAACAGCAGCTTGCACCAGGAAGCTCTTCCTGTGAGGACCAGTGATTACAGATGTACAAGCATTTTCAACCCCTACAAAATCAAGTTCAGTATTTATGGGAGGATGGACAAATTGGGCAGGCAAGAAGGAGAAAACACCACCTCTTCCTGGTGGGGTCGAAAACTTGGCCCAAATTTTGTTCTTGCAGAACAAAAGCTGTTTCCCAGCAGATACTGATCTCAGGTCTCTGTTGCACAGCTTTGTTGCCCCTAAAAAGAAGCAATGTTAGCAGTTTGAAGAGCTTTTCAGTTCAGCCACACAGCCTGTTTCTGTAGGCAGCTTGCCCCAACAGGTTTCAGACACAAGGTAGCCCTGAAACACCAGGCCAGCTCCAAGGGAAGCATCAGATGGGTGAGGTGGCAAGAGAGATGGAAGCTGGAAATGTCCTGACAAGCCCCATATACTGCCAACAGCACTCCACCAAAATAAAAACATTTTCATGCAGTACTTAACTTTTACCTGATCAGTGTTTTCTGATGAAAAAATGCTCCACAAACAAACTCATGACTGGCTATTGTAAAGGGCCAATTCAGACACTGGTAAAAATAATCTGAATTCTTTGAAACTGAGACTTCAATAGAGACCAGCTAATTTTTTACTTTTTTTTATTACTTTTTTTTTTTACTTTTTTTTTTTTTTAAAAAAAGTTTGTTTTTCCTAAAGGAAACTCCCATTGAATTTGGTTGACCTCAGGTTTCAGCCCTCAGAGAGGACAGTGTCAGTCAGAAAGCTCTAAATTACAGTGTTATACATGTGCTAGAGAGAGAGCCCTGGAGAAAAAGGGTGGATAATTAAGGAGGGTGAGGTACTTTTAGCTGCAAGTAGGATTGAGAAGAGAAGGGAAACCAGAATAAGAGAGTTAGCTGTGTGAAAGCACATGGAGAGCAATCCCTGCTCTTCTGTTTTGGGTAAAATCAGTGCCTAGGCCTGCTCCCTAGGATACTGTGTCCCTGCAGTGTGCTCACTCGTGGACCAATTTAGCAATAGTGTCAAGTTTTCAGTTCCTGCAAAACAAAAAATCTCATGGATTCCCAAACCCACAAGGGCCAGCAGAGGGTATGGAGCTGGCAGGAGAGTGTAACATAAGAGAGTGTTTGTTGGTAGCCTGGGATAAGCCCAGGTCTTGGCCCTGCTTGTCAGCTCAGAAAGGAAAGCTCTGAGCACAATAATAAGGGGTGATTCATGGTGCACTGATGGTATCACCAACCTGGGGGGGGATCACCATGCCAATTTGGAGTCCCTCTCTCCCTGCCAGCAAAACATTCATCTGCAGGCTTTCAAAATACAGGAGGGAAAAAAAAAAAAAAAAAAAAAAAAAAAAAAAAAAAAAAAAAGAGATATATAGTACAAAGGACTGGCGCCAAGAGCTGATGCTTGGGGCTCGGATGCAGTTGGTAGGCAGAGTGAATCTGTGCTCAGGCAATGACGCAAGGAGGCAGGAGGCTATGTCTGGGGTACGGTGGGCTGTTACGTTGGTGAAGAAGGGGAGGAAACTCCTTTCTCCCCCTTCTTTCACTTTCCTGCCCTTCTCACAAACCTCTCAGCACATCAGTCCCAAATTTCAATGAGAGCGAAACTCCTGGCAGGCGCTGGTAGGAAATTGTTGACCTTCACGAGCTGCTGACAGCCTCCAGTGTATTTCCAGGTTGCCCATAACGGCGTGGGGCTTGGTATGAAGGATTTGGCTTCTGCTGAGAGAGCAGGATGTGTGAGGATATTTTTTTGGTCTGATTCACACTCTACCATCATTTGAGAGACCCCTGAAAGAAGCCCAACGTAGGAAGTTTTTGTGCTTCCTTTGACTGACCACAAAGCTACATTGCCTTCAAAAATCAGCTCTGTAGCTCCTTCCTGGAGCAGACAAGCTGGCTTTGGACTGTTCCTTGCCTGAATCCTGCTGCAGAGGCCCATGAGCATGGTCTTTCTCTCACAAAAAAAAAAAAAAAAAAAAAAAAAAGAGATAAATAAAACCAGTAAGGGATTTTTTCTGCATTTATGCAAATATTTTAATCCTTTAGACTCCACCACCCATCCACTTAGTTCAGAAACTTTTCTGGAGCAAGGACATTAAAAAAAATAAGGGTGGAGCTTTTCTTGCCTGCATTGAGATATTCTACCATTTTTTTGACTTGTAATCTAATGGTCTTACTCTCTCATATAGTCAACAGAGAGAAAGGTGTTTCCAGTGAAAGATTCATTTCAAATGCCTCAAATGAGGTAGGACTTCTGGAGTTGCTTGTTTCTCTCTGATGACTCTAGAGGGAGCTTAAGGGACTTGGCTTCAGACAAATTACTATCATAAAATTAACTCTTACATTTGGTCAGCTGAGTCATTCTGTGCTCCATTGACTAAAATGATGAAGGGCTTAACTCAGTTGCCTACAATTAGTCATCAGGTGGTATTTTGGATGCCCTTTTGAGTAGTATCTTACATTCAGCTGGCGCATTATGTGGACCTCCAAGTAGGTCCTGTGATATATCTAACAGTCTCTGGAGTATCTCAAGTGGCACTGGTTGCCTGTACAACTATACATCAAGATCAAGCTCCTAGTTCATACGTAGGCACCTATCTGTAGGTTTGTAAATTTGTCTTGCCTGATCTGGCAACTGATCAAAACAGTTGCTTTGAGCAACTGTTTGCCACCTGTATTGATAACAGTATGCACACCCAGTGAAAGGCAAAAAGTCTTTTGAACTGTCCATACATGTGATTGCTCCTAGGGAATATGCAAATTTCCAAGTGGATGAGACAATTTTGGGAAAGGAAAGGATCCTGGATGGAGAGTTCTTTAGGGAAATTAAGAGATGGAAATCTGTGAAATTTGCCTAATCCTTGTGAACACCACCTACCTCCTGTGCTTGGATTTTTCCTTCTTGGAATGTTTCCCAATCTCCATCTTAAATATATATATATATATATATATATATATATATATACAAAGAGAGAGAGAGAGAGAGAGATTCCTGTTCACTCAGACAGAAAAAAAAAAAAAAAAAAAAAAAAAAGAAGCCCAATAAAAATATGACACAAATGCATTTTATGCACATGCACTTACACGATTCCTTGTGCACAGCAGAGCAGATGAAAAAAAAGAAAAAATATATAGAAAAGTTGCAATTGTAACAGGCCTCTCAACATCAAATCTTATTTTGTTGGGGTTGTAAATGAAAAACATTGTTGCAACATGAGATGAGACAGTCTGTGGAACTGTATTCAGAAATGTTAACAGGTCTTATGTTATCAGAATGTTAACAGAACTTCTTCACTGAAAGGGTTGTGAGGCACTGGAACAGGCTGCCCAGGGAAGTGGTGGAGTCACCATCCCTGGAAGTCTTCAAAAGACGTTTAGATGTAGAGCTTAGGGATATGGTTTAGTGGAGGGCTGTTAGCGTTAGGTTGGAGGTTGGACTCGATGACCTTGAGGTCTCTTCCAACCTAGGAAATTCTGTGATTCTGTGATTCTGTCCTTGCATGAAAAATTGAAAGAAAACTTTGATGGACATTGCTGTACAGAGAATTTTTCTGTTTCAGCATGACTCAGACATATTTTCTGTGAAATATCTGAAAAGGCAGTGCTGGATTCTGAGCACCATCTGCATGTCAGGCTGGAAAAAAAAATGCAGATTTTTGAGCTGTTGTCAACACCTTATTGGAGATCCACTGGACTGAGGAGCTGGTTCAAATCCCACCTCTCACTTAGTATTCGTGGGCAGTAGTAAGATGCTTTTAGTGTATACACTAGATCATGGCTATGAGAATCTCCTAATCAAGCAACAAATAAACTGTTACTTTTATATGGCTGGATCAGCACATTGTAAAAATTCTAGTTTAGGTTTCAATATTAATATAACCATATATTTATATAGATATATGTAATAGACTTCTTTTGCTTCAGAACATGAAAGAGTTGCAGGTACATCCTCAGGTTCCTCATCACTGCTTGCAGTTGTCTGGCCTCACCCCCTTGTGATTATAATTGTGAAGTTTAAGACACTTGTCATAGGTCTAAAACTAATGAGTACAGTCTCCTCTGCTTTCTTGGGTGAGGAGTGTCAGCACAATTTCTCTAGCTCAGGAAGGAGGTGTGTGCATACCTACAAAAGTTTTGAAAATGTTTTTTTTTTTTTTTTCTTCTGAACTGGTTGAAAACCCTGTATTTTCTATGCAATGAAAAATGGCACTTCTGTTCCAAGTGATCCCCTTATTAGACTGCTCTGGAGCCTGATGTTTGATTCTGATTAAAACCTTATTTGGATTGTTAATGTTATTCTACCTTACTGTATCATAAACTTATAGCCATAGTAACACAAAGGTTTTTTATACTGGTGTAACTTGGGATTTTAATCACTTTATCTAGACCACAAAAGTCAGAGCAATATAAATTTCAAGGGTAGTTAAGGCCTCCAAGTCTCTGTATTAAAGTGATCTGCATGTGAAGTGGCCATCCATCAATTAAACTAAAATAGATTCATGACTGGTGTATTATAAGCCACCCATAACTGCGAGGTGAAATATGTTTTTCTAAACATCATTTGCAGTTGATTGTTTGTCTGATTCCATGATCACATTTCCTTGCACCTGGAGCATGTTGCACAATCTCCTTCAGAGGCACACAGGGGCCATCCTGCAGACAAATTGCAATTGTCTTCCATCTCATGGGAGTCACATCCCTCCCCTCAGAAGCAGGCTGTGCATGTCATTCAATGTTGCATGGAACGATTGTGATGTATTGCATGTGTCACACATCCTTTTCCTATTGTGTGATAGAAGCATGTCAGTTCAAAGTTTGCGTATCCCAAAGAAACATAAGAACATAAGCAACAAGAATAATTAAACTGTCCCACCTGTTGCTTGATTTTAGGAAAGGAGAGGAAAAAAGAAGCTGGAAAGTTTTGTTGATTCAGAACTGGTCTGCAGGACTTGGTCACCCTCACACAAAGATAAACTGAAGCCATAGTTGCAGTTGCTTCAAGGGACAAAAGAATAATTAAGCAGTAAATGTATGAGAAACAACCAGTACTTAAATTCTGCATTGTAAAGGATTTTGGTAGATCTTTGCAGTACATGATTCATTTGAAGGAAAAAAAAAAAAGAAAGAAAGAAAGAAAGAAAGAAAGAAAGAAAGAAAGAAAGAAAGAAAGAAAGAAAGAAAGAAAGAAAGAAAGAAAGAAAGAAAGAAAGAAAGAAAGACCACCTTATGTTGCTTCCTACTTACTGTTTTGAGATTATCTTGCTTTTGGTTGTGCTGTAAACTTCAAGAAGAAGGTGGAGTATTTTATTTTATTTTGTGTGTGTGCATGCATGTTGTTCATTTGTTTCTCATGGTGTCAGTTATTAAAATGCAATTAAAATATTGATTTACTACAGCACTGAGAAGGACAAGACTTCAGTGTTCTTTATGCAATTTTCCCTCTGCTGCCAAGAGCTATAATAGTCACTTACCATGGCTGTCTAAGTCTGACAAGTTCACCAAAAGTACAGAGATCCCAAAACTGCTGCTGTCTTCAAGTGATCTGTGAAAAAGCAGGTCCAAGATCTTTCCAGTAAGCATGCAAAAGTCAAAGCACTCAAAATGAGGACTGGCTTGGGAACATTTAGTGATCTGCTTGAACAAAGTTAAGCTTCAGATCTAGACTTGGAAACATCAAAACGTTGGACTAACCTCATGTCTTTAATTTCCATTAATAACCACATGCCTCTAACTTTCTATGTTGGGATTCTGATTTGTCTTTTTCTTCTCAGTTAAAAGTGTCTTGAAGTGTTTTGAACATGAAAAGTGTCTTCACATGGTGCTGTAAAACATATTTCTGATCACACAGACCTCCAGGAAACCTTTGAGTGGTAATAATCTTTCATCTCTTCCTTCTACTTCCCAGCAGAAATAGGGGTATTGCTGGCATATACAAACTCACCCGGCTTACTTCACTGGTGAGCCAAAGTGAACTGTTTCTGATCTCAAAGTCATGTAACTAAACTTAGCTTGGAGTTGAACCTGAATTATTTTTTGTCTTGCTGACCTATACTATTTGTAGAGTCATATATTACTTCTAGAATAAATGTATTTGAAAGAGGAGAGGAGAGGAGAGGAGAGGAGAGGAGAGGAGAGGAGAATTAAAAAATACTGTTTGTCTTTTTGTTTTGTTTTGTTTTCCAGTATATTTTTTATTTTCTGTCTTTCTCTCTCTTTTTCCTTCAAATGTTGAAAATAAAGGGAAAACAATTTTGTTAGTGGTCCATGAAAATGTAATACCAATGCAGTAAATCTCCTTGAAAGGTGAGTAATCTGAACAATCTTACTTTTCCTTTTCTTCTGATTCACTGTGTGTTGCCAGTTAAAGAGGAAGGATCAACCCAGATGGAAGAGCACAGGAGTCCCTGTCCAAGGTTCTAGTCCAGCTTCCCACTAACAGAGTTCCCTGCCCCCAATATATATCCTAGAGACATCTCAGAAGTGACTTGAGGGACCATTGTGATTTCAAGCCACACAGCTGAAATGCAATCATACCCCTTGTTCTTTCTGGGATTCACCTGGGCATTTATTTGTTGTGGGTTTATCTTAATAAGGAGTGGCAATGTGCTTTGCCACTGAGCTCACTAAGGATAGGCAGATGATGGTGATGAACTAAAAGCAGTGCATGTTTGATCCTCCAGCTTCCACCTCATCACAGTTGTGGGTTTTGGGTGGGGAAGCAGAAAAAGTTAAATCAAAAAGATCAAGGCCTAAAAAATTGAAGAACAATTGAAGAACAATTTCTTCTGAAGAGTATAAGATGCTAATAAACTTGTGGATTCACTGAGGCTTTCAACCAAAGCTTTCCAGTTTCCAATAGTTCCTGAGCAGAAGCACACACCACAGGAAGGATACATGAAAGATGGCTGGTTGCTAACTACTTCTCCTGATCATCAGAGCATCTGTTGTGTAATTAATGTGTGCTTCAGCAGAAAACCCCATTTATATGAGATAGTTGAGGTTTCTGGGTTATTTCATTTCCCAGCTCCTTTCAAAACTCAGCTTTTATGCATCATGTTCATAGCCAGGTTCCAAACTTCCCCTGTATTGTGTTGGTCTTTTTGGGCAATTTATGAGGAGAGGAAGGAAAAAAAATAAAATAAAAAAAAAATTACTACTGGGAGTGCCAGATACTGCTCAGAATAACAGCTTTCGTTGGTGGCAACAACCAACCACAACCAACTGTTCTTTCCATAGCCTGGGGAGAGACAAACTTGGCACAGCCTGTAGGCAACTGAACCATGATACTATTACTGCTTGAAACAACATCTAGCTTTGCCTATTCCCTGAACCAGCATAGCTAGAGTTTAACCTATGTTTCCTTATACCTCTGAATACCTTATACCTAGAATTTAACCTATGTTTTCTTAACTGAGTCACACCATCCTATTGAACTAACTTAATTTCTTTAATGAAGGACATTTCATGTAAGACTGAAGCAATCCAAGTCTGTTGTAGGCAGATACAGTGAGTTAAGGAGCTTTCTGTAAAGAAAGCCTGTATATTTTAATGGTTAGCAACTAGCTAGTAACCGAACACTGAACTGTGTCCAGTTCTGAGGTCCCCAGTACAAGAGAGACCTGGACATACTAGAAAGACTGCAGTGTAGGGCCATCAAGATGATAAAGGGACTGGAGCACATCCAGACGGTGCCAGACTCTTTCAAGTGGTTCCCAGTGCCAGGATAAGAGGCAAGGGGTGCAAACTGGAGCACAAATGGTTTTGTCTAATTATCAGGAAACACTTCTTTATTGTATGGTTGACTGAGCAATGGAACAGGCTTCCCAGAGAGTTTGTGGAATCTCATCCTTGGAGATCTTCAAAAGTTTCCTGGATGTGGTCCTGAGAAACCTTCTCTGGGTGGCTTTTCTTGAGTAGAAGGATTGCACCAGATGATCTCCAGTTTCCTTCTGACCTCAACTATTCTGTGATTTGATGAGAGCTGATTTGTCTAGACACAGGCCAGTCTGTGGCAGCTGGTCTCAACCCCCAAGACCCTTATATACTTAATATTTGAACATAGATATGGCCCAGCTATCTTCAGAGAACATAGTGAGGACATGATTTTAGAAGGAAATTCTTGGAATGTGTGGTAAATCTTGTGAGACAGAGACGGTTTTAAAATCTCTTTTGATTAACACACTCCTGTATATAACTGCACCCATGTATGTCACACAAGAATGGATGACCATATTTCATATGTAAGTCTCTCACTGATTTAGTTGAGGAGGACAGATCCTTTCCTGAGATCAAGTAATTGAAGAGAGTAGAGCAGAGAGGGATCAGAAATGGGGAGGCATGTGGAGTGGCAGCTATAGAAACCTCCTTCCTGGTACACTGCTAACTGTGGGCTTTGGACTTGAATATATCTCTTGTACGACTACAGAGTCCTCCTGTTTTCTGTTCATTTGCACATCCCTCCTTAGCCTTTTATTCCCTGAGATTGTTTTTCTTCTGTTGCACTGACTGCTGCTGAGATGATGGTGGCTTGTTGTACCTAAGTCATCTCTTCTCCTCCCTGGCCAGAGCACTCTAAAGTCAGCAAAAAGCACCTGAAATAAATACTCTGTTTGGTATTGGCTACATTCATTTCCTCTCCTAGGATGTGGAGCAATCGATTACCTCACCACTAAGCAGAAACAGCCTTGTTGCTGAATTTACACAGGAAAACGTTTCAAAGTTCCTGGAGGTATTAACTTTAAGGGGAAAAGGCCAGAGATTTATTAGATTTTCCCTTTTTATTCCATGTCCTTGGAGGTTTTTCTGATGGCAATGGAAAGAGTGAGACCTCTGGATATCTTCTATCCATTTTGTTGTAAAGTCATCTTCCTAGAGTCATTTCCCCGTTACTGCAGTGTGTTGGGGGGGAGAAAACATCCATTCTACGGGGTGTCCTTTTAGAGTTAGAATAACATTAATGAAGTCACAGAAATGTGTGAAGGAGGAAAACTAATTTAACAGTTCAATGTGGCCATCTCTACCAAATATCTGGAGGCTGTCATTGTTCCTCAGGTAAGCTTCCAAAACCTTACTTAATTTTTCAATTTAATTTTCTTGTACTATAAATTGACTGGGTCTGGATTAAAGGTTGGCAGAAATAAAACCTTTTCTTTCTCATTTGTTGTAAAAACATGGTATTTTTCTCTGAAGATGTCATTCAACACTGCCTTTTATCTTTCATGGTTATTTGTCAGAGCAAAATCAGTGTGTGAATCATAGAATCACAGAATCAATTAGCTTGGAAAAGACCTCTAAGATCATCTAGATGAAGCTGCAAAATGGTACATAGATGTCTACAGAACGACTGCATTCACCAGATCTTTGGAGGTAATATCTCTAGAGGTCAGGAGGTGTTACCACATGTATCTTAAACCATCTGAAGCCCTAGACCTCCTAAGAACCAGAGCCAATAAAATGTCTTAGTGTAATGACATTTCTAATGATTAAACATATTACTTATCAGAAATATGTCTGTTAGCACCTCTTTTTAGTAACCTATTTCTTCAGAGGCTATCTCAAAGTCAAGTTCTTTGAGTGCTCAAAGACTGAGGCCAGGTGAGGCTTCCTATCTTTTTATTATTATTATTATTCCAGTGTCCTCAAAATTCAGGCTTGCAAAGCCTGCTTGTGCAGGGATATTCCACAAAAGCTAATGCTCATTAAAACTTGATGATACCCTCCTGTAAGCCCTGTGTACGTTTTTTTGTTTGTTTGTTTATTTGTTTGTTTGTTTTTTTTTTTGGGGGGGGGGTGTTGTTTCTTTCTTTCTTTTCTTTTTTTTTTTTTTTTTTTTCTTCAATCAAAAGATTGAAATTTGGAAAAATAAACAAAAAAGAAAAATAAAAGAAAGAAAAAAGAAAACTCTTGACATGCTTATGAATACTCATGCTCTACACAACCTGCTAATCTAATTCTTTGTGAAACCAATTTTCATTTTGTTTAACAATTTCATCAGGCAAAAGGCAAAAAATTAATTGGCTTCCTCAGTTGTATTTCTTTGCTAATTTGGACATCAGAACAGGAAATTCATTTGCTGAGTTGTGGAGATTTGGTAAATGAAAGACCTGCTTCTTTGTTGTCTTGGTGAAGTGGTTAAGCTTTCCAAGCTTAAAATGCTGTAAACAGATTGACAGCCACCATTTCTACTGACACTCCAGGAACTGAAAAAGTGGCCTCTAGAACTAAAACCAGAAATTGGTAAAGAATGAGCACATGTTCCCCAGGTAGGATTCTAATGAATACATATTCTCTGTGCATCAGACCTCAGTAAAGAAGTATATGACACATTTACCTCCAAGATACCAGAAGGAAAAAGGGTGAAAGGTAATGATAACTAACAACATTTAGTTGTTAGGGACTAAAATGTGTTGGAGGTGCACAAGTGCTTTCTCTATGTAGAGGAGATGAAGAACAGGTCTAGTGTATAAAAGAACAAGTAATTAATCAGTTCATAGTGCTTTATGTAAGCATTAAAGTTTTAAGTACTTCGTGTTTGTAGGGGTTGTTATTACTGGATATTCCTTCAAAACCTTTTGAGAGACATGAAGCAAATTACTGGAAAGCTTCACTAGATTTTCTTAATGTAGAGCAAACCTTGTTGTATGTCTGCTTGGCTTCGATATCCCAAAGATCCTGTGCTGAAGCAATATGAAAGGTGACTGGATTCCAGCAACCTCACATGTTTGTTTAAGGTTTTGGACTAACACACCCATCTGACTTGGTTTTTATTTATCACTCCCTGTATGTCACACCCACCTAGAATCATAGAATCATAGAACATCTTGAGTTACACTCCCTATATAGGCCAATAGTGCTTTTAAAATGTCTGTTTTTGAAGATAAAGAATGTGTTTTCATTTTCTCTTTTCTCCAGTGACATTCATCAAATATTGACTGGCATGCTTGAGCGTCCTGAGGCCAGGGAGGTGTGTAGAAAAACACAAAACAAGCCTTAGCCCACCCAGAAAGTAAAGACTGATATTTATCTCCCACTGAGTTGAGGTGGAGTGAAAGCCAAGTGAATTACAATTTAATTTGGTTGGGATGCGGTTATCAAGAAGCAAAGAGAACAGTGGGTCTGAAGGTTCAAAATTAAGGGCAAAGACAAAGACAGGCTACAGAAACAAACAAAAAAGGCCCCTGTTTTCCAGATGAATTGAGGCAGTGGTTCCTGAAAAGGTGAGAGCCCTGATTCACTTGCCTGAGCACATGTATCTGGGGTTCTCCACCATACCTGACCTGGCCTTCAACTTCAGTTTCTGTCCCTACACCTGGCTGTGTATTGTGACCAAATCCCTGTTGCCTACCGAGATGAAACGTACATTTATGCCACAACTCTTTGTTTCTATGAAAAGGAAAAGAGGACAAGTAAATCATAAAGTGTGATGCCTAGACCAGGACTTTAAGGCATACCATACAATGTGCCAGTCTTACATTTTAGGCAGGACCTAGATGGACAACTTGGAAAGTCCCAGGAGAAAGACTCATGGTTTGACTTTCAAAGGTTGACAAATATCTTTATTGGGGTCACCTATGCAACCTTTATGATTGCCTGTTTATGGTTTGGTGCTTATACATTATGATTAAGTCTTTTATTATATGATCAAAGACTTTCCTCCCTTGGTCACAGAATTTCTGACTAATTCAGGCAGAATTTTATTTTTTTTTTTCTTCTTCTTTATTTCAGGAACTTGAAAGCATACAGAGTTTGAAATATGGAAAGAAAATAAAATAAGTTAATGTTGCAGCTACCAAAAAGCTCAATTTTCCCCCCATCTGTGTCTGGAACTCTGATGCAAGTTCTGAGGTAACTGATTTGAAAGATTTTATTTCCAAAGTTAGAATCTTGTGAAACAGAATCAAATCAAAACAATGACAGAAACAAACCACAGGATTTACTTTGCAGAAGCACTGAAAACTCTTAGCAGTTGATGAATTCAGAAACAAATGTTCTTGAAACAAGGCTAAACAATGACAAAAATTCTGAAAAATCAAGCTGCAAGAACCAGACTAGTATCACCTAAATATAAATACCTGAAATTGAAAGTCTAATTGTATCAGCATCTCTCGACAGTGAAAGGAGAGAGACACAGACCTCCAAATTCAGTCCAGCTCAGCCTGTAAAGGTTCTCACTTCTCTCAGCTGCCCTTAAAGAAAGCCTACTAGACTTCTAATTTAGCTAAATCGGTTTAGGTTCCATTCACTCAGGTCACAGAGCCTCCACCCAGTCTCCATACTCAGTGGAAACTTTAGTCTTCTGTTTCCCTTTGCCTAAGCTACCCACCAGGTCTTTCTGTATCCTAATTTGCTACAGAAACAGTAATGACAGTTTTGTAAAGGCTTCTTAAATTGTGCGATGCCTGATACTTTCTGGAAAGTTTAAGTGAATACTTCCTACATCAGAGTGAATTTTGACTTGTGTGTCATGAAGAAAAAACAACAACAACAACAAAAACCATCCACTATGTGTTGCAGATGTAGAAAACACCTAGAGAGTTACTTACGTCCTTATCAGTCTAATGTTTGTGAGGTTGATATTTATCTTGAATAACACTCTTTTAAAGTAGCTTATATGCATACATGTGCCATCAGTACCCCATCACACCAGTACAAGGAAAATTGATTCATTACCATCTAATGTCTAAATTATCTCATTTCTGTTCTTTAGGAAAATATCTGTGTTGATTCCCAGTGTCTTTAGAGCCCGCAGGCTCAGTTCGGGAAGGATGGCATCCCATGGGAGGGACCCCACGGGGAGCAGGGGCAGATGAAGGAAGGTGCGGCAGAGACAAAGCGTTATGGACTGACCTCAGACCCCATCCCCTTTGCTGCATGCACAGAGGAGGTAGAAGAGGGTTGGTAGGGAGAAGGTGTTTTTAGTTTGCTTTTTGTTCACACTGCTGTAGTCTGTTATTATGAGACAATGAATGATATTAATCTCCTATACGCCAAATCCGTTTCATCAGTGACAGTAATTGGTGACTGATCTCCCTGTCCATACCTCAACCCATGAGCTTTTTTTATATTGTGTTTTCTCCCTCTTTTCAGTTGAGGATGAGGAGTAAGAGAGTCCTGCTTAGCTGCCCACCAGTATGAAACCACCACACACATCTCCCTGATGACAAGCCATGGGGAATTCCTAAGTCAGTGATACATACATTTCCCTTGTTGTTGAGCTTGGAAGGCTCAACAGACCATCAAAATTAGTACCAATAATCATACTTTCCTAATATGTTTTCTCCCACTTATCAGAAAATGCCTCTTCTTTCCCCTGGAGAACGCTTGGCTGTCTGTCTTCTGTTTGCAGAATCTCTCTGAAGCAAGGTTTATTTTTTACTTGATGATGACATTATCTCCTGACTGTTGTTGTGCAGAAAGGTCTTTGCTAAAGGGACATTGTTTCTGTAGAGCTGAAAGTGGGTGATAGTCCTCACCCTGGAAAAAATTTCACTAAGCAAATGATTATATCCTTAAAATAGCTTTCAGGAGCTCCCTGTCTAATGGATTACTAAGCACGTTAAACAGAAACCTTTTTACATGAAAGAAAGTTCAAGTAAACTCAGCTGCTGCTGTGGCTTTGTAAGTTTTCACTAAACCAAAGTCTGCAACAGACATCAGAAGTTAGGAGGACTGCCTCATGCAGGGGTTCACACACTGCTTTGGGTGATAAAGTTCCTAAAACTGTACACTGTGATACAATCATGCTTTATTACATTATTTAGCTGGTACAGAAGAGTCTTGGTTGTATTAATACATCCAGGAATAGTTTGCAAAGGATGGGAGGAGTGTAAAGCTGGCAAAAATGCCTTTTATGTCATTCATCCTCTATTTTTGTGTTAGCAAGGGACATGTTAGCAGAAATGCAAAGCACCACAGAGACTTGCTTCTGGCTATATCTCAACAAACTTCTATTATTCTATAACAAATGAGAGACATTATAGCTGGCCTGGTATTTACGGATGTACCAGCACTGTTTCAGAAATAATTAGTTACATATGCCGTTGTTCCCCATATCATCCTACTTGCATCTGGTGGTATATGCAGAATATATATAATTATATAGTTATTTGAGAGAATTAAGATCCTAAATTTTAGTATTAGGATTTGAACACATCAGCTGTACATCTGTGGCAAGCCATTTCTGCTCTTCAGTGCCTCCATCCTTCTGCTTGAGGTAATGACACTAGCTCTTCTTCTTTTCTTCTAGGAGGATTTGGACAGTCTTATCCAGGCAAGAAACAAGTAGTAAAACATTACAGTAGAACAAGTGTTCTAATTTCCCTGTCATCAGACATCAGGTGACACTGTCTGCCAGGCAGAATAGTTCAATTTCTCAAGTTTTTTATTGAGAACTCAGAAAATCAGAAACTGTCATCCTGGTAAGACTCAGCCCCTTTCTCAACATACCCAGCACTCTATGAAAAAATCTCCTCTGGCAGCTTAGATGGTCCTGTTTTGCCACCTCTGTAGTCATGTGCAATATTCCATTAAATAACAGATAAAATCAGCAGCTCAGATTGCAATAACTGATGTTTTATCTTTGGAGTTTCCAATCCCTTTGAGGACTTCAGTAGAACTGGTCAAAAACTTTTCTGCTAAAGCATTTTATAACAGGAAATGTGTTTTTTTGTCTGAACTGACAGCCTTTCAATAGAAAATATCATTCATGATGAAACCTTTCAATTTTCTGATTGGAATTTTTTAACTTCTCATCTTTTCCAGCTCAGTCAGGGATGTAAATACTCTCCTGAGGAGTGAGCTTACTCTGGGACAGAGATCATCCTCATGCCATTTATTTTTACACTGCTCCAGTTAGCCTCTGATTCTCAATCATAACACCATGTGGTCAAAAGTGCAAGCAACTGCTTGGATTTCTCTGCAGTGAACCCCAAGTAGACAGGAGCTTTAAAACTGAATTATCCAATGAATTAGATTTAGACCCATACTAAAATTTCAATCTTAGGATTCTTTTGCCTGTACCTCTTAAGGTGGGATACTTGTCATCCCAAACAAGGCATTTATTGTAAGTCAGCTGATGTTCTTACTTTCTAATGAGACATGGAGATCTGTATTTTAAGTAGTTGAAATTTAACAGAGGTGAATCCTCATCCTCAGCAACTTTGAAACATCTCAAACTAGGATCATATTTTTAATTAGTCAGATCTAATGACTAAACAAATGGGACAGGTCACACAAATTGTATCAGTAGATTCCCAGAAAAAAAATTCTGTGAACACCTTCTGTTGGTGTATTTCTTTCACATATCTGTGATTTTGTGGTATTTCTCTCTATTTCAACAAGAGAGTGAATACATTTAATGTTCTCTTGCACTGTAAAGGTTATGGGACAAGGGCAGTCCTAGCATCCAATCCAGGTGTTGCTCTTGGAGTTTCTCCAGGTTGATCCTTGATGCAGCAATCAGGATGGTCACTGTCACAATAGAAGATTTGAAGTCTCTGTTGGATTAATGGCTTGTTTAATTCACCCTGGTTTAAAACATCTAAGTGTAGACAGGGTTTTGCAGTATCCCACCCAAGTTGGCATGTTCTTCCCACGGCAGTTAAATAGCTGTAGAAGAAGCCAACTTTTCTTTAAACATCTTCTATAATTATTTTGTATGAGGTCTCTGTTGCCTGAAAGATCCTCTCTCATTCTTCCACTATTTTTTTACACCCTCTCTTTTTTTCCTGACATGCTGTGTGTAATGGATGCAGCCCAGACCAGAACAGGAAGCTTCTTTTGCATGTCTCCAGCCAGACTCAGCATACCCCCCATCAGATTGCAAGACGCTGGATCCCCCACATGGGTGTATTAATAATGCTATGAAGGGAAAGCTCTGTATTGCTCTGACATACAATACAAAGGAACCTTGGCACATCAGGAAGTGGAAAGGCAGTTTTGGCACCAGACTTGGTAAAAGCAGGTCACACTGCTGTCTGTAGCTCAGCCTCATACCCAGACAGTTAAGACCTGAAATCATATCTGTATTTGTCTGGCTAGAGCTTCAGGCACACGGTGTGTTTTATGTGGATGAAATTAGAGGCATGGATAACAAGCAACTGCTTGGGACGTGCTCACCTCAATACTTCTGTCATTTGCAAAGGCTGGGCAAATACTTCTCCCATACGCTCTTCAGCTTTCAAAGAAGAGATCCCTGGCTTACAGCAATCTGATAGAAAAGAGGTTAAAGCCTTTTAACTAGATCCTCAGTAATTTTAGATATGCAGATGTGTCCGTATTAGACACTTACCATCCCGTCACAACCCAGTGTTCTCAAACATGTGATGTTTCTTAGTGGCTGTTGTAACAGCCTTGTGAAGTAGGCTGATAGCCTATTTTTTTATTTTTATTTTTTTCTGACAAAAAGAACATTTTAAAAGTGCCTGTGAACCTAAAGGTGGGAGCTTGGGAAGGGTATAACAATGTCTGTGCATGTAAATGTCACTGAAATTTTGGGGAGTTAGAAAATAAGGGAATAAAGCAATGCAGTCTTTTACTAAAATTCAAGATAAAACTGGGTTTTATTTAAATAACACTCACTGGCAGAATTCTTTAATACATGTTGTAGGTTTATCTATATATGCATGTCCATATGTATACCTTCATGCCAAAAGTTATACCACCCCTTCCCTCAATGATTCCCAAACTTTTCATATTGCTGTCAGTGTTCAGAATTTCTCTTTGACTAACAGACATCCTTATTACTGGCATTTAATTCAGAAAAATACTAGTGAGGTAGTAAAAACTAGTGACAAGCTGCAAACCACTCACCATGGTCTGGAAGACTGTTGGTGGTTTATAGATGACAAGTTAGATTTCCTTAATCTAAGCTATAATTATCCACACAAATACTAGCTTTCAAAGCTAAATAATGGATTTTCTTTCACTTTGACTTTAGAAAGTTTGGTTGGAAATTATACTTCTTAGTAAAATTTTTATTTGAAGAAACTTTTAAAAGTGTTTTTCTTTTTTCTTTTCTTTCTTTCTTTCTTTCTTTTTTTTTTTTTTTTTTTTAATTTATTTATTTTTAATTGGCAGCCTTTATAAGAGTCAAATGTTAGTAATTAAACCAAAAACGTTCTGTTTCATTTCAGGATGTTGACTAGAAAGGGAAATTTCAAACCTCCCACCATAAATATTTATTGAGAAGACATTGCTTTTTCAGCTGAAGAGTCAAAGACTAGACCCATATTCTGATGAAGCTGTTTTATTTTTAGTGGGATGATCTTATATTAAGCTACCACATTGTCAGGATCCACTAAGTCATCAGTGACCAAGAGAGCAGAAACACACAGCTGCAGTACTCAGCACTGGTACAACCTCTCCTCAGGTACTGTGTGCAGGTTTGAGCACAAAAATATAAAACTATTAGAGAGCATCCAAAGGATGTATATGACGATGTTGAAGGGTTTAGAGAGAAAGACATAAAAGGAGCAGCTGATGTCCCTTGGTTTGTTCAGCCCAGAGCAGAGCAGGCTGAGGGGAGACCTCACGGAGGCCTGCAGCTCCCTCACAAGGGGAGCAGAGGGGCAGGCGCTGAGCTCTGCTCTCTGGGGACAGCGACAGGACCTGGGGGAACGGCATGGAGCTGGGACAGGGGAGGGTCAGGCTGGGTGTTAGGGAAAAGCTCTGCACCCAGAAGTGATTGGGCACTGGGACAGGCTGCTCAGGGACATGGGCACAGCACCGAGCTCCTGGAGTTCAAGAAACATTTGGACAATGCTCTCAGACATACGGTCTGGTTTTGGGGTGGTCCTATGTTGGGGCTGGACTTAGTGATTCTTCTGAGTCCCTTCCAATTCAGGATATTCTGTGATTCTATGGTTCTGTGAGTACTCTTTAGCTGACCAGAATGACATGCTATGGCCCAGGGCCTACATGGAGGTGGGGAAGTACAGCCCTCCTTCAGTATGTTGCTAGCTGGTCAAAGAAATTGATGTCTCAGCTCATATCTTACTTAAAACTTTGGATAAGTCATGAAATCCTTGTAGGGCAGAGATGAATGTAGTGTCCTCTGCTTTAAAGAGCCGTGCAAGTGTAGGCATAGTGGTGAAAGATTCAGAATTTCTGGGGATGGGAATTGTATGATTTTCTGGCATTTGATACTTGTGGATCCACCACTTTAGTACAGCACCTCTGAATTGATGTTTTGAGAATCCCTGCTGTGATACGCAGGTGGAAGACAGAAGGTGGATAACATATTTCCTTTTCTTTTGTCTCTGGACACAGTGAGCTGTGTATTAGAAACAAAGTTCCTCTGACCCAAGCAGCCACACTTCCACAAAGCTTTGGACCCATCAGAGCTATTCTATCCACAGGAGAAGCACAGTGATGAAAACTCCTCCTGCCTGAAGGGCAGAAACAAGAAGAATTTATAACCCATCACAAATAAAGACCTTTTCGCTTTGCTGGCTTACATGTGTTTTTCATCACAGAAGATTCATCAAATGGCACATTTCATGGCATAGTTTCTCAGTCCAAGGGAAACCACGTTTAATGTACTGTATTAAATAAAGTGTTTCTCTGACTCAGATTTCTCTTTCTTTCCAGTCCATGCCAGTTGGCATGGGCTGGGTACTAGAAGTCAGATGGGCAAAGCATGTTCATGTTGTAATAACAACCTTTCTTAAGAGCTACTTGACAAGCCCCAGAATGAACCTTCTTCAAGATCTGGAATGTCGGGTTAATTTTTCCTTTCTCAAAATTAGAACAATCAATTTATTTTTTCCTTCCTCCCCTCTCCCCCCCCTCCATTTGGCCTACTTTTTATTCTCTCTCTCTCAATCTCTCTCTCTCTTTTTTTTTTTTTTTTTTTTATTTAACTGTATTATTTTTTTTTACCCTAATTATGGAATATTATAAGAATACTGGACTACTAATACATTTGAGCTACAGAAGCTGATCTTGCCTTTACACCAAGTAAAAACATGCTGAAAACAAGTAAAGCTTGAGTCTAGAATTTATGCTTTCATCTGAGTGTACATATCACATTTATAATTGGTGAGAAAAAAAAAAAAAGTCATTAAATTCATCATGATATTTCTCTGAACATTTATATTTAAATATTGTCAAACTTAAAAACAATATATTTATGCCTGATATTTTTGAGATCAAATCTGCTAGTGAATATTTTCAAAGTTATTCTCTTTCTCTAACAAAAGAAAGACACAGTGATTAAACTTGTTCAGTGAGAAACTCTCTACCACAGAAGCTATCATTGTAAATATGTAAGACAGATGAAAGAACCATTATCCTCATTAAATAGTTGTATCTTACAAAAATTAAGATCTTTCACATTGTTACAAGGATCGTAAGCCAAGAACTCAAGCCTAACCTAATTTGTCTGAGGCCTTACTTATCCCTAAAATAATATATTTCTAAAACAAAATATTTCTGGGAGTAGTTTAAAGTATCACCTGCAGTATTTCTCCCATAATTATGTCCAGATTTGTCATGTCAGTTCTATGAAATAAAAGAAAACACAAAACAGATAGCTACATGTTCAGAACAGTGCAACAGCCTTCGCATATTGTATTTCTTCACAGCTCACGCATTACAACATGCACACACATATACTTACCTCAATGATAGAGGAAGATAAGGCAGACAAGATCTTGGGTTTGGTACCATGAACCACTGATTTGGATCTAGAATCAATTTCTAAATTTCTGTTGGCTCTTCAATTTTAAATATTTGTGATTATAAAAGTTTAATCAGCTCAATAATTTTAAATATCCATGACTTCCATGATGTTTCTACAATATCTAACAAAAGGAGACCCTCCTCCTGCTTAAGGCCTTTAGGTCCATACGCAATGCAAATAATGAGTTATTTGAACAATGCTGACTGACTTTGCCTTGGGAAGATGCCATGAGGAATAGTTTCTTGCGATAATTCCTTTTGCAATGTCAATCATGAGATCTTCTAAGTGAGAAACAACAGCAAACAATGTACCATAAAGGAAAGTGGTAGTTGGTTTCTCCAGCCAGCATAACCCCCCATGATAACAAAATATAAACTCAGAGGTGTTATTGTACAAGTGCTCAGGGCCCGTGTGTGTGGCCATGGACACCTCAGTAAGACTTTCCACTAAGTCTGAAGCTGGGAGTGTGTGTGCTTTGCTTGAATAATAATGGAGTGTTGGTGGAGTGACGTGGTGATTAACTAATCTTGGGTGTGTCTTCCAAGTCAATGAGTACTCAAAGGACGGACATGCAGGGAGGAGGGAATGAGGGCCAACTGAAGACGAGCAGAAAGGAAGGATTTCAGCAAGATATAACACTAAATTATCAGCACGTTCCCTTCTGGCCTTAAAATGGCATCTCTCTGAGATGGGTAGAAGAACAATGTAAAGGCTATTTAAAGATGTTTAGCTGATCCTGTCACACCTCCTGGCATTTATTTGATACTTCTCCCTTTATATCTTTGTTTGGTAGATAAACTGTTGGTCTACAGTGTGGTGATCTAACTGGAAACCCTTGACATTTGTTCTCATTTAGACACTGTAGAGTGTTCTGAGAAGAGTTGCTGGAAAAATGAGAGCAGCTTTTTTAGGGCAAAACTTACAAATAAAGTACACATCAGTGTTAATTTCCCTTAAGTGTCCCTTTTGGATAATATTTTCTGAAGAAAAACTGAAGCTCCAATCTACATATACTTTTCCATCTTGAGTTCAGTCAGTTAACATTGTCCTTTTCCAATTAAAAATACTGGTGTTTGTTATGCTTTGTTTTGTTTATATTTCCACCAAAATTAGGATCATAGCACAATTCAAATCACAAGAGACATCAGGCAGACATCTAGGCTTAAATCAGTAAACACCTTTTTCTTCTCTCTCTTTTTTTTTTTTTTTTTTTTTTTTTTTTTGGTTTGTTTGTTTGTTTCCTTCTAGGTTGAAAAGCTTGTATTTCATCAAAGAAGCATTCAGAAAATATTTACCTGAAAAATAGCTATCTCTGAATCCAGGTCATTCATCTTTTTTCAAAAAATAAAACATACAAAAATGTGTGTAATTAGCTGACCTTTAAGTCTCTCGCTGCATCATTTCATAGATCTTGTAATGATGTTCATAGAGTTTAAGTCAATTAGTGCATGGTTTAACATGCATATATTTAGGTATTAAAAACTAGGAATCTATGCATGTTGGGTAATTGGATTTTTTTTTTTATAACTACTGGAAATCAAAAGCAGGATTCAGATACCTAAATATATGCATCCATTGATATATTTGATGTATACCTCATGAAGAGATCCAATGTACCTTCATCCAAGACATTTAATCTGAGGGTAGGTATGACATGGGACAGAAAGACCTAGTCCTATGAAGAACCATGTTATCTACCTGGACTTCTGTAAAGGCCTTTGACATGGTCCCACACGACATCATGATCTTCTAAATGGAGAGGTATGGATTTGATTGGTGGACCATTCCATGTATAAGGAATTGTCTTGAAGGTCTCACACAGAGGGTCAATGGCTCTATGTCCAAGTGGAAGCCTATGATGAGTGGTGTCCCTCAGGGGTCTGTCCTGGGACTGGTGCTGTTTAATATTTTTTATCAACAACATAGACAAAGGGATCAAGCTCACCCTCAGCAAATTTGCATATGACACCAAGCTGAGTAGTGCAGTTGATACAACATAAGGAAGGGATTCCCATCCAAAGGGACCTGGACATGTTAGATAAGTAGGCTTATGTGAAACTAATGAGGTTCAACAGGTCTAAGTGTAAGGTATTGTACCTTAATTAAAGTTAATCTTTTTTTTTTTTTTTTTTCCTCTTCCTCTGTCCCTTTGTCCTTTCCACCAATATGGTCACCTAAAGTACGGGTTAGCTGCCTGAATATTGGCATATAAATTGAATTTCACCCCAAACTTTCAAAACTGTGAAAAGATAGTGGTTTCTCTCAGACAATTTTTCATCATTTACTTTGTCATAAAGTTTGTGCCCTATATTTTATATGTAAATTCATCCAGGATAAATGGCTATAAGATGTAATCTATAGTCAATTAGAATAGAGTATGGATATTTTTCTAATCTTTTCTAGGTGGTGTTACGTAAAAATAAATAAACAAATAAAAACAAACACAGAAACAAACAAGCAAGAAACAACTTCTTAAAGACAGAAAGTCCTCAAGAATCTATCCTGATTACCACAACTTTTTTAAAGATAATCAGGAGTGGCCTTGTAATGTCAACTGGCTATTTTAGCACCCATGGGGGTAAGCCATAATGGACCCTTCTTGTAAAAACTATGGTATACAAAAAGATAGTGCACACCCAGATCTTTGTTTGCAATAAGGCCAAGCTTCTAGACTCAGGAGCACGGGGAGGTTTTCACTTCCAACAGTTTAGATCTAGCCATTATGATTCATTAGTTAATTAGTTAGCCGTCCTTGGTAACATAACAGCAACACTACCCTCAACTGGGCAGAAGTTGTGCCAAGAAATTTATCATTTCATAGGTCTGGTCAGTAGCCTATTTTGACCAATTCTTCTGGCTAAACCACAGCTGTCTTCTTCCTTTCTGATAATAAAAAGGACAGATTCCCTTTAGCATTGTTGCAGTTACTCCCCTGAGTCCCTATGAAGTAGAAGTACTTGCTCAGTCCCATCCAGGATGAATTTAACATTATAAGTTTTAATTATTTTCTTATTCCTAGCTCAAGTGTGAAGTAACATAGCCATCAGCAAGGAGATCAGTTTTATGTAAGTGCATTTTATGCTAAGCTTACAAAACAACAACAACAAAAAGAAAGAAACAAACATTTCTACAATCCCATTAATCAGGAGATACAGGGAAAGTCAATTCAATTTGCAGAGTCATGAAGAAACGTTTCTGGGATTTTTTGAAGTGATGAGAGAGCTGGGATGTCACCTTCACTTTTTGGTTATCTAACTTTGATAGGTTCCCGTGAAAATCCCACCCACTGAGCCTGCAGAATTATGGTGAGGTTTTCCAACTAATCCTAGCAAAACATGTGCCTAAACCCCACTTATATCCAATGTCAATTAGATATACTATTTCCCTTGAAAATCCCAGCTGACACACATGGCTACATATATATAGTCTACCGTCAATCAACCACTTACAAAATATTAACATGAAAAAGAAAGCAAACTCTACAGGACATCTTGTGTTTTTTTTAGTTCAGAAAAGATCTAGGACTGGGACTTTTTGGAGCAACCAGAATTTGAGAAGAAATCAAGGAGAACGGACTCCATAGGAAAATTGTATGTGTAGTCTCTTAAGAAAAAAAAAAAAAAAAAAAAAGCTCCAAGTTGTAAATCAGCAGCCTTGCCTTACTTGACAAAACACCTCAGTACTCAAGAATAACAAGAAACTGAAGTGCACTTTCTTTTTCTACTTTCTTCCTTTGCTCTTTTCCCCTCTTTTTTTTACCTTTACATCTCTTCCTCCTTTACCCTCTTTCATGGCTTTTATATCACGAAGCCTGATGATATGTCTGCAGTTGTTTCTCATAAGAGTCAAAAACAAGATCTGTTTCAGGACCACTACTATTTACATGACCATCAGTCATGCAAGAAGTAAGAAGAGCACACAAGACCTATTTAGAGGAAGGAGAGTCTAATATTTGAAATAGTTAAATGCTGAAAGAGAGCAGGTGTCCCTTCAGCTCTGACACCTGGACTGACCACATAAGTAATTAATTACTGGAAGGTGAAATAGAAGGCAATTAATGCCCTCCTAGCTCATCATTACTGCAACTGGAAATCTGTGATACTGGGCTGGAGCCTGAAGAAGTCAGCATACCAGCTGTTTAGAATGTAAACACTAAAAACTGTGTGACATTTCTAAAAATGTGTAAAAGCAGTGAAAAAGCAAATATCACAATGAGATATGAGCTGCAGTGATAAATTTGATTCAGTACAGCATGACCATTTCCTTGCAGGGCTGAGTTTAGGGTCAGCCTTTCCATAATAAACCATTATTATTTCCAGGGCTTGAAAATTCAATTGTTATGGGCTTGCAACAAAAAAACAAAACAAAATAAATAAAACAATGAAAAAATCCAAATATTTAATTGATTTGATATGAAGACATTTTGGTGGGGGGGGAGGGAGGACTTCTTGGAGTTAGCTGAAAAAAAGAATGAAGTAGAAATGGATACACTAAATCTATGACTTGTTAATGATCCATGTTTTCATTAATTAATCAATGAGATCAAGCATAGAAGCTCAGGATTCAGCAATGAACAAGAAAACACATTCTCCCTGCCCAGAGGGGGGAAAAATAGATAAATAAATAAATAAAATCAATGCCAGCAGACAAGAGGAGAATGACGAAAAAAAAAATAAATAATATGTTATCCTGGAATGGATCTGGAATTAGATCCAGAGGCTTTAAAGATACTCTTATATATTGTTTTTAAGAAAATGCTAGTTCCTTGAAAAAAATATTTTTACAAAAATAAAAAAGCAACAGATCATTATCAGTGAAAATTTCATTGGGGTGTTTTCTGGGGGGGGAGGGTGGGGGAAAAGGGACAGAGAGAGCAAGTAATTTGAAGGAAAGACCATACAGATAATGAAAGTGGTTTGTATTTGAAAACACAGTTAGCTATGGGAAATACATGTTCAAGTTCTTCATCAGCTCATCAGCAATGAGGAGAGCAAAGACTGAGATACAGGTCATGCCCCCACTCCAGTCATGACAGAATGTCCTGTCCACCAAAATACATTAGGCTTTCCTTACTAGTTCTGTAATTACTCACAAAATGGAAAATCTCCAACAGGAGAAACTAGGAGAGGAAAAAAAATCTTTCTTCAGTTCAGCTTTTGGAGAAATAACCTGAAAGAATGGGGAATCTTCTCTATATTCATTCAGGCAGATCAAGGATTTGAACCGAAGCTCCCATTCTGGAGAGTGTCTTAATTAGCTTTTCTGGGATCCATGATTTTCTCTTTTCTCTTTCTCTGTCTCTCTGTTCATCATTTTTTGTTATGTTTTCTTTTCTGTAAGCTTCTTCTAACCTGGCATGAAAATGAGTTCTCAGTTTGTCAGTACTTTTTGCCACTGTCTAGTACAATAGATTATTCATGAAAGATTGGGTCTAAATCTCAACCTCAATCATTTCAATTCTTATCTCAAAGCTGCTTGTGACCACTATAATGTGATAAGTATTATTTTTATTAAAGGGTGAGTACATTTAGAAAATTAGCTGATAAAATTTTCTTGAAGGTGGGCTATGGAAGAAAGAGTAATAGAGTAACAAAGTAAATTTACCATTACATAAATATACAGAGTTAAGACTACAAAGCAAATTATACTATTGAACAAGAAAGACATGATGTGCAAACAGAGAATAAGCTAGCTAAACTTTGTGATCTTTATTTGTCTCAAATGCAAAAAATACACAGAAAGAAGAATAAAGGAAAATTTTCTGTGGATGAAAAGAGCCCAGATGCCCAGAGAGACAAAGTCAAAAAGACCTAGAAAAAAAAGAAAGCAAAAAGAAGCTGACATGTCAAACCATGCTAATGTCTTTCTATTGACAGTAAAGAGTTTGTAGCTACAGGAGGAGCAGTAGCTGCCAATACATACATTGATTTTATTAGAGCTTTTAACACTGTCTCATATGACATTCTCAGAAATAAACTAGGCAAACAGTATAGATTAAACTAGCATTGGTTAGAGGCAAAACTTGCTGGAAAACCTACTGACAAAATAGGTACAAATGGAAATATGTATAAAGTATGTTCTGCAAGGGAAAATTCTGACAATGAATAATGAGTGGCGTGAAAAGAGTGGAAGAAAGATTACATTAGTACAGATTTAACATAATACTGAGAAAGGAAAGATCAATGTAAGATTGTCATAATCTGGTAATTTATTCAGAAATAGGATCTTATTCAGGAAGGATCAGTGCAAGGTAGTATGGACAGGCAGGGGTAAACAGCTATACAAAATAGGAGATGCTCATAAAGTGTTACATAGCGTTTCTGTAGAGATGTTTTAGGGCATTATAGTGTACCACAAGTATATGAGGGTCAACTTTGTTTGTCTATGTCAAAAATAGAAAAGACCACCTGAGAATGTATGAACAGGCTTGTAAACACAGGGAAACACTGATCTAGATGGCTTCAAAAGGGTTCAGGAAGCTGAGATGCATCCATCACTGCTGATACTTGACAGTGGGTCAGACAAACATCTGCTAGGAATGACCTAGGAAAAGTAGATCCTTTCCCATTTTTCCACGTTTCATAGCAGTTTTTCCTTTTGTGAAAGCAGTTGCAAAGATATCTTTGTGATATGGGCACAAGACACAAGGGACAAATTTCCATGAGCCCCTCTCACATACTACTAGTGTTCAGCACCAGTGCTTTCCCCAGGGGGAGAGGGGATTCAAAGTAAAATATTGTGCTTTATTTTTATGTGGGTTCCTATGTCTCTGTAAGGCACCAAGTAAAACACACAGCTCAAAGCTTGTATGAAACTGTAGATATGGATACTCTGGATCTGAGTTTCATGGCCCAGACCTTCTCTAACTGAGACTTTTAACGTTGTTATGAAAAATCCAACATTCCATCTGCTATATGCAAATCCCTCCTTATATTTTCCTTCTGGGACCTCCAAGTCCTTTTAAACCAGCTGAACGTTCTCCTTAAGAATGCTGTTTATGCTTTGCTCAATGCAGTTTTGACTTGATACATTTACCAACATGGGACACTCAAGTGTGAAAGCAAATAAGCTAGCAGGTTTTATTAGATTAACTTTTATTAAGAAAAGAACCCCCCCACACCTACCAACAACAGCGATTCTTTTTACATCAGCACCGTACATTAGACTGTGATTCCTTGATAGCCAGAGCTGGGTCCTGCTTATATATTTTTCTCTCTGTCACTCAGCCTCACAATGAGTGATCATTTGACCTACGGAAGTTAATCTGTTGTAGTTTATGCTTCCACCTGAAGGTTTTAATACAATGCATTGTCTGTCCTCTACATTGGGAATGACAATTTCTTTGCACAGAGTCATTGTGTTAGCTGGTTTCTCAAGCACCCAAAATCTTTCTCTGGTCTATGAGAGTGGATTCTGCAAATGAAAGAAGGGAATGGTTGAAGAGAGGGTAGCCAGCTCTGCCCCACACTCGTTCCTTTTCCCCAAGACAAGAGATGTTTGTACTTTATGCTTGATGTGATGCAGACATAGAACATTTGCCAGGTGGTTAACTTATTAAACATGCTTAATTCAAGCACATCTTGAATGATATATCTTATTTCAGTGTAGATGCCATATTCAGCTCTGAAAGAAAACTTATAGTGAAAAATGACAGAAAAAAAAAAAAAAAAAAAAAAAAGTCTTATGTAAAAACGTTTAATTGATGTTGTCCCAGATCTCTCAAGACAAAAACACTGGAAGGTCTAGGGCAGAAGTTTTGGAAGGAAAAAGTTGTTTAAAAGTAACTAGTTGAAAAGAAAACATGATTGTTCTAATTATGTTTTTGCAAAAAAGAACCAACTATTTTCAGGAATTACTGTATATTTTATGTGGTCTGCATAGTACAAGGACTGCAAAGAATTGTTCTTTGGGAACACAAATGAGGCAGCTGTTGACTACAATTTATAGATTTACAAATGGAGTCTTTGAGAAGTTTTACATAGGGCGTTACTGAAAAGAGTAAAATGAAATCCCATGCCAAATGAATGTCCACCTTGTCCATGCCTTTCTTCATCTTTGCCATCCAGCACTTGGATGGCATCCAGCACAGGACTCAATGCAAGACAAAATCTATGCCCTTATCTACAGGGTAGTTCTGGAGCCAAACAAGGAACTAGTTCAGCTTTTGGCTGTGCAGGTTCTCCTCTTCTAACCAAAGGCAAGATCCTTACCCCTAATGAAGAGAATAAAACCCATAAAAAAGGAAACTCCTACTGTGCAGCCTTAAGAGTGTTAGATGATATAGTTAAAGACTTACACTTTTAAAATAAAAACATAAGAGAGAAATAAAACTGTAGGTAGGTTTATGAAGAAAGGCAGTGACAGTTATAGAACAATATTTGTGGACCTTAGAGATGTTTCCGTGTACATCCTCTCTTCCGTGGAAATGGTTGTAACAAGCCAGAAGATCCATCAGCAATGGAGAGGCTTGTTTTGGTGAGAAAGCTGGCAAGACTGGAGTTCAAGCATCAGTCAGTGGAAGATGAATCTCCATGTTTTGGTTTCCAGGCATACTTATGTCAAGAGGCCTGAAATGAGACTGAACCAGAACACTTTTCCTCTTTACTCCAAGGCAAATAGCAGAGTGAATGAAGCCAGATAATGGGGGTGGCAGATGTAAGTAACGCAGCTTTGAGAACTTCCAACATGAAAACAGTCATCTCCTAAAGACCACTTTGAAGGAGAATCTTACAGGAGTAGATGAGACCAGAAAATGTACTGAATTCCAGTTTAGACAATATGTCTCTGATGCTCAGAGAATACCATTCACTCTCCCTATTCAACATCATCACTGGAGAAAGAAAAAGGGCAGAAATTCAGCATGGATTTTTGACCATTCCTTAGCTTTATTTGCTTAGGTTTGAGCTGTCCAGTGTTAGGCAAGTCAAAGAGGCCTACATTTCTGATAATGCAGAGCACTCTCCTCATGATCAAGTTCTATAACTCTTTTCTTTTTCCCAAAAAATGAATCACCTGTAACCATCTGTTAGCATCACAGCCAATGTGTCATAGGTTACTGCAGTCATATGTTGAAGGAAGCAGTAATTGCTATTAAAAGGAACTTTCATTTAGAATCCTTCCAAATGCTGGATCTTTTGGTGAGACTGAGACCACCAGCACTGCTAAAGAACATAAAACAAGGAAAGGGAGGGAAATATGAAAGAAAAGAGAGGAAAATACTCCCTCAGCAGGGTGGGAGTTTACTATGGATATCATCCTGGGAGCATAACTCTAACAGGGGTCTTTTTTTTTTTATAGCCAATGCTACCCTAATTGTTTCTTATTAATTCTTGCTGCTTACAGTGATAAATAAATAATATCTTTTTAAAAACGGAGCAGAGAGCGAAAGAAAGAAAGAAAGGCATAAAAATAAAAAGAAAAGGAATAATAATAATAATAACAGAATCCTTGTGGCAAAAATGAAAAAAGGGAAAAGAAAAAAAAAAAAAAAAAGGAAAAAAAAAAAAAAAAAAAAGAAATCTGGCGCTAACTCTAAGCAATTTGCACCTTGTGCCCAGATCATAACTCTCTGCCTCCACTGCTTCCACACCCCATGATTTATGTTTGACAGTCCCAAAGTGGTTTGGAAATGGCACAGCACCGAGACCTTGTGGTGAGGCTAACTGATGTTTGAAAAAACAAAAATGAGTTAATTTATGGGAGCGTTCCTTTGGACTGGAATTCCAGACCAACACAGCTCTCCTCTAGTGGAAAAGTTTTGCACGCACACACATATACACACACAAAATCTTCCCTTCTTTTTTCTGGTCCAGTCTCTCTCTTAGTCTCTTTATTCTATTTTTCCCTCCCATGTTTTCTTCGGAATCTATACCCAGCTGAATGAGAATCAATGAGAATCACATTATTTTATTGTGCATATATTTTCTGATTCTTTTTTTTTTTTTTTTTTTTTCATCTAAGAGCAATATAGTATTCTTACCTTTTGAAGTTCCCTTCACCCTGTCTCTTACCCTTCTTACTCCCATGCTTTGTGGAGATTTCCTTGGATGGCAGAAATATGCAATGGTCTACAACATTTTTAAATACTGATTCCATCTGTCCGACTTCAGACATCCTGGGGTACTGGATTTTCAGAACACCAAGGAAATCATTGTTCTTTTAATCTCCAAAGCTGGGTCATGTGGAAGAAAAAAAAATAGATATATAATAGAGGCAGATGTGGAGCTCATGTATTATGCTTCTGTCTGCATACTCAGCATTTGTGACCCAGCCAGGACGAATTACCTAGGTGCTCAAATTTACACGGGGAAAATTGAAGAGATGTGACATTATTTGACCATACTGAAGAAGATTCCTCCTTGGGATCCTGGCACAAGAGCCAGTTAAATAAGGCTGGCTGACAGCCTATTGTAGGTCTTGCAGGTGCAAACTAGATGAGCACAACTCAGGTGGGCCATCTCAGCTTTATCAATATCAGGTCATCTGTACTTTGTCCCTTCCTTGTTGATATCTGTTGTCCAGATGCCTTATTTCTTCTCTCTCCCTTGTCTCTTCCCATCAGTCTTCCTGGCCACCTTTATTACAAAGAAGCATGTGTGAATTGATCACTTGGATGAGATATATGCCTGTCAATTGGGCAGCTGAGAGGAAAAGGAGTATTGATTGGTCGCTCAGAAGACCAAACAAAGTCTGTGGTGATCCTGCTACCCAAGAACCCTATGTTTTGTCAGCCTGGCAAAAAAAGAGGTCACTGTCTAAATTCTTAAGTGTAAATGATGATTTTGAAGTCAAAACAATAATAAAAGTTAAAGGACTTGGCATGGGACCTTTATCCAAGAAAACTGGAAAATAATTATTCACTCCTGACTCACTTCCCCATCTCCTACCATGTTCTTGATCAGCTGTGTTACTTTCTTGGGTTTTTCAGGCAACTCACAGGGGGACCTGTCCTTGCCCATGACTGTTCCCCTTCCATCTCGCTGTCTAGGAGCCTTTAACAGATATGTGCAGCTGTCTGCTCAGTAGTGCCAGCAAACTCAGCTGCTCTGCCCACCTCTATGGCACCTCACTTCTCCACCAACACTCCTTATGCCAGAGGAACAAACAACCTGCTGGCTATGGATAGCTTCATCTGAAAGTGAAATACATCATAGATATAACAAGCAACCCTTCCTGTGAGAACCACCCAGATGATCTTACCTTACAGCTTCCCCTTCATCCTGACCTCCCTTGCTGACTATATCTGGCACTAGAGCTTGTGCTCCACCATGGCCCTTTTCTCCTCCTCTCCTATCAAAGAGAGGATGTTAACTGAAGCCAGGGCTGGGTGTAAAGCCTCTGAGATAGCACCACTATCACCTCTCTCTCTGGGTGAGAAGAGGCAGTATCAGCCCGTTCAGAGATAACTAGCTCTGTAGTGAGTGACAGTGCAGAGATAAACGTCCCTGCATTGACTTGCTGATAACACCCCGCCTTGTCTCCAAAGGAGCACCCTGATCCATGAGCTGAAACACAGTGTTGTGATCCAGGAGAGTGACTGTATTGGACTGCAGGAGTTATTTTTGAGCACATCTGAAATAGCTTCAAGGAAAAAAGGGTTAATCCACTCCTCTCCACTGCAGGAATTAAGCCTTAACTTTTGCATCACCTAATGTGGGTTGTAGAAACCTGCTTGGGCTTCCAGGTCTTTATTTTCTCTGTTATCAGGATGGATTATGTCAACCTGATCTTGGGAGAAAGGAAATCCCACCATATGCATGTGAACTCTGCCATGACACTTGCTCTTAGAGCCCTCTCACATCATTTAGCTTACAGTAAGCATGAAGCTTCAGCATCCAGCCTAACTTTTGGGGGGATCAAGGGATCCCAAATGGTACACTATTCTTTCTGAAAATTTCTCCTAATGGTCTTATGTGTTTAGAAGTCTTACAGTCTTCCACCTGAATGTTCCATTTCTCATCTCATTCATTCTAATCATTCCCCTGGGAATAACATTAAATAAGTGCTCCCCCTCTTACTTGTTTCACACACTGCCTGGATTTTCAGGCTATTCTTTCTCACCATTTCTTGCTATCAGACTGTGTTGTATCTTTAGGCTGTTTGGTGTTTTTGTATAAATTGACAGCCACTGACCATCTCTGGATTTCTTTTCTTAGTGTATAGATCACTGAATGGAATGTCTTTATGTAGAGTACAGTATGAAATAGGTATGTTTCGTGAACATGGGCAATGCAAAGACTATAAGTTCAAAATCAAAGTCCATTGCAAGTTCTTGATCACTGCATGTTCTAGCTTAAAACTAGCTAATTATGAAGTAACTGCTGAAATGTGCAGCTCAGAGCACACAGGTATCTCAGAATAATTCTCGAGTTGTCCCATGAAGAATTTTGCTTGGAGGCAGCTGTACGGTTATCAGTACCCTTTCAGCAAGCACAGATTTCTCTACCCCGCATACAGCCATGCCACAAAGCAGTGGTTCATTTAATTTTTCTATTTGATGAAGACTTGAACATCAGAGAAAACTTCTATTGGACCATTTTTCATAAAATTATTAGGATCCCCTACTGCTTTCCTCCCAAAATGTTTATTTTGTGGACCACCACAATGGTCTGTATAAATTACTGGTGGTCTGTGCTCTTTAATGTGGGGAGTTACTCCTTTATAATATACTAGTAATGAGTTTTTTATATTATTATAATTCAATATTTTCATTTTTTTTCCAAAAATAATATTATTAACTCAAAAAATGCCAACATCAGTAAAAGGATGCAATCACCATGAAGCTTTATTTCTTGTACTAATATAAAAATATTACAATTTTTAGGCAAATAAATCCCCATAAATTACTTTCTGTTTAAAATGTTTTTTGCAGCTATTAGATTTTTTGGCTTCCTTAAGATCTGTCTTCTAGGTAGTAAAAAAAATGGTTTTCAGTAGCAAAGAAAAAAGATGAGAAAAAAGAAAGTCATACCAGTTTAAATGAAAAATGAAGAAAAATAAAGGTTATGAGAATTTTAGTAGAAAGCATATTAGGAAAAAGTTTATTAGAAAAAGGGTATTGGCTTTCAACAGGGCAAGGTGGTAATAAGGTGCCAATATTGAAACTATTCGCAACATCTGCTTCTCTCTTTTTTACTAGTTCTGGTTGCTCATTTGGTATGATCAGACATCTTCCACACTTTGGGTACTCAGCAGACAGATTTTCGCTGACTGGTCTTCTTCCACAATTAATGCAAAGGGAGAAAAAGAGAGCACATGAGAGGGAAGATGATTCAAAGCACTCCCCCAGGCTCCTGCTCTGAATCATCCCAGTATAAGCTCAACACGTTTATTGACAACAGGAAGTCTCAGCAGCTGAGTCAGCTAAGACAGTAACCTCAGTTTTGCTGGTGTGAGTATCCACTTCTTTCAAATTTTGGTCCGCATTTCATCCAATGTAAAATACTTACGTAAAACCAAATGAGTCTCTTTTTTTTTTTTTTCCCTACAAATATTAAGTGACAGATTTCATCTCTTCATTAAGATAAAGTGTTGAATTAATCCTATATTTTGATATATTGAATTGACTATTAGGAGTGAATTTTTGTGTTATTGTGTGTGCATGTATGGCTCTATTTAAATGAGGCATATACATGCACGCATGTGTGTCTCTCATTGCATAAACAGACACATGCACACATACACTGTGTTTGAAAGCTCAGGCAGAGCAGAAAGATTGGCTTCCTAAGGCATTTTCTGTGTTTTCTGGCAGGCAGCAATACCCAGGTTAACCTGATCTTTACCACATAATTTCAGTCCAGGGAATGTGATTATAAAACTTTCCCATCCATGCAGCTCTTTAGCCCAAACTCACGATACTGAAGGATGGATGGATTCCATTCTCAATGTGTATGTGTGTGATGGATTCAATGGATGGGAGGGCTTTAGAAGGCTTTAGAACCACCATACAGTCTTTTTTTTTTTTTTTTTTTTTTTTTTTAATTTTTTTTCCAGAAGTGAATTAGCAGAAGGGTAACCATTGGCCAAAATAACTGGATCCATCAGAGCTGACTGGGATTGATCTCCATGAGCCAAATATGAACCTCAGAGACCCACCACAGTCTTACACCAAAAAAAAAAAAAAAAAGAAAAAAAAAAAAAAAAGACTCAGCAAAACCCTCCTTATTTAATGGTATTTTGCGGCGCCCAAAACATAGCAATGTTAATGTGTAATTCCGAAAAATAAAATCAACATTAACGGAACAAAGTATACAAGTGGATTACTTAAATAGAGCATTGTTCCCTCTGGGCTCAAAAGTCCGAGTGAAAACTACAGACAGAAAAATGAAAGGGGGGAGGGTGAAACAACACAACAGTTGTAGACCAATTTACCCCATAACAGGGCTTCCTAATCTCTCTTCTAAGCAGATCTCACATGACAAAAAGAAGAAATTATTACACTGGGGTGTATGTCATGTCCTACTTACAAGGTGTCTATCTCACCAGAAAAGCCTTGCTAGGAATAAATGTCCTGGAACTTAGCTGGAGCTTCATTTGATGTCCACCAAAATCAGTGCATGAAATCCACTGACTGGCTATCACAGAGACATGTCTTGCATCAAATAAGTAAATAAACGCTTTGTTTTTCATTTTTGCTTTGAGGAATAAATGCAAGACAGAGCCTGGAAGAGCTGTGTGCCAACCTTGCTTTCTTCATTTTAAAATCTTTGCAATAAGCTCTGGAGTATGCTTTTGTAAAACATGCAGCGAACATGCAGTTTTGTGTAAAATTATCAGCAGCTACAATGCCATGGTTCCTAGCTTTACTGCAACACTCAAAGGATGCCCCAGTAGAATAAATGCTGTAATGAAGTCTGATCTCCTCCACATTTATTGATTATCCATCAGACAAGAAGCTATTGCAAATTCTGATGTTAACATCCAAATGCACAGAGTAAGACTTTCAGCTGAGACATATATGGCAATAATCTCAAAATTGTATCTCTCTAAAGTTGCTGAGACATATCACATCCCATAAAACTTTCTGGATTGTTTCTGGTATTGTCTATTATTTGATTAAAACGAATACCAAAACTGAAGGTGACCAATACTGGTAAAGAATATGTCGAACAGGATTAATAAATGGCTCTTGTGGGTAGCCACTCCATGTTGTTACTCAGTGTTTTAAATCTGTTGAAACCATACTCTGATCAGTTTAGAAATTTGTAACGCTATGTTGTAGATGTAAATATATTTTCCCCCAGTAATTATTAGAACAGACTGGGAAATTTCATCTAAATATTTTTTCTCATAAAAGACAGAATCCCCTAAAACTTAACTCTCCACAGTTATTTCTGACAGATTTTGAGAATGGAGTTCTTAAAACATAATAAAATATTCTGAACGAATCTTTGATGTTTGAAATTAGAGATGTCCAAAGTTAGTAGCCCTGGTTCTCATGGAAGACCCTTAATCATTCCCATAGAAGATCAGATAATATGTGGGGGAAGTTACCTTTTTCTTATGTTAATTTTTAGGCATGTCCTATGGGTCTGTTCCCAAATAGAGAGATGGCCTCAATGAGTCTTTGGTCTGAGCTGAGCTACATATGAATTCTTATTTAGATAAGTTGCTTCCAGATTGTTTTAGCCAGATATAGGGACATTTTAAAAAGATGTCAGAAATAATCACAGGATGGCTGAACAATCTGTTTTGGCTCTCTAGTAATTCCTTTTCAAATGCATGATAAGTTCTTTAAGGTGAAGGTGTTTTTCCTAATATTAAACTTTAGGAGACACGCCATCCCCTTCCATCATAAAAGCAGAAGAATAGGCTTTACAGAATAATTAACGAGCTCTAGGATTCAAGAACTGATCCCCAGGCCTTCGCAGATCAGAGGGGAAGAGTGGAGTGGCTACTTCAGATGTACAAAACTCCACTATGCATCTCCATCTTCATTCAGATGCATCCTAACCTAATTATATCAGTTATCTTACTCCAAACTGAGATGAATTCTGTGTTTAGATCATAGAATCATAGAATCAGTAAGGTTGGAAAAGACCCTCAAGATCATCTGGTTGAACCATCCCCCTACTACCAATGTCACCCAATAAACCATGTCCCTAAGCCTCATGTTCAACCTTTCCTTGAACACCCCCAGGGACGATGACTCCACCACCTCCCTGGGCAACCTGTCCCAATGCCTGACTGCTCTTTCTGAGAAGAAATGTCTCCTATTTGCCAACCTGAGTCTCCCCTGGTGCAACTTGAGGCCATTCCCTCTAGTCCTAAAGGGACATCTTTCCAGAAGAACTAAATAAAAGCATACCAAACTAAACCAAAGCAACAAACACATGGCAAGAATAACACCTTGATTCACTGTCTTGAATCACTATAACATCCTAACTTTGATTTTTTGGGGGATTCAATTTGCACTTTCACAGAATGCCAGAATCACAGGCTGGTTGAGATTGGAAGGGACCTCTGGAGGACATCTGGTCCAACCCCTTGCTCAAGCAGGGACACCCAGAGCAGAATACCCAGGGATGCTTACACTGGATCATGCTTTAGGGGTTGGTGTCTCTATACTTATTTGTTTGTTTTCAGTGTGAATGCAAATATTGACAGAATTATTGTAAACACTGAAAAATAATCCCAGTTGGTGGGTAGAGAGACACATAAGGAAGACAGCGATCTGTGTAGCGTTTCAGGGATCTCCCCAGCATCTGTCCCGGCTATCTCCTACTTCCCAGCCCTGCTCACCATTTTGAAGCATCTTGATACAGATCCAGCAGCGTAAATTTGAGCTTTGCTGTGCACTTGCACTGTTGATTCAGCTGCAGCGGGTATCCGGTCATTTGTGCCGAGGAGTTAGAGGCAGATGGCCATAATGCTAGCCAAATCACTCCCTTCTGTGCTGTTGGCTACAGAAACTGGCATGCTTTCACCATACTAGCCCAGTAGGCCATCTGGATCCAGCCAGACCTTTGACCTTTTTTCTGGCATGTTAACTATTGTAAAATTTCTCAGCTTGTTGGCAGCCATGGGAATTTCTGTTGTTGTTTGCTTTTTTTTTTTTTTTTTTTTTTTTTTTTTTTTTTTTTTTTTAATTCTTTCTTTTAAACAGATATCCCAAGGTACCATGAGCTGACATTTCAGTCGCTGCCCGGTGTTTCTTCTTATTTATTTCAAAACTTTGAGAAGTAGGCAGTGCTGGTTATCCTGTGGAAAACAAAGTCTGTGAGGGAAAATTATGGGTTTTGTTGCACAACCAATTTTTCAAAATGTGCACAACAGTCTGGCCCCATGGGGATGGGGCTATTCTACCTGTACACTGCTTTGGGCTCTGTTTCAGGTGGTATTTTATGGACCTCTGTAAATAAAAATGTTCTCTGTCAGCCCTGCAAACAAAGCTCTGCCAGTAGGGACCCAGAAGTAGATGCAGTGGAAACGGAAGTGTAAGTTAAAGAATACAAGATAAGGAGAAAATGCATTGTATCAGGAATCTACATTTTAAACTTGAAATCTGAAAATTTCAGATAAACTTCCTAATAATTTTGTGGACCTGGTCTGTTGTGTTTAGTGAAGAAGAAGCAAATTTTGCAGAAGGTATTTTCTGGCAAAGTGCTAGGTGCTAAAATCAAGTCATGAGATTAACCAAAAATAAAGTAAGCAGAAAAAGGAAGAAGGAAAATTCAGATAGCAACCTACATGGAAGACAGGGAGAAAAAAAACACCTTCACTGATAGCTGGCCCATAGCAAATTTTCTCTAAAGGAATGCAATTTATATTCAACCCCTGCACAATATAACACATTATTTATATTACCAAGGGCATTGGGCTAGACGACCAAGTAGATCTTTCCACTTTTTTTTTTCTTCTTTTTTCTTTTTAACAAGGCTATGCTGATATCCTTGTCCCAGACTTGGATAAAAGAATGTTTTATTCAGTTATGAAATTAAATATTCTAAAGCTCATGAGATGACAGCCATTAGAGCACAGCATGACTAAATACTATTCACCTAACATAACATTATCCATCAAGAATCCAACACACACACGCACAAATGGCCCACACCCAGTGCACCCAGCCAATACCTAATCTGTTGAAAATTAAGCTAGTAATGTATGTTAAAACATTTGTGGGAAGTTTGGATCCTGAGATATTTTGCTACAGTCTATGAACCTTTCAATTAATTCATTACTCATTTTCCCCACTTGCTTATTCATAACCAGGGGCTATTGTCTTGTGTTTCTGACATCACAGTCCGTTGCCTTAGGAACAGTGATGATGTCACAAGGGTAGAATTAGCACCTATTAATATGAATAGGCACACAGAAGAGATGAATAATGAGTTCAGGGTCTGAATTAGACACAAATTACTAGGAATTTTTTGGACAGGAAAAATACTTGAAAGGTAAATGGGGCTTATATTTAAATATTATGTTTTCATTGCACTTGGACTGCACACAAAAGTTGATATTTGAGTAATAAAATTATAAATACTGGGGTGAGAACAGCTGTAGGATCATGAAAGTTTTTTTCCATGCAAATGAGCCAAAAATTATGACTTTATTTTGAACACTAATGGATAAGAGCATGTGCCCTAGAATCCAGCACGGCAAGGAACTAGCTGACATCCAAGTATGTAAAGTTCTCAGAGGCTGACAGACCATGGTTCGATGGAGTATTGCATTATGTCTAACAGCACCTCTATTTCCCACTGAGATGACTTTCCACTCACATTTGCTCTTTGTTTCCTGGTTGATTTTTTTTTTCTGTTTCATTAGTCCTCACACACTATTAATCTGGATTAGACTAAATTAACAGAATAAACATGTATCCACCTGCTAATCAGTACAAAGAAAGGCAGCTGCTGAAATATTGACCTTTATGAAGAAAGCATGTGTATGTTCCACAATAAACTAGAAGTGTAAACCTTGTCCTTTTTATTTTTTATTTTTTATATATATATTTTTTTATTCCTGTTTTCTTTTATTTCCTCTAAAACAATTAGTACTATGGGACTCATTATGTCAAATTAGCTTCTAACTGTATATCTTGGATTCATATCACCAGCTTTGGATGTCTTCCTTACTTGGAGACTTTGACACTTGGACCATGGTGTCCTTGCAAAGGATTGCTGGACATTTCTTGCTTTGCCAAATCCCTGTTATTAAGATAGTTATCTTGGTTTCCCATTATTTGGCTGTATTCAGCATTTAGTTTTCCAAGCCCAGATTCATCACATATACCTTGGGCACCAAAGTGAAATGTCTGCACGAGGATTTTAGTCACCTGCGGTTCTTCCAGCAGTCAGGAGGGGAAAACAGACACCTGCAGAGGCTGTCTCACTGATGCAAGGTTATTTGACTGAGGATGATTAAGAGACACAAATGTCAGCTCTGATGGAGGGAAGGCTTGTGGTATTGGATGATATGTGACAATGTTATCCAAGGAGAGGCACTTGTGCATTGATCCACCACCTTTGGCCCACAGGCAGTTCCATGAAGTTCTGAAACAACCTCTCCAGTGTGCAACTGCTTCTCCACGTGCTGCAGGTTGCTTGCTGCCATCTTTTATCCTTTCCACCCTCAATTTGTCATATTTCTTGGCATTTATCATTACATTTTCCTCTTAATAACAAAGAGAAAAAACATAAAGAAAATGTGCTGTTTTCCATTTTTAATTTTTAAATGCTTTTCTTTTTCCTTTTTCCTTCTTTTTTAAATTAAAAAGTAGCTTTTTCATGAAAGAAAGAAAAGAAAGAAAGAAGGAAAGGAAAGGAAAGAAAGAAAATAGAAAATTCTCTTCCTACTCAGCTGCAATCTGCAGTTTGGAAAGTGGATCAAGTTCTGAGATTTTAAATTGAAATTTCTTAACCTTTTACCCTTCCCTCAACAAGACAACACCTACATCACAGTCGGGGGGATTCACCAGTTACCCCAGGAGTTACTGATGGCAGAAACACCCTGTCCTGTGCACCTTTGCTCGCTGAGTGTTTTTCCAGAGATGGCAAGGCTTTCCACTCCATCTTTTGGCAGGTGATGCATAACACCCAACCTTACAAGCAGGAGGGTGAAAGCCAAGTCTGGAGGATGCTGTCAGCATGGAGGGATGTGCTGCGATGGTCGGCACTGTGCCCAACCCCGTGGACCCCAGGCAGGTGGCGACCAGCACATTTTCACCCCTGGCTCTTGACATGAGGATCAAGCTGCCTGTCCATTTCCGCCGTAGGCACTGATACTGGTCCCCATGGACTCCGTGTGGAGCCACGCTGGCTTCACCGAGGGAGATAGTGGTGACCTGATGTGTCCTCGGCTTGTCGCTCCCCATGCTGACAGTCCAGAGGAAAAGCAGCTGGCCCTGTGGCAGGAATCGGTTGCCTCTCAGGGGTTATGAACATGCATGTGTTCACTGCACCTTGTTTTCACATATAGAAAAACACCTCAAATACACATATTGACGTTGCAAGGGTGCCAGAAGGCTGAGTAGATGTCCTAGTGCTTCATGTATAAAGAAGAAAAAGCTAAGTCCATGCTTCTTTGCAATAGACATTGCTTCCTCATACCCCTTCTCCCCATTAGTTTATAAAAATATGCAGAGCATGCCACAGCCACTCACATGCACACACATGACTTAATGCAGACAAGCTCTCGGTTTGCCTATGCAGCCAAACATGCACAGACACTTAAGAGACAGCCACAGCTTTGATCATCTCATATTTTAAATAGAGAAAAACAGCATTAGTTTTATCCTGTTTCACAGATGAAATGAAATGAAGATCAGAGAGATTAAGGGTCAGGTTTGCAAAAGTGTCTCGGTAGCCATGGGTGAATGAAGCCAAAGTACCTGCTTTTGATAATCCTTCCCAACGCCTCTTTGAACTGCTGGATTCCTAAACCAGCCTGATTTACTCAAGGTCACCAAGGTAGACTTTGGTGTTCTTTCAGAGACTCTTTCACCACTAGACTGATCTTCAACAAGCTTTAGCTCAGTTGTGTGACTATCTATAGGCAGTCCATATTAACATTATGATCAAATGATGAGCATCACCTAGCTTCAAAACATCCAGTTCGCCACAGAAGCACATGCAATATGGATGTTACACATTTACAACCATCCAACAACAACAGAGCATGCATTCACACAAGAAGCACCAAAGAAAGCAGCTTAAAGTCCTGCACTGATCCCTGCCAGGCTCTACTGCTGCTCATATTTTTATAGGAGGCTTCCTGCCTCTACACTGGGAGCACGACGGATCTTCCATGCTGGGTGACTCACTTCAAGTGTGAGTAGCCAAAGCTCCCCACCTCTCAATCCCTCATTTATCACATCCCTCCCCTCCTTGCTGTCTGCAACTGCACAGGCGTCATCGGTACAGATCGAGCTGAGGAGTCATAGCAATGCTCCACAGAAGACAGAAATGGTGAAATGGACAATATTTTTGCTTACGTTTCCTTCGTTCTGCATCTGATCTTGTATTTAACACCAGACTAGATGGTCATAACAAATTCTTCTGGCTCTAAAATTTGCTAATTTCATTGAATACATTATATGGAAAGTATTCCTTCTTCTTTGCCTATATAAATATATAGGTAGAGATAGATACATCCACATACATATGAAAGTATGCACATCCACAGCCTGCACAAACACATATGCATTTTATAACCCTTCACCCAGATATCTATAAATCTATTAACTCTCCTGTTCATGTTTTCCCTAGAGTTAAACTCCAGATTATTAATGATAAAATACGAACTAATGCTCCTAACCTCCCTGTCTAGAAAGGGTGGAATTTCATTCCAGTTAGTGTTAGACCACTAGAAGTAAAACTTTAAACCTAGACTAGTTTTCTGGGCTTCTTTATAGACAATAAAAAGAGACAGACATATCCAGATGGCAGTCTGGCTATCTCTTTTATTATTTATCATCTAGATGTACCTGCCAAGTGAGAAGTGGGGCTGTTAGAGAGGGAGCTGACATGAACTGGGAATGGTTGGGGTGGAATTCAAATGCTGATTCAGACCTCTAACACCAGCTGTCTTCAGTGCTGGTGTGTTCATGTGAACCAGGTGTGCGAGTTCCCACAATCATCACTGGAGACCTACTCGGTGCAATCAACTGGATCCTGTAGAGTAGTATAGATCACCCTAAAGTCGACATCTAGCAGCTGGTGAACTACATTTTGTCCTAAGATTCCATCAAATAAATTGACTACAGGCAAGATGTTTTTCTCCAAATACACATGCCTACATCTACTCTGGAGACTATGAGGTATCAAGACATCTGCACAAGGCTCATAAACATGACACAGGTGCTCTGGGAGACCTACATCTTTCTGAAAGGGAATTGGAGGACACACAGGGAGGGTACACACTAAGCCCTTTCCACGTGAAACGTCTAGTAGTGAAGCAGCCTCAGGTCACTGAGAGCTGTGAGTGAAGGAGTTAGATAAACAGCTTGTACAGAAATGGTGGGTTCATCTTGGATCCTGAGCATCATGCCACATGCTCAACCTTTGCTGCCCCTCTGGAAAAGCATGGATCTGATATAATGCTCCATGTAGAAACTGCAGATAGTTCAGGGGCATCTCAAATGGCATGAAAACACAACATTGTTTTGTGGTTTCACACTGATAGTGAGCTAGGCTCCACCACACTGCTCTGTCACACCCCCTTTTCAACAAAACAGGGAGAAAATACAATTACTAATTACTGTCATGGGCAAAACAGATTTGACATATGTGAGATTAATGATATTTATATCCTGCTAATAACAGACTTCAGCAGCGAGAACAAAAGCAAACTAAACACACCTTCTCTCCCCATCCACCCTCTTCTACCTCCTCCCTCAAAGCGGCACAAGGAATGGGGTCTGTGGTCAGTCCATAATGCTTTGTCTCTGCCCCTCCTTCCTTCATTTGCCCCTGCTCCAAGTGGGGTTCCTCCCACAGGATGCTGTCCTTCCTGAACTGAGCCTGCAGGGGCTGCCCACAGGCAGCAGCTCTTCAAGAACTGCTCCTACATGGCTCCGTACCACAGGGTCCATCCCCTAAGAGCAAACTGCTCCAGCACGGGTCCCCCATGGGTGGCAGCTCTCCCCAGACCCCCTGCTCCTGCATGGACTTCTCTCCACGGGCTGCAGCTCCGGCCCGGGGCCTGCTCCTGCGGGGGCTCTCCATGGGCCGCAGCCTCCTCCAGGCCACATCCACCTGCTCCACTGGGGGCTCCTCCACAGGCTGCAGCGTGGAGATCTGCTCCATGTGGTACCCATGCTGCAGGGGGACAGCCTGCTCCACCAGGGGCCTCTCCACAGGCCTCAGGGGAACTTGTGCTGCATGCGTGGAGCGCCTCCTGCCCTCCTGCTGCACTCACCTTGGGGGCTGCAGGGCTGCTTCTCTCACATTTCTCATTCCGCTCTCCCAGCTGCTGTTGTACAGCAGGTTTTTTTCCTTTTCTTAACTCTACTCTCCCAGAGGCCCAACCAGTCTCACTCATGGCTCGGCTCTGGCCAGCAGCAGATCCCTTTTGGAGCAGCTGGAGCTGGCTCTGCTCTGACATGGGGCAGCTGCCGGGCTCTCCTCACAGAGGCCACCCCTGCAGCCCCTCTGCTACCAAACCCTTGCCACGTAAACCTAATACAAACATCCTTAGCAGTACATGTCTGAGCATGAGGGCAATCTTTATGCTGACCTTATTCAGGCTGATAATCCTTAAAGCTTAAAATGAATCTTATTTAAAAGCATTCTTCTGTCTAGTTGGATGATGCCAAGAACAAACCAAAAGGAAAATTCTCTGGAACAGTTCAATTGAAAGAGCTTTCTGAATGTCTCTTTCTTAAACCATTTTCTGAGTACTGTTGGAGGTTTTCTCTTCATTAAGCCGATAAGCATCAATTCCACTTTACCAGCAGGGAAATTGAGTATGCCAGTGAATGAATTTGTTGCAAACATACAGAAAGTCTGTGGTGACTCAGAATGGACAAAGGTTGGAAGAGACCTAAAAAGAGTATCTGGTCCATTGGGTGGAATGACAATCCTAGTTGTCAACTCCCCAGTCACAAGGTACAAAAAGTATGGAGACTCCCAATAGTTCCTTCCCTAAGCAGAGGAATTCCACAGTCATTATGTCTTTGGTGCAGGAGCTGAGGTCATGGGTGTGATTCAGCGGCTATGAATTTTGCAGCACAGGGCAGGGCTCTCAAAAGGTTAAACCAATGACTGGGCAGCAGTCTATAGCAATTGGAAAAGCACTCACTGCTCTGCCTGCCCGCTGGCAGCAAAAATCCACTGTAGGAGAACCGAGGCTGAGTAAAGACACGATGCAACGGGCGGGTGATGGAGTCGAGTGTGGATGTTTCAGCCAGAGCATGAAGTTCACCTGGGGGTCATTGGCGCCGTCAGCCGCTTGATCTAAAACCCACTGACCTCAATAAAAAGCTTTCCATTGCTTTCCATTTGGAAGGTTTTGAATTAGTCCCTTGCTGCTAAAGTTTTGAAAGGATGAAAAAATTAGTAGTTCTCACCTGTGGCTTGCCGTATTTTTGTAACCTGTGAGCACTGAGATTAGCTGTGCATAGTGGCTTCTACTCTCAGTCCAGACAGCTTCATGCCCTGTAACATAAATTAATTTCAACAGTAAGATAAGTAAATATCAAGTATGTTTGTATACTATCCATATACTATAGTATATAGTACATCCATATACTATACTTTGCAGAAAAAAAAAATATATAATAATAATAATCACATGAAGCTCTCTGTGTCATTTGGATTAAAAGTGACACTGATGAGCTCAAAAGACAGCTCAAAACATCCATTATCTATTTACTTTTCATTTTAGGGATTTTCAGGCTTAATCCTCATCTGAACATGGTAACTGTACTGCTTATGAGCTCTTTCCTTTCAGAAATGATGGAAAGGTGTGCCAGTGTGAGTTAGAAGCAGGTTTTTAGTTGGACAAAACAGCACTTGATCCAAACACATTCTGAGCCATAGTTCTCTAAATTATGACCAAAGAAAGTGCTTTTAGAAAGTGCTTTTAGAAAGGCTATTGGAGGCTAAAACAAGGATATGATCTGAGAAGAGTAAAATCTTTTGACTAATACTTTCCATTTGACTTTTGATGGTAAAAAAAATCATGTGATCAGTTCTTCACCCCTTCAGGGTGAAAACAACTGAGAATTTTTTAAAACTTTTTACATAATTCATCTTGAAGATCATAAGGGACCTGTTAGTATGAAAAATGTCCATCCTATGTATCCTCTGGTGCAGAAGCCTCCCTTGCAAAAGAAAAGTTTGACTTGAGGGGGTTCACAAATATTCATGACAAGAATAAAGACAAGACTTCTTTAGCACACACGATTTTTCTTAACAGCATTGGCTCGCATTCTGCATAAACTATGTTGGTTTAAATTTGCAGTCATCTTCACCACAAATTAGCTTGGATCATATCTTATTAATGGTGGATAACGAGTTTAAAATGAGTCATGCAGGGATCCTTCCTTAAAAATAATGTCTAGTTGGAGGAACTAATTGAAATTGAACAGAAATAATCCCCGTATTTGTTACAACCTGGAGCAGAATATGTACCTGCATGGATTAGGAATAGATTCCTATGTTCTGCTACCCTGAGAAAACAAACCTTTCAGTAGGCTTGAAAATCACTGTTCTTCTAGTATAGTCTCCATTGTCAATTCATTATTTTTTTTTTTAAAGACTCTGAATCCAGTTTCTACATACTCAGGTTAGAAATGTTTTTTCTCATTCCCAGAGAAAATTCTGAGAACAACAAAAAAATTATTATCATTATCTTTTTTCTCCATATATATATATACATATATATATTTCCACATGGAGACAACACGTGAGATCTTTTGGAGGTTTGTGATTTTCTTCTCAGGACGCTTGAGAGAGAATCACCAGAGTGGTTGTTTATTCTCCTGAGCAGTGACAGAGACCCAGCTTTAAAGTGTTCAGAAATCAATGAGTTCTCTGAGGCTGTCATTTAAAAATTGCACTGAAAAGTAGATTCCTTACCATGAATACTTTTTTTTTTTTTTTTTTTTGATTTTTTGTTTGCTGCTTGGTTTTGGATTTTTTGTTTCGTTTTGGACAATACATTATTTTCCAGCAAGAAATGCAAGAAAATAAAATTAAAAAACAAACAAAGCAAACAAACAAAACCACACATACACACACTACACACACACACGGGGGAAAAAAAAAAAAAAAAAACACTTATAGATGCAATTGGATACCAACAAGGGAAACAGAATGAATGTCAGGTATCCTCTCTTTGGCAGTTATTCAACACATCAGAGTCAGATTCAAACATAGCATTGGTAAACCACTTTGGGAAAAGGCCAAAGATCCTGTGCTATGATTCATCTTTAGAATTGCTCAAATCCCTGACTTCAATCAGAGGAGTCACTGACAGTCCAGCATGACACCTTCATTCACCTACTAGCTCCTATGACCTGGCTTCCAAAGTATTTCATGGTGACATGCCTGACAGTTATCTGGGGTGTCAACTGCCACCACACACACATACAAAACCTCACATTCTTTCACAGAGGTAACAGTCTTGCAAATGATGAAAACAAAGAGCCAGTCTGACATAAAACTTTACGCCTGCTGAGCCTCCATGCTATGTAGTAATAATATTTACAAGGCACATGGACTCCATCGGCTGGACTGCCTCGCTCTGTTAGCCGCCACACTGACGTACATTCTGCACGGTTGGACGCATGACGTTACCCTGCAGCCTGGGTCTTTGATTTATAGCGTCTGGTAACATCTCCCTAGTGCTGGAATTGAAATGTCTGTGATTTTTGGACATTGAAGGAACATTGGTTTTGCTTTGACCTGTAAATGAAGAGATGGCAATCAATCCTTAAACTTTTTTTTTTTTTTTTTTTTTTTAATGAAAGCTTCTTCTCATCTGCTCCTTTTTTATATTTCTGGTATCTGCCACCCTCAGAGTTTTCCAGAAATAATTGATCCAAAACTTGAAGTTTTCAGACACTGAAAGTGGATTTAAGCATTCGCTAAGGTGGCTTAATCAAAGTCAAGAAGTTGTCCACCTGTGAATATCACCAAAGTACAGACACACTGAACAAAGAATTGGATTCACTTCATCAGGCTCTTGCTTTCTGAGGGTAGACTTGGGAACGTGTATAGGCTAGAGTCAGTGAAGAGGATCATGCTTTTTAGAGAAAATATCATCCAATCCTGAACTGGATAGTTAAGAAGGGGAGAATTTTGAGGTGCTTATCCTTTTCCATTATCCATGATGGAGCATGGTTTAGCCTGTACAGAAAACTTGGAGATATCTACTTTGAGACTTTCCCATCCAAGGCTTTGCATACCACTTACTAGCAATGTCCTGCAGGGTGAATAGAAGTCCTTTGGGATGACACGTATGCATACACCTCAACACTTCTTTCTGACATGAGCCTTATTTATCAAGGAAGAGGATAGCTTCATAAAAGTATGAAATAACTCTACCCTTCAAGGTCTGTATGAAAAGGGAATAATAAATCCTTCATGAGCTGTCTCCTACTGACTTTGGCCTCTAACTGTCAGACTTTCCTATTTGAAAATTTCAGAAATGCATAATATAGACACTAAATCTTGATGAGTGCATATAAAACCACCCTCCACTCTCTAACAAAAGACCTCAGAAGACCTCAACTTGTACAAAAAATCTCAGCTCTAGTTTCTGCTATTTGTTAGCTCAAGTTAAAATTGTCCTATTTCTTATTTTCTCTGCTAGTTTCAGAAATTATTTCTCCCTTATATCATATGCTCTCTCTTTAACTTCCTCAGCTTAAAAAGTCACCTACGTGTATATAAATCCTCCCACAGAAAAGTCTCCATTCACTTTCTTTGGCAGTTTTCTTATCTGACCCTGATGTCAAGTGATACTCAAAGAAAGTATACATGTATATATCCTAATAACAATTGGGGACTATTAGAATAATTGGGAATTATTATTAATAATATTATTATATACAGAAATTTAGTGATGGGATGGTGAAGTAGTATTTCCTAAGAGGGTTTCTCAATGACTTAAAGTTACCGGTCAAAATTATTAATGATACAATTTATTTATTTATTTATTTATTTATTTTCTGCAGCAGGGATTGACATCTTTTGTACTCAGACTTCTGAATGTAGAGTTATTCTCTGTTGAACAGTGTTTTGCATTCCTAGGAATAGGTCATTGAGATTTGCACATTGACAAACAATTGCATGATGGAAGATTTATTAAGCTCTATCGTTTAGAAGATCAAGTTCATATTCCTAGGTACTAGAAGATAACCTGTTCTATCCATCTGTTTATCCATCAGTATTATAGCCAATATTCAAGTCTAAAGGAATTATTTTCAAATAATGTTTTTTAAAACTCATTTGCCTCTCATTTCAAACTTCTTTTCTTTATCAGTGGGGGAATTCTTTTCTTCCTTCATTATTGTCTTCTGTCTATGTCCTAGGTTTTTAGTTTGTCTGAGTTTGGGAGATGGGGGGTGTGCATTTTAGTTGTTATTTTCCATAGTAATACACACATTATTTATTGCAATATGGCTTTATGGCACCCTAAGTGCACTGTAACAATGATGGGGAAAATAACTTACGAGGATGATAGTCCCAGTTATGACTGTTAAGAAATACTCAAGAAGTGCTTTTATGAGCTTGGGCAGCCTGCGACATAGTGCTACAGCTTATCTAAAAGGCTGCTGTGATATGTCTTTTTTATTGCTGATATTCTGAAATACATCAAAAAATGATTGCTAATTCCCAGTCTAGTGTTTCAGGACAAAACTCCATCCAGGAAAGAATTATGGTCCAATCTGAAGACCCATGCGAAGGCTCTCACAGGCTTCAGTGGACTTTCAAACTGTCCCCAAAAGCTTTCCTCAATTTATTGAATATGGAGGCAGCAGTACTTAAAATAACGTGGACAGGAAGTCTCAGCATGGATTTTGTTAGGAATCTTTTTCCAAATTATCTAGGTCTTGAATAATTCTTCAGGCTCAGTTTGATGTAAGGCATGCTGGATAGTCATGGTACACAGATGTGGTCTCTCCAAGCTCTGCTCTTCTTGCTCTGAGTTTGAGGGACCAGTGAAAAATCGCAACCCATGAAAGCCAGTGGCTGATTTGCTCCCTTAGGTTTGGTCAAGCGTGCTTTTCAGGCAAGTGAATGGGAAGGAGATGGGGAGAGAAAAAAAGAGACAAAGAATGACAACCAAAGGAAAGAGACAGGGTGTGCAAGCTCATGTACGCTGCCTTCTGCTGATGGTGGATTTCAGCACATACATACCTTCAAAGCTTTCTGCTAAGTGTCTCATCAGAAATCCATTTACACTGAATTTCAAGTGCATCTCCAATGTATAACTACTTGATCTTCTCAACAGCACACTTCCAAAAATTTTTTTTTGGTGTTTTCTGAGTTTTCCATATACAACACAGATATATATTTACACAATATTTATGCCATGCCTACATAAGCTACTCTATTCTGTAAAACTTTATATATGATGTTCACATTATCTATGTAAATTACACATTTTGCCAATCTCTTCCAAGAGAACTGCACCATTTTGTCTGAAGCATCTCCTCTAGATCACTTTCTCCTTAGGAGAGAGGTCCGATTCATCTGCAATTGAATCTGGTGTGTGACATGGGAAAGTCTAGATGGCCTTCCAAAAAATGTAGTTACCAAGCCAAATTTTAACATTCCTCACTGAGAAAGATGCTGTGAAACAAAGCTATTATACAGATGTTGAGCACTTTTAAGGGAAGAGCCAGGACATGTTACATCATGGTTGTCTTCACAGTTGTTTAACACCATCCAATTAAAACATATAAATACATCATAAACAGCTGATAGCATCAAGAAAAAAGATGCCAGGGTCAGAGAAGCAAGTACATATTTTTATTTTCAGCCCAAAGCTGCTGAAAAGTATGGGTTCCTTACCTGCTACCCCTTGATGTGTCCTTACTGAAGATAATAGGTCACCTTCTGTTTAGTGATAATTAGCAAAACAAAATTCTTTGCAATCAGCAGGGTCAGATCTGAAAACATTGACTACCATCTTTCTTGTAAATTAACTGGGACATAATTTTCTTCTGTTGAAAATTTTCACTGTCGGGCCTCTTGGTCTCATTTTGGATTCATGGGGCAATTCACTCTTGCTTCATGAGTTTCTCTTGACTAAGTCTTCTCATAGAAGTCTTGCTGGAGGCTGTGTCACCTGTAAATGCAAAGGAACCTTGTGAGATCTTCATCATACTGAAGGACCCAGATGCATAGTTCCTCAGTGGATGCAGATCAAGACAATGAAGCTACTTCAGTTTTCACCACATAAGGAACAGACTGCCCAGAGAGGATGTTTAATCTCATGTAAAACTTAACTGGGCACAGTCCTGAGCACCCTGATCTTGTCTGGCTATGTTCTGACCAAGGATTCGGCTGGATGATCTCCATGGGTCTTTAGAAAAATTTTAAGGTTCTGTTCTCTGATTTAGTCAAGAGACTTCTTCTAGATCTCTGATAGCCAGATAATTTCTGTGTGCTTCTGTGGCTTTGTGTGATACTGTGATGGGCACAATCACAGTTGCAGTGCTGGATGCCATTTCAGGTTTGTGGAGATCACCCTTCTTTTCCTGTTAATCATATTTGAACCAGCTACAGGAAGTCCAAAGGCTAAACGTTTAACTGACATAAGCTGTTATGGCTTTAACAGAGCTTTGCTAGTTTGCAGCAGCTGGAGATATGGCCCTTGTCAACAGAACTTTTCAAAGAGATCTGGCCATTTGAAAGCAGAGAGTGTGCATTTTGAGTACTTTGGTTACAATGAAGAAATAGATTTTTTAATATATATTTTAAATGTGCTGGTAATTTCTTTACTTTTCTTAAAAAATAATAAAAAAAAAAATAGTAAGCGGAAATCCATTTTGCTGTGTAACAGTAATACGCTGTATATTATTACTATCCTGCTATTCCATGAGGAAAGTAATTGCCAATAAAAGGGATTATTAAGCAACATGCATTTTCAATTATGGCCTACGGTGCTGCTCCAAGCAAGTCTTGCCAAACATCTAGCTGATGGGATGGAGCTCACAGCAAGCTCTGGACATGCAGAGCAGGAGGGGCTAAAGGAAGGGATGTGGCCAAGCACAGGTTGAGGGCTCCTCCTGACCAGCCATGCAGGGAGCCAGGGTCTTGGAGGGGGCAAGCAGACAGGGGCTAGGGCTCCAACATCTCATGGTCAGGGGGAAGCAAGGGAAGGGAAGGAGGGATAAAACAGATCACTTCCGTAGAGTAAGGAGACAGACAGGGACTGTCTGTGTTGTGTTACATCTCCTGACCCTGGCCAGAGGCTGTGCAATTAGAAGACACTCCTTCTTCAGGGCAGACTGGAGCTATCTGTAAATAAACCAATGCATGCATGTGCATGCTCACAGTCATTGGGTTTTTGTCTCTTATAGATATGAAATTACATTTTGCATACACTACGCACACATATTAGTATACTGCAGTGTATATTTATATATGCAGCACATGCTTATATATAAATGCAAACACGTTATATAGTATATATTAGATGTTTATACGTGTGTGTCTCCTTGCTTCTCAATCTAGACACAGAACCTTTAATTATGTAAAAAGTTCAAGAAATCTGTAAAGTTAAAAAATATATACTTATATGATGCTAAGCATTCAATGAGCAAAACAGGAAAAGGGAGTACATGATAGGAGGTGGGAGAATAAGGAAGAGAGTGCAGTGCTTACAAATAGAGAGGCCATTGAAGATGTTGTCTCTGAGAAATTATCTGTTCTCCTACTACACCCACTTTCCAATTAAGCAAAAGTAAATCTTACTCTTTTTCCTCTAGGAATGGTGATCCATTCTTGTTGCTATCTGGGACAGGATTTGACAGCTTACATCAGGAATGGGCGTGAAGTTGCCCAGATGTGTCTGCTGAAGGAACCGTTTTCCTGGTGATGACAGAAGTCTGGCAAGATGCCTGATAAAAATCTGATATATATTTTTTTTTCTTTTCCCTTTTTCAAAATAATAAAAAGGGAGGTGGGGGAGAAACTTGTATGCATCAACCACACATATATGAGAAAGACCCTTTTTATTTTTTCTTTCAGGTATAAATACTGAGATCTTCAGAAAAGACAGGAAATCTTAACACTGCCCTCCCCAGGGTCTTATCCATCAATCAAGTCTTTCCTTTGGCCCTGTAATATTCAGTCTCTCTTTCTCTCTTCCTCAATTTGCTGTATCTTGTACAGGAACCCAAGGCCATGTTTAATATGTTTGTTTTTAACACTGACAACATAAAGGTCAACATTTAAGTTAGGTTACGTAATCAGATCAGTCCCCAGTGGCTAACCACAGAGCAAAATAATTCCTATTTAATTGTCCTCTTCTCTCACCCCCATCCTTCCGAACAGCGAAGTCCTATTATTTTTTTCCTTCCCTCTGCCTTGGAATTACTTCAGGGCTGATCTCAGGTTTATATGTAACTAGAATCAAATTTTCAAAAACATTTAAACAAGACTTCCTTCATAAAAGACTGAGACATTTGGGAAAAAAGAAGACTTAAAAACAAACAAACAAACAAACAAATAAACAAACTTTTTTTTTTTTTAATATTGTTGCAATGCAAAAAAAAAAAAAATGCAGAGGGATTCTCAGGAGGAATTTCACATACTGGCCTAGTTTGTGTTTTTTATGCAATAAATATTCCTCATGAGTATTGGCTTTCCATATGGAAATCCTCGGGGATCTGGGGGATCAAAAAGTGACTGAAATCCCCCTATTTTTGTGAGAAAGAGATAGAATTACATACAATATCAGAGTTTAGCTTCATGTGCAATTAGAAATGTTTCTGATTTTGGAAATGTCAAGTTGAATTATTGCCATGCATTAGGTAGAGACTAGAAGTGACAGGCTGGGTATTACCTTGGAGAAGAAAGACTTGGGGTAATGGTGAGTTCCAGGTTGAACTTGAAGTAGGAATAAATGGGAGTGCCACCTATTGTAGGTAAGACTTACCATATAATAATGTAGCACATTGGAAAGTGCATGCCCAGTCAAACAAAAGAAGCAATTATTCTCTACTCATTGTTGTTGAAGCTGAATCTGGAATATTGCACTCAGTTTTGTGTCCACCTTGTAGTTCTGTTCCATATTTCTGCATTAAGTCCTTGTTTTGGGATTAAGGTGTTGCACAGTTTTAGGAAAGACATCCAATAGCAAGTGACATATCACTATTGATTGTAGAAATGTGTAATATAGCATCATACCTGAGTGGATATCTGCAAGAAACAAGCTCTCTGCTTTCCATACTTTGCATACACTTTTTCTGAAGTTGTTTATTACTGTCCACTGATGGAAGCAGGACAGTGGGCTACACAGGATAATTATTCCCATCCTTTCACTTTTAAGTGTTTTGGTTTATTGAGAAGGAATAAGGAGGAAAGGACTGGAAAGCTCACAAGCTGGGATTTATACCTCAGTCTGTGCTGAGTGGTATAAATTAAGTCATTTCCATGAAGTACCCAAATCTCATCATCTTTAAAATCAAGAGAGTAATAGAAACATTTCCTTAGTAAAGAAAATCAAGTATGTAAAGAAGTGTGGGTCTGAAATTCAGCACATTGTAGCTATTGGCACTTTTGTGTGAATGTCTGCAAGTAGTTCTCCAGTTCTCCAGACTGCTAATATTGAAATTATATCAAAGAATTGAATGCATATAACAAAAGTTACTCAATTTTATTATCTTCTTAAATGAAATTCAAATGAGAAGACGTGAGAACTGTTGAGGAATAAAAGTCCCTGCAGATGGGGTGTGCCCCCTTCAGCTGTGAGGCATGTAAGACTGGATTTCATCCATTATTCCCCACTATGGAACATGCAGCATTATCATAAATAGTGGGGAAACATTTGTTGACTAGCAATAAATTGAACACAAAGAGGTGCATTCAGCAGCCCGTTACAGTAATACTGTAATAGGACTGGAGGATACAGGGAAGGATGAAGGATTAAGCATTCTGAGAGAGAAACATAAAACAATATGAAACACATAGAATAACAATGCAAGGAAAAAAAAAATCAGACCATACACAGAATAATTCAAAGCAAATGTGAAGCCATTCTCTTCAGAGAGACAACCACAGTAGGTCACACGAGTGCTTGTACTTTTTGTTTTTTGTTTCTTTTTTCTTTTTAATACACAACATTAAGCCAGTGGTCCTGGACAGTATTAATCGGAAATATCTCTTGCATGACTGTGCTTGCCAACTGGCTGTTTTGTATTTATTTTGTAATTATTCTGATTATTTGATATATGCATTCTGTGCTTTCCCTCCCCCTGCTCCCCCCGCCCCAGGAAAATAGAAGCATCAGCTCCCCATACGTTTCTCATATTTGCGATCAAATGCATTCATGGAAAATATGGTTTGCTGAATCGCTGTGGGCAGGACTCATACATACTTTTCTAATGCCGGATGTTTGGAGAAAGGTTTTAAATATACACTCAAGCCTCCACGTTTTTGTGAATAAACCATACCCTGGCTACAGAGACACCTGACTGGCCCTTAGCAGGCCAGCTCAGCTTTGGCGAGTCCTGTTAGCTCAGGTTATAGATCAACAGGCTCTGTAACCCGCTGCAAGTTGGTATTTTACCGCAGAAAGAAGCAATTCTGTCTCACCCCACCAACAGCAGTTCCCGCTGCCTTGTGCCAGTCCAAACATTTATGTATCTGTGAGGTGGAATGAGAGAAGAGGCTGAAACTAACCCCAAATAAAAAAACAGTGTTGACCCAGCCTGGCTCCCTGATCTGGCCTGGGGTACTGCCACACAAGTATTTGCATTGGATTTGGCTCACAATTTTAAAAGATACAGGAAACTATGGCCAAGACTGCTCTGGGCATGCATTGTCTTACCTGATGCTATTCCTGAGCTGACAGAACCACAAAAACCTATGGATATTAGCGCAAGGACACCTAATTTAAATACGGACAAATTAATTTATGTCCAAGCTTCTTGAACATTATCCATGCCAGCCAAATTCAATGTTATCCCTGATAATGCAGAGCTGGCTCCAGCTTTGTGGCAGCTTTAGTGAAAAATCTGCACCTAGGGCATTATAATTGTGGGTTCTCTCTAGTTAGGCTCAAAGAAAACCACTTTCAAAGGGGAACATTTTTATTTATGTTCTCCTTTTTTTCTTATTTTTAAAATTCATTTTAGTAATAGTAATGACACTTCTGCATTTACTTTAATATTCCTTTCCCCTGTATTGGTGGCAGGAGAACAAAAACAATGCACAGACTATTTCTCAGTCTTTTTCACTCTTTGACTATTGTTCAATATATTTTTTCAAACTGGTTATGGTAAATCCAGAACTGCTTATGGTATTCTGATAGGGACCATGGTCTTTTGTTCTTCCTTATTTTTATTTTTATTTTTATTTTTATTTTTATTTTTATTTTTATTTTTATTTTTATTTTTATTATTATTATTATTATTATTTTTATTTTTTCTACATCTCTTCATCTTTTTAATTATCTATTTCTCAGCCATCTTCAAGGTCCATGGCATAAAAATGACTAGCTCAGTCTTTAGATATTCAAGACCCAGTTCTGATATAAATAGAAAGAAGACTGTGATAAGAATGAACTAATGGAGGCAAACTGATCATTTCATGACATGCAGCATCATTTCAAGCTTTGAGGTATTTTCTTTTTGTTTGCTTGCACTCAAAGCTGGCAAAGAATCCTTTTTCTTTTTTTTTTTTCTTTTTTTTTTTTTTTCTTACTGGGACGACATGGAAACTGGTTTAAAATACATCAGTATAAGCTCACTCTCTCCTTGTTATCAAGTGGGAGGAGAAAAAAAGTGCTTTTCATATCATGCTATATCAAAAGTATCCCAGAATCAAACGTAAGGAATTTAATTATTTCACTTTGAACTTGGTGGCTTCAGAAAATACAAGACAGAAAGGTTATAAAGCATGGCAACATCATGAAAAGGCAGAAATATAAACCACAGTTAATAGGCATAAAGAAGGAAAACAAAGAAGCAGAAAGAGAAGGATGACAAACCAAGAGAATCCAAACATAACTTGGACATTTTCTCTATTTTTTTTTCCTTCTCTCTCTCTTTGTGGATCTGTTTGTTGCCTCACTGGATATTTCCAATGATATTCAGCCTACTGAGCAAGTATGTTTTGGGATTTACTTCAAAGCAAATTGAGCACTACATAGGAAAGAAAAGAGGACGTTCAGATATGATGCCTCCAGCTAGGGCTCGAGTCCACAGAATCAGGTCAGAAGCTGTTCCAGCTGAAAACTCCCCTTCTTGCCTTTCCTGCATGCTTCCTACTTCCCTCATTCCTTTTGTTGATACCAGGTACAGGTTATTTTGATATCTCTCTACATCACAGCACAGGACAGGGTCATACAGTGCCATCCCTTCCTTGTCATCTCTCTCCTCCTCACTCAACTTCAGACCACTGTGGTCTTCTTGGCACTGTTGCGTGAAAACCAACAACAACACAGAGTGCTTTGATGCTCTTTCAGCCATGACTGTGATGTTTCCAAAATGAAAGAAGCAACAAAGAAAGGGGATGAAACCAGGAGACAGGCAGAATTGTAATTCTTGTTTTTATTTTCTTGCTTTTATTTTCTTTTGCTGGAAAGGAGAATTGACTGAAACAGAGAGGAAGAAGCCCAAAGAAAAAAAACAGAAACAATAAACAGTAAAATGTTCATAGTAGGTCATCCATAACCAAGCTTTCCTGGAGCATACGCAAACACATGTACACACCCTCACTGCCTTCTTGAGCAAAAACCCAGTGAGAACATGAAGCCATGTGTTTCCTCTCTTGCTAAAGCAAGAGCTTATTTACATTTTTCTATATGAAAATTTATATATTTATATATTTATTTACATGTCCTTTGCATGTATTTTCCACCTGGCTAAAGGTCCTAGCATTTTTAACCTCTTGGAAGGAGGTAAGTCCCAGCCAGGATACAACCACATGACAAATAATGATTCTTTCTAAGAATGATCTTTAAAGAAAGGTAAATAAAACAATCTGGACATCAAAAAGAGTGGATATTTTTTAAAATAAGTAAAACATATAGTATCAGTAAAAAGTTTTAGCTAAGAGAAAACTACAGCTCCCTGATTATTTTTGCACAAGTATTGCAAGAATTGGAAAATTTGAAGCACTTGATTGTGAGAAAGCTTAAACTTTCAAATTTCTTTCTTAGATATTTGTCATTTTTGTAAGGTATTCAGCCAAGGTCATGTCTCAAAAGGCTCAGAGAAATTATGTTTAAAAACCATCCCATTTATTTTTTTTCCCACCATTTGCAATTGCAATGTCTATACAAACACTCAGATGTCAAAATGCCTTAGTTGAGATCACCTTAGAGTTTCTATATGATTGTTTCCTTATTTTTATTATTTACTTCTGCTTATCCCTCTCCCTTTTCTGTGCATGTACATGTGTATAGACAGATTGCATTGATTTGAAATACTTTCTTTAGTACTCCATTTTCAAGAGCTGTCTTATGCCCTTCACTCTCCAGGCAACTTTCTAATTGTTCATAAGAATTTAAAAAAAAAAAAAAAAAAAAAGATTTTCTAACTTTGACAAGGCAACTGTCTAAGGGTACACAGGATTTCTCTAGCTTTTTTTTTTTTTTTTTTTTTTAATTGAAGTAAAATATGATTTCTTACTTTCTTGATTCACTGTCTTGGGAAGTCCTGGTGCCAGCCATGGTGTGAGAAGGGATGGGGACACCATATCACTTTTTATGTTCATGATGGCAACCAGTCTTGTGCCTCGGGGACTGTTTCAGATCTCAGCTGGCCCACATCTCTCTGCTGTTCTGTTTTCACTTGTTGTTCATAGATTTGGGAACAATAAACAGGAGCCTGTGATTTTTGTCCTTCTCTCCTTCATGGAGGCAGCAGGCAGTAAGTGGATTCGTCCTGAGTATTAGAAAGCTCATTTAGTATCATCTTGTGTACTTCCTGGTGCTATACAGTAGCAGCCACAAACAGAACCTCACATGTTCACTTACAACAGGCATCTCGGAGCCAGGACACCTGGCTGAGCTTACTTGGATTTGTGGGAGCCTGGAAAACCAAGCTGGAGATTTCATGGGAAGAAAATCTCATTGAATTTAGAGTAGCAACTTCTCTCATTTAAAAGAAGATTATTGACAAGTCTGTTCTGAATTGTTTCTGAAATGTTCTGAAATGTTCTGAAACATTTCTTTCTGCATTTAGTCTTCCTCCAAGTAAGAACTTTTTAGAACACTTCACCAAGATTTTGTCCTCACAAAATTTAAAATTACTAAATAAACCATAATTTTTAGGTCAGAAATAAGGTTGCTGGTGATATGTGATTTTTTCCCTGAAGCTTTTTTATTTCATTTTATTTTATTTTATTGACTTAATAAAACCAGGTAAAAATATATGTATATATGTATATACATAGTCATACACTAAGACACTCAAAGAGGAGTCATTTAAAATTCTTGATTATTGCAAAAGGTCAATATTTTTAACTTCAACAGCTGAAAATGTAGGTCACTCAAATCATCATAATCCTAAAGGAATAGTGTTTTCTACAATTCTTTCTCTTCCAGTCATAAAAAATGAATTAAATATGTTGCAAAATGAGAAAATATCACTTGGAAGGCTGAGGCATTATGAACATTCATGTGGGTGTATTCCCACTCCTCCAACATGAGTGACTATAAAATTAATCTCCTTAATCTCTTTCTCTAGTCGATGATGAATTATAAGATCCTGAGGGGGATTCAGACACTAAGCTAATTTCCCATCCTTTTCTACTACATGATGTGGATGAACCTGACCCTTTCATTATAGCAAGAAGCTATGGAGACTGGTTACCTATTTAAATTCTTACAGCTTAGTAGTATTAATTATTCTTTCATCACTTGCCTACCTAGGTTTCAAAATTGCCATCAGTACCTTTTGGAAACTTTTGAACTTTTTGACACGTCCTTGATTTGCTTTTTTATTACTACTGTGTTTCAAAGTTTGATTTATGTTCTGGTAAATTCACTGTAAATGGGATGGGGGGGTCTATAAAGAGACATTTTCCCACCTCTTCCCTGCATTCTCTCACATGTTTTATCATGGGTTAACTCGGAGAAGCTAACTTTGCAAACGTTTTTCAATACCCACTGCTATTGCTGCTGCATTCAATTCTTCATTGACTGAAGCATGTTAAAAAATGATTGTGAATTTATTTCAGGTATAAATATGATATAAAGAAAATCCCATTGTCTGTATGGGTAAATCTCCTGGGTATTTCTTGGTATCTCAAGGCATAGCTTCTCTTGTCCACCAAGCACAGTGGAGCCCTGATTACGTTGAGGTAGCAGAAGTAGCCCTGGGTGTGTAATCCACCAACCTGAGAAGTCACAGCCTCTCCATTCATGGTTTGCAATAACATATGCTGCCTCATACTCTTCATAGAATGAATTTCCCAAATTAGATGTGGTCAGTCTGTCCACAAATTCATGCCCATGACTTTGGCCTGAAACATTCCCTGCAAAAAAATATGACCATTGAATTTGCAAGCTCCTTCTTTGACCTCTGGAACAGTTTATCATGGCAAGGCAATGTGCTGTGCTGAGGGTGTTGCTATTTAAAACCATTCTGAGCTAAAAGAAGTCAAGGGAAACCAGGGAGAGGAGGAAAAAAAAAAAAAAAAAAAAAAAAAGAAATGGAAGGAGGCTTGTGAGTAGATGTTGTAGCCTGTTTCCACGACACGTGAAGTGTGTGGCATGCGATATAAATACCATGACCTGGTACCACACTGACAATTGCACTTCTGGAGCAGTGGAAATAGTAGCTCAAATCAACATTGTAAGTGGAGATTAGGGGACTGTGACAATTTCCCTTGGCTAACTCCTTACCCTGAGCTTTTCAGCAGACCTGGTGGGTTTTAAATATACGTTATGGTTCCCATGACCTGCCGATAACCCAAAAGGAGGCGTCAGCATGTCAGGGCACAGATAGAGGAATATTGGATTTTCTAAGCAAGGACACTGAAAAGATCTGTGGGGTAGTGCAGGGAACCAGTCTTTCATCCTAACCCTTAATGCTCCCTAAAACAGAAGAACACTGAAAAGTAAGTCAGTGCTGCTGGCCTCTTCTTGAAGACAGAGAGGGTTTATATCAACAGCATAAAAATGTGTTTTAATTACCCATAACAGAGAAGAGGTGCATATTGCTTGTGGTTTCACTTTCCACATACCATATCAGAAAGCCCTTGAACTGTTCCAGAAGAGAAGCTTAAACAACACCACTATAATATGAGAGCTGTGATTTGAGGACTCTGTAGACAGGCTGAGAACTGCTTCTGCTTTACCTGTCTGTAAAGAAGCTAATGATCCTTCGGGATACCAGTGTCTGCACATGCAGCTGGTATCATAGTCTTCTCTGGAGATATTTAAGGCCTGTCTGGACGCCTACCTGGGCAGCCTGCTCTAAGGACCCTGCTTTGGCAGGGGGGTTGGACCCGATGATCTTTCGATGTCCCTTCCAACCCCTTCAATTCTGTGATTCTGTGATCATTCTTTTGTGGGCCACTGTCTACAGCAACTGAAATGCTGAGACCTTGCTAACACCAGGGGACATTTCCTTTCAGATTAGACCTTTGATTTAATGTCCAAAAGTAAAAGCTTGCATGTTCCAGCGTTTTTTGCTAAGCAGGGTGGTGACAGAGCTACAGATGTGAAAACTGAGTCTACTGTTTATGACATTTGTGAAATTCGAGGTTTCTACTAAGGCTGTGGTTTCTGTTTTGTCTTAGAGCCTAAAAATAAGGTCACAATCAGAATTGTTTTCTAATTTTCCTGCATAAATCTAGACTTCTCTCAAATAAATTTATCTCAAGATCAAATTCCCTCAGTAACCTTATGCAATAAAGCCTTCTTCAGCTGAACTGGTCAACCAAGGTACTCTATTCATAATCAAGGGAAATGGAAACACTTGAGGAACTCACTTCATTTGATCAGTTTGAGATGCCCACTATAGGATGAGAACAATTACTTTACAGACTCTGCTGACTATAATGGGTATATCTCCATCGGCTACAGGAAGGGAATGTGGGCAACTGGTCCAGGTGGAGACATCTGTGATGAACTAGTTGAACCCTACTCATTCCCTTGATAATTTCAGACAGGTAGACACATGAAGAGACTCTTTATTGATCATTTCAGGGACTGAACTCAGATTGCTATTCAATCACCTGTATGGGTCAGTCTCTCTCTCATCCAGGTGTCTGAGCTGACATTATAACCTAGAGTACCTAGGGCTTGATTCAGTTGGCTCAGCATAGGCAGACAGTTCTCTTTCAGGTAGAGTAGGGCACCCCATGAGGTCTCAAGATGCTGCTTCAGAAGGTGTGTGTATCCTCTATAGTTTCCATGTGACAACCTGTGATATAACTATAGAAATGTCTCAGCAGTCACAAGAGAATAACTCATGTAGTGTATCACCTTTAGAGTGAGACGAATTCATGCCCAGACAACAACAACAACAAAAAAGTGGGAATCAGTTGCCCATAAAAATAATCTAGTAACCTTTGAAATGCCCCAGAGTGTTGAAGACATCTGCAAAGAAATGATGGATATAACATAGGACAAAGAAAACAACATAGATCTGGAAAACCAGGTGAATCATAAGTGAGATAACCAGGCTGTCTCAAAAGCTAAGGGTTAACCACCAGACTCACTTCACAGGCACCTAGGAATTTAGTTAGATCTGGTATTTCTATTTGTTTTGTCTCTCTCTCTCTCTCTCTTTTTTTTTTTTTTTTTTCTGATGAACATGGAGTCAAAGACACTAAAATTCAAGTTTCTTCAAGGATGACACAGAGCATGGAGGGAGGTTATAAGTAAAATGATTCATGAAAAGTAATATTTTCAAGGCACATCTGGACCTTACTCCCATTGACTGCAGTGAAAAGGAAGGGCTGTGTATATATCAAGACTAACACCTAAAGGGAAGGAATTTTGCTTGCACCTCCCAAGTGTCTTGCCTGGAGCTGGGATTGGCCATGCTCAAGCAATGTTCTTATTCCTTTGGCAAAAAATTCCCTCCACCTGCATTTGTTTTAAACTCTGCTTCATTTTGCCTTATTACCAGCTTAATAAAAATAATATTAATGTCTTCATTTCATTCTGTAAGGTTTGGGATTATTAGACTGGCAGCCAACCAAGGTTTTTGCTCTAAATTACAATGCAAAAGTTATGTGCAAATGATATCTTGCTCCTTGGATTACAAGTGAAAGGAGTTTTCAAAGGCATGCAAGGGAAATAAGTGTTTTTTAAATAAAAGAGGTTAACTAAAGTTCTACATTTTGGTGAACCAGAACTACCCCAAAGAACAAAGCTTTTTTGATTATTCATTTTTTTTTTTTTATGTATTTTTTTTCCACTGACTAGGAGATGGAAAATACTCTGCTATCACAACATACATGTACATACCAATGTGAGTCTAGTGGTTGTGGTGACTCTTGTGGTTTTTTGTACAGGTTCCTACATCTACTGTCTTATTTCCTGAGCTCCCGGCAAGTCATGTGATTGTGTGACAGCCTTGAGACTGAAGTATTTTTACTTGTTTGTTTGTTTTGTGTTTTTTTTTTTTTTTTCTCTGTGCATTTTATTTATTTATTTATTTTTAACCAAAACTTGTATTTCTTCCTTCAAGAGTAAAGAAACACTTGAAAAAGTAGTTTCCTAAAGGCTCGAAAATCAAAAAGTAGAATAAAATGGATGTTATTTTTACTAGTGATTTTATAACTTTTCTATTTATCTTTAGATTTTTGGCCATTGGACTCATTTTGAAAAGCAGGGGAACTCAAAACAAGGTCAGTGTTAACTAAGTACTCAAGTTCAGTTACACAGACAGGTGTATCTGAGCTCCCACACTTTCAAATGATGGCAGAATGCAATTCTCTCTCCAAGATGGTCATACTTAAGCAAATAAAAGTCCTCTACCTATGTGTATAAATTAATATATTCAAGTTTCTGTGGTTTTGATGAATGGTTAGGTGAAAGGTTGTGTTTGTACTTAGCTCTCTAGATCAAGAGGTTTCTCAGAGAGCTGGATTCTTATGGTTACAAACCTAAGATCTTTCAGAATAAACAGGGGGGCAGCTAATAAGTGCTCCAGACTAAACCATAAGTGCCATATAGAACCTATATTTTCCTTAAATTCCATTTCCAATAATATGGCACTTCCCATAAATGTCAGTGAAGATGTCAGTGAAGTCTTTTTTTTTTTTTTCTCATTTTTTTCTTTTTTTTTTTTTTAATAAGAAAAATATTTTCTATAGAGCAACTCCACTTTCATGAATGTGATGTGGAGAGTCGTTTCCAGGAGAAATTCAAATGCTGTCTGGACACAGTCCTGCGTAATGTGTCCTAAGGCACTCTGCTTGAGCAGGGAGATTGATTTCCAGAGGCTCTCTCCAACCTCAACCATTCTGTGATTCTGTGATTCTGTGCAATGAGCAGCACCAGTACAAGAATTCAGGAGTTCTGGACATCTTTGATGCTTCTTTCTGTATGATTTAAATCAAGATACTTAATGCACACTCCAGAAGTAGTTTTCATAGTGCAGCTTTTTGATTTTCTTAACATGAAAAGCTATGGAACAGACCCTGTGAGCCCACAGTGAAGGAATCTCCATAAACCTGAATAAACATAATCTCATTAATCACGTTAATTGAAACTAAACCTATAAGGGCAGGAAACAAATATCTTATCCAGGTGACACAGGGATACAGGTGAAGAGACAGAAATGCCTGCACACTGCATCAACCACCTTATATTCCTGAGTTCAGCTGAGCAAATGCTTTTGGATCAAGTCACCATCCCTGTTTCCCCCACCTCCACCCACCCCCTGCAAAAAATAAAAAAATAAAACTTCACTAATAACTGGTCATATCAAAGCATTCTGCATTTTTTGCTGTCAATGTTCTGTCTGGTGAGGTTTCTGACCTCTGAATTTCACGCTTTCATTTCCAGTACTAATGACCCTGACTTGACCAACTGGATTCTTGCTCTAATAATAACTGGGTTAGTGACACTTGAATTATCAAGAAAAATTGTGCCATTTCCGTTTACTCTTGCACTTAGTTTAGTAACGTGGACCTATGAGCAATGAACTCTCCCCATGCATATTGTAAGCATGTTACGGGTCTATGTGCTGACATATCAGGCAGACGAGTTATATGTTCTGCCTTATGCTGGGCTGTGTTAGAGTTTGCTTTCAGATTTGGGTACCACTGTCTGTCAAAAAGGGTGCTTTGCTTCTCTTTGCTTCAACATCATGTTTTAGCATCTTCTTTAAAATCACAGGCTGAAAAGTATTGAGCCTTGATACTTCAGAAAGGCTCAAGGTCTGTCCATGGCTTGTTTAAATTACTGGTAACTTGTGTTACTGATTTCAGAGAGGGCAAACTTGGGGCATTGAAAACTAAATCTATTAATCTTCCCACAGTCACCTCCTGAAGAAAGTTATAGCAGCAGACTAAAGAGGCTATAAAAGCTCTTGAAAGAACCTCAAGCATAAATCCATTGAAGTGTAAAAGCTGCAATTCATTGAATGAGAATCAGAGCAGGCCCTTCATCCTCAGAAGGTGGTTGTCTCAAGAAGCCTTCTGAAGTGGTCAGGTCCCTCTGAGGAGTTGATTAGTGCCTTTTCTACCTTCTGTTTGCAATGAACATGTATGTTCCTTGACTGCTGCTCTCTCATTACCAATTTGGGGTTAAGGAAAATGAAGAGAAAAAAATAAATAAAAAATCCTTTGATTCAATTTCCTTTTTTAAAGACTTTCTTAAACATCATTATTTGTTGTTTATTTTCCTAGGATTGGAAGGGGCAATTGTGGTCACACATCCAACTGCAGACGTAACTCATACCAGAGAATCCCTGCTTGCGATTACTGGATCCTACTCAAATGCCTGCAACCCAGACTGGAGAAAATCTTTTATAGTTTCTGTCTCTCTTGATCCTCCTGAAAAACTGTGATCTTATCTGATTACAGCTGCTGGCTTCAATTGTGCTATCACTTAAGATCACTGGATCTTAAGATCATTTGCAAACAAGCTGTTTTGCAAGATTTGCAGTGCTTTCTACTCAGAACTGAACCACAAGCCTTCCAAGAACTTTATCCTGATAGTTTCTCAAGTCAATTCTCACCTGAGCAAGCCCTGCAACTGAGGCAAAATGGTCATCTTAGACTGTTTTAGAAATATCCATAAAGTAAGGGCTAGATGGACATGCTTTAACCACCATAGGTTGTTCAATGTGGTGAGCTTGACCTTATTAAGTAACTCATTGGCTTTCCCAACATCAGCTCTGTGGGACTGAGGAAGAGTACTCCATGTTCTAGATGACACTTATTTGAGAGACTTAAGTGAGCTTAAGAAATAATGTGCACAAAGTAAAATGTTACCTCAATGGGGTTTGGAAATGGATTTTCTAACTGTAGGCAGTCATGTCCAATCAAAATTTTGCTTAATTTGGTTTTAGTATCTACCATTCACTGTAAATTTTAATGCAGGTAACAAAAATAACAACAAATATACAAAAACAATAAAAGCTTTGGTCCTAAAATCCTGTATTTAATCTAACTAGCTATCAGACATCCATTATATATCTGCGTAATCTGTAGGCAATTTATTTAAGATGATTTAAATTTTCTAATAAATCAGATACAAACATACATCTCTTTGGTCAGTCTGTGCATATTAATGTTCGTACTTACCTAGGATGTTCTTGGTCTCTCAGAATTCATCCAAAGAAAATAAATGCATATGCAAATTGGGCTATACAAATGATCGTATTTCTGCAGTTACCTATGCTAGAGAATAATAATAAGCAATTAACCCCTTCTTCTTTACCCCAATTCCATCCATAATTTCCTTCATTCATGATAATTTTGGTTAAAGAGCATAAAAAAGATCATTAAATTCAGCAGGATACTAGGAAAGGTACTTTTCTTGTTGAAAACAGAAGCCTTGAGTCTAAGGATAGATAGCACTGCAGATAGAAATGCTCCCCAAATCCATTATCTAGTGGTCGAACCGTAGACTCTGGGACAATCTCATAAAGAACAATCTCATAGAGGACAACTAGAAGCAGAGGGTGGGATTGAAATACAGTCATAGACCTGCATAAATGCAGGTTTCAGAGGCGACTGTACATGAACTTGACACCTGAGTTCCCACTATAGTCAGCAGGGATTTAGGATGGCATTCAACTGCCATGTGAGACACTGTTGGGTACATCTTGGCTGGTGAGTTATCTCAAATCATAGGTTCATCCTTGTTGGAGACCACCTTGGGGGGCATCTAGTCCAAACTCCTGTTCCAAATTGTGTCAACACTGAGTTCAGAGCCAGTACCTCAGGTCTATGTCCAGTCAGGTCTTCAAAACATCCAGGTATGGAGATTTCAAAGCCTTTATAATCAACCAATTTCAGTTCTAAATTACCCTTATGCCTTATGCTGGATTTTTTATTTTTTTTTTTATTTTATTTTTTTTTTTTTTTGTGGGCTGGGGGGCAGGTGCTGGTGGTGGTTTTAATTTCCTCAGTAGTGAGTCTGACATTACATTATGTATTCATCAGCCTTCCCTTAGGCATGAGCATGCAGGAAGACTTGCAACTATGCAAACATGCTGAACACTTTCTTGATCCAGGAATATCTTCTTCTCATCTTCACTTTCATGGGTGATGAATCTTTTCCACCCACTGGTCCATAGATGTATGGAAGGATTCAGGCTTGGCCTGTGGTCTGATAGACTCCTCAGGGTTTAGTAGGGCATTCGTGTTGGCAGACTCAGGACAGAGTTCCTCTGGGGTGACTGTCATCCACGTTACATGTGATGGGACTTCTGAGTTCTGTTTTCAGCACACATACACAAACAGTCCAGCAGGGCAACACAGCTGATCTTCACACTCTTTGGGGTTCTCTATTGGGGATAGTGAATGTGATGGATCAGGAATGTGGCCTGAAGGCTCCTGGGAGAACCGTGCAGGCAGTCCTGCATACTCTAGAGGCAGTTCTGAGCCTAAGTTTTACCTGGGCTGACAGCCAGCACATGGGTCAAGAGGCTTCGTGTGCTTAAGACGCTTGCACTTCAGCTAGCAGTGAAGCCATAGTCAATCAATCTGCCATTTTTGCTGAAACCTTTTCTTGTTTTTACCTCGTAAATCTAGCCAGCAGACCTTGACTTGCTGGAGCTCTGAGTTTTTGAAATATTGAACCCTGAAAACATTCAACACTTTTGACCAAGGATTTACAGGACCAAGTGGCTCTCAGAAGCAATGGTGAACCCCAGGGCTTGGGAGAGAAAGGGCTATGGAAACAACTGTGTTTAATACATTTGTTCATTACCACAGGTTTTCTTTGCATTGCACACAGAGTGAAGATGCCAAAGAATAGCATCGATTCATCAAGGCACCGTTTTTTCCAGCTGAAAGCCAGTCAAGCTGAAGAACTGGTGCCATGCATGAAAGCAGCTCTGTCAACACAGGCAGCAGATGGTGGGGCTTCACAGGGGGCAGAGGTGGGAGTGAGCAGGGAAACAGGGGCCTCAAACACCATCGCAGAAGGGAGCAAAGAGTAAATAAACGTCTGGGCATGCACTACAGCAGCCAGCGTCGGTGGTCAAAGACACGGGAGAAACAGCTGTGTGAGATCAGCAAGAAGGCAATGGCCTCATGGCCACGAGGGAAGGATGGTGTTAGAGCTGAATGGGGAAGGGTTTGTGGTTCATCACTTTGGAGTCTTACAGTGACAGGGGTCTAAATAGTAAACTTTTATTATTATTATTTTCTTTCCCCAGTTAATAAGAGGACAAAAATAGCCATGACACAAAGTCAAATCAACATCTAGGGTGACTGAGGCACTCTTACCACCAGCTGAGCAATGCCAGTTTGCCCCAGCTAGGAGCCTGTCCCTTACTGCAGCAGAGTTACACCATCAGAAATCTTTCATTGTTCTGTCTGACAAAGCCATACTGATTTCCTCAGATGATCATCTGTCCTCTTCTTTGTAAAGGGGTTGTAAAGACTTATCCTTGATGAGGAGCTGGGCTTGCTGAGGCAGTGCTGACGTACACAGAGGAGTGACTCCCTGAGCTCACCTGTCTTGGTTTACACTTGCTCTGGGTCTTGCCCAGCTTTTCACAGGGTGTGGAGACTTGTGCCTTTTGAGTCATTCCCTGATATTGCATCTGCCTGGGAAGTGTACAAGAGACGACATCCAACCCATCCAAGACAGAAGACCATAAGCATTTCTGAAATTTATTTATTTATTTATTTATTCTCCTTCACAATGTCTCCAATGTAAGATGCATCTACTTTTTGAGGACAGAAACTGTGGAAAACAATACCCTTCTTTCAGGAACCGTTCCATCACTCCAGCCTTCATGATTCAGACTCATAAAAGCCTAAAGAGTGGGAAGTATGAGTGTAGGTCTTTTTCCTTTGGTTTTGCTTCTGGCCCCTGCACCAGGAGCAGTGCTCCATCTGCTGAGGCTCGCATTATGTTGCCTGCTCCCCTGCAGCCCGATGGCATCACTCTCACCTCGCACAGGGCAGGGAGGGTATGGGCTTGCTCTAGGTGTCAGCGAGGTCATCAGCTGCTATGGTGAGGGAAGCACAGAGGCCTGAAGTCAGCTCTTGACAGGTGGAATAAGGTGGGTCTGAGCCTTTAACATCCAAGAATGGCTCTCTCTGGGCACTCCAATTCCAGGGAGATGTGGCAAACACAGACATTTCTTTTCCTGTTAGTACAGCGTTCTCTAAATAAAAGCAGTAATGACCCATTTATCTCTGGCTAAGGTTTGGATTCTATTGTATGCAAATATACACAATTTATCTTATGGCCATTATATATCTGATTACAGCTTACAAATATTTCTTGTATTTTTTTTGGCAACACCTGTAAAACAAAAGTCCCATAAAAATGGGTAGGTCTGTTTTTCATATTGTCTGCACGTGTGTTTTGTTTTCCAAAGCAAGTGAAGGCCTTGCTGCCTGGGCTTTGCCCGCACTGCATTGATGAGTTTCTAAGACAAGGGAAGCAGATAGGAGCTCTTGTGAAGGGAAGCAGCACCGCTGATACACCCCAAATGACACAGCCCGGCAGTGGAAAACATTGCTGTGCAAACTGTCATCACCAGGGGCTGATAATGAAGATGCAGGAGGGAGTCTGTAGAGTGTGGGAGGCAGTGGGCTGAGGGGAGGGGATGGCGATGCACCAGATGCCCTACCAGGGGCTGGCTGGGTGGTTAACTCTTGCTGGACTCACTGTCAGGCCACCCCCTTTCTCCGCACTCCTCTCTCCTCTCACCCAACCTGATGCCTACACCCACACCTAAAGCAGGACTTCCACACCATGATCCCTGTCCCCTCTACTCTTCTACCATAAATCCCAATCTCAGAACTCTCTCCTCCTTGAATTTCATCCAGATGCATGGTCCAAGCAAGGACTTTAACTCCCTATACCTTTTTCTATTCTTAAACTTTTAGAAATTCAGACACCTAGTACTGTAGGACTTCTCTCCTTCCCAGATGTCTATGCTCTCCCAGTCCCCAGCAAATAGAGAAAGAGTGGGATAAGAAGGGTCATAAGAGAAGTCAGAGTAAATCAGAACAGCTTCAGCTGATCTTACTTATGCTACATACGGAGTAGCTCCTTGTATAGGTCTGGTAATGGGAAATTACTTAAATCCAGACTTCACTCTTCTCCCACTGCCACACAGAGGTACCTTTGCAAGGACAGGGACACGGGACCTGAGAACCAAACTCTCTATGGCTTTTTACACCATGCACATCTCAATGGCCTGTAATGCTCATGTAGCATGTGCTGCATTTCTGTGTGCAAGGACTCTGTGCATGCCAGCAGAGAGTATGAGTACTTGTTGCACTGTCACTATCAAAGTCCTGCCTGTTCAGCTCACACAGCAATGAATTAGGAGGAGAGGGTCTGATGGTGCAAGTCATCTCACTCAATTTTAGATGTCTGAAAGCTCAGTAGCCAAAGGAATGTATTCTCAGGGAGCAGGTCATCCCTTAACAGTAGAGGTGCCTGATACATGTGAAATTAATTGATATCCTAAATTTAGATGTCTGAATTGGTGAGAGGAACCCCCAGACAGATACACACACAAACACACAGAAACAAAAATATAACTGTCTTCATCTTCATCTGCTCATTGAATCTTACTCTAAGTGACTGTCCCTGTATAAACATGATGACAACCATGTATCCTGTACTGAGAAAGCATCTTGCTAGAATGAGGTGAAATAGCGAAAACAACTGACTACAAAGGACAGGCTGTAGAGAACGACAACTGTTATTTCAGACAGATAGATAAAGTTCCCGTCTACAAAGAGAAATGTGCTGGTAGCCATTAATAGAGCTTAAGACACTGCTTTAAATCACTTAAAAAGGAATACCAGAAAAAAAAGGCAAAGTGACCGTGGAACATTTCCGCCTTTCAGGCTGCATGCAATATAGTAACGATAAAAGACCAGATTTCTCTGCAGTGGCACTGACTGACTGAATGTTTCAGCCCTTCTGTTTAACTATCTTAGAGTCTGCTTTCTGTTCTCTGCTGGCAAACCAGGCTTCCCCCAGGCATAGTTACAGATTGGCTACTTCAGAAGGGGATTTTTCATATTTAGATATATATAAGTTATATAGAACAGTTGTCTTAAGGTGCTAAAATGACAAGATCCCAGATGACAAGCTTGAGCATGACATATTTGGACAGATAGGAATCAAATGCAAAGGCTCTGTGACAAAATTAAAGCTTTATTAATATTTAATGTCACTGACTGTGCTGGAGTACTGATCTTCCCCTTTGATTAGTTCCCTTCCTATTTAAAGATCCTGGAGAAATCGTATTTGGAAGAGAGGACCAGTGAAATGAAGGAATCTGACGACTGCTTCTCTAACTGAAGAATATGATCTGCACATTTATACTACCTTCCATAGAGAAATGTTTCAATGTTCAAACAACACACTGCAGAACTTGAGAGTTCTTCATGAGGAAGGAATTTGGGTTTTGGTCTGAAGTCAAGGAAGTCTTCCCTGTGTTACTTCCAGTTCTATTCCAGAAGAACTGTCTCCTAACATCTCTTCAACTCTCTTCACAGTTTTCATTGTGCTTTTGTGGAAAACAAAATTTTCACTCTGTGTTTTTCTTCTTTCAGTGGCTCTGTGCTCAGCGGTTCCATATTTATGCCTGTGTGTGTGAGGAAAGTCAGGTTTTAAAGAATTTTCCACTGAACTTGAAGTTGGCTCCTATCTCCAACATTGTCTCTTCTTCCCAACACAGAATCACTGAAGTGTTTAGGTTGTGCACGGCAGATCTTGTAACATAGCCAAGTAAAGTTCATCTCCTGAACTTCTCAGTAGGCAAGAGGAAAGGTCACAAAACCCAACCTGTTGTAGGCCTCTTGAACCCTGGAAAAGTCTGGGACAGTCCATTTAATTGGCATGTGGGAACTCTGATGGGCATGATGCCATCTGGCAGAAAGAATGTGTTTTGGTGAATCATCATGTTAAGGACTTGATGGAAAACTCTGACATCCACTCTGTTTCAACCAGTTACATTTCAAGTATATGAGAACAATACCAAAACAACAAAAAACAGTGTTTTATACCTTGGAAACAAAGGATGAAAAACAGTGATTAAACAAAGTCTACTTTGTACTTCCTCCATTTGGCAGCTGAAAACCAAAACATTACTATGTGGCTTGTCATCAGCAATTCGTATGAAAGTGTCCAAGTCCTGAAGTCAGTTATGTCTATCGGGAAACAAGGAATAAAACCACTGGCAGCACGGGTGTGACTTTGAATTGATTTTGGAGTAAATGAACTTCAGAACCTGGCTTGAAGGCACTGGAAGCATCTGCACTTCCTATTGCTTGTTTAATAAAACTGCATAACAACACAGTTTAAAATATGTTTATATTACTGAATAAATACACTTGAGGAGACATATAAGGAGAAAAGACACCAAAACTGGTAGAAGAAATTTTGGGCTCCTCAAAGGAAAAAGAAGAACACTGTCTTACCAGAGAGTTTCTGGGTAATACTTCTATCCCAGTTCCTTTTTGTACGATGGATCCTGGTGGTAATGGGGGGTGTACAAGAAGTGTCATATGATGATTAAACACATGGAATAATTCTTACAAAGAATAAAAAACACGTTAGGAAATCAGCAAGGAAAATAAAGTCTTGATGATGAATGTGATCAAAGGGGAAAAGAAAAAAAAAAAAAGCAAAAAAAAAAAAAGCTCTGACTCATGGATTATAAACAACTTTCCCTTTTACTGAATAGCTTTATATTTCTTTCTAGGGGTCTCAGATGAGGTTAAGACCTTGCACACTAAGCTTCATGTACATGCAGACAGGAAAAGGCAGTTTGTTCCTTGTAGTGTGTGAAGAAAAGGATCTGGGGTATGGAAGACTTGTCATATTGGCTTTGGAGGAGAGATCCTGTTTCACATTTGAACCCATATTTTCCAGATGTCCATACTCAAGTCACACACAGACCTTCTGTAAGCTCTAGGGCTCAATGAAGAAGGCATATGCCACTTGCTATCAACTCCGTACCTGCAGTAATATGGTAGCGTTGATGCCAGGGTCAAAAACTGGATTCAGGTCCTTCCTAGAATGACCTATTGCAAAATCAGCAAACAAGTCAAATGGATAAGCAGGAAGTCTTAATTTGAGTTGCCCTTACAATGATGTTCAACCACCAGCCATCTTAACGCCATTTGTGTATGTGAACTGCTGATAGACCACAAGCGCAATGCTTTTGCCCATGAAAGCCCATATTTCACTAACCATTATTGATTTATTTGGACAAGAAGATGATACTCCTGTTATCAGAAATTTATAGACACTTGCTGATCAGTTTATAGACACCTGGGGAACTAGATGCCTACTTATCATTTAAAATCAGGATGAAGGTGAACCAGAGAAACTATTCAGCCAATAAGTCTCAGAACTGAGAAATGACAAAAGATTTCCTAATTCATCATTGATCTGTTCCACCAAAGAACCAGCCATTTAGCCCATGAAACAGGAAATACTTGAGCATGCAAAGAACAAACAGTTTCATAAAAACAAACAAGCAAGCAAACAAACAAAACAAACAAACAAAAAAAAAAAACAACTAAGATACTCTATCATGTTTATAAAACCATCCATGTCCATGTACTTAAGTGTTTGAAAGATCGGGGAATTTTGTTGCTAAAAGTGATATTGATATGCACTGGCAGCAGGGGTTTAATTCATGGAGTGACAGCTAGAGAAATTCAGAAAACAAATATGTATGCCCTGACCATGCTGCTCTGTGGCTATTTCCAGTACAGAGTAACTCATCATCAGGACTAACTGCTTTATTGGATGTTATGAAGATCACTGCTATATTAACAATACGCTCTTAGTGGATGTGGGGAGAGTCAGGTATTCATGGTGAATCCTGTGTATTTCCCACCTTTATCCACAAGCTATGAACTCACGCATGTCTACAAACATGTGCATGAAGTCAGACAGATCTTATTTCCCCCCTTCCTCCCTTCTATTTGTTACTGGGCTGTTGTGACCCTTTGATCTAGGCTCATTACATCAGCACACAAAAAGCTCTGGCATACTGCTCTCTTTCTCATAGCAGTACCCACTGTAATTGTTCCAAGAGAAAGCAAAACAACTGGAAGATGTTAGGCCAGATGAAATATTGAAGGGTTGGTCTTGTAGCCATACGAAGATCTGTGCACAAGGAAATTCATTTATTTCCTTATGATTGACGTGCATTACTGGCAAGGTGAACCACTTGGCTGTCAACTGGAGCTTGAAATCCATTGGAAACTACAATAGCTGCTGTTATAGACCGGAAGGCCTGGGCGAGGAAATTCTGTTTTTGTTAACATGGCAACAGCATCAAAACCAATCCAAAAAGGGATTAGGGGCATGTAAAATCACTGGGAAGGGCTATGTTTTTTTGGGAGACTGTGAAGAAGGAAAAGGAAAAGAGTTAAGAAAATGCTGGGATACCCCATGAAAACAAATGGACAAAAAATAAAATCCTCCCTCCAGCAGCAACAACCTCAAAGCTTTATACATCCAGACTATATAGGTGGCAAGTTGATAATTGAAACCCATGCCAAGACCAGAGAATGTCCAGCCAAAACAGATGTAGGTTTATAGAAGCAAAGCAAGCCTTTAAAATAGGTCTAGGGAATTCCAAATTCAATAGTCTGTTGATATAAAGCTGAAGACATGAAAATAAGATCTGAGCTTTTAAAATGAAAGAACTAATGAAGTGGCATTTTCACATGTCACAGCCCACACTCTCTCTTACCAAAACACAGCGGTCCTCTCTAAGAATTAACCCTGATTTTTCATCTTTGTATCAGAGGGATGTAGCCTGGGAAATCCAGAGCAGAATAATTCGGCACTCTGACATCAGCAGCATCGCTATTGTTCCCTCAAGGTATTGTTTTATGCTACAGTTAGACCACACAGACTGCACTTTCTCAGGAAAGCTGGAAATAATATGTCAGGGACCAGATTTGCAGATGATGTTATACGTATTAAGTCAGTGGAGCTAGGCCAGGCACGCATTAAGCAAGAAAGGGCATACTCGCATAGAGAGACCCACACTGCACATCTACACGTACACATGCTGCACACACAGATGCACACTGTCACAGAGGAAAGGTCTGGCCAGTACAGAGGAGCTTTTAGTTTGTCTGCTGAAACTTACATGTTTTGATCACTGGCTGCATGCAGCATCAAGAAAACGACGGTCTTATTTTACAGCTTTTTACAAGCTGTAAAAATGCAATCCCTTACAAAGAGAGCCTACAGCACGAGTGTAAAACAAGGGGAAAGTGAAGAGGACTTGGCATTCATTGAGATGGGAGAGACAAACCTTGTTCATCTTCATTGTCTGACATTGATTATTAAATGATATTTCAATACCTCAGTGAAGAACTTTCTAAAAGTTCACCACACCCGTCCAGCTCAACCCCCATAGCAATACCAGTGCTCAGACCATATGAAAACAACCATTAGCACCTTTAATTTAATATTATAATTGTGGATCAGTTTGTGTCTCAGTAGAATCCAGTTTCCGTGCTCTTCACCTACCTCCATTCCCTTCCCTCTTTCATCTCTAGATATGGCAGATGGATGTGCAGAAATGTAGTCAACCCAAGACAGTCCAAAAGGTCTATACTGAGCGGAAAAGAGTCTACACCCTCCAAACCCCCCAGGATGTACTCTTCATTTTGGACTATGCTGTTATTAATGTTAAATGCTACTAGCTGTATACTGGAGATGTATATGATATGGTTAATGGCGTAGTACCTGCAGAATTTGCTCCATTTGGAGCAGCTACCAAAGCAGAAATGGGAGGGCAGACTGCAGCCCACTAGCGGTCACAGGCAACCCTCAGTGGATTTCAACAATGAGTCTGTAAACAACTTCTCCAAAGTCTTCTGTCTGCAAACAAAATCACTGTAACAAGCCTGAAGTCTCACACTGCAATGCTGACTGCATAAGAATAGTGGAAAATACTGTGGTTTACTTTTTCATTCTTCTCTCCTAAGAATAGAACATTATAAAATGCTATTAATAAAAAACTTGTAAAATGCATTTTCTCTTATAAATTTTAAGATAGTTCATTACCCCAAGAACTGTGTAAAGACCTGTCAAAAAATCCCAGTTCCATTTCACTATTTAGACAGGAATTCTTATCAAACTCTGAGTTACCTGAATTAATTTTTAAGGGGAGGGAGAACTCCTGCAAAGTCATTGATTTATCCTTGAACTTGTTGTCTGAAGGGTATTCCTGGGCTTAAATGTATCTCCAGACAGGCTGGAGTGATAAATGCCTTGCCATCTCACACTGCAGAAATCACACTGGGAATCTTCATAGCTAAAACCAGTAGCTGCCACAGCAGTTGTAAAACGTCTTGGTTCTGCTAATAAAGTCAGGAACAGTTGGCCTGGGTCAGAGGAAAGGTCGGTCTAACACCAACACCCTGTCTATCAAGAGGGAAATGATTTTTATTTATTTTTTTCTTCCCCATTTTCTTAGCTTCTGGGGAAAGAAAACCCATAATCTCAGTATGTCAGTGGAGATGAAGACCAACACACACGAAGGTTGTGCTTAGCCCACTGTCGATTATTGAATGGGAGGACTCTGGGAAGTTTCTGAAGGGGTGTCACAAGGGATATATTCCCAGAGCAGTATGGATGCAATTTCCAGGTAGCTACCACTTCCCGAAGGGCGAGGAGCACTTCCAGTTTCCCTGAGAAGACAACCCATCCCATCCTAACCCCAAACCAACCAACTTTAACAGCTACCTGGTGTTGCCCTACGCAGCCTCTCAAAGCAAGCTATAAGAAGGATGTTACTCATGAGTATTTATATTCATCTTTTTGCAAAAGAGTGGACTTTATCAGTTTTCTTAGTCTTTTGGAACGTGCATACTTTTTATTTAATGGCTGTAAAGGTTTTCTTATTTAAAACAACAACAACAACAACAACAACAAAAAACACAAAAACACAAAACCACATATATATATAAAGAAAATATTAGCTGTCATCTTTAGGTTTTAAACCTTATTAATTTAGCAGGATGCTTAGAATGATCCACTGAGCTGATGAATTTTATAATTATCCAAAGAATACTCTGTGATGCTCCAGAATATATGTCCCCAAACCTGTGACAGGCTCTAGGCAAGAGCTGTTCCTCTCCTGTCAGGTTAATGTCTATAAAATGTGTCTGCACATGCTTGCTGTGTCTGTCTGTCTGGTGTACCCTGGCTCTGAATCCAGTATGGAAGTGCTGTCTCATTTCTTTGTGCAGCACCAAGCACCACAAGGAATAACCCTCGGTGAAACGTCTGTGTGAGTGGTGTGCAGTGGAGACAGAAACAAGTTAAAGCCTTTCAGCTCAAATTTCCTTCTCTTTAATCTTGCAACCATTCTGGGGTTCCTTCAGCTTCCAGCACAAACCAAAGCATCTGCAGGGCTCTTCCTTACGAAGTGTGGCAGTCAGGTGCAAAACACCCAAAGCAGTTAGTCTACTTTGTCAGGGCAATTACAAAGTTGTCGCAAGAGGGCAATGGCATCAAGGGATGTGCAAGTGCCTGCTAGGCTGACCAGGGTGCATGCCAGGAGGGTATAGCAGGACAAGTGTGGGTCCTGCATCACACTGCCAAAGGCACGTTCACCCATTCCTGTGCATTTTAGAGCAAGCATAAGGAGAAGAATAGTCTCCACCAGCAACACAGCTTGCAGTCCATTTCCACTCTTGTGGCATTGCTCCCCCCATCCCCTTCCCACCCCCCATTCCCATTTATAAATAGCCACCAGCACGGCTGTGCTCCTTTCAGCCCCCCTGCCCACCCGCTGAAGTCAGCGCAGTGATTACGGGGGTCAGCATGCTGCATAAACATCGCCTCCTCTTTGCAGGGCTGTTTCAGAGGCCTTTGCCCTGTCCCACCGTGAACTGCAGCAGGAAATTCTCCGGAGCTATCTGCGGGCTAATTAAAGGAGCAGCCCTGAGACCCTGTAACCTCCTGAGGGTCCCGCAGCATGGCTCTGGCCTCTATCAGTGCACATGACAAGGTTACCTCTGCAGAAGGCAGCCAGGGCTTCTTCAGGCAGATACCAGTGTTTTATAGACCCTGGCCAAGATTCGTTAGCCATAATAAATGTGCTTTTGCCATGACAAGCTAAAGCTCTCTCACTTAAGGGTCCGGGCACTTCCTGGCAGCTCTCTTGTTAGGACTAATGACCAGTCTCTGCTTTCGCTTACATGCCCTGGGCAAAGCTGCTCTGGGGTTTGCACAGTTTTAATTAGAAAGAAGAGGTCTCGTTTCTTTGGTTTACATTAGATGCCCTTTGTGTTGTTCCTCTCATTAAAGCAAGGAGTGCCTGCACTGAAGAAATGTCTTTTTTTTTTTTTTTTTTTAATGATGATGCAGCTGGAAGTCAGTGTCATTGGCATCGAGACTTCAGCAATTCTGAGGCCTTAAATATCAGGAAAGTGCAAAGTAAATGCATTTAGGGTGATAACATGCAGTAAAACTCTGTGTAATTAGGGCATGTTTGGGGCTGACGTGAGTGAGAGAGGAGAACTATGGGGCTGGAGAGATGCTCTCATCTCACCTGATCGCTAATCCTCTAAAACAATGGATATTTTGAATGGGGGGTGGTTAACATCCTGTAAGATTTGTTTTCTTCATTTCCGTGCTAATTTCTCTCCTTCCTGTACTGAAATCACTTTTTAATTATTTATTTGGATCACAAGATCTAAAGACTTTCTTTCCTTTTTTCTGAATGAAACAAAAAAACATTTTCCACTGTTCTATGAATTCAGGGACTGAACATTTCAAAAGATCATAAAAAAATATAATAAAATATAATAAAATACTATATATTTATTATATATAATAAAATATATATAAATAAAAGATTAATATATATGTATAATATTAATATATAATATTAAAATATTATATATAATAAAATATTAAAAATAATAATAAACATCAGAAGCACAATGTAAAGATGCACCTACTGAGTTCAGCATAGATGAATACTATATAGAATATTTGGATGCAGGGTCCAATTTGATCTCTGAGAATTGCCAAATAGATTTACAGTTTCAGTTGCCTGAGAAAATCCTTAGTTTATGGGCCCATTTTAGAGAAGCTGTAACAAACCTAAGCCCTGAACCCAAGAGTTTACAACTAATACCTGTCTCATCAGTGTTGTTAGTTCTGCTTAGTAGTCAGCTTAACATCCTTCTGTACAGTAGCTAGTAGTTCTGTGATCTCTACATTTTTTCACAACTCCAGAATAAACCCAGAATAAACACCCACCAAAATTAAGTATGCAAAACAAATAAATAAGTAAATAAATCCAGAGTTTGAATAATAATAATAAAAAAACTCAGTTTGCAGTTTTTAACCTTCATTAAAAAACAAAAACAAAAAACTAGGATAATATTTTGTTAAATTCATTTTGAAATTAAAATTCTCTTCTGCACCTATCATTTTATTCATTTATTTATTTTTATTTTTTTACACAGTCAGACATCTGACCTGACCACTATGGTTGCACATGCAAGAAATTTTATATTTCAGAAAGCATCATTCAGTTTTCTTTTACATCAGATGTTGAACTTAGCGATATGGTTTAGTGGAAGACTTGTTAGTGTTAGGTCAGAGGTTGGACTCGATGATCTTGAGGTCTCTTCCAACCTAGATAATTCTGTGATTCTGTGATTTCCTTTTTCATCATTGTCTGGGAGGTGGCATCTCCATGTTTCCGGGTTAGTTTCAGCTTTTCTCAGAAAGAGAGTAAGGTCTTTCAGTCCAAAACATCAATCCATGCCTCTACAGGCATAGAAAGCCAGGCAGGGAGAAATAGGTGTAATATTCAGGAGACCTATGCAGCAATAAATCATTATAGTTACTCATAGACAGAAAAGAGGTAGTCCCAGGAACTGCAAAGGAGTGAGGAGGAAATATATCAAAGAAAAGTCTAAGCTAACTGAAATATCATGTCACTGCCATCAGAAGCTCCAGAATATTGCTCTGTCTACTCATAAATCCATCCTTTAAAAAACAACCCTGCTTTGTTGTATTATGAACAGCTTTTCCCTTTATAATAAGTTTGTTCTGTTGGTGGTATTTTTTGTTGCCTTTTTTTTGTTTTGTTTTTTCTCTCTCCAGACTGAAGTACTTTTACTCCACATTGTGTGCCATGCATTTTCAATGATGTGCTGTTATATATCTTTTATTCTTCTGAAAATTCAAGTAGGCAGGAAAAAAAAAAAAAAAAAAAAAAAAAAGCTTTCTCTTTGCAGATTATGAAACCCATTAACCTAAGCAGCAAAGCTTAATTATAAGAGGACAAATTGGGTTCACTGCAGCAGATAAATATTAGGTCTTCCACTCCCAAAATTTTGCACTGGTGAGGAACTGCTGCTGAAAGATCCTCTACCTTTACCATAGTCTTTTTCTGAGAAACATAGTATGAACAGTGGCAAAACATGAGTGGATGTCTTCTTTACAAGGAGCACAAAACAGTCTTTAATCAATACACCAAATCTGTGGTTTTTTTTGTTCTATAGAGTACTAGAATGGGATTTACAGATACTCATGCTTTATTTACAGCATGACTTCTCACCTACTAGATGCCCCTGAACAGGCTCATCAATGGTGCTTCTGTTCTGTTTCCCTACCTATTAAACAAGGACCAAGAAATGATGGAAAACACTGGGAAACAGAAAGTGCTATCAGAGAACCAACCTTTCTTCCAGCCTTTTAGCCTGGCTTTCATCCATCCTCCTGACCTTCCTTCCTTCTCCACTTGTCCAGTCTTTGTTGCCCATGTTTGTTTCTTTTCTTTTTAATACAGGACAGAAGTTTGATTCTAATATAACAAATTCACTGATGATCGAAGGGTCTTGAATTACATTTCTGTCAATCTGGCCAGAAAATACATTAAACCATTAAAAAGCAAATGTGAAGTAGGAGTAAACAAAATGTCTTGGTATGACTTTTCTATATGTAGGTTAAAATATTTAATTTCATGTCAATAAGACATTAGACTGTTACTGAAATAGTGAAATACCAACAACACTCCTTTGCTACCCAAATAAGTAAAGAGAAGAAACAGAATTAAATTATCTTCCTATGCATTGGTGATCAGACAGTGTATGGCTGTGGAGCTTATATTCCGTAACTTTAATACCTAAAACTTAAATATTACCACTACTGTGTAGAGCACCACAAAGAGTCAAAACATGTTATATATTGCTAGAGATGGGGGAGGGAAAACTAGAAAGGTTGATCACAGTGACAAACAGCAAGGATTCACAAGAAATCCCCTCTGCTAAAGGATGGGTCTGGGTTGGCCATGGAATTGATTCCAGGAAAACATCTCAGTATGGGTTTCAGCTGCCTCTGCCCATCAAAAAAAAAAAAAAAAAGAAGCCCTTATGCAAGCATTGCCTCATTACCTACCATGTGATATGGGCTGTGCAAGGGAGCTCTGCTTGAATTTCTTGCAAGCTGTATGTGACTCAGGAGCCACTATGTTGACACACTCATTTATCGACCATTTCCAGTAAACAGAAACTAACGGGATTCATATTTCTCCCTGCTGCAACAGAAAATGTAGGTCACTCAATAGACAGTTCTTGGAAAGCTGACACATGTATACCCAATAAAATTCTAGAAATTGTTTCCCCTTGATGCAGCTTTCACTGACACGATTTTATTCTTGGCCTACTGGTCAGAAGCTGAATGCAGTGTTAATGAGTGAACATTGAGAGATCCTGATTCTAGATATTTTCACTGCAGATTCAAAAAACATTAGATGCTAAGTGAAGGCTTAAGAATATAACACCTTATGAACAAACATGTAGATTTGATTTAGTCTATAGGAAAAGATACTGTAGGTTTCTGCTCCTTCCTATTTTCTACTGAAGTGGTCCCTTTGGTCCTTAGCCAATCTTCACCTTTTATGATGTCCGAGAATTGATTTGCTCTAGGTTACGCATTTCCCTCATTAAACAGTACTAAAAAGGTAGAGTCAAACCCACAAGACCACACACATTGGCATTCAGTCATTAAATATACTGTGCACAGCTGGCACAATCACATAAATTAATGTTTGCTTCCATCTAGTGGGTGGAAGTAGAAACAGCATTTAGGTGGAATCTTATGCAAATTTGTTTTGAAGTGAGTTGTGGGTAATATGTAGAAGTATGATTTTATGTCTAGTTTAGTTTTTTCTAGAAGTATTTATTAAACATAGTTCAATGTCTTCATTTAGTCCTTAAGCTACAACCTCATCTCTGAGCTACTTTTGATTCATAATGGCTGTCACTCTTGGAAGAAACCGATTAACTTAATTATATAACAGTCGCGTCCTAGAGGGCCACTACAGGAGATTATATGACTTACTATAGGAGATTATATGACATACTATCAAGACGATTTGCTTCCATGATGAAAAGGTCTTATGCAAGTCTTTGATTTTACTAGAAGGGCAGTGTAGTACTATACTTGGACCATTGGGAGTGGAACAATATAATGTGGACTCAGTTTTCCTATTAGACTTCCTATTAAACATGTAACACTCAGTAGTTTTATATAGGTCATAAAATGCTACTTTACGGAATCTTCTGCATCTTTACGAATAGTCCTGATAGTTACAGAACAAAGAATAGTCCGGAGGAGTCAACAAAATACACACTTCATACTACGCACTGGTAGCTGGTCACATACTATAACACTCTACGTGCAATATGGAACATCTCAAACTCAAAGCAACAAGATACCATATGAAGAGAGATGGGAAGATCAGTGTGAATTAATAGTATCCCAAGTCTTCAAATAATAACTTAAGTAGCATTCCTGAAGGATCTTGGGAATTGTGCCATGGCCCACACGACACGGGAGGAAATACTTATCTCTGGAAAAATGTTAGCATGTATTCAGACCTTGGTGGAAGGACATGTAGATTGGTGAGTCAGTGTTATTGGGAACCAGAGAATAAGTCAGAAGAAGCACTTGGATTATCCTCTTTTGTGTACCCAGATAATACGAATGTAATACTCAAAACATTCAACTTGGGTATCTGACTGCAGGGTGCAAGACCTAAACTACAGATATCTACTTCCTTAAACAATGATAATCATAGAAAAAAAAAATCTCAGATAGTTTCTTAGCTGATGAAATGTAGGAGTTTGATTTATCATGAGTTGAATTACTCTGAAATATTCTTCCAACTTTGTTGATCCTGACTAGATCTATGGCGACTATAATGTGAGTTTAGACTCCTTGCTCACGTGAGCTGCCATGGTGCAGCCAGTTCCCTAACCATGGGAATCTTAAAACATTTGAGACTTGAGTTTCTAAGAGGTTCTGGGACTTACAGATTGGACACAGGGCCTCCATGATATTTTCAGCATTCAGGAGCATCAAATGGAAGATAAGAAGGTGTGTCAACTACCACTTAAAAACTACTTACAGCAAGTGAATTATCTCCCTACAAGCCAGAATTAGCTATTTTAAACTGTAAGTAAGTTTATTTCCATCCAGGATGACAGATGAGTAGTATGCAGTAGACATACCATCTTGGCCTGTCCGTCACCAGCAATGACTTTGTCATGGCATCTATAGAAACTATGAATATGCAGAATACCCGAAACTAAATAAGAGAAGGCACCTAATCCCGTCATAGAAGAGATGCAGAATATGAGGGAAAGATGAAAATATTCCATTATTTCGGAAGAAATGTCCTGTGCCAAAATAAAGAACATAGTATACATGTAGTATTCTCAGAAATCATGAATTTCTGATGGACTTCTCTTTTTGCAAAACAAAATATTTTTTTCCCCTTTCTAAAGGGGAAATTTGCTACCACCATCTAAACATTTAATACTTTTGGTATGAGGTGAAGAAGGGTGATAAAAGTTCAAGATTCAAACCATTTGCTATACAAGCAGCCTTTCGGAATGAACTTGTTTGTGGAGTAGTACATCTGAAATGCAGTAGCTAATCTGAAGCACCAAACAGTGACTTATAATATCACAATGTAACATTAAACAAACCACAACAACAAAAAACAGCAGCAACAACAGCAAAAAACTTTGCAACTCTCTCCAACTGGATATGTTTTCAGACAACTTCAGGATTATATTTCCTATTTCATTTCATGCTTGTTTATTTCAGGAGAAGTACTTCAGTAACAGTTATACATTTTCTAGCCAAATTTTGTGGAGAGGTTCCTAATTGGTTCTCTAATGCGATGAAAAGAAAGACAAATTTATTGAAAGCTTTGAAGTTAGAGCTGAATTTATCCCGTGTAACTTTAACCACCAGAAACATATGCCTGTGGTCCAAAACAGTCATCTAGGTTTCCTTAATAGTCAATGAAGTGAGAGGGAGGCATCTCATTCCAGCTATTTTGGACACCTCTGCCAGGACAGGATGACTCATAACCTGGAAGTATCCCTCACTGTCCACTGGTTCTAGAAGGCAACTAGATGTTTTGCTCAGTCTACATTCCCAGCTCCTAGATGGTTAAAGTGTGGTGGGGTGAAGTCCATCACTTTTCTCCTCAGCCTTTGAGGAGAACCTGAGGTATGGGCATTATTTCACAACCATTCACAATTTGTCATGTGCTTTCTCCACCTGAACTGTGCACTTTCTGGAAAAGGGGACAGATCTCAACTAAGTAGCACAGGGTTGATATCTGTCCCGGTCCTGCTCACCAGGACTTATTAACTTGAGCACATCATCACAGAAACCTCAGCAACACTGCTTTCAGATCAGAACACAGATTTCTCCCATTTATTTACTCATGATGGGGAGACATAACCTCCACTACTGTTTGGAGCCAGTATCCATAGGCTTCTTCTACAGTCAGAGAGATTTGTTCCTCACAGCAGTGGCTTAGTGGGCCTAAACCAGATCTTTACGTGGATTGTACTCTAGAATGATTTGTCTTGCTATTAGTTGCAAAGAGTCCACAGCAATATTATCACTAGATTATAAATAACTTCTGCAGTTTCCCATTATTAATAAAGAAGGGAAAAATCATAGATAGTAAAAGAATTTGGATAATACCAAATTTCAAGATTTATGATATATTCTTTCCACATCAATATGATTAGCTTAAATTATTTTCCCCTTTTTAGACTGATTTCAGTTTACCTTTATACAAACCATATTTTACCTGCTGGCCTAACTGTACATAACTCACCTATCTGTTCCCTATAGCAAACACTGATCTTTCCTGTCCTTGCTTTGAAATGCAGCTTTATTTGCTAAAGACTTAAATCCCTTGTCCAATAAAACTCTTTGGGCTTGTTATAGGGTGACCAGGTGAAACCTTATAACAGAAGATAGACAGAGTAATCTACTGCCACCTTTGGTACCACATACAGGTGTAAACTATTACATCTTTCTCACATCCCAGGTATTTATTGTCTCATGTAGAATATTTTGATACTTAATTGTTTTCTTGGCCCCTTTATTGGAAAACTTTGAAGGTTGTATAAGATACATTGATCAGGTGAGCCTTTGCAGAGCTCCCTTAGTTAAAAGCCACTGATTCCTTCTCACAACTTCCTGTAACTGTTGGAAAATAAACAGAGTTGTTTCATTTTATTTTAGTCACTGTGGGGTATCCCGCCTGGCTTCCAGATGCTGCTCCAGAATTGAGTGGATCACATGTAGGTTAGGTGAATAGCTCGCTAAGCTTAATTGCCTGCACTGGCTACAGATGGAATTTATTGCCTAAACACAGATGCTTTATCCCATTTGAATTAGTCTAGCATAGCCAAAGCATTGCACAGACCTGCCACTAATGCACAACTCACAGGAGACCCATTCCCTAATGAAACTTATGGTGTCCAGGGGGTTATCTCAGAACATCTAAGATGGCATAAGGTGCAATTAAGTCCTTAATCAGTATAATCAGTGGAGTTTAGAAAGCAGCCCTTCTCACCTCAGTGAGAATGATTTGGCCAGAGCAATGACTTTTTGACTCTAACAACTGTTTAATGCCATGGTTTAATGCCATGTGAGGAATCCCCAAATATCACAGACAGCAACAAGAGTTTGTAAATTTGACACAGAAAATTGGGGATAAAAAAATATTTCTCAAGCAGGCAGCTGGGCACCAGGCAGAATTCCTCAGAGCACCTAAAATGACAGTAGGTTTCTATGCATTACCAACTGATTCCTGCCAAAAACATCTTTTCACTATAGTGGGAGTTTAGACCAACATATAGATATAGCTTCCATGTAGGTTTCTTGATGTATCCAAACCTGTAATTTGAATCATAATAAATGCTGGAAATCGTACCCCCTCTTTCAGGGATTTTCTGCATTAAAAAAAAAAAAAAAAAAAAAATCCCTTAAAAATTTGCAGTTTGTTTTCTATTTGGATTTGTCTGGCTTCAGCTCCTACAAATGGTTTTCATTTTGACTTTTTTCCATCTAGTCTACAGAACACAATGCTAGCCAATACTGTGTGCCTGTAAAGGTACATAGGCACTGTAATCAAGTCAGCTGTCAATCTCCTTTCATAGACTGAAAAGGATTAGACTCTAAGTGAATAAATGACTTTCTGTAGTCCTCACTTATTTCTTCATAACTCATGTAAAATAATGGATACAAGATCTGTAGGCAGGAATATAAAGGTCTCTCTACTGCCTGATCAACAGAGCAACCTGAGAGCTGAGCAGAAAAAAAAAAAAAAAAAAAAAAAAAAAGAGGTAAGAATATATATCAGAAAGTCAGTTCAGGAACTGGAGCAGAAAAGTCTAGAAGGCTGAGGAAATTAATCATGAGGAAGCTAAAAATGCAAGGCATAAACAAGAATCACAAAACAACTGCAACAATAGAACCAAAATTACACCTTGTGCAATGTTTGGAAGATAAATGATCTCCATAAATGGTCTAGGAAACAACTAAGACACAGTAGTATATGGAGTCCTGCCTGATTCTCCTTCAGCACAACTTCTGCTGACGTGGTTAAGAGCAAATAAAAGTTTTTTTCATTGTAGTCCACTAATGTTCCTACAAAGAATTTACATCTGAATTAGGAGAGTCTTAAATGGTCCATAAATAGTTTCTGAGAGTTTTCCTAATTGTTCTCATTCCAGAATTTACTAAACCCCCTAGCTGATGCTTTTAGCACAAGACATCCATAGGTCAGTCTTAATTCTGTTAGCAGAACTGTGGCTGTAATAAAAGATACAGCCTTTATTTTGAGTATACAGAAACATCTCGCTCCAGAACTGAGGATAAGGCTCCTTCCAGGAAGAGAGATTGCAATGGCCAAGACAGAGTCAGAAGCTCAGAAAAACTGTTTAAGAAGACTAGGGCAGGATGGAAAGCAAAAGATGCAAATGAACATCCCTGAGTCATGAGAGACAGCCAACAAGGATAAATATCTACTCAGAGCAGGGAGGGAAAGTTTTGAGACTTACAGATATATATATTTTTGTTTTGTTTTGTTGTTTTGTTTTAAAAAAGAGCTCTAGCACAAGCTAGAAAGCAGTGAAGAAAGTATCAGGAAGAGATGTGTTATCCGGGACTATAGTCCACCACCAGCTCTGAGAAATTCCATGAGGACATTATGTTCTCATTGATTTTTGATACTATTTCCAATAAAATAATAATAATAATAAAAAAAAAATAGAGATATACCCTACCTCTTAGAAGCTCTTCTACCTTAGAACCATATTTCTTCTTACAGTACTAGTAAAGCACTCACTGACAACTGACAAAAATGTCTGTCAATAAAAATATTTCAAGGATATGTCACATAGCTAAAAGAGACAGGTGGAATGCAGAGTTCATTCTGAAAAAGTTCTAGTCCTGATATTGCTGCCTACCTTGTCTTTTGTTCATTTTATTGTCTGCTTTTTCCTCTCTCTGACTTGAGCTGCAACACTTCACCAGAAGCCTGGGAGAATAATGGGCATCAGAGATGAAAAATATATGCACATATATATACTTTAAACTGAGATAGTAATAAGAACACTAACCTCTCCAGTTTCAAACAAATTCTTTTGTGTAGAAACCTGCCAGGCTCACAGAAATAATCACCAGTGTTAAAAGAACAGATGGCAGACATAACATATCCAGCAGTCCAGATGCAATGAATTCTATAACATTCTTATTTCATTTTATAAGGCCACAAAAGCCCTCTATAAAATCAACCTTTATTTTTCCATGCTGAAGCCAAATAGTGCGTAAATAGCTTGAGATGTATCAAGAGACACAGGGAATATGGGTTTTCTTTTTCTTTCTAAAAAGGTGCTGTTTTACCGCATTATGGATGATGGATTTAAATGAGCCCCAAGCAGAACTTGAGATAATGTCCTGCCGTGATTCTGAGCTGAATCTCAATGGAAGAAGATTGTTTAATGTGGACTCGTGACATATGCTGTGTGATATACATAGTCACTAATTTCAGTGGAAACTCTACTTGAATGGTGTCCTGTTAGTCCTGACTAGGTCCCACTGCTTAGAAGGACAATGGAGAGGAGCTTGGTTGCAGATCACTAGATCTTCTTCAGATATGAAGACCAGGTGTAAGATCATTGTGATGGTTCCTGTCCCGACTCTGTTACTTAATGTGGGCATACCAGTGTAAGAAGTTTACTTTCCTCTGGTATGGAAAAAAATGAGCTACTGAACATAAATACTTATGACAAGTAAGGATTAAAAGCTAAAATTAAAATAAAAAATTTATGCTAAAAATTTAGAAAAAGAAATCCAAATTATATAATGAAAAATAAGAGTAGCCATTCTGAGTCTGACCATATTCTTGTACCAGGTTGTCCTATTCCCAGCAGTAACATGCAGTGAATGGTTTAGGAAAGAATACAAAGGACAGGGCATGTATGGAGTGATACTTTCATCAGGACACCTTGCCTTTCACAAGAGGATTCTCACTCCCATGTGCACATAGATCTTCCATGAATTTGTCACAAGGAGATTCATGAACCTACCGTTTGTAGTGGACATCGAGGTGCTCTAGCAAGTCCAGAGAAGGTCAACAAAGCTGGTGAGGGGTCTGGAGAAAAAGCCTTATGAGGAGCAGCTGAGGGAGCTGAGATTGTTCAGCCTGGAAAAGAGGAGGCTCAGGGGTGACCTTATCACACTCTACAGGTACCTTAAAGGAGGCTGTAGCAAGGTAGGGGTTGGTCTATTTTCCCACGTGCCTGGTGACACGACAATGGGCAATGGGCTAAAATTGCACCAGGGGAGGTTTAGGTTGGGTATTAGGAAGATCTTCTTTACGGAAAGGGTTGTTGGGCATTAGAATGGGCTGCCCAGGGAAGTGGTTGAGTCACCATCCCTGGAAGTCTTTAAAAGATATTTAGATGTAGAGCTTAGTGATATGGTTTAGTGGAGGACTTGTTAGTATTAGATCAGAGGTCGAACTAGGTGATCTTGGAGGTCTCTTCCAATCTAGATGATTCTGCGGTTCTGTGATCTAAAGGTTCTTGATGATTTTTTTTTTCCATAAATGTATAGCTTTTTGAATTTGCAGACACTTTTAGCCTCTGAAGTGTGTTGCAGCAATGTATCCACTTAAGATTTTCTTCTTGATATTTTTATTAGGTGTCCCAAAACACTTCTAACTATGTGAATAATTACTAATTCAACATTCAGCATTTTTGCAGCATAGTGGTTCTGTGTTCTCTGCAACATACCATTCACACATATTTCTTCTCCAGGCAAAGACAACTATTCTCTTTATTCTCTTTTCATATGGAAACTATTCCATACTTCTGATGATCCTTGTGACACTATATCATTTTCACAACCATTATATATGCCTCAGAGTGCGAACAAAGATGTAGACAGTATTCAAGACACAGAGACACTGACCACCCTTACAAGAACATGACAAAGTTGTTCTGTCTTTCTATCTAGTCCCTAAATATCTATTCCTAACAACCTCATTGCCTTTTTTTCACAGCCTCTAAGCCAATTTTCATTATAGATTTCTCCACAGTAGTTCCAAGATCAGTTTCCTGAATGGTAAAAGCTACTAGAGTCTATCAACCTGAATGGATATCTAAAATAGGTGCTTTAGATGCTTGTTTTTGTTTGTTTGTTTGTTTTGGTTGGTCATTATTGTTGTCTTTGTGGTTTTATTATTATTGTTAATTATTATTTTTCCATTTTAATTTTGCATCAATTTCTGCTACCTTTCCTTTTTAATTTCTTAGTCTCATAAGATCTTCCTGATATATTTTGTAACCATTTTTAGTATTTCATAGCCTGGACTATTTCTTCTATCACTGGAAAAGTCCATGACCCTTTTTGTTACCACCTTTTCCAGATTATTTAGCAATGTACTGAACAGTACAGACCCAAGTTAGACACTTTTGTCACTTCACTTGTAATTCCTATCTATTGTCCACAATTCATTAATTTAATTCTGAATATTTAATTGTAAGGATTGTGTCTTCATCTTCATTATTTGCTAAAACTAAACAATCTGAAATTAGCTGATGTTTTAGAGAAAAAATCTTGATCTGACTCCTTCTCTTCAGTTGTTTCATGTGGTGACTAGTGGTAAATGCTGACTCCTCCCATGGGACAGTTTTATCTGTTTTGTTTAAAGGAGGGTGGTGAAGCGCTATTTATTTGGGAAATTTTGTAGCTTCTGTGACTGAAGATTTTAAACTGGGAGCACACAGTTTTCAACATAAATGCAAGAAATATTCATGCATGAAACAGGATGGAGATGATGAGGAACAGAGAGGTAAAAGGTGAGACATTAGCAGAGTCTCAGCTTTGCTGCTCCAGCAGCCTGGGAGAATCCTAGATGGATTGGATAAGGTAGATGAGAGAAAATTGTGGAGGAAACCACTACCTGTGTATTATGAGTAATTAAATGATTTAAGTAAGAGGGCTGGGATTTTGAGGCTCTGTTACTCAACTCTGATGGAGCCAGAGTCCTGTCAGTGACCTGTCGCTTGTTTTTCATGTGATATCTTGGCAGCTGACACATAGCACAAGCTGTACACATCTCCAGCTTTCACTGTTTTGGCCTTTTCAGCATGTTATCACGCAATACATGTGAGCTCAGTAGCTGTTTTCCCAAAATGCATGGCAACGTGCCATGCACCTGAGAGGGGAATGACTCTGAGCATTTAATGAGAGCTTCAGTTACTAGAAGGCAATGAAAGATATTTCTAGAAATCCCACTAAGTGCTTTATCAGAGGAACGAGAGGCAAGCGAAAGGGGAGACGTGATGGGATTGGGAGACAGAAAGCTGCAAAGGGAAAGTATAATAGGAAAAAAAAAATAAATAAAAGGGGGATTAAAGTAATAAAAATTTATCTTTCAATTTTCACTTAAAATCCAAGGCATTACACGAAAGGATATATTAGGAATCTTGGAGCTAAAAGGAGATTAAAAACAATATTTTAACCTGCCCTTTTCTTTCAAGCATCACGAGTGGAGAGCATGGAAAGAGTGACTAGTACAACAGATTTATAGTTTGTACTGATTTATTTTTGAAATTCTTGTAGTATTTATGAGCCCTGTTTATCAGAGCTCAGGATGACTTTAGTGCCAAGACAAAGTTTCCAGTCCCTTTCCGAGTCCTGATAGGCTCCTCATCTCTACACTGCTCTTTGACAATGAGTTTCCAAAGGCAGTGGTGAAAGGTGAGTATGGGTTTATTCCCTAACCACTTTTTTTGTGAAGACCACACTCAGATTCAAAACCTACCACCTTCTCTTTGTGTCAGAAGACAAGGAGAAAAGAAAGGTTCAAATCTACTTTGTTTGTAGTCTCCATGTGTCTCCTCTCTGCAATAATCAAATCACTGAGAAGGATAAAGACAATTGGTCTTTCTCTTGCCTTATGTTCTTAATGAAAAGAGATGTCTCTGAAGTGTTTGGAGATCCAAGGTTGTAAAGGGCAGAGCTTTGCCAAGGAACTTGATCATTTTGAATGGTTGTATTTTCATTTCAGATGGAAACCCCCAAATTACAGAACTTGAGGGAAAGTGAAGGGCCAGACATAGATCAGCCTGCCAGAGGCCCCACTGCTATCACTTACAGTTTTTTTGGCTCATTGTGAGTTTCCTGGAGTATTATTGGTGCCCAAGTCTTGGAGCTTTGCTCGCTTTAAGAGTTCTGTATGCTTGGGAATTCTGGGGACTTGGAGACCTGGGTGCTTGGACATGTAGAGCATCTGGGTACATGGAATCTGTCCCCAGAGAGTTTTTTGATACCCTGTTGATGTTTAAGCACCTCATGTCTTATTAATATTTATTCTCCTTCTTTATTACAAGTTCCCTACATTTTCCTTTTTCTTGATTTTTTTTTTCATGTCATTCCATGGTGTTCCCTTCATTGGCTGCTACTTTTTAAAAATCCATCAATAGAACTGAAACTAAATAATCCCATGAGTCAAGAAATTTTGGGGACAGGGCAGATCTTATGTCAAGGTCTTCAGTTTTGATCTAAGGCAATAATTAATGAGAAATGTTACCAAATGACGATTTCTTATGAATTAATACACCAGGTATGTTGACCTGAACTCAAATTCGTTTCCACCAGTGAGATTTGCCTTTGATCCATGAGGAAGTGTGCAATAGGAAAGGAAAGAAATGGTAAGAAAGTAAAATGAGGAAGGATAAGAACAGACTTTAATAAACAACAAAAAGAACAACAGGTGAGTTTGTTAGTAGGACTCTTGGCGTTGTCCATGCCTGATCTGTTCTTCATGTTACAGAGTAGGAGGGTTGAACAGCAGTGCAACCAGAAACTACAGATGTTTTCTATATGCTCTTGCTTCTGAGGATAGTGGGTCAGACCTTCAGTGGGTGAACATGAGCCTAAGTGAAGTTGGCAGCATCTGATTCGATGCCAGGGAGTGTCTCTTTTTATGTTTACCTTCTTGTCCAGAGACACAGTAGGCTTTTTCATGGCTTGTTTTCAACTGGGGAGTCACCCACACTCAAAAGACGCGTCATGCCAGGAGGCCTCAGGTGTGCTCCAGTGAAAGCAGGACCATAAAAGTGGTAGTGAGGGATGTGAAGACAGCTCCAAGTCTAAAATTTATATCTCCCAGACTGCCATGGTGCATCTGTTTTCTATTTGGACTTGCACGAGTGTGTTTTTTTAAGTTGACATTTTAGAAAAATTGGAACATTTTGTCATTTCCCTCTGTGCAGATGTACAGACAGGAGAGGTCTGCTCAGCTGGGAACTTGTGCTCAGCTAGAAGGAGAGAATTTTCTCCATATTAAAGGGTCAGATTAAGGTAACCCAAACCTGCACTTGGAGTCCTCACTCTCTGAGACGTAGAGAGGGCTGGAATCTCAGCAGTTATTTAAGACAAAGGAAAAACAGACAAACACGCACACACAAACAAACAAACACGTATCTCTCACCTTTATTGCTCCAATGAATGGCTTGGGAGACAAATCTGTTGAAAGCCAGATTTGGAAAGAGCCTTAATGAAGAACAATAGGGGCTTTGAGTATTCTCCATCCCCTGTGAACTTCAGTTTTTAGACGGAATATCCCAAGCTGACAATCTGATTTGCATTGTAATACAAGCATCATCTCCCCTAGTGTCTGCAGGTGGTTAGGATGTGGTGGGAGAACCTCCAACAGCCAAAATGTGGGCATCCAGCACCTGAGCTGAAGGATGAGAATTATTAACTGATAGTCATAACAGGTTGTTATCTGCATTCACCTTAAGGAATGTCCAGTTTGCCCACTGGATTTTCTGCCTTCCTTTCCTGCCCTGACTTGCCAGCACACCAGGAGATGACTTTTCATAGGGAAAATACTGTGAGAAAAGTACATCTGAGTGAAAAAAAAAAACAACCACCTTTCATGTCAACTTTAAGAAGTGGTGAAAAAGAAGTGGACTTTCTGTAAAGACAATTAATTCCTCCCTTTTCTCTCTACATTTAACTACAAGAGGAATTTTTCTAACATTAACATTATTGTCTCTGAAGCAGGTGGTTATTGATTCCTTGTTTCCCACCTTCTCCTCTGCACCTTCAGAATGTTTATGCCTAGAGGTGAAAACGCTTTTGCTTGTACTCATCACTTTCATGTGTTCAGGTCAGCTGAGACCTTCATGTAAAACTGTATAGGAAATTATGATAATAGGATAAGTTTGAATTTTCACTAAGTTGGCAGTCAGCTCATGGGGTGTCCCTGTAATGCAGGTTTCTGAATCATCCTTAGATTCATAAGCTCATCTCTCTAGAGATCTCTGTAGCTCTTCATCTTCTTGTACAAAAATAATCTGAGCTCTATGAAATTTATAGACAAGAAAGCATTTCATATGAGACTGGTCATACAAAATGTAAGAATTGTTTATGTTTACATCTCAAATTGTGCTAATGAGTTAGTTTAACCTTGCAATTTCTGCAGCTGTTCACTATGCATCATACCTTCTGCATTCCATCAATGACCAAATTCCTGTATTCCTGTGCCTTTAAAGGTGGGCTATAAGGAACTCCACTGATACTTCATATTATGTGTTTTTTGATTTTGTTGTTGTTTATGTTTTTGTGGTCAGGCCTGACAAGATCTTATGTCTCAGTGACAGCCCCTCCTTGCCAATATATTCAGAGGGTGCATTGATTACCATAGCATCTCCTTCATGTAAATTATTTCAAATTGGATTAAATTGGGAACTAAGCAAAATTTTCACTGACCTGGACACTGTCCTGTGAAAGGGAAAAGAATCTTAGAAGAGCAATTAGGAATAACATTTTTGTCTAGAAAATTTTCCAGACATTGCTCTCTGTTCTGAGGGGAAGGTAACCTCCACCTCTCAAGAACCAGAGTTTTTTAGCTTGAGGAAAGCATCTTTCCTAATCGGGCAATACCAAAGCAGAATGAATTGCTTGCTGACACATATCAGTAGCTTCTGCCAAATTATACATGATTTAAGGCAACTAATGCACTACGTGATGATAGCTGAAGGCAAGCATATCCCAAAAGATATATTGCTTACCACCTGCCTGGACAAGAAGTACAAACATTATTGCATACAATTTGGGGCAGCTTTGCACTTCTAAAATTCTGACATATGAGCTTTGGTTAAGTTGTTATTTTCCATAAAATGTTGTTCTCATTTTGTCACACACTTAAAACAAAACTTAAATTCTTATTTCAGAACTGATATAGATGGAATACAAATGAATAAATAGTAAACTAATAGCAGTAGCAGCAACAGAATAGTGTTAATAGGTTACTAAAAACTCTCATTTTTTTCTAAATATTATTTTAAAGCAAAACAATCTGAAACAACAACAAAAAAATTCTATTAGCTTTGAATAACATCAAAATTTGAATTAAAACTACAATAAAAACTTTGAAATTTAAGTTTACCAGTTAGCAAAAGCTAAAAAAAAATCTTAAGTACTGATGATAGAAAATGTTTTTGGTGTGATGATTTATAATGTCAATGAGTATCTGTTAAGCAAAATAGAAGCTGTTTATATATATATATGAAAATAAATGGGTTTGAGGATTTTTTTTTTCTTTTTTTCTTATTGGAAAAACAGTAGTTTATCATCTAAAATGTTTCAGATCCTTCCTCCCAAAATTCTGCTGTATTCCAAGCAAAAAGAAATGGTTGAAATTATATCCATGCTCACTCTTCAGAAGTTTGTAGTCAATATACATTTACAGCCAACTGCTGGCTGGGGACTTTTCTCACCTAGCACTGTTTATAAACACGATTGCAGTGCATATACACAGGATTGCCTTTAGTAGAGACAGGTGGCAAATGCCAAGTCTTACTTATTTCAATTGTCACAAATTTCATAAAACAGTAAAGTAAATGATTTTGGTTGATCCAAATACATTTGATCTTAGTAATTTACAAAGTTAAAACAACAAAATCAAGATTGGGACAAAAACTTTTTTTTTTTTTTTTTTTTTTTTTTTTAAATCATGCTTTTATTTGTGTAATGTATTTCACAATAAAATGGAAAGAAATTCTCAAAATTAAACAATATGTTTGAAAGAATGTGAAACTTTCACCCATAGACCATATAATGGAAACATTTCAAGCACTTCCAAAAATACCCACTTGGATAGGGTTAGAAGTGTCCTGAGGAGGTGGCAGCCAGTTCTTCTGATAGGACATACGTCTACTGAAATTAAAACAGCCTTGAAAGATGTATGTAGAAAATATTCAAAAAAACTTTCAGATCATTGGTTCAGTACTTCTTGAGCAAATGATAATTTGGCAGTGGAACTGGAATTAGTGAAATATTTTGGCTTGCCTAGGAGGAATATTTTTCACCCACCCCAACTAAATTAGACACAACAAGGAACAGAGGGAGTGGAAAATCATTTTAGAGAAATATTCTACTGCGAGAAATTAGTGCATGGAGATTAAATGACTTGTTTAAGGTCAGATGGGAAATGTATGGCCAAGGCCCCTGGGAGCTCTAGATCAAAATTTGAACTGATGTTTGAAAAAGTTCAAAGGTATCCTTCCTTTCTTGTTTACAGAAGGCTGAAGGAAAGCAATTTTTCCTTTCTTCTTAACATAGAGATAATGTCCTGTTGCTGAGCTGAGGTGTGTGGATCTGGACATACAAGTTTTGCTCCTGAGTGGAAGACTTTGTCCCACTTCCCAGAGTCTGCAGAACAGGTTACCTGCTTGGTCTTCCTTTATCCACTGAGTGGTCAGGAAAAGAGCTGAGGCATATGGGAGAACTTCATTGTAAGCCTGGTGTCTATTCTGAGCAGACACCTAAAATTTCTTGCTGCCTCCTCATGTTCTCATTTCTTCTCACTCCCAACTGCCTTTCCTGAGCAGAAAAGAAGCAATCACAGGGTTGTCTGGAGCAAAGCCATATGATATAGCCTTGCAGGTGGACCTCTCTCTATAGATACACACATTTATAGAAATGCATGCTCTCACATAAAATAAAATAAAAAAATAAAAATAAAAATAAAATAAAGAATAAAATTAGTCCAAAAATTTCAGACTATTCATCTCTACTCAAGAGCTCTCAAATGTCGTAGTGAAAAATCTGGACCTTGATGACTGCCAGGAAAGGATGTAAGCATCAGAAACCATGAGAGAGATAAATCTTTCCTTCATGAAAGAAAAGACATGATTTTCATCCAGACAATGATTTCAAACAAGACAGGAAATATGTTTTTCACAGTGTCTCCCAATGAGCACCCACAGCAATGTCCTTGGGATCACCACACTTCAGTGGATGAGACACAGCTAATTGTCCCTCTGGATGGGGAGATGCTGGTGCAGTAAATCCCTCATCAGATGCTGAGCCCTCTTTAATTCCTCCAACATGCAGACTCTTCTTGAAATAAGGCCAGATTCTGGCAGAAGAACTTCTTCCTGATGGCCCCTGCTATCTCACTGGTTTTTCCCCAGAGTTCACAATTTTTGCCAGTATGAGAAGAAAAAGGGGGAAGGGGAGGGGGGGGGGGGGTGTAAGGAGAGAAAAGAACCTCATTATTTGTCATATGAAACAGATTCTGAACTCCAGCAACTCTTTAGATGTCTATTTGCAACTGGGAACAGACCACAAACTCATTGTCCACAAATCACAAACTTCAACATGTACTCAGCAGGGTAAAAGGTATTCATTATGTATCAGGATAAAAAGAAAGAAAAAGACAGGGAGAGAAAGATGAGAGGCTTACACAAAAACATATCAAGTTTAACTTCTAACAGCCAAGACAGGAGACCGGTGGCAAGTGTTGGGAATTCAGTTCTATTTTGGTTGCAAATGTAGGTTATGTTGGCACAGGCTTTTGAAAACAGGTGTGAGCAGGCTCCATCCCACCTCCAGATCCTGTGCAGACAGGCTGTGTAGACACTTTAGCTGTGTTGAAGGTTTTATTAAGTATTCTCTGGCTTATTAGCCTGAGCAGAGGCCCTGTGGATAGAGCTGAGTTCATGGCCAACTGTTTTGGAACATGGGCAGAGGAATTGCATGTTTTGACTGGACAGGCATCTCTTGGGGATTCTGGATGACTCCTAGCACAGCGTTGATGAGCCATAAAAATATGTAAAACACTGAAGGGAAAAGAAAAAGTCAGGACTCTTAAGTTCCATGACTGACCTTGCCAGTGATTCATAGCATGACCTTTGCCAACTCACCTAATCTTGTTATGCTTGCATAATTAACTGAGAATGAGTCCTTTCACAAGTGACTTGTCCTAGGAAGAAGAATTCACCTTCAGTGTCCCCCTGGCTGTCAGCAAAGTCCTTCCCCATCAAGAGCAAAAGCCAATCTTATTTTTGAAATCTCATTGAGACTGAAGATGATTTACAGAATGAACAAACTTGTGTTCAGGAAAGTTGTGTTACAGCAGGCATGGCTGGAGAGAACAGCTTCTGCTGTAATCGAGGGATTGGAGAGCTTCTCTTACCAAAGAAAACTTATGGGGCTTGGCATAGTCAGCTTAGTAAAATGAAAGAAGCAAGCAGAAATGTTGTTGCTGAACTTCAAGGAACAAGATGAATTGCTAAAGTCATACAACAATTCTGTTGTGGAATAAAAGGAGTAGGAAAGGAGCAAGAAATCACTAATAAGAGAAATGGAACAGAAGATCCAAGCACTTAAGAAGCTGGACAATGGAACATGTTAAATTTATGAGTAGGATCACATATGTAGGTTAACTTGAGTGAAGCTTTGTGGTGAGAAAGTTATCTTCAGACCCTCACTTTCTCTACAGACATTCTCCTTGGAGAATGATGTTCATCTGATGTTAAACTACCCAATAGCTTTGACATTACTGGTATCACACTAACAAAAGCATTGTGCCATCCTGTAGGGTATGGTATAAAGGCAGAGGAAGAGGGAGAGAGAAAGCCACACCATTAGGCCCTGGTTTAACTCATTCTGGGCCAGTGAAACCAGGTGAATGACTTCTGCACAACACAGGAATGCCGAAAGGGTGAATCAAGCCCCTCAAAAGTCAAAAGGACCCTGGCAGAGAGTAAAACATCAAGTAATAATTCACTTTTCCTCAATGGATTCAAGTTGCAAAGCGGAGATCAGGGCTCAGGCTCTGAATTGTCCCAGGGGATAGTTTGAACTAAAATATCAACACTGATATTGGATAGTGGAAGAGATGAAACTGAACTTTAACCAGTCCTCCAGACGAAAGGGACAAAGTCTGCAGCTCCAGGGCTTGAACTGAAGCATCTGTACTGGATTATGAAAACTTTGCTGTGAATTATATTGAGTTTTCAGATCTTGCAAGCTGAGAGGCAGTGCATCTTGAATGGTCCCTTCCCCCTTCCCTCCTCCCCTTTCTTGCATATGCCAATGGTCTCTGGTTTATTTAGTCTAGACAATACAATCCCATTATGTCTCCTAATTCCTGATCTCTTGCTAAAACCAAGATGGATAAGATTACATGTCAGATAAGGCAGAAAATTCCACCAGAGCCCAATGACATGATCTTATGAAATTATGATTTTAATTCCTATCTCTACTAATTAGAGTAGCATGCTACATGGAATCCAATGAATGCAAATTCCACTCATTTCTTCCCTCTCTCCTGACATCCCACCTGTCTGCCATCAAAGGTTTTCAGTGAAGAACATGTTTAAGAAAAAGGTTAACATATTAAAGATGCCTGTCCTCTTGTGAAAGGCCTTTTTCCTTTTCCTTTCTTCATATCTCTATGTGGAATAGCAGAGGCTTGAAAATGTTCCAGGTCCTCAGCTTCTAAAGACTGATATTCCCTCCTTGATTTCATCTGCTGGGGACATATCAGGAAAAAAAAAAATAAATAAAAGATTTTCTTAAACAGAAATTTCCATTCTGTGCTGAAATGAAGATTGTTTTAGGGTAGAGTATAAGGTGTTGTAAACTATGGAAGACAATGCATGGATGATATCAACCAAGTATTTGTTACCCTTCCTCCTACTTTGAGCTAAAAAACATGACACACAATCTGGACCAGCGAACACGCTCACTTTCCTTTCAACACTGTGTTGCAAGAGCCAATTTCATCCGTGATTAAACAGGGATCTGTTCAAGCACTCCTCATAGAAATACCAGGGATAAACTAGGACCAGGTTCAATCCCAGGGGGGAGGGGTGCGTTTATTTTGTGGATGAAGGTGATAAATAAGCTCCTCTTTCCTTTGCTAGCTGTGAATCAGCTTTAACTGTGCAGAAGTAAACACCTGCTTGAAGGGCAGAGGTTAGGAACCAGCTGTCCTGGCTGCTGCTCAAGCTGGGAGCAAAGCAGGCTGCAAAGACTCAAGCATTTGCTTGAAATTGTTTTCTCCCAGAGGGCTGTGAGAGATCAGAGGAGTACTGAGAAGAGAGGAGAGTTTGGAGTGGCTTTAAACACTTACATTTAAGAACTGTCAAGGCTCAATGTCTTCAATCTGAAAAGATATGCTTTATTTGCCTGTTACTGATGAGTAAGAAGAATTTTGTGTTGCAAAAAGAAAGGGTTCCTTGAGGGAGTTTGGTTTCAGTCTAACAGTTATGGGTAATGACATGTCTAGCCAGGGCCTTAGGGAGAAGCAGTCTCCTCTATTTGGAGCCTAAAAGAGGCTTACAATGGGATCAGGTTTTCATGTGATATTGTGTGTCCATCTTCTGAAAATTATGGTCCTGTGGGTGATATTGGTTATCATGTCTTTTTTGATAAAAGAGCCAGCAAAAACCTCGAACATCCACCTGGTGCTGTTTTAGTCCAGCAACAGCCCTCTCCTAGACAAGTCCTAGACACAACTCTGGACAGAAAGCCCTGGGGGCCATAAATAAAATGAACAAGACTACAGTCTATAGCCCTCCAGCACTAGTGCAGAAAGCCTTGTATCTTCAGACAACCTCCTTTACCCTCTCGTGACACCCCACAGGAAAGGAAACAATATGTTTGTTTCTTATTTTATTATTTTTTTCCCTGTGAAAACACTACTGCTGGACTTTAGCAAAGCCATCATCTGTTGGACACTATGAACTACTAAAGCACTTGGTGAACAAGAAAGATGACTTACATTCATGGGAAATACATGGGGACCAAAGGAGACCCATGGACAAATGCCATGTGGCCATGTTCAGGCTGTGGCTGCTGGCCTGAAGGCTAAACTATGCTCCCTGTTCCTGTTTAAGCACAAGAATAGACACAGCCAAAGATGCAGTTGAAAATGGAGCCATGGAAAATTATTAATCACTGTAGGACATACAGGGGGTGGAAGGTAGGTGGGTAGACAGACCAACAGACAGGTAAGCAAAGACAGTGTATTATCATCAGAGTATCAGTTCTCAGATGAATAACTTCCGTGCTCCTATTTACTCTAAATATAGGAAGGTAAAAAGATGCTAGGGTTGCTTGGCTACGTTGAGGTGAGAACAGGATGGAGGTAGCTCTGATTAACTTCTAACTCCTTGGCTGCCGTGTATAACACGGAAACTCATCATTCACATCCTGCTCATCCACAGATTCCTTTCCTTCTACACAAAACTAATGACAATCTCTTCCCACTCAGGGATTTAAGGACATGCATTGCAGTGCGAACATCTGCAATGCCCCCAAAAAAACAACTGCTCATTTAATCTAGTAGAGGTCTGAGCAATGAAGAGAAAAATACCTCACCTGAATAAATAGTCACTACTATTCTAGATTGGTCTTCATGATAACTTAAGAATTGGAATAAGTTTCAACACTTTTGTTACTGAGGAATAAGGGTTGTGTACATATAGAAAGAAGGAAGAATGGAAAGAAATGCAGCAGCAAATAGTGTTTTCTTTGAGCAGCAACTGAATGTTAGTAGAAGTCTGACAGAACACTAGCCTCTGGATAAAACCTTCCCTTGCTGTTAACTTATAACACACTGGGTGCACAGCTGAGGCCTCCAAGAGGCATGACTGGGCAATTTTGCCTGGTGCCAAATTTGCATTCATTTTCAGGTCTTTGCATATTTGAAGGTCAAGTTAGCTTTGGATTCCTTTCCGCACTCATCTCCTGGGCACCATCAAGGAAAGTGAGCCCTTTTCCTCTCCGACGGGTGGAATTTGTTCTTACACACTCCTCTCTGCACAGCCAGGTACTACTCTGATAAGGGTCTTCCAGTTCCCTTCTAGGAATCAGGGCATCTCCATCTGGCTTAGGCTGGCAGAATATGTTGGGATAACTGGTTGTAGTTTTTTACATCTGTTAAATTGTGTTTGCCAACCCCTGAGGAGGTTGAATCCAAAAATGAAAGAGAATCAGCAGAAGAATATCTTTCACTGTCAAATGGGGCATGAGGACATGGCTCTTCCAATGTTAAACGGTAATGCGCTTGTATGTGATTATTGAAAAGATGGGTTAAAAACTGCAAGGTGTATTTTAAAAACAAGGATCCCTTTTCATTCTGGGATTCAATTTCATCCCCTGTGCATGCTATGCAAGTCTCTAGCTGAGTCAGTCACTCCAGGCTCCTCTTGCAGTCAGTGGAGGCAAGCAGGCACTTTCAAGGAATGTCTTCTGGCTTCGCTTGAGCACCTTGTCCAGAGGGTTATGAACCTGCCCTAGATCCTACATTGCCTTCACATATCCCCATGACTGATCAGAGGCTGCTCCGCTCCTGATATATGCATTTATTCAGGAGAACTATGTTCTGAAATAGAACTCTTCCTGTCACAATATTTCTTGGGACTCCGCTATGCATGATGCTACAGAAAATTTTAAGAAGATTGCTTGCAATCTAAGAAAACTCTGTGAGAAAACAGCCTACATAACAACATAACAACAACAGTGCTGTAAGACACTAAGCATAACAATGAGAACCTGGCAAGCAGGAGAAATAAATGCACATCACAAAATTTAAAGGAGAGGGGCTGCAGTACATTGGTTTAGGTAGCACCAATTTAAGGGTTAGAAGAGCTCTTACTGTTTCTTCTGTCATATGTCAGACTTCAGAATGGATTCTAGCAGAACTCTTTCCTTGTGGCAGTCCCCATTTTTCTGACATTGTCACATAAAAAGGTTGCCTTGCTTGGATGGGTGCTGCATGGCACAAAGGAAGGAAGGAAGTCATAAATGAGAAGCAGAACCTTGCTGCCTCCCTAAACTTACCCTGAAAAAAAGAATTCCCTTCCCCAGTCTCTCAGGGTCTTCTTTTCTTGTTCTGTGTTTCCGCTAACAGTTTCGACCATTACATTCATGAAATTGGGAGAAACTGCTTCACTAACACAATACATATGCTTTGCATGACTCTAACAGACCACAAGCAAAAATCAAACTCATTATAAATACTTTGTTATTGCTGTTGTTTAATTGCTCAAATACTGATACTGGTTTGTTCCTGGAATTGTTTAATTTCTCTGTATAGAACTATTCTTAAGGAAGCAAAATTCCAAATATAATGAGAATGTCCATAGTAAAATAATGGTCATTTGGGGATTCTGCAAGCACACTTGAAGACAGTAAGAAAATTTGTAGCATGGACAGTGTGCTTCTTGATGAATTAGCACTTTATGTAGCATTCTTGAAGGCAGTCAGTTTAAGAAAGAAATGTGTGATTTTCGGGTTTTGAAGATAATAGTTTTAAATAAGCTAAAGGTGTCTTACGTTTCAAAGAGTGAATAATTAAGGTTTAGAGTACCTGGACTTCTCTGTGTCAGACTGAATAAAGAAAAGGAGTGATCCATATTAGAATTTTGTTTGTAAAATATTTAAACTTTTTACCTCCCCAACAAGAACTGAATGTACTTTGAAATCAAATTTATGAGTTTAATGGACTGGAAATTTTGTGGATTTCACAGCAAATTTTGAGAACAAATGCAGTTTACTTTTGACATTTACCTAGAGTTTTCTTAAAGTTTTGGTTTTGTTAGGGCAAGAGGCAATGAACATTAGCTGAAACAAGGGAAATACAATTTAAACATGAGAAAAAGTTTTTATTTATTTATTTATTTATTTATTTATTTATTTATTTATTTATATTGTCAGGGTGGTGAATCACTGGAGCAGGTTGTGGAGTCTCCATCCTTGGAGACATTCAAACCCTGGATGGACAAGACCTTGAGCAAACTTCAGCTGGCTCTGATTGAACAGGGGATGGGTTACATGATCTCTAGAGGTCCCCTCCAAACTGATTTCCCCCATGATAAATGAGCTCAGAAGTGCCCCTTTCCTTCAAGAGTCTCTTGCCGACCACTTTCATGACTGTGTTTGAAGTTATTTGCCATACCTTATGATAGAAGATGGTGTGATGTCTGTTCTCACGTAGGAGGGAAAACAAGGTACTGTGTTTCAGGATTGACAAGTTCTGACAAGTTCTCTTATTGTGGTCCTGATCCTGATCCTCCTCCTCCTCAATTGTCCCTAGATATGGCATAAAAATGAAGAAACTCTGAGCAAAGCTGATGAAGCTTGGTTCTGAAGGCCTCAGAAGCTTGGTTGGCGTTCATTCTCTCTCCCCCATCTCTTCCCCTGGCCTCCAATAGACAGTCACGCAAGTTCAAAGGAAGTATATAAAAACGCCTCCTCTTCACAAATAAACCCTGACATCAAAGGGAGGCACAAAGGGGAGCCAAAATCTAAGAATCAAAGGCACTGACTCATTTTTTCTGCACCCTCCACACTGCTGGGAGGGCCACAAGCACCCTGAGGTGAGCTGTGCATCTCTCCTCCTTGTCACCCTCAGGCAACCCCATCACTGTGGCACCCTTTTTCCAGACACCTCATCAGCTCATAAACTGCAGGAAGAGAAACAGTCAAGGACCAGGTCACCTCCATGTTTGTCCACACTCTGTTCAGACACACCACCAAGAGATGACCAGGGAGGCACTTCAAAGCCAAGGCTTTTTTAATGGCCAAAATGAGGGACAACCTCTGACCTCTCCATAGGGGAAACAATAATTGTTGACAGCGCTGGAAAAAATGTTCTCATTTTGAACATAAACAGGCTGGAAGGAGCTCACAGTCACTGCCAGATGTTACTGAGAAGTGCTTAGGAGCTGAGACGACATATGAAATTTCCATCACATTCTTATTAATCAGAAAAAGGGTCTGGGTGGTGACTTTTTTTTCCTGGTCAATACCAAACTGGAAAACATACGTCAGCAACATTTCTCTTGTTTGTTTTTTATTTTATTTTTTTTTACCTTCTTCTCCTCCTTCTCCTTCCCTCCAATTTTAATTGGAATTTAAAGTAAATTGAGGATTGTCTTGGGAGTGCTTTGCTTGAAAGAATCTGCCTTGTCCTTGTTCCGATGTTTTTCTTCCCCTTTCTCCAGTGTCCCTTGTGTTTTAGAGCAGTTATTCACACCTTACTTGGGAAATTAAGAGTTCCCCAATGAATGGATGCCCAGCTGAGTTCTCCCTTTGCAAAGCTTGCCTCACACACATGTACACATCTTACTCCAGGATGCAATAACAAGGCTTAAGACAGGCAATAGGAACTGGAGATGGAGTTAGTTGTGCTGAGTACCAGTTTGCTGCATATATCTCAGATTCTTAGCTCATGACCCCTGAAAACTTTGAGCCTATATGGTCCCAAGTAAAATTTGGGAATTGCAGAAGAGACTTTATTGGTCCTGTCCTCTGAGAACCCATCCCAACTCCATAGCTTGGAAACTTCTGGACTGGGAGGGCTCTGGAGGTGAAGTGATGATTTTTGAAGGAATGATCCTCAAACACGCTGTCCTTTGGGCCACAGTACCTGGAAAATCATGCATGTTGTCAACAAAATGTTTTGTTTTCTCTGTCTGACATTGGCTCCAAACAGAGATGAAAAGATTCCTGATTAATTCAATGTCCTTAGCAAACTGGTGCCTTTGGTCCCCAGGGCCATTTAACACTCTTCCATGGGAGCCAGCTGTCCAACACTTATTTGAGCTGGAGAAGGACAACTGTGCAACCGAGTTTGGCTTCCCAAAATCATCTGGGGAAGCTTCTTGCTAGCCTTCTTATGAAACAAGGCATTTGGCTTGATTCTAGAGTAAGAACTGACTTAGGGTATGAGGTTTTGGGACAGGAAACCAGGGAAATATGTTGGAAAAAAATGAGTGGTTAGTTCTCATATTGTGGAAGTTGTATGACCTTTGTAGTGGGTTGGGAATTTCCAATACATTATCTGTGATTCCTCCCTGCCTTTAAGAGTCTTGGCAGAACCAGCCAAAGAAGATGAAATATCTATTATCTTGGGCTAGATACTGTTTCCTCCAATACAGTAAAGCTCTTTCCCACCAGGTCTTCCAACTCAATTTGTTTCAAGAGATGAAGGTCAGGTTTCTCTCCACTTTTTCTCAGAGACAGTAAGGTCTGAAAGCTCCTTTGCATCCACTGTTCAGATGAGAGAACTGCTCCTACCTCTCTGCTCTGCCTCTCAGCCTTAGATTTGGAGCTCCACCAATGCCATTGCAGTCCAACTAGTGACTCAGTCTAAACTGACAAATGGTAACCTGAATTGTCCTTCCCTCTATGTATCTGTCCACCTAACATGTCCCTGTATTCCTACTGTCCCAGGACTCTTAGCAAAATCCACAGACCTTGATTCAACAAAACACTAATACATTGTCTTATCTGCCAACGTAAGAATTGTGTCTGGGAGGTTTCTGCACCCTGCTTGTGACTCCACTGGGTTTTCTACTCTGGTGCCTTCTGATCATACATGACTGTGGCACAGTTTAATCCAGGAGATTATACAGTATTGACAGCCCCAAACATCATTCTTTTTGCACCCAAAAACATTTGTTTTAGGACAAAAGACAAACAAGCAAACTGAAGTTCACCAGAAAAAAAAAAAAAAGTAAAAAAAAAAAAAAAAAGGAAAAAAAAATAAAAAAGGAAAAAAAAAAGGAAAAAAAAAAAAAAAAAAGGAGGATCATCTGACTTAGGCTAAACTTGAGAACTTGTCCAGAATCAATAGTGTCAATCACAAGACTGAAATGCTATACGGACTTAAGGGTCTTCACTCAAGCCTCTTAACTTCAGACTTGGCAACAAGGAAATTAAGTTATTGAACTTGAGTTCAGTATGTCAAGTTATTGAACCTATACAGGTTCTTATAGTCAATTAAGATCTCAGATAGTCATTGCAATCTGTAGTTTTTTCTCTCTTTTTACCATTCTTAGAGAGAGGGCAATTATTTGCCTTAATTAAGAGTCTGAAGTTAGGTGAGAAAAATCTGACCTTAAATCTCCTGTCCTACCAGTTGCTCAGGATGAAATTACTCAGGGCTTTATATACAGCACCCTGCTGAGATGACATAGCAGGAGATTTGCTTGGCGATGGTCAGGTTACGCTGACATCAGATGTACATTTGGGGATATGGATTGGACAAGGCATTGGCACCCCTTCTTGAATCTGAAAATCTTGATCTGGATAGGAAATGTCCTAACGTCTCCATCATTATCTGTTCTGCAGCTCCAACCTTCCTCCTCCAGGCCGGCTGAAACAATCCAGCTCTGACTCAGAGGGAAACTTGCCATTTCTTGCATCACCAGCACAACTTTCTCCAGAAGATAGGTGTTCCTTGGAGGTCTCCAATGGAACTCCTCGCCCAGACTGACCTTGCTTAGCTTAGGCCATACAAGAAAGGGGTTGCGGCGAGACATACTGCAGTCAGCCAGGAAAGAGTTGGCCTGGAAGAGAGGGAAATCAGAGGGCAGCCCACATATATCAGCCACTTCCCTGCCAGTTCCCATACCTCCTGAGTATTCCTCTGGTTGGAACGCAACTCACAGGCATTCCCCTCTCGCCCAGGGGTGCTACTGTGTCTGTTCCATTAAGCAAACTTCACACACTCATAACCTGGGATGTTTGCTTTATCATTCAATTCCCTGACTTACGTTGATGTGGAGAGTCAGCGGGGTCTGCAGACTCCTTTGGAGATTCCCTCTCTCCCTTTCATCTCATAACAAGGTTTTGCCATTTTGGAATTTGACGCAAAACACTCAGGTCTCAGTGGAACTTTTTTGCTGGAGGTTTTCAAAGGCTTCTTCAAACATGAATGAGTTCAGCCTAATAATAATGCCAATAAAGCTCATAACAGTAAAAAGAAAAATATATATTGTATTATTGCTTCAGAGCCCCAGTCATGAACTTCTCAGGGTGCTGTGCAGACAAAATAAGAAACGAGCACCGTCCAAAAAAGCCTCAAAGCCCACAGCCAAGGTCCAGAATTGTGGTTAAGACAATATTATTCAGCTTCTCAAGTTCGAAAATGAGAATAATAGATACTAAAAAGTTAGAATCCAAAATCTTCTAGATCAGCTGAAAAGTTTACTAATTACCACAGTCTTTGACTGTCCCTCTGGGGAGTTTTCTAAATTAATATTTGGAACTGGAGGATGTCAGTACCTGCCTACATTTGGGCTGGATTTAGCTCCTTTGGGGACTGAAAGTCAGGCATGCTCTGCTCAGGACAGCACATCAGCAGTTGCTCCATTTTTTTTTTTCAATTTCAACATTTTTCCCTACTGATTTTGGTAAAGTCAGACTATGCAAATCTTTCAAATGAATCACCTAGCCAACCAGGCATGGCCATCATATCTTTCATTCATTGCTAAGAGGTTTTATAACACTTCTAGAAAGTGTGATAACTTCACTGTAGAGGTGGTAGCATTTTGGGAAGAGTTGGAGTGATTCTCTGTCTGTACTACCATACTAAGATTAAAAAAGTCACTTTGCTGTCTCCTAGGGGCAAAGGTGCCCAATTAATTTAATTTACTCACATTCAAATCACAGAGGGCTCCTGAAGTTTCTCTCTGGCATACATCACAGATGAAGTATGTGGTCCTCAGGGGATTTTAATTCTTACTGCATTGTAATTGTCAATCTAAGGGGACATGTTTTGGCCATGCTATATGTTCAGCTTCTACTTCAGCATCATAAAACTAGAGCTGGAGCAACCAAGCCCTTGTAAAGGTAGCTTTGCAACCCACCACCACACCAATTCAAAATATTTGTTTAAAGGATGATAGAACAGGATTCCAGTAAGAACAAGTTCTGGCCTTTTGTTGCCTTTATTAAAGTGGCTTTCTATGGTGTGGTAGGAAGCACATTAGTAAATCCATGTCTGTAAAGAACTAGGGAGATGGGGAATATTATTATTTCCAGTGACTTTATTATTTTAAGTGACTTTTTAGAGAGACAGAACTCTCCACTGCGTACAGCCTGCATACATGAAATAATACAAAGAAAGCCTATGTGGTACTTTGCACGTATACAATGGTATTTGGGGAAAAAATCATGTTTTTAAATGATGCTAATAGAACATCTGGAGCAATAGAGCTCTAGACTGGCAGGAAGCTCAGAAGCTCTACAGATGTATGAACAGAAAGAATAACAACAGCTGGTCACAGCAGAAATATTGCTTGAAGAAGGAAATGAAAAATTAAATCTCAAAATTCTTAATTTATTCATTATCTAATAGGTACTTCTATAAATATTTTGTGAAATTTGCTACATTATTATTACTATTTTTATTAGTCTGAAAAAAATAAGATTTGATTGTAATATTTTTTTTCTAAGATTGAACCGAAAATAGCAAGAACCCTTTTTTACAGTTTAAACATGTGACCTTTTTTTTTTTTTTTTTTTTTAATTTTGGGGAGAGAATAAAGCAGTCAAATTTTATCCTATGAAATAAATCTTTGGTTTTAAGCTATTTAGAAAGAGAGAGAGAATAAAAGAGTCTAAAAAGAGAGGAAAACATCTAAAGCCTCTTACACATTTCTAAGCCATCCAATAGTCTCCAGTAACAAGTATGATTGCTGAAATCATTTCAGTTAGCAGAAAACAAAAACCCTGTTTCAAACAACTGTTCTTTCAGTTCAGGTAAATTGCATAGGCACTACACAAATAGCAAAAATTACCCAGCACCTGAGCATGTAAACTTCGCTGTAAAGGGAATGGGATTTTTGCACAGAATTGATTACAGGAGGAAATTCAGAACCTGTGTTTTTTCTCGTGGTTTCTCTCACATCATTCTTCTCACACTTGCAGAAACCCTGTGCCATTTCCTATTTCACAACAGATTCCCCTCAACTTTTGCATGTCCTTAGTCACCTTTAGCCATGGTTCTCCCTGGTACAAATCTCCTATATTTACACGGTACCTTCTAGCTAACAAACGGCTGCTTACAGCATGCCCTCAGACACAAGCAATGCTTTCAGTCTCTTTTGGTCTCTTTGGACACATCATGCTGGATTTTAGCCACTTCAGGCCCTGCTGTTGGTAACACTTCTTTCATTTACGGTGTGGGGTTTGTAGGGTCTACAAACCACCCTACATCCTCAGTGCTACGAATCCTACAGCTTCTTATGGAGCAGTTGCTAGGAACATAGTTCACTTCACATTCTTGGAAAATGCTGATCTTGAAACACCATTGTACTTTTATTTTTACATAACCTCTCTTTCCACTTCCATCCACATCCAACAGGATGCAATGACAGCACCCGAGCAAATGAGCTCCATCTCCACTAGTACACAAGCCCTTCAACAGCAGCAACCCAGTGGGTCTCAAAGCTGCTCCTGCAAAGAAAACAGAAAACTGACATGCCAAGATCTAATGGAGAAATTCATTCAGTGCTGTTGGAAAAGCAGATGCCCTTTTGATAGGCTAGAGCTCCTTCTGCTGGGCAAACAGCATCATGCCTGGGGCCTGGCCTCCAGCTCTGAAATCTGAGATTGTGCTTTCTGGTTTCTCACAAACTACCAGACAGAAAGCCTGGCTAGGGGGGGTTTCCTCTCTCTCCTCCTTCTCCTATATAAAAATAATCAACGTGTCACTGTTACATTGCAAGTAATATTTATTACTTATAATTATGGCTTTTATTCATAATCTTTCATCCCCCGAATATTTAGAAGAAAATGAGAATGTTCTCTTTAACCACTTCAAAAGTCTGGCCAAGTCTGGGGAGCAATAGGGCAGCTGTTTAACAGCTGTACCTGACAAAAAGAAGCAGGAGATGCAGAACCTCGTGGCTGGCTCACGTTGAGAGGAAGCTCCTCTTTTAGGTGTTGAAAGCTCGATTTGTCTCTAATTCATTCCAGAGGCCTTAATGGAATCTCTTTATTAAAAACTTTATACGCTGATGCTTGCATTTGTGTTATTATTTATTATCACCGCTATTACCAAGATGTCCTAGTGTACTAAGACACATGAGCACATCATCCCCAGAACCAACTGCCCAAAAGGCCAGGGTAGTAATAAAAGTAAACCCCATGGGGCTTGTGCCCAGCTCCCCTCAGCCCTCCTGGCTCGCCCTGCCGATACGTTACACCGCCGTTAAGTTATGTGCTACTGACAGATTCATTGCCAGCCGAGATTAACACCACCGAAAAGCTCAGCCTGCCTCTGAGGGCAGGACGGTACAAAGTTCCTTTCCCACTCTCCTGGAGCAACTGCAAGGCCTCCGTGTGAGCTTCAGACCAGACATAATAGGCAAGGAGTGTTTGGTATGGTCAAATCCCCGTCCGACACAAGCTGGTGGTGGGCTATTGGTTTCAGCTGCAGTGCAGTGTTACACAGTCCAGGAAAAGTGCTAGGAAAGTGTTTTTTCTCCTGATACATCTCCCTTCTCGCTTATTTTCCTCTCTGGATAGCTGTTGATGCCATCTGAAGGTCAGGAGCTGTGCTCCCAGCAGGGCTTGCTGCCTTCAGCTGGTGGCTGCAGACCTGCGGTCAGCCTAGGTCTGCTGCAGCTCCCTGCCTGATTTGTGAAAAACAAAAGCATTGCAGCTGCCAAAGCTAATCTTGAAAGTGAAGCCAGTGAAAGGCTTGCTGAAAGGCCAGGGAAGCCTCTGCTTTGCAGTCAAGTGTGTGCAGTCTGTTGGAGCAGGCTCGCTTGCCTTTTGCTTTGACTTTACTGAAGTATTTACTCTTGAGAGGATGCTTGTCCTCTTCTTGGAAGAGGGAAGGAAATGCCAGAAGGGACAGAATGAGAAAAAAAGAGTATGGGACAATAGTAAACTGTTACTGATGGATCTGTAGCCTCTCAACATGGAGATCCAGGTGCCTTGCTTGGCAGTGCCACTGTGAGATTTTGGGCAGGTCATTTTACTTCATATCTGTAAGGAGCACTCAGTGCTAGGTGCTTTACCCATGAAGAAGGAGAATATGATTTCCATCCCAGGAAGGCAAAATCAGTATGCATCTGATTAATCTTCCTGTGCTGATTTATGATGTCTGCACAGTCTTTCCCATCTCTGCAGCAGAGCTGGTAGAAAGAATTTGTTGTCTAGTTCTTGATTTAGTGCATTAACTTCCAGGGTTTAGACTAGCAAAGAGCTTTAGGACCAATGTGTTTTGCCCTCCTACAAGACCAAAATGCTTTGCTGGACAGGATTTTTCAGACGATTGCTCTCAGTGCAGCTTTTCCTCAATATTTGATTGTCCTTTTGGAGGGGGGAAAAAAAAAAAAAAAAGCTTGAGACATACAACTACACATACAACTACAAGTTTCCAGGGTGAGGGTTTCTGTGCTATATCCCCCCAGCTGTGGAAGAAAATGCAATTCTCTGTCCCTAGCACACCTGGGTGAGGGCTGCACCCAGCTGTCCTGGGTTGGAGACAAGCTGCTAAGATGGAGAAACAGAGATGGGCAGAACTCCAGGTTGTTTATAAAAGTTTTCTCAGTTCATTGTTAAACTCATTGACCTGAGCTTATCCTACCACTGGAGTTACCAACTGCTGGAAAGTTCCCATTTGAAACTAAGCTTATAATGGAGCTGTCTGCTGCTGGATGCTGTGTGCTGCAGGTGAGCTAGACTAAGTTAACTGACAGGCTAAAGATCCTGCACCAAAGTCCAGAGCCTGCTGGGGGTTCAGGACATAAAAACACCAAATGGGTCAGACCAAACATCCACCTAGCGCAATATCCTATTTCATAAAGTTGCAAATACCAAATGAATGCAAGAATGTGGTGAGCGTATGGTAATGTTTCCATCAAATACTCTCACAGTCTATAACAGTTTCTGCCTTTGGGATTTCCTAAGCTGGACTTGATTTCTGTGCATTTTGTACCTTTTAATGGTTTTCTCTTTCACTGAGTTTCCCTGTGAACTCCTGCAAACTTTCTGTGTCTAAAACATCCAGTAACAGGGAGATCCACAGCTTCACTGCCCATATAGTGAACTATCCCCATGCACTAGTACGACAAACTACATCTTTATTTTATTTGCTTTGAATTTACCACCTGCCTACCAGTGTCATTTCATGCCACCTATTTCTCCTATGGGGACAAGTGAAAATTTAACATCTGAAAGGAATTCTCAAGTTTTTTGTTGTTGTTTTGTTTGCTTTTTCTTGTATTTGAGGGCTTTGAGGAGTTGGGGATTTCGTTTTACTAAATATTTTGGGGGGGGGGGGGGGGGGGGGGGGAATCATAAGGTTTGTTTATTTTTCCAGTGTCCCTTTTAATATCTACATTTTACAATGAAATAAGTATTTCCCTTCAGTTCAAGCAGAACTGAAGAGGTTCATATTTTTTTTTCCCCTGTCCAGTTGTCATCCCTTTCAAAGCCCTGTAAGGCAGGTATTTTCTGACATAACTTTGGGCATTTTGTTTAGTATCCAATTTAGAAGGGTTGTTACCTTCCAGAGAGAGAGGGAGATCTGAGAGGAACTAAGTTACCCTCTGCACATGCCTTTCTGCATCCTCTGGCTAATGAGTGACACAGATCTCCTGCCTTGCTGGCTGCTTTTCATCCTGTCTGTGCATTTATCCATTCCTGCCTACAAGAAAATCCTTGTATATGTCTCTCTTATATTACAGCCCACTTCTTTTATTATTATCATTATTATTACTTTTAACAGGGCGTTCTACAATGTACCAAGGTCACTTGAATTTGAAACCTCTTTTGGAACATACCTAGCAGTCCAGAGTAACTTTGTGTCCTCCACAAGTATAATAGGATCCTTTCCTCTTCCACCAACCTTGTCCTGAATGGAAGTGCAAATACCTCCAGAGACAGCACAGATGCCAACATATCCCAGCTTGTTGCATCCTTCCATTTTGAAAGCTAACCCTCTATAGCTAACCTTTAGTAGAGCTTTGTCTCTGGTCCTCTTTCCTACTTTTGTCTGGGTCCTATTTTCCCTTTTTTTCTTGAAAGATGTGAGGGCCTAGAGCCTTCTTAAAGGTAATATTCTCTGTCTCTCTGCCATGTTCAAGGTTTCTTTGTCCAGGTATTAGATGAATCAACCAGAGGAGACGTGATCACCAGTATGGATGAATTCATTAAAGAGGTTCAGACTGGAAGCAGTCTGGGCTGCAGTGACCATACCCTGGTTGAATATGTGATCAAGGAATATGAGCCTGGCAAAGAGTAGTCAGGACACTAAAATTTTAAAGAGTAAAAACTCAAGCTATCTGAAGACCTGTTTTTCCCCTGAAATGCTGTCCTTAGGGACAGTGGAACAGATCTGAGCTGGTAACTCTTTAAGGACAGTTTTCCTAGAGTACAAGAACTCTTCATCCACATGTGTTAAAGCAGGCAGAGAGGGCAGAAAACCTGGATGGCTGAGCAAGGACCTGCTGGGCAAACAAGGGAGAGAAGAAAATACATGGGCAGTGGAAGCAGGGAAACAGGGACTGGGAAGAGTACAGGGATGCAGTCCCAATGTGGAGGGATGGGATCAGGAAAGCCAAGGCACAGAGGAAACTAAGCTTGGCAGGAAATGCAAAGAATGGATTCTATAGGTACATTGACCAGAAAAGAAGGACCAAAGAGAGCGTGCCCCCTCTGATGGATGAGAAGGGTGTACTGGTAACAACAGAAATGAAAAAGGCTGAGGTACTCAACTTCTTTGCCTCAGTCTTCACTGCCAGCCAGTCTTCCCACACCTCTCATTTCCCTGAACCTGTAGATGAGGGATGGGGGAGCAAAGTCCCCTCACTGTAAACAAAGAGCAGGTTTGAGACCACCTGATGGAACTCAACAGGTACAAGTCCATGGGGCCTGATGCCATGCATCCCAGAGCCCTAAAGGAACTGGCTGATGGAGTTGCCAAACTTTTCTCCATCCTCTTTGAAAGTCCTGGCAGTCAGGTGAAGTCCCTGGTGACAGGAAAAAGGGAAACACATTTTTCAGAAGGGTAAAAAGGAGGACCTGGGGAACTACAGACTGGTGAGTCTCACCTCTGTGTCTGGGAAGATCGTGGAAAAGATTCTCCTGGAAGCAATGTTAAGGCACATGCAAGACAAGGAGGTGATCTGGGGCAGCCAGCAGAGCTTCACCAAAGGCAAATCATGCCTGACCAATCTGCTGGCCTTCTATGATGGAGTGATTGCAACAGTCTACAAGGGAAGACTGACAGATGTCATCTACCTGGACCCCTGTAAAGCCTTTGACACAGTTCTGCATGACATCCTTATCTCCTGATTGGAGAGATAAGGATTTGAAGTGTGGATAATTCAGTGGATAAGGAATTACATTGAAGGCTGCACCCAGAGAGGTGATCAATGGATCTATGTCCAGGTGGAGGCTGATGATGAGTGGTGTCCTGTAGGGGTCCATCTGGGAACTTGTGCTAATTAATATCTTTATCAATGACAGCCAAGGAGATCAAGTGCACCCTCTGCAAGTTTGCAGATGACACCAAACTGAGTGGTGCAGCTGATACACCAGAAGGAAGGGATGTCATCCACAGGGACCTGGACAAGTTAGATAAGTGGGCCCATGTGAACCTAATGAGGTTCAACAAGTCCAAGTACAAGGTACTGCACCTGGGTCAGGGCAATTCCACACGTTAGCACAGACAGGCAAAAGAACTCATTGAGAGCAGTCCTGGGAATCCAGGGGAAGATGAAAACCTTAACATGAGTCAGCTGTATGTGCTTGCAGCCCAGAAGGCCAACTGCATCCTGGGCTATGTGACCAGCAGGCTGAGGGAGGGGATTGTGCTCCTCTTCTTTGCCCTTTTGAGGCCCCACCTGGAGTACTTTGTCCAGGTTTGGGGCTCCCAGCACCAGAAAGATGTGGACCTGTTAGAGCAGGTCCTGAGAAGGGCCGTGGAGATGATCAGAGGGGTGGAGCACAACTTCTGTGAAGATGGGTTGAGAGAGCTGGGGATATTCAGCCTGGAGAAGAGAAGTCTCCAGGGACACCTTATAACAGCCTTCCATGGGAGCCTACCAGAAAGCTGAAGAGGGACTCTTTACAAGGGCATGTAGTGATAGGAGAAGGAGTAATGGCTTTGAATTGAAGGAAGGTACATTTAGATTAGATATAAGGAAAAAATATCACTATGAAGGTAGTGAGGCACAGGAACACATTGCCCGGAGAAATTGTGGATGCCCCATCCCTGGAGGTGTTCAAGGCCAGGTTGGATGGGGCTCTGAGCAACCTGATCTAGTGGGTGGTGTCCCTGCCCATGGCAGCAGGCTGGAACTAGGTGATCTTTAAGGTCTTTTCCAGACAAAGTCATTCTATGATTCTATGAGGTTTCTTGGCTGTGGCTGGCCTGTGAGTGAAGGTTTAGGCTCAGCCACTGAACTGGGGCTTGCAGCAGAAGGGCAGCTGCCCTGTAAGAGCAGAAGATGCTAAATCCACTTATGATGAGTGTCACACAAAACCTGGGAGACTTTAAACACCTGAAGGGAGCTCTCAGTTTTTGCTCACTGGTGACTCTGGCTTAGCTGAACCTGCTTTTACAATGTTCTTTTTGGAAGGACTGCCTCTGAGTAACTGTTGATCTTGCTGTAACCCTGGACACCACTTGTTTGTTTAAACTTCCCTTGGGTGAGGTGACCTTCTTGCATATCAGCTGCAAAGATGACAAGTTTATCTCTTGCCATTGATTCAGCCCTCCATTCTCCTCACAGACAAAATCCTGTCACATGCTGTGGGGATTTGTTTAGCACGTCAATTCATCCTCCTGTATATTCATCATCAGTTTTCAAATGCAGTGAAATTAGACTGGAGGAGTAAGCAGAAAATAGATGTCTTTCTGGTAGAGGGAGCTTACCGTGATCTTCCTCTGTAGTTTGAATTTCACCATGTACCAACCTTATCATTATTAACTTCACTTCTGCTTCTCTCATCATCTTGCACTGGGCTCAAAGAGCAGAGGAAGGGAGGATCAGCAGCCTCGGATTTCCTAGTAACTGTTTTCATTACGTGCAGGAGGTCCAGGACACTTGCAAACTTCAGACCTATTTCTTGAAAAAGAAATACATCCTACCAATCTATTTTTATTACATATAAGCTTAGATCCTGGTGCTTTTAGCCTTGAGCAAGGCACAATACTCTTACACTCTGAGATGAACCCTTTCTCTTTACCTTTTTGCAAGGCACTTGTGAATCAAACAAGCAAGACAAATAGAGACATGAATGGCACAGAGATGTAGCGGTAGATGCTGAAGGGGAAAATATATTTTGTAGATAAGCTTTTATCCACTCTGCTAAGAGTGCACTCTCCTTTGTTATAGAGACCCACATTTAGGTTGCTTGATGACTTTACCCACACCAAAGAGCTCCCCCCATCATACAGCTTAAAAAACTAGAAGAGTTTCCAAAATCTTGGAATTGACCTGCAGATGTAAGGGATAGAGGCCAGTTGTGAAAACTGTGCACAGTGTGCACTTCATGCATACTCCATTACACACCTTTCGTCTTCACCTCTGGCATAAGAACTGTTACATCAGTATGTTCTGGGCCTCCCTGAAGCTTCTGTATGGTTGGTACCACTAAGATCAGCATCAAGTTTTGGCAACAAAATTGACTTTGCCTGCAGGGGCTTCCAGTGTGGGTCCAACCTTTAAAAGGTTCTCAGGATGGGGTTGAGGCACTCAAAACCATGGTGTTCAATAGCAGGAGCTCTGCAACAATTTCTGTGCCTAAAAGGTAGGACATTAGTATGCTGTCCTTGCCTTCCACATGGAGAAAACAGAGCATATACGTTTGTCCATGGCTCCTGGATAGTCACACCACAGGGAATATAGACCTGGCTTCATGAGTCCTAGCACATTTCACCATCCCACAACCATACAGTTTCTCAAACACAGGTTTTCAACCAACACTCTGGAGCACTCTTGGATTTAATTCTGTTTCCTCATTTGAAAGGCTTGGAAGGGAGTGCTAGCTTACCAAGCCGAATTGGCTCTCATGCCTTGTAGTCATTTCTTATTTCTCCAGGAACGGCTGTTGATGGCAACATTTTTAACATCCATGTGAACAACTCCTCACTTTCCCCACTCTGGTTTTCCTGTTTGTGACTGAATTCCAGGCAGTTTTCTTTCCTCATAGCATACATTTCCAAAAACAACCACCTTAGGCAAACAAAGAAGAACCAAAAAACAAAGAAAAATTTCTCCACGCTCAAATCATCCTTTTGGCAGCCTCTCAGCACCATTGCAAAACCCATATATCTTTCAACATTACTGGCCAAAGACTTTCTTAGAGAGCAGTGATATTCCACCACGTGGATATTTTGCACAAAGACAACTCATGTAGTAGGTTACAAAAGCCTAAACAGTGCATCAGGGAACATGGAGTGACCCAGGATCTTCCAGGGTGTCAGGTACAACACACCAATTTGTTGGCTAGGAATGGAAATGTTAAACATCAGGTGCATCCTAGCATCAGCAAACATTCTCTCCATCCAAGAGCATGTTGAGAGGCTGTAAGATATATAGAGCCACAACAAAATTATAGTTGTTGTAAACCTATAGTTTAGTGCAAACATCCATATGAGCTTACCAACACGTTGCTCCCTTTGTCTGGTCAGGATAGGGAAGGTCACAAGCTTGGAAGGCACCTTTGAAAACTCAGGTAAGATAGAAGTATCATTTTTGTAGTAGTATAGTGAGAGAAGTATTGGACTTGATTGGCCATGAGGAAAGGAAGAATATTTATTATTGGCAGTTGTAGAAGACAAAATATTTATTATATATATCTGTCAGGGATGCTTAATTCATCCTTCAACTAGATGAATTTTTGAGTTTTTTTCCAGTCTTCCTTTTCTCTGACTCTTTGAAATATCTTCCAGGCTGCTGGTCTGCATTCATTTTATTTTTTGCTGACTTTCCTGATATTGTTATTTTTCTGTTTAGGCCAATAAATTTTGAAAGTGTCTTTTATCTTAAAATGTGTATCCTCAATCTTAAAACATCCAAGCCATGAAAATAGCCACTTCTTTTCCACTTCATTGAAATTTCTGGCTCCTGCTAACCAGCTCCTAAACTTTGCCACTATTTGGCATTGTACATGAGGGTTGTATAACAAAAAGTTTTCAAAAAAGTTAAACCTTGGCCATTATCAGGATTTCTTAAGGAGGTATTTTAAATACAAATTATTAAAGGGATGACAAAGGGTGGCAAACCATTAGATTTGGGTTAGAAGTTTTTTAAGTACCTGTATAAATGTCTAATGAAGTCACTTGAATGTAGTACAAGTTCTGAATTCTCTAAGAAACATGGATTCCAATATCAGTTATACAAAATTCTCTTCCTCATTTAATAAACCGTGTTTAATAGTAAGAGGATATACCAAGGTAAAAATTGGCATAAAAATGTACTCAGCATGTTGTTTTAAATGAGAGGATTTTATTATTATTATTATTATTTTCCATGTAAAATAGTTCACAGCAAACTTTCAAAAGATGTTTATAAGGGCAGACACAGAAAGCACTGTTGCTGTCAATAAATAAATAAATAAATAAATGAGCTGGAAAAGGAGTCTGAAGCTGTCTTCTGAAAGGAACCAAATAAAAGGTACTTACAGGAATCAGATTTTAAAGGAAGAGCTCACCTAATGAGTGAGTCCAGTGCTGACGCATAGCTAAATGGTCTGGGTTTTCATCTATTTTTCTTTTCATGATTTTTGAGCCTTGAAACTGAGGTGCAGAAAAACTCCCTTTTTGATAAAGAAGACAATGACATGATGGCATCATCAGTGTCAACCTCACCATTTTCTTCAGAACCAGGTTACCATGTAACTAACTTCTGCGTTCAACCCCTCTAAGGTTTTGGGCAACGGTGTTGGTACAAACCAAAGGAGGCCCCTGGGAGCCAAGTGGGTTGGAAGCAATGCTTGTTAGCATAATGGGATGTGGGAAACAATTTGCATTTGTTACTGGAGAAGGCATCTGTTCTTTGTTAATTGGATAGCAGAGCAGGAAAGCTATCTGATGTGCTAATTTGTTGGTCTGGCATGTGTTGAGATGGGGTAGTGGGAATGTTCTGGCAGTGTGTGATGAGGAAGTCTTCCTAAGGCAAGGCTCTTTTGACAGGGAGATTTTTGATGGCTTGAAAGGTTATAGTAACTTAAAAGGTAATGTTAATGTGGAAGTGATGTAAATAAACACAGATTGTTGTTCAAATAATTAAAGAGAGTATTGTGAGATAGATACCTCTTCACTGCTCTCAACGGTTATATAAATTCAGTAGTTTAGGTATTAAAATGATATAGTTCATTTGTGTTGTTTTTTTTTTACGACAGTTTGAGCATCTGTTACATATCTTGTTTTTTTCAGGCCAAGAAGGTGGAAAAACTAAAAGGGATGGCACATTCCCAGGAAGGTTTAGCCTTGTGTAAGAGCTTCTTTCATTTGATTACCAAAGAACAACTTTGCTCTTTCATTTCTGTTTCAGTAACAGTGTCACTTTTGTAATAATTTGAATAGGACCAATGACAAAAGTACCTGTCAAAAATAGGAGCTATTAACCAACCATTGCTTTCAGTGTAAGGTAATAACCTTTTACCTCCAGCAAAACTTTTGACCAGGTTTTAATTTCCTCCTTTATGGTCAAAGAGAAAATAATAATAAAATAATAATTATTATTATTTATAATAATTATTTATATGTTGTTGTTTTTATTATTATTGAAGATGTCTTAGACAGTGATTCACTTGGTCTGACTAAGATATTTGTGTTAGGGATAGTTGAATTTCACCCTTTTTCCTTTGACAATACTGACTATAATGACTTTATATGTGCAAAGACCATAGTCTGACTAGCTTATCTGCAGGTGTTTGTATGCAATTCTGAACTGTAACCACAACATCCCTTTGTTTTCTCTCAAGAAACTAAATGCACTGACTTATACATTAAAATATCTCTGATTTATCTTTTTTTTTTTTTCTTTCTTGAAAATAGACAATAGGCTGGAAAGCAGAGCTGCAGTAATTATTGTGATTTAGACCAAGTAAACAATAAAACATTTTACTGTATATCTCACAGGATTTCACTTTTTTTTTTTTTTTTTTTTTTTCTTGCGCATAACAGTTTTAAATTGCTTTAACAAGGTGAAATGATGCAGAAAAGGAAAGTCTGTTTCCAGACCTATTTTTATTTAGTGATATCTGTTAGAGTGGTGTCATTTTTCAAGACAGCAAATAAACATAGTGACTATTAAAATTTTGGATTAAAATGGAAACCGAAGAAGCTTTGTGGAAATCATCCAGAAGATATGCTTGGCAGAGGTGATAGCTGGGATTTAATGATAAACCAGGGATCTAGGTTCTAGTCTTAGGTTTATTAACATTTTTCAGCATGATAATAAGTTATAGAGGGTAGGAGACATTGCATATCTATAATGTACATCTCTGTCAGGTTTTGCCCTCAGCTCCTGCCTTGTTGTGGCCTCATGGAGCAGCCCTGCTATTCTGTTTCCTGACATCTTCATCCACGCTAATTATCATAAGCTCTGTATAGTCAACAGGAACTTTTGGCAGGTGGAAATAGGTGAAATGCTTTCCAGATTTGGAATATGGTCAGAGGATGAAATCAGTTAACAAACTCTATTAAATAAAGTTAATGTTTATCAGGTGAGTCACAGTAACAGCCCAGCATTGCATTTTCAGTCCAGTGGTGTTGTCAGGCATGATGTGTTTAGCATAAGCCACCATCAAAGAGACAGGCTAAGAGCGCAGAGTCTTTTTCTAAGATTGTGGTAATTCTTACAATGGAGGGATCACACACTTTAACTCTTTGCATCCTAACCTCTCACAATTACTATGAAAACACATGCTTAGACTCTCTGAATGCTGAGTTTTTCAGGGCATGGACTACCTTTCACCGTGTGTCCTATAGCGCACTGACTGTCAGATAAGATATTTCTGTGGAGAAGGAGGTGGTCCTCTTCCAATCAAAAATAGAGCCGAGCCATGCACGGAGCCTGGCAGGAGTCTAGCATGCCTGTAGACAGCAAAGAAGAGCGGTAGATATGCAGAATGTCCCTCCAGAGAGGAAGGAGAAGAGGTCAGAAATGATTAAACGATTCCTCCAAAATGCACTTCACGTGGCTAATAAATGTCAGAGAACTATGAAAGATCATGAGACATGGAAAAGGAAGTAGACAAGATACTAAATACTTGGAAAAGCAACAACAACAACAAAGAAACGTTGACCTGAAAGCCACCAAGGCAAGCTGTTTACAAAGTATTTGAAAGAGAGATCTGTTGACACACAGTGGATACCATGGCACGCTGCCTTTTACATGCCACTTCCATGACAAATGCCTTCAGACTTCGGTTGTTTCCCAGCAAACACATTGGTAGGAGGGGAAGGGAGAATGCATGATGCTAAAAGAAAGGTGCTAAACAATTGGAGGAAATGCCTTTTAGATAGCTCTTAGGTACTGCAGCTATCTTCTTACCTAATAAATCTAATTTTCCTGGCCTACATATCTTCACTGAGCCTGCTCTTCTCCTGGCGCGTTTCCATGCATTGGGACCGGTGTCTGAATGGTGCTGACAGCTGTGTTCCATAAGAAAGCTCAAGCCTGCCTCCTGTCTTTCCTTAAGGTAGAATTTCCTATTGAGTTAATGAGAACCCAAGTCTGAATTCTGTTCCAAACGTAAGTGACCTAGGAAGCTGCTGGCACTAATGTACGGCAGCATCTGTTGTTGTTGGCAAGTAAGGAGCCCTGTGGCTACCAGTCATGTCAGACAGCACTGTTTCCCTTGTTTGAATGACCAGGTCCTGAGACACATCCAGGTCATATGAAGGGAGCATAAAAAATGATCCAAATATATGTCACAAACCTTTCTTGAAACAGTCTAATGAAACTTATTCATTGCTTATATTGAAATAGTTTGTAAACAATAGGATATGAATTCTTTTCCTGCTGCCACCTTGGAATTATGAGGCATAGACTGACATCCAAGCTATTCTTGGAAAGGTCAAAACTTGTTACAGGACTTTAACTAAATGTGACTTAAATCCAGCTTTGAGAAAAAGTTGAAATGTTGTCTAGCTGTCCATTTGAGTTGGCAAAGACAGGAGTACACACAATGTATGCATCATAAAAACTGAGGCATGTATGAAGGCTTTTCTTTACCAACATTTGACTGAGGGAATGATCCTAGTTTTGCTTCTCTTTCTGCATTTGTCATTTTCCACAGAAAGTCATAGTTTACAGTTGGAAGTCATTTCATATAAATTTCAGTTGCCTGTCAATTAAAATATGCAGCTAGCAGATAGAAAAGTAATTGGGTGACTATGCCTGTGAAGATCATGGAAAGATTCAGAAGAATATAAAGTACTAATATCTATCTCACTCTCCTCTTTCTAAAATTACACTGCAGAAAGTTGGCTCCTCTGGTATATGGAATAAGAAGTGAATGTAATGACCAGGAGCGAGGCTGGAACAACTTCTACATTCAGGAGGCTAAGATGTAGATAACTACAAATGCGCTAAACACCTTAGGTGTGCTTTATAGACCACAGAAATAAGTAGGATACAAAGCATCAGACTATTTTATAAGGATAAAAATAATTTTATTCTCAGACTCCCTGCCTGATGACATCTCTATTGAATAATTTTTCTATTAAAATTAATCTACGTTTTATGTTGAATGTAGATATGATTTGATGTACCTTGTTTATGGATGTAACTGCAAATAGCATCTCAGTTCTTTCAGCCTTGTAAGAGAAACAATGACAGTCACTAATTCCAGTTGTTAATGATATATTTCTCCATTACTGAACAAACCAAGATGCTTCTGAGAAGTCTACTTCCTATGCAAAGCAAAATGACGGAGAGAGAGAGAGAGCCTCTGGCATTACAGAGACAAATAAGGCATTCAGTAACTTTGCATTCTCTTTATCTTCTGTCACCACGGCACCCACCACGTTCATTAGTGGGCCTACATTGCCTCTAGTGTTAGTTTTATCCACAATGCATTTGAAGAAGCCCTTTCTGTTGTCCCTGACCCCTCTTGCAAGGTTTAAATCTAGGGAGGCCTTAGCTTTCCTAGTTGCCTCCCTGCATCCTCTAACAGCCCTATATTCCTCCCAAGTGGCCAGCCCCTCCTTCCATGATCTGTAGACTCTCTCTTCCACTTGAGTTTGCCCAGTAATTCCCTGTTTAACCACGCAGGTCTCCTTTTCTCTTCCTGAACTGGGATTTGCTTCCAACCCTCCTCATCTTTTTGGTCCCCTCCCTGTCACTCAATAGTGACAGGGCAGGGACTCCACCACTCTCTGGGGACATCCATCTGGTGCTCTTCTGTCTGGCACACCAGGGAGTTACTCCACCAGTCAATCTTCTTCTGCCTCCTCCTGGGCATAGCTGCCATTGCACTGGCAACGCCTGCTCCTTGTTGGCCTCTGTTGCGACAGCCTGGTCATACCGCTGTCCTGGGCCACCCCTGTCAAAGTAAGGGCCGAGATCCCCCTGAAGTCGTGGTGGGGAGCTGCGGCTGTAACATTCAAAATAAGTTCTTATCCTCCTCACCCACCATTCTCACTCCCAAAGGAGAGCTGTGATCTTCTCACTCTGGAAAATACCCAACTTTTGGAAGTGATACTCGTGTGAAGCTGATAACTGGAGAAAAACAAATAAACAAACAAAAACCTGACAATTTAACACTTCCACCGTCCTCACTTCAATTCTTTTGAACCTGCTTAATGTTAAACTCAATTTCTGAAGTCTGGTTTTGTCGGGGGCTTATTTATTAAACCATCAGCCTGTCCTTCTTGGGTGATTATGGGTGTTAGAGTCCAAACCACAGACCAATCTGGGCAGGTGTCTTTTTTCCATAAATGCCTCTTTCCAAAAGCAAATGCCTCTGAAAGAGTGTAAAAATAAACAAAACATGTAGTGATAATTCTCCAAATATTCTCCCAGCCTCTGAGAATTTACAGATCAAGTACTTCCTGAAATACAGGGAAATTATTTTTCTGCTTTATAATTCCCCATGGATGCTACTTCTAGGAATTCATCTAGTTTACCCCTGAGACTATGTCAACTCTGAGTATCCAAACCATCCCACGGTGAGGAGTTCACGTAGGCAGGAAGGTCTCCTTCCTCTCTATTCAAAGAGTTAATCAGTGACTTTAATTCCTCAGGGATTTTGATGAACCATGCCTGGAACAGTTCATTAAAGGACTTCGTAGAGACTGCTTGCAGGATTTTAAATCCTAAATAGTAGAAAATTCCATGTGTATGGTATTCATGCCAGCACATACTGCCATCCTGATTACAAATATCCCTATATGAGATATTCACTGGGTGTTCAGTAACAAGAGGCAGTCGAGTCTAGGACCTGATTCAATTCATCCTAAAGAAAGAGAGAAGATTCTCCCCTGAAATGCCTTTAATCATGAAGACAATCCAGGGTTATCGGGTCAGGTTAAGATGTTTAAAATTCAAATGCTATCACAAGTGTTTGCAGGCAGTGACGATTAAGATTGCCTCACTGTCACATGGTGACAAAAGAACTCACAAATCAATCAAAAGAGCAAATCAAATAAAGTTTTGTAAGAAAGCAGGTTTGCTTCAAGTTTTGAAGTTCAGAAAATACAATATTTTCCTTTTACAATCTATGTCTACTGTTTGACTTGCTTTATTGGACAAAAGCAGGGGATTAAGATAATTATCCACCTGCACATCTATCAATTCAGCTGGCACTTGTGGTTCCTCTGCTTCTGTTATGGATAACTACATGAGATTTATCTGTCCCACCGGTCACCAGGCTTCTGCAATTGGAAGAGAGGGAGGAAAAAAACCTATTCTGTTAAAAAAATAAACAAACCAAACCCACCAATAATTATGGATAAAAAGTCACAAAGAGGGAGGAAGAAGATTTGGAACTGAGCCTGCCTACGTGACACAGAGTTGAGGTATCTTTGAAGGATGGGAGCTTCCAGCGTCAAAGTGACCCCTCCTGGGCTTTAACGCAATCCAGCTGGGCACAGTGCCCTCCTGTTGGGCTGCTCACTGGGAGACAGCAGTGCTCTGATATGTCCTCAGCACGAGTCAGAAAAGAGGATTTGGGGCACTGGTCCCCTTCGCATTGCATCAGGTGGCACAAGGGGGCTCTGCAGGATGCTGTGCACAGCAGGGGCTCCTGGGCTGGTTCCTCCCCACCTACTCCTGCAGCAGATGCAACCGCACAAGGGCTGCCCAACAGCAAAATATCTTTTGCTCTTCTGCAGCTGTGATCCCCCCTCCTTTCCTATGACTTCCTGATCAAGGTCATGGGGAGATGATAACAGTTGTATCTCAGGAAACACATCCACACTTTGACTTTTCCTCCCTTATTGGGAGCTGGGAGGTGCAGCTCTCACTGAAATGAAAAGTAGGCACACCAAGCAGCCTCCTGCTTTGATTTGGAGGAAGGGCACATTCAAAACCACACAAAAACTCAGTATTCTTCTCTCATTGCTGGGGCAGCCCTTGAATCACTCATAGCTCAGGGCCTTCTGAGGTATGAAGCACGTGCTGGCTCTCTGCTCCTGCAGGCTAAAGAGGCCTCTCAGCCAGAGGGTGTAGGGTTTATGAGACTGATAGCAGGCTGAGCATCACAGCAGGCCCAAAGTAAGGTTGGAGTAGACATTGTGCCTCTCACCACACACAGCTTGCCTTGCCAGAGGTTCACAGCAGAGGGAGAGGTGTGAAGTGTCTGCAGGAGAACCAAGTCATAGCATAAGACCCATGTTGGTGGGGTGGCCTGGAGATGCCATCTGCCTCTGTGAGACGCACTGAAGAGTTGAACTTAAAAATTTCAGTGCTGCCCCTCCTTGTAGTGTCTCGCAGAAGGATTCTGGCACCCCACAGAGGAGGATGGGAGTATCTCAGCTATTTCCCTGAAAAGCTGAACCTCTGGCACCCTCCCTCAGGTCCCTGAGAGGTGCAGAGACCTCCAGGCACTGGGCGTTCATCACAAACAATTGAGAAAGGGATTCAGAGGAATTGGTGCAAGCAAACTGGAAGCGTTTGAGTAAACAAGGTGTCAGAAGACAGCAGCTTTTTCCACCTGTCCCCACCCTTTGCTGACAGGCCGCAGCCATGTCACCTCAGGGAATGGTGTGCAGATGCATCCTCCGTGCTCAGGAATAACAAACACCTCTGAGGCGGTCTCTTCTCAAGCCCTACCAGGGCAATTCCTCGTGTGAGTGTGTGTTTCCCTGCTTGACTCATTTCCTGTTTTGCTGCTGAGGGAAGAGAGCACCTGGTGGCTAGAAAGTGCCAAAAGTTGCATCTTTGGGGTTTGGAGAAGGGTGTGGGGCGGGTTACTGGTTTCCCTGGATCACCAGGCCCTCTTTGCTTGCCAGGAAAAACACCACCTGATCTACTGGATAGTGGGGTAGATGCTCGGAGGTTTTCAGCAATTTGCAACCTGCCTGCATGCATCCTAACCTCTGCATTTCCTGGAAGCCGGGGACCCAAGGGTCGTGCTCCAGATTGTGTGACAGAATGGCATCTGTGTCACGGTGGGGTGAGGTAACACCCTTGGTCCCCCGATCCATCCCATACAGCACAGGGAGGATGCGACTGGGAATCTCGCCAGCCAGAGGTGTGTTATCCATCCCAGTGCTGGGACGCCCGTCTGCCAGCCCTCGGGCAGTGATGGTTAATGTCCCAGCACAGGAGAGAATAGCAGCACTATGTGAATACCCAAATCCAGGACCTTGGTGGGAGCATATGGTGGCAAATAACAGGATGGATTTTATGCCCAAGCACAGAGGGGGCGTCATGAACCTCCTGCGGCAGGAGGAGGAGGTGGGAGAGCAGGAATTGCTTTTCCTTTCCTTCTGCAGCGACAGGTGCTACAGGCACATCTCACCATTCCTGACCCTTCCTGGGCACACCGGAGGAGGAACACGTTCTCTCCAGAGAAAAGAGTATCACAGAATAGCTTCCTCTCCTTTTCCATCTGTTACAAAAATACCCCCCGAGCAGTGCCAGAGGGCTCAGCTTGGATACCCATATGAGGAGCTGGGGAAAAGGCAGAATTAGACAGGATGGCTGTTATTAAACGGCTGTCCCACCATGTGACTCGGAGCAAACATTCTCCAAGCCTCCCGAATAACGAGAGGCTGTTAGTGCCAGCTAATTAGCAGCAAGCTAATGGCTCGGTTGCTGGAGCCCCTGGCTGCAAGTAAATTAAGTAAGAACAAAGGAAATGAAGTCTACTGAACAGAAAAGTTATTGGGGGTGGTAGCGCAGGACAGTTCCAGGAATAAACTTAATAGGCTTAGTAGTATTTAGGTGTAGCTAACAAGAGCAGAGGTTCACATGCTGCTTGCTAATTTATTCCATCCTCTTGACTACAGGCAAGGAGAAGGGACTGAAAATGAAGAAATCCTTGGAGTGGAAGATAAGCAAACACTAAAATGTCTTCAAAGGGAAGATAAGTTGCTTCAGAAAGCCTTTAGACATTTATCTCCAAACAGGTCTTCAGAGAAAAATGAAGCAAGACTAAAAGGGAAGTTAGGTTATCAACTTGGGCATAGCTTGCGGAGTTAAAAGGTACAGTTAGGCTTTGAGTCTACTGTCCTTCACTACAAGCCTGAGACAAGTCATGTAGTCTAACCCACCCTCCATTGCCCTCTGCTGCTGTCCAGCCTCTGTGCAGAGGCCACTGTACCCACTTCAGCAGATTCTGACCATTGTAACCACTTCTTTGGGGAGAGCTTTCCTGTAATCCCATTTAGTTTGAAGTTGGAATTTTCAGTTGGATTTCTTTCCCCCTTCTTAATGTATGTGCTTTCAGGCTACAATAAAAAGAGACATTCTTGTTCCTGATTTTTTCCTTTTTTTTTTTTTTTTTCTGATCATTGCCAATCCTTTTTATTCATAATTAATAAACAGCCTTATTGAGACAATTAGCCTTTGGAAAGCATTGTCACAGAACAGAAGCAAGACCAAAGCCCAGATTATTTTCTTCATTGGAAGCTTCTGACTCCTCCTGGCCTCCAGGAGACCTTGATGTCCCAACACTGCTAGGAGCCTGGGCCCAACAGGTCCATTGTGGGTTCTAAGTCTGAGCATGTGAAGTTAAATCCATGAATTATTCCTCCCTTTCAGCCCACACGCAACCTGGGACACCAACCCTGAAGTCTTTACTTCTTCCATGATTAACGTCTTTGCTTCAACCCAGAAAGAAAGGATACAGCAGAGAGATCATAAATAGTGGCAGTGTTCCACCTCCACTTCAAATCAGTAGGTCTTCCTTCCAAATTCTCTCATTTCAGTGACCATAAATCAAAGCAAAATCTTCTTGGACAATATGTTTAGCTAAATTTTACCTGACCTTTCTCTAGTTGCAAAATCAGGGTGAATTCCTGACTCTCACAGAAAAAAAAAAAAAAAAAAAAAAAAAAAAAAAAAAAAAAAAAAAAAGGACGATTCTGCTGCAAGGTCTCTGCAGAAGGAAATCTGCTTGGGCAACTGCAAATTTTCATTGCAAGTTTCATGGTCAAATGAATGATAACCCCCCAGGGAAGGGTGAAATTTACAAGTCGATGCTTAGCTTGTTTGTAGTAGCATAGCAGTAAGAATATATAGACAGAAATAAATTCATGGAAATTAGAAATATACTAATTTGTTTTGGTCAGGGAGAGAACCTGTGATTAAATCTTATACTATTATGAGTGCACAGTCAATGGCTCAGCTCTATTACCTGTCCATGTGCATAGTCTTTAGTTGTGTGATGTGCTGTGGCTCAGATAACACTTAATGGGAAAGAATTGAGCTTTGACCTTGCTGTTAGGGTGGGCAAAGAGCATGCTCACACAAGCATGTAACAGATGACTGTTTTAAGCCATATTATCTTGGTTGTGTATTTAGGCTCCACCTCCCCCTGGTGAAACTCACTGCTGTAGGTATGTCTGGTTATAGTCTGCTGTCTTTGTCTGTGAAGTTGGGGAAATGAATGAATTTTGGTGACAAGAAGTCTCTGAGGCTGAAATATTTTAGTCATCTCTCCCAGCTCAGTTGACAACCCAGACATCAGGCCTGTGGTTACGTGATTGCCCCAGAGACCACATTATCTTCAGCCTTTTCTATTCTGTGTTAGCACATTGAATTCTTTCTTGTACACCATTAGCAAGGTCCCAGCTGACTGGGATGTTCTGGGAGCTGAGTACATCTTGTTACCCTGGTTAGGTAGTCCTCTTTTGTTCAGCTGGGACAGAGTGTGGACTGGAGGTGAAGATCTGCTTAAACTTGACCTACCTAAACACTGACATGGCAAACTTCAAAACATGCTATGCAATTGTCCTGTTATTAATCAGTTTTACAAAAGGACTTGAGAAGAAAGAAAAGGACATGAATCTTGAGGGTATTAGGCAGAACATCTCCAGAGTTAGCTGTTACAACTGAAGACGTGACAGTCTGTAGTTGTTTACTAAGATCTCTCCAGCTCTAGCACAGATACATAAGGGGTTATCATCACACCCTGATTTAATTCAGTTCGGCATTGAAAGGATTCATTTTAGTTACTGATGAAACTGCTTGACTTTACATTTGCACAACTTCTTAAACTAACACGGCCAGATATACATCATTTAAGTACACTGAAATGATATATAACTGACATTTTTTATCTTAAATAATTACAAATGTCTCCACAACTCATCTAAATCTTCAGGACAGAAAAGATTTATCTAGTATCAGGGATGGTAAGAACTTCAGGTATTTCAACTAGATTCTGCTCCTAGGAGTCTTGTTGATATATTGAGTAAAGGCATTGAATGGGGATGGTGGGATGATGGGTGTTTGGAGGTTAAGAGGTCTTGTATTTGATTTTTTTTTTTTTTGTTAGGAGAGTTTAATAGAGGTAAACCAAAATCAAAATCACTTATAACTCACTTATCAATCCAATAATCAGTGTGGATCCCCAGGATCTTCAGCTAAAGGTAGGTAACTCTGCTTTGACACCTAAACATGGATTTGGCTAGTAGTCAGCCAAGTTGGAAAGCATTGTCCTGTGTACTTTTTTTCTCAAAGAAAATTATTTATTTAAATGGTCATTTACTCTGTCCTGATTTGTGCTATTTACATTCCAGGGAGAACTCCTGGAATCAGTTTTCTGCTCATAGTTAAATCTTATAATCACTCTATACCACAGCTTTGGGCCACAGTCTGAGAACTAGACACCTGCAAACAGACCAGAAAAATAATAACACAGCACTCCTGGAAAGCTCTCCCAGGTGGCCTGGGTGAGTGCAAGACTGGAGGGATTCCCCTCTGCTACCTGTGAGCAAAATTGGTCGGGCAGGAATATAATGGCAGTGAAGAAGATGCCAGCTCAGGGTGGGCTCTGAAGTTTGAGGGTAACTTCCCCACAGGGTTTTGTATGGATAAAGCAACACTCTCTGTTATTATTTCCAGCATGCTCTGCTCCTGTGTGATAACTTCCTCATGGATTTAAGACATTGTCTTGCTTCCTGTCTGTACGTGCCAGCCAAAAAGTGGTGTGGGTGTCCATGAAGACAAAGTTACACAACAGGTTGTTCCCCTCCGTTGTAATACATACTCTGCATTATATTTTTCCTTCTCTACTGCTCCCAGCTGACAAAGGCTCCCCCTTTGCAAGCTGCAAAACAGCCCCTGTTCAGGAATGTCATTACTAGAGGGGCTTTAAAATAAAGCAGGGCACACAAAAATGTGATGACTTGTCAAAAATGCAGGCTGCAAGGTGTTTAAGGCATGAATTTCCTCTTAATGAAGCCTCACTGGGGGAATATTGCATTCAGCCTAGAATGCGAGCGATGATGTATCACAAATTTATGGCTGTCCCCCAGCGTTTCCCAGAGTGAGGAAGGGGGCATGAAAATAGCCACACAAGGAAGGGCTTGTAAAATCACCACCATTCAAGCTGTTGCCTGGCCCCAAGCCACATCTGTCAGGGGCTTTCGGAGCATTGGGGTGCAGCACGGCTCAGCAGGAACGCTGATTAGAGGCAAAACGTGTGCTGATTTCCCCTTTGGGTGGGTAGTCCACAGCTGGTTTGGGTGGGTAGGAGGGGGACATAGGACATTGCAGAGAGTTAAACATCATCATGGGCTGCGTTGAGAAGGGACATGAAGGAATGCACTAAAACAGGTTGTCTGTCAGAAAGTTGCCTCCCCCATTCCCAAGACTCACATTAATCTCTTCTACCCTAAAATAAATGGCCTGTTATTTCCACCTGAAACAGGACAAAATAATGGTTTCAGTAACGGGGGACTTAAGACAAGGAGAGACATTTTTCTTCCCCGTACCTTTTAGCATCCCTGCACCCACTTACAGTCTCAATCAGGTACTTTTACCATCAGGTAAAGGTATCTTGGGAAGCTGTCTACACATGCGAGGTTAACACTGGTTTGTGCAAAATTTCCTCAAACGACAGAAAAAAAAAAAAAAAAAAAAAAAAAAAAAAAGGAAATTTCAATTGCTGGATTGAGAAAGAACTAATTCATACACAGTTGTTTCAGCCCAGAGGCACAAAGCCTAGAAGTGGTCAAGCTTATATCAGAAGTACTTTTCATCCCTACAGTGCATGTACCTGAGATCAAACCCAGGTTTGATCTCAGGCTCTGGTAGCCTATCTAGTGCTCCATGCTGCACAGCTACTCACAGATGTTCATTTTATTTTGACTTTGGTCTTAATGCAGGTATATGTGTTCATAGAGCAGGAGAAAGACTGCATTTAAGGGAGGAGAGGGGTAGAAGTGATTGTTTTAGCAGATTGTTTTCCTGAACATAAAAGTTTTTCTCTAGAAGATGCTGGCTGCTTTGCCACCATCATGCAATAAGACATTGCCCATGTGTCCCTTTTGGAATAACCCTTGAAAACAAGGTAGGAGTCAGAGTGGTACAGAAAAGAAGTAAAAAGGTCAAATTTTGCAGGGTTCAGGAAGTTGGATTTCTTCCTACAGCCTCACCAGTAACTTCCAAAATTGTATGAGGTCAGAGCTGAGATTAGAACTGATAAGGATGTGAGTGAACTTGTCTGTGCAGGTGGAATGCCGAGATTGATTTTCTTTGGGTTGCATTTTCTAACTGGCTCTGTTTCACCACTGACGTCCCTCAGGAAGCGGAGTGTACGCGTTGGACGATGTTCAGCACCATTTGGCATCAGCAGAGGTGCAGTAGGGACAACTTCAGCCCCGTGAAGCTGAAAGTGGATGTGCAGCATGTTTCTTTAACAACTAAATAACCTTTCTCTCCACGTCACTCATCTTTAAGTGGACAAAGCTGTCTTGTGGTGCCTAGAAGTGTTACACTATCAGTGGAAATACGGTTTATCGCAAAAAGGAGAATTGTGTCTCTATTTTACCTAGAGGGATGCTGAGGTACAGAAAGGTGAAGCAGGTCACACAGCAGGTCACTGCGATTAGAATTCATGTCTGTTGATTCCCAGCCCAAAACCTAATTTGGAGTAAAATTTGACTCGACAATATCCTTTTAAGCCTGGAATTTTAAAGACTATAAAAGTAAAGTGATCAGTACCTCACTGACCTTAACAAATGGAAAAAAAAAAGGGGGGAGGGCAGAGAAGGAGGGAAGAAAAATAGCATAGATGCATTCAGCTCGTGGGTTATTCGTAATGCATAGACAGAAAAAAGGTGAACAAAACCCCAGACCTACAAATCATTCTCAAGCATATGTTGGACTTTTATCTTTCCTGATTCCCAATCATTTGAAATTTTTTGCAGGTAATTTGAAACAGCTGACATTTTCCCTACATGAAAGAATAAACATTTAATTTGCACTGCTGATTTGGGAGGAAAAATTCTAATCCTATTTGCTCAGCCTCATCAGAAGCATCAGAATTCAAGATCTTCTGTAATTATTGCCTTGGTGCTACACATGGCGCAAGTAATTCAATTAGGAATCCTGATGAGGAATATCAGGCTAAAACAATACAAACCCAATATTTAGCAAATGGATTTTAAGTCCCATTCACTATTCTGGGTCAGTGGTTCCAACATGGCAAAGGCCAATAGCGTCTGAAAGTCAGATCTCAAAGGGACTGATGGCTTCCACAAAGACGAGTTGGTGGTCTCTGCTAGATGGGTGCCTATCATGTCCAAACCACTACTGCTCTTTTGGAGTTACAAGTCATCTCTTTGGCAGCCTCTCTGGAAAAGTCAAGGGTTAAATGTGTTTCAGAGAAATGCAAACCCTTTCTTGTCTGGAGGTGTCCCACATGGGAGAGGCCTACCGGCAAGACGTAGGGCAGATCCACAAAGCTCATGATTATCTGGCCTTTTCACTAGATTATGTGTCCTTTCTTGGCCTCTCAAATACATTTTTGGCTAATTTTCATTAGAACGCTTTTTTTATAACATGATTTTGAGATCACTTGGGAATGGTAGGGTGGCAAAAATCATTGAATCATAGAACATCATCCGAATTGGAAGGGACCTGCAAGGATCATCAAGTTCAATTCCTGGGTCCCCAAAGGACCAAACTCTAAATAAATAAATAAATAAATAAATAAATAAATAAATAAATAAATAAATAAATAAATAAGACGATCAAAGACTGAAGTAAACAATTCCTCATTCTGGAAGTGAATATATGCAGGCAAAATCAAAGAACTATCATAAACATGTGAGATACTTCTGAAGAGAAGAAAGAATAGGCCACGTGTCCTGTCTGGGACAAGAAGAAGAATACTTTTTTTCTGGCAAAATGAAAAAAATAACTAGGTAGGATTTCTTTTCCTACTGAAGATAGACACAGAACCAATAGAGTAAAGGATAGATGTCTGTCCTGACACAGACATCTAAAATGGGCCCAGTGAATCTTACCTTCAGAAATGCCTGTACATCCCAATTCACTACAAAGGGAGACAGCCCAGGGAGGACAAGTTCATCTGTAGATGTTTAAACAGCAGAAGCCTACAAGGGCAAAGCATTGATTACCTTTGAGATCTGTTTCAGGCCTTGGGTTTTCTGAAACCCTCTCCTCCTGCATGGGAGGATATGGACTCTCAAAGAGGAAGGTACAGGGGTACTCCTCCAAGATGAGGAGAAATTACAGAGCTATGAGTGTAGACTTACTGCCACTGTCCTTTTGTGGGCTCCTAGATAAGTCATCAGGAACATGACTCACTTGCCTGTACATAAGGTCATTGAAGATGTCCTCAGACATTCTTGCTGCTCACCAGCTCCTGAAGGTCTCATTTGGCCCCATGTCAGATCTGTCAGTGATTTGTGCATGTCCAGGACACCTGACAGAACCAAACTGGCTATTGCTATCTATGTTCTGACAACTGAACCAATCTCCTAGGATTCTTCCACAGCCAAGTAGCAATGATGTTTCCAGTGACCATTGCTCTCCACAAACTCAGTCAATCACCTGCTGAAACCATCCTGCTCTCCCCTGACTGCTATTTTAAGTAAATTGTGTCTTTCCCTGTGGTTGAGTTGGCAGATGCATAGCAAGCACACAAAACCATATATTTCCTCTCTATCTGAAATAGAAAATTTCTTCTACAATGCTCAATTTCTGTTCACTTCAGAACAAGCATGGAAAAACAAACAGGATCTGTGTTTTAGAGAAGTGTCTGATCCCCATTGTTTTTTCAGAACCTGAAATTTTTCATCTGCTAGACATCCTCAGGATGTCACAGTCTCCATAGCAGCAAACTGACATCACCATGGAAGGATGATGATTCAGGTTTGGGGTTTGCAGGTGTTTCAAGGGACAGTATCGATCATGTAGGTGATGTCTTTGGGAAAAAAATAAATAAATATATAAATATATATATATAAATAAATAAAAACAAGTAAAAATAAAAAATACATAAATAAAATCAAGAAAAGAGAAACTAAAAAGTGAAAAACAAAGATCATAGGTCAAATAATACCTACATGTAGTATGATTCATAATTAATATTAATAAAGACCCAACTGAATGGGCACCTGTTTCCTTAGGAGACATGACAAAATAATTTCTGCCTAGGATGAGAATGTAATATAAAGATAAAATTGAAGAAGAGAATTGAAATTAATTTATCCTTTTTCCATAAAGGATGCTGAGACACATCGCAACCTCTACAGTACAGGTGAGAGCTGGGTATGAGCCTGCTGAAACACAGCTTTGTGTAATATTTTTCCTTCTGCACTTAAATATCCAGTAAAAATCTTATCTCTAAAATATAATGGCCCAGCTGAAATGTAAACCAATATTGGTTCTGTGTGGCTCCTGCTTTCTATTTCAGTGTTCTTTGGCTATCTTTTGGGAGTTTTGAAGAGATTTTGAAGTACCTGTTTACCCCCAGACCAGGTTTTATGGTCATAAAAATCTCAGCTTTGCTTAAATATCACCAGTCGTTACAGAGATGCAACTCAAATTCAGTCTGATATGGATGTACTCTTTTGCTATTTTTCAAGGCAGCAACACCCAGCACCTAGCTATATAGAAACGGACTGGACCACGTTGCCCAGATGCTGGCATCCCCACCAACCACCCACTGCTAGAGGTTCCTCCCTCCACGGTGCTGTCTGCATCCACCTTTTCACTCCTTTGTCCTATGTATGTTCAGGTTTCCTACAGAGAAAGAAGCCTGGCACTGAATCTGTGATTACCCAAGAAAGGAAAGGTTTAATATCACCTAAATCCATCTAAATAATTACTTTTTCTATTTATTTATTTTGTGTTTTGTCCCATTTTTGGGAGAGATACTTCTTTTTTGACTTTTTCTTCTCAAGGGCAAAACAAAACTTATGAAACTGGAGTGAAGTTGCATGGGGAAAAAGAAGAGGAATGAAAGGAGGCAAATTGTATAAAGTTGACTTAAAAATGTGTCGATCGAATTTTTCTCGTTGAATTAAAAAATGTCCCCCAAAAGTACTTCTTAGGCTGAAAATGAAGGAAGTGATTTTATTTCATACCTAATCTAACTGGTGGGATTTTATTTTTAATTAGGTGTCAGAGTATTACTAAAAAATGTATATATATATATGTAAATACTTGATTTAAAAAAAAAAAAATCCAAAAAATAAATGTAACCTTTCCTATCTATTCATGGATGTGTGCATACATGAGGCAGTCAAGTCACTAAAGAACAAGTATACAAGCTCTCTGGAGACACAGCAGGTGGGCATACACTTTGTTATGGCTCCCAAAACATCAGGGACCTTCCAGCCACCCCGCAATGCACAAACCCTGATATCTCCAAAGACATTGAAATAATGGAAGAGCCACAAATAGAAGTTTCATTCTTTTCTCATGGATCCCATTTTGCACTTTTTTTATGTGATTTTGGTGTTATTTCTGATCTCATGTTGCTGACATGGAGAAATGTTAACAGGAGGACCAAAAGATGGAGGAGACATGACATCACCTTTAGGTCTCTTTCCCTTCAGCCCCCTTTATACACCTGCCCCTCAGCAGGGGCTGTTTTATCCTGCTGTATCCTGCCTGTTCAGCACTGCTCCTAAACTACATATGCATTCAGCTTGCTCTGCCTGATTGAAAGCAATTAGAGGTGCTAGTAAGGAAATCCAGTCAATACATTGATAAGGAGCTGGCAGAAATGACAACACTGAGCCATTTGGATCAGCAGTTGGAAGCCAGGACATCTCAAATGCAACTGGCTGTGCCTACCTGGACAGCTCTAGTTCAGATGGAGACACGGACGTGTGTACTCCTCATACAGTCAAAGGGAATATTCAGGTACCTAAAGAGGCATCTGGTGCCATTTGATAAGCCACAGGGTGTCAAAAAGACCTTCAACTACTGCTCCAGAGGTTTGGGCCTCCTGTAAGTCTCATGTCTTATCTATCAGGCCCATGCCAATGTCTCAGGTGCTTTTTGGCACCCCCAGAGGCCTTTAGCCATGTGTAGGGAGCTGACTCATGCCTGCTTTGGACTTCCAGCAGAAAGTAGAGGAATCTTATGGTCAGCTGCTTCCTCAAGTCACCCAAGGCAGCAGCAAAAGAAGTGAGGAACTGAATTTAGGCTCCTTGGTTTCACAGACTTGGCCCAAAGTACTCATCTATCTTGCTTTGCTGGGTCCCACCTAAGCACGTGTGCCGGGCCTGCCTGCTCCCCTCAAAGCCCAGGGCTTTTACATCCCATGCAGGGCACTTTGAACTAATTCCAATCGCTTCAGAAAGAGACAGTGTTTCCTGTTTCTACAACCCAGCCGACTCCTTAATCCGTTTATCCAGCTACTATTGTGCCAACTTGTCCTTGTGTTCCTGTTTGACCTCATCTTTATTCTTTCATCCACGGGCTCTGTTCCCATTCCTTGTACAAGGCATGCACTTGTAGCAAGCACTCTGAAATGCAGTTATGTGGTTTATAGGAAAAGAAGCTATCGAGCAAGCGTGCATAAGCACACATACACACACACACACGCCCCAGGTCAGCCTCTCCCTTTTGCGTCACGTCTCCCATTCCCCAACTGACTGTGACACTGAACAAGTCACTTGACCCCTCACTGTCTGAGCTTACCCAGCCGTAAAATGGGGATAAAAATACTTCACCTACCTCAGGCAAGACATGTGGTTTAATTCCTTCATGTTTTCAAAGTGCTTTGAGTTCCTGAGCTGGACAAGAATTGGCTTAAATTTTCTCAAGTGACCAAGGTCTGTGGTGCCCAATTTGACATGCATTAAACTAGTCTTGCTTGTGCTTGGTTGCTTCAGCACCACGACTTGCCAGGGGACCTCAGGAAAGCTGTTTGCTTGTGCCTTTTCTTTGAGGAAAAAGATTTTTACCACAGAGGACATGGATCCCTAAAAATAAAAATAAAAATAAAAATAAAAATAAAAATAAAAATAAAAATAAATAAAAATAAATAAAAATAAAAATAAAAGATTGTGGATTAGGGACTTCTGACAATTTGAGGCAACTGATGTGCTTTCTGAGTCTGTGTTTGTAAGAGACCAGGCTCAGTGAGGACCAGCTTGCTCGTACCAGTATGAAATCTACTTTCAATGACTTGTCTGGAGTTTTATTTATTTATTTAATGAAGTAAAACCCTTTTAGACAAATCACTACTAAAAACTTTATATATCATTGCATAGCATTACATATAATTGACATTTCAGACAAGTTAAGACGGACTTGATTGTTGAGATTTTGCCCAATGTGGGTGTTTTCCTTTTACAGGTAGATGCTGTAGTTCATCAGGAGAAGACAAGAAGACATAAGATTCACTGAGACAGAGCTAACATTTACCATAATCAGGTACAAATAAATCCCTTATTTATTTTATTTTAATATATGTTAGGGTATTAACCACTGAAACAATTTCCCCAGAGGGCAATGGGCTTTGCATCACCTAAATGTTTAAATCAAGGCCAAATACCCTTCTAAAAGTGACTTCCTATTCCAGACAGAAGTTTTTTGAGACATTGTATTGATCCCTGAGGGAAAGTTTCTAATCTTAACCCTCTTACTATTTCCTAGCAAATGTAATGGCTGCTGCTCAGCAATAGCTCCCCTCTCCCCCTCTCCCCCTCCTCTCAAGGCTGAAAGATTGATGGTTACATGAGTAAACATATTTTTTTTTTCTTATGGTGACCCCAATAAGCTGTGTAGATAACTTCCAGACTACATTGAGATGGGATATGAGAGGCAGCAGACAAAAGGGAATGTTTCTCTCTTGGACACAGAAGAATATGGTTCTCCATCATTTACAAAAAATAAGACAAAAGCTGGCTGAAATACGTGTTTTTCATCTGTCTTTTTCATTTTTTTCCTCAATAGCTGCTTGGTGTTTCATGTATTTTGGAAGCTATGCAAATACACTTTTTTTTTTTTTTTCCTCTTTTCTTTCATGATTGCTTGCTTCATAACTTTTTTTGCCTCTTCTCTTCTCTCTCCCCATGCTTCTTCCATTCACTTTCGTGTTACTGTGCCCTAACAGAGAATTAGTCACCCTGTGCCAAAGCCAACATACATCACCCCATGATGGCTCCTTCTGCTTCCACCCATGACCTTTAGAAACAAAGCCAAATGCAAACAAGAAGAGATAAGGGCTTATTCTGGACACAGCATTTTTATTTGTTTCAGGTGTGATTTATAAAGCTGTCACTGAGTTTTGTTGGCAGCTGCGGATGCAGTAGGAAAAGTTCTTTCTGTATCCCATTTAAATGGTGATGGGAAGTGATTTAACTCTTTGGCTGCACCATATGAGTGTATGAGTGTATGAGGGTGTATGAGTGGCATTTCTTTGGGTCTCTTTCTCAAAGGGGCAGGAGAGAAGACTTCAAATATAGAAGATGGTAGCTGATGTAGTCCCACAATAAATTTGTTAGGGGAATATATATCATGTTGAGTACCCAGAGTCCTTCTTCTGGTATATTACAATTGAATTTGAAACCGGATAATAATATGGAATTCAAACCCTCAGCCCTTGCACAAGACAAATTCTGCTGAAGTCTGACCCCCCTCTGCAAGGACAGGGATAATTGGTAAAGGGGACAGGAGAAGGACTGTAGTAACTCCTGTGCTGCATGGATGAGGCATAGAAGGGTGGGTTGCACAACCTCACTGGTGCATAATCTGTGCTGTGACCAGAGGCATCCTCCAAGGTACAGAAGCACAGGTAACTCCAGAAAACATCCAGAGTCATAAACTGCATTTCAAAGCGCAGTGTTTCCTGAGCTACTGGGAAACCTTGAACCACATCTTCTGGACCAGACAGACAAATCCAACTCCCAGGCAGAGTGTCTCACTCAGAAGATCCAGCAGGTGCCAAGCAGCCCGTCTGACCCAAATCCCCAAACCTCACATCAGCAACAGGTGACACGGCTTTTCCCCTGCCCTTAACAATCTGCATGGACTGCTTCCATCAGCTCCTCTTAGCTTTTTTTTCTCCAGCATTTTCTCAAGACTAGGTTCACCTAGTCTTGCCAGTCTTTGTGAATGATGCCAATAGGTCTGAGCCCTGTAACGCTATCCCAGAGTGCAGGTTATAATTTCTGTTTCCCCTGCCCCCTTCTTGCTGTTCATTTGAGAGCTGGAAGAAGGCTGTAGGTAAAAAGTGGCCTTTAGGTTGTTTTTTCAGACATTATTACACTGTCAAGGCGAGGTGTAATGCAAGGCTGTTGAAGAAAGGGATTTGACAAGTGAATTTATTTTAACAGGCAACACAATTCAGCCCATTTAAAAACAAGGCAGATTTGTAAATGCTTTAGGGACCCAACCCTGCAAATACTGGTGTCCGTAGGCTCTCTAATGTATAATTAAGGCAGGAGTTGATTGACTGAAGAAAAATAGAACGTCAGAAATGAAGGCAATTATAGAAAACAGCAGCTCCTTTGCATTACTGCTCTGTTTTGTGTTCAGGCTTGGAAACTTCCTCAAGAAGGAGAGATGCCTTGGCCTAACCACTCTGAAGCCAGCAACAAAACCCCTCATTGGCTTCATTATGGGAAAGACCTAAGCTTCAGAACAACATCAGTGCCAGGTAAGGCACTGATGAAGCTGTTTTGCAAAGGTTTCCCATGGACAAATTTCCTCTAGATCATAGTGCACATCCATAACTCAGAGCAGCCCTGAGCTGGGCTGATATGTAATAATCCAAACCTGACTGCTGGATAAGAGTGATGTTGTGTAAATGTCACCAAATCAGGTCCCAAGTTCTCACTTCTCCAGTCAGGCTCACATTGTATGTCCTGGAACTATGATTCATCTTCTCTCTTCCTTCAGGGTGCCATCCTCAGCACTTGTTGAGTGTGTTCTTAAAAATGGATATCTACCAGAGCTGTCCTCACAGAGAAGAAGCAGCCTACTTTGTGACTAGCAGATCTCACCTCTATTGCCTTAAGACATGGCCACTCCTTTATCACATCACCTCTTGTGTCAATCTCTCAATCATCACTTAACCCAGAGAGTGTTCTCCTTAGAGAAGACAGCATCTGGGCCTGTACACCTTGTTCAGAATGGGCCTTTTGGCTTAGACAAAGCTCCCAGAGAAAGCTTTGCCTTTAGAGATCTGGCAGGCACAGTCCTGACCCCAGCCTGTAGCTGGCTTGCTTCAAAACTTTGCTGCAAAAATAAATAAGAGGTTCTCTCCAAATTCATTAAGAGAAAAGTACCCCAAATGTGTTTATTGACAGTGGCCCTTTTCCCTTTCAGATAGGGTTGGAAGGAACTTCTGCCTCTGGAAGCTGACCAGCATCTGAGACACAGTGTTAGAAACACAGCTGGGCGACTCCAAACATCATCTCTTGGAGCTCTCTCATTCTTTTCTTTTTTTCTTCCTCTTCTTTCCCCTCTGAAAAGCACTACACAGACCATATTGTTTTCAGCACTTTGGTGCAGAGGTACGTTAAATGAAAAGCACGCAGCTCTGTATTTGAAGAGGGGAGAGAATCACAGTATGTGCCAATCGTCTTGTGTATTGAGCTATATTGTAAATACTTCTCAAAACACTGGAAAGGAAGTCATAACCATTACCCTTAATTTATAGATGGTGAAATGGAGGCACAGAGATGCAAAACAAGTCATAGAACACCATTTAGCAGGTTCCTGGAAGAGACAGATATCCCTTGAGAGATATCCAATAGTCACAAGACATCACATTGTTATGTACAGTTTATAGAAGTTATCTATTTTGAGCTTAGAAAAAATACCCTCATAAATTCTACTGTGACCTCAGAAGATCTTTCTTCCCACCCTTTCTTTCATAATTGCTACTTCAGTGTCCTTTAGCTCTTAGTAAAGAGGGGATATGCAGAAGTGTCTGCACCGTCCTCACCAAAAAGAGACCCTAGGAAGGTCTTCGAGGATCTGCCAGTCTGCAAGACATGATGACAGCCATGTGATGTTCTTGGCAGATTTTAGAAGCAGATGCACACATGCTGACAGGAATTTCTGTTTTCCACTTCAGTTAAGGGGCAGAGGGAAAAAATAACCACAAGGAGTTGTTAAACCAAATTGCTAACAACCTTCAGCTCATCAGGGTTACTGACAGCTTCCACAAACTATTTGCAAAAAGGGATACTGGTAGAAAAATAAAGCTTTTAGGGCCAGGCCTGGCAAAATCTCAGTCCCCTCTGAGAGGTGCTAAATGTCCTCAGTTCCCCATGGAGACACTTGCTAATGTTGCAAGGTTATTACGGGATAAATGAGGGCACAGTCTGGGCTACTTGCCCAACTGGGGAAAAAAATAGTACTTTTGACAGTGTGTGTGGCTCTGACCAAAAGAGCTGACCCTCAAGATCCAGATCCAAAGTCAGGGTCGCTGATTACAATCCCAATGAATACAGCATTAAAGAATGCTTGAGTTTTAGCTCTTGTGTCTGATGGCCTTGTTGTTTTTAAGTGCCTAAATCCACCAGTGAGACACCACTAACAGTCTCAGAGCTCCTTCTCAGCTTCTCACACCATGGGCAGTTGCATTTCACCTGACTGCTTGAACCTAGCGCTGCCCACAAACTGATAGAATCACAGAATCATTTAGGTTGGAAAAAGACCTCTGAGATCATCTGGTCCAACCTTTAACTTAACACTGCCAAGTTCACCATTCAACCTTGTCACTAAGCGCTATACTTACATATTTTCTGAACCAGGACAGAAGGATGCAGCCGACCCTGTACCAGGGAGCCCAGAACTGGACACAAACTGGACTTGGAAGTTTTGGTTTGGTAACAGATTGACCTGTCTATGCTACGGTTTCTTCTCCACTACTTTTTTTTTTTTTTTTTTTTTTTTTTTTGAGGGTAACTTTTACAACTCTTGGGATGGAACTTCCAGATTTTCAGTATGTCGGCCAAAATGGCAAGCATTTCTCCCATATAAGGTATGACCCATTGTGTATTCACCTTCTTTCATAAATATGACAAGTTATGTTTTATAATGAGGTTAATAGCTTCCCATTCCACCAAATGTTTAAAATGACACCCTAGCATCTTCCCAGACAATGTCTGGCTTCCATTGCCTGAATTGATTAGATTCTCATTAACAACAGACACTGTAAAAATTACTAGATCGTATACACATCTATACTGAGGTCTTTTTTTAAATGGATCCTATACTGACTATGATGAACTACAGTTGTATTTGTTACTCATGGTCCTCTGAAAATCTACAGATTGTTTTCTTTTACTGTTATATGAATTTTAATGACATCATCTTCAATACCAATACCAATACTTGCTTTTGCACACACAGTCTTCCAACATAATTTCTTACATAATTTCCAACATAATTTCTTCTGAAAAGTATGACATTATCAACATTTTTTTTCTTTTTTAAATTAAGACTTATAACTGAAAATAAGAACTGGGATGAATAGTTCAATTCTTGACTCCAGAACTGACCAAGAAGGCAACATTTCCAGGATGCCCCATCCTTGGAAGTGTTCAGGTTGGATGGGGTTTTGAGGAACCTGATCTAGTGGGAGGTGTCCCTGCCTATGTCAGGGGTTGTGAATAGGGATTTCATACCACAGGATAGCTGCTGGGTTACTGAAGCAAATATCGACCACAATTTTTACAATTTACCACTCACACTTGCACAGGACAAAGTGGACAGTATCTTAGCTGAAGTACAGTCTACTTTGGTTCAAGCAGAAAGTACTGGGAAGGCTTTGTAGTGCAAAGATTAACAGGCATTCACTGACACATCGCTGTGTGTGTATGTACAGTTTACTGAAAAAAATACACATGTATATAGTGAAAATGAAGCGAGCACTACAAGAAGGGTTCCTCCTTTGCAAAAATAGGAAGCCAATTTAGCTACATTTTATTAAATTATGAAGGGCTCTAACTTGTTTTCTTTAGCAACTCGGACTCTTAAGAAACTGAATATGACAAAACAACTCTTTTTATTGTATATTTAAAGGAAAAAATATGTTAAGAAATGCATAATGCTTGGGTGAGGATGTGGACACAGGCATACACACAGTTACACACATAATTACTTACAAGAAATATTCAGTGGAGATGTAAACATCAACATAGTATTTTAAGTGACCCCATTTGACATAAACCTGGCACTGTCAGTCACAACATCCATGTAGGTCTTTTCCAAGAGCAGACAGAATTGACTGAACCTCAGGAGATCTGAGACCTACCTGATGGCCAGTTCTTCATTCAATCCGTCTTTTTTTTTTCCTTTTTTTTTTTTTTTTTTCTCTCCATATTTAACACCATCCACCATCACAGCCCCAAATGTTTGCTCTGAAAATCACTGAGTTTTCCTCCGAGGGGAGAAAAGCATGACAAGTTAAATGAGTTAGGTAATGTTTTACCCCCTATAATTTATGGTTCCACGGGGACTGGAAGCACACGAATCTCTTCAGCTCATACTCAGTCACTCCTTGTGGTCTAAAGCCAATAAACTAGAAGAACTCAGAGATGAGGGAGGGGAAGAGCCTCCCCCCCTTAATTTCTTCATCTTGGAGGAACTAGCCTAAGAAATTTGTTACCAAACACCTGGAGCAGCACCTAATTAACCAGAGTGGGAGTTCAGCTTGGCAGGATTAAATGCTGACAAGTGGCCATGGTGCTGTTGGTCTGTTTTGCTCACTGTTAGGAGCAGGGAGAATGTGTTATGCTGCACAGCCCTTTGGCAACATAAATTGGGAGGGTGGGGGGTGTGGTTTTTGAAACAACAAGTCTTTTGATGCACAGGTTTGTTGATTGATGTTCCCCTTGTGGATAGCTGGAATAAATTTGGTTGGGCAGGGTAGCAGGCTAAAAGTTTTGCTGCTGCAACTGGCTGTAGCTCCATTCAAATTCTTCCTGTTTTATAGAGGCATGGCTGCTGATTTGCACATCTAAAGAGCAGTCCTATATTACCTGCCAGAACATAGAGAGTTAAATATCGATGGGGCTGAAAGAGTCCTCACAAGACTAAAGGAAGAAATGTTTCTAAATATACCTTAATTGTACAACTTGTTTCTAAATATACCAGTAGAGAGATGCTACCTGCTTTCCTCCAGGTTTCCACCTCCCCTTCATTCTTACCTTTGCTGTTGTTTGCGTGCTGTGTGGGCATTTTATTTACTATTACTAACAATAATAAATAACACTATTATTACTATATATCTATTATTATATTACTACAGCCTATTTGGCTGAATTTTATGCTCAGAACTTCTTATCTGTTCTGTTTACAAAATTTGAAAGCAGTTAATTTTCTTCTTCTGAGCAAAAAACTTTTACCTGTTGTGTGGTTATTCTTAGGGTCTGCTGCAACATTGGCTAAATGTAGATAGACAGTAGTAGGACCTCGGACACCCCAGCTCAGGTGGAGACACATAGAGCAGGATTCAGCTGCCTAAAGACAGGATATTTTAAAGGACTCAATGTATCTTTAATGTCTTAAAGTACCTGTCCTACATTTTATCCTCCAGCAAATGTTGGTTCTCTCTTACATCTTTCATTCTATCTGTTATTCCCACATTTGGGATAATGTAAAGGCATCTCAAATGATGTGTGTGCGCAGCCAGATGTGAGGAGTCTTATCTTCAGAACTGCAAACTTTATCAAATCCCCCAAATATGTCATTAAAAGAAGTGAGTTCATCTTCAGGATGCCAATCTCAAAGTCTAGGAGTTAGACTTGATGATCCTAGTGGGTACCTTCCAATTCAGGGTATTCTGTGATTCTACGAAGTGACAGCAGTTGACAGGTCTCCTGAGTCTGATTTCTCATATCTTATTTTTTATATTTCCCTGCTCCAGAGTGATCTTCTTCCAAAGAGGAATCATGAAATTCTCTACAATATTTTGAAATTGTCCATAGCTGTTAACCTGTCATCTAGGGTTTGTTGAGGGACTTGATTTTTTTCACAAAGCTGTTTGGCCTTTATATTAGTGTAAGATGTAAATTGAAGTCATGAGGGGAAGAGCTTGCTGGTTTTCTTCAGTTACTGCAGAACAGAGGGTTTTCATTATAGCAAAACATGATTCCACCAAAATTTCCTTTTCAAACACTTTTGTCACAGTCTGAATGGATCTTTTAAAGTGTTTGTGCCCGTTGCCAGATCACCCAGTGCAACAGTATTTGTGGCCTCTTTTATCCAAGTTAAACACTGGTGAGCACATTGCAAAGCCAATATTTATTTAGTATCTAATCAGGCTTGTTAAATTATCCAGGGCCTGCCAAGATCAGCAATATAATTTGAGTGCCACACTCACCCACCACCACCATTCACCTGGAGTTGGGTAGGAGCTGAACATGTTGATAGAATGCCACAGCCATTAGGATTTTGAGGTGATCATTTATCATAGTAAGCGAGTAGGGGTTGTATTTTCTATTTTCCATGCACCATTAGACCTGGGGTGTTTGCACTGCATGGATCTCACTCTGAGTAAATACATTTGGAAAGTTGATTTCAATTGAGCTGTAACAGTTTCAGCCCAGACTTGAAGCCAACACATGACCAGCCTGTGTAATCCCAAAGGGGACATCATAACTTGTTTTGGAGTTATTGTGACTTATTTTCTAAAAAACACATTCTATCATTCTTGTTCATTCCCTTGATGTTCAGTCCATATTGAGCTGTAACTGAGTCTACTTAAGAAAAAATAAATAAACAGAAAATAAAACAATACAAAGCAACACAGGGGAATTGATGAAAAGGAGGCAACACGTTGAAAGATGAAACATTCACCCAAGTCACAAGGGATTCATTCGCAAGTCATTCGTCTAAATTTAGGTAGAGGAGGAGCCTGAGCAGAGATGTTCTACATAGAAAATGATTCAGTTCCCTGACAGGCAGGAAATATTTGTTCTTGGGGGACTTTTCTTACTTCTATCTGATCTTTGGGGAAATCTTATGCTTTACTTTCACTGTGTTCAGAAATTCAGCTGGAAAAAAAAAAAAAAAAAAAAAAAAAAAAAAAAAAGTCCATGAAGAAAGCTTCACCAGAACCTTTACATTGCTATGAAAATGTTCCATTTAAACACATCCGTCTTTTTCAGGCCAAAAAAATGTTGTCAAAACATTCCTAAAGAGCATTACTATATTCCTCAAACAGCCAAGGTCTGGATTCATCTGTCCAACCTAGGCCTGCCAAAAGTTTGTGGAGAACTTCTATAAATAGAAAGTTTGAGCAGGTTAGAAAATACATCAACAGCATGTTATAGGTAAGGTAGATCCTATTCTGAAAGGAGGACAAAACAGTGAGGTAGGTATGTTATTTCTCAAATTCTCTTTCTGACACATTTTATTGTGATTCTATTCTGATGTTACAAATTGTTTAGTGCTTTAAAACTTAAGAGCACTCTGATATGGTACTAGTTACCCAAGAAAATATTCCAGTTCAGAAAAGGTCTACAATCAAATGATGAGCACATCTAGTGAGTTGATTTTTTTTTTTTTTATTTTGAGGAAATTAAGTTCCACTTGAAGTCCCTCCATCATTAGCTTTGTGTAGGGAAGGGTAGAGATGCTTCGACGGAATTTTTATCAGAGTGTAGCAATTGGACAGTGGTAATGGCTTGAAATTAAAACATGGTAGTTTTAGATTAGACATAGGGAACACTTTAGTATGATGATGGTGAGGCACTGAAGCAGGCTGCCCAGAGAAGCTGTGGTTGCCCCATCCCTGGAAATGTTCAAGGTCAGTTTGGTGGGAGATATCCCTGCCCATAGCGGGTTGGAATTAGATGATCTTTAAGGTCCCTTGCAACACAAACCAGTCTGTGATTCTATGATATTCCTCTAAACTAATGGACATATGAATGAACTCTCAAATTCTCTTAAGGAAATTAGGCTGTAGGTTTGGGGCCATATGACTTTCCACTCGTGGGAAAATCCAGAGGAAACTCAGCTTCACTTAAACAGATATTATACAGAGATAAGTCAGAACAACTCATGCCCACAAGATTTTGCTGTTTTTGAAGACCAAGAAGAGGAAAGAAATCAAAATTCCTTACCTTTACATAACACAACACTGTTGGATCAGAGTTTGCATCTCTACTTGCTGCAGGTGCTGTCATACCTACAAGGCAATTATGTCAATCCAGCCATGATCACAGTCTGGCTTTGAATTCTCACAGTCTTCACGTTGTTTTCTTGCAGAATTCCCATGGTCTGAGAGGCGATAGACAGCACAGGCATCTCCCAAAAGCTGGCCTGGGTTGCTCCCTCCCTGCTGACTCATAAACTGGAATTGCAGTCATTCCTAGGTGCCTCCTCAGCAGCCCTCTCACACAGGCTTACGATCAGCTGCAGGAGCTTTTATTTTCTTGTGGTCAACCACTCTCCCCTGAAAAGTCCCTGGAGGAAGCATTATATTTCCTCACACAGGCTTTGAACCTATGGATTAGCACTTTCCTTTGCAGCCCGAGCACTTCCTGCACAGAATGAATTTGTTCTGCAGCCTTGGGGAAACCTTGGGTTAAAATGAATGACTGAAATCTGACAGCAAGAGGCCATTTCCAGTTTCCCTTATCCTAACAGCCCACAGGTTTTGCCTCCTTCCAAGGAGGCTAAGTGCTTTGCGAGGTTCCTGCCCTCCAGAAAACAAATAGCAGCTTCAATTTCTTTCACTGTTGGCTTCATTGCCCCAAAGAAGCTCGTAATTATTTGACAGAATAGATAGTTATCACAAAGCAGCTTCTTTGGAGTGAATTAATTCCTTAAAATTTTCAATTTCTGGCTTCCAGTTTCTCAATGTTACACCAAAAATACTTACAATTGAGTGGGTAACCTCTATGCAAATGAAGCAGAGACTGAAAAATGCTGGGTTTGTATTCAAGTATTCTTAGCAGTAGTTGATGAAAATATATATATATTTTAATTCCGGTGGAATGAAGTCTTTCCAACCTATGCAGTTTCCCTTAATTTTGTTAGAATTCAGGAGAAAGAAAATCTGTTAATATGTCTTCAAGACAGGTTCTCTGAGGTTCAAACTTGAAGGCCAAGGTAAGGAGCATGGCCCTGATAGCAAAACTGATATCTCAGCAATAGTTAATTTCCTTGTAACTACTTTACATGACAGGGTTTGATTTATCCTGTGGACATTACTAAAATCACTACTCAGATCACTAAAATGTGGTTTCACAATCTATTATATGCAGACAGGTTCAGTCATTGTCTTATTGTACACAATGGTACTCTTACAGTGTTAGATCTGAACTTAAAAAAAAATAAACAAATAAAAAATAAACAAATAAAAAAAAAAAAAAAAGAAAAAAAAAAGAATCTAATGGTTATGTGTCTTCCTTTAAACTGCATACTTAATGATTTCCATGGCAAATTCCTTGGTGGTGCTGGGGTTTAGTTAACTAATTACTGTTTGGTTTCATTGTTCAGTTATGTAATTTCTGTCATTTTCTCAATGGAAGAATATATTTGAGCAAAAGAGCAAGACGTTCTCTATAATAACATGAGTTCGATGTAGAAAACTTCCAGCATTCAGTAAAAATCCAGTTTAAACTGAACAGAAATACACACAAGACTATTCAAATTCAAATAGTTTCAGGATTGAGCTTTCCAGGAAAATAAACCTGGAAAATGTGATTATTTTTTTTCCTTCCTTATGAAACATGTTGCACTTCTGGGCTACCTCTGCAGGGATGGGCATCCTGCTCCTACATTAAACATACAGCTTGAAGACCTGAAGATCCTTTGATTAACTGGGGAAAACTATCTCTATTTTGCAGAGGTGTGAACAAATACTGAGGTAGCAAAGCTCTCATTATGTTCCCAGGATACAGACAACTCTCTCCATCATTGGGTGTCTAAGTGGTCTGGAAATCCAGGACTTTCTGGGGCAGAGCACACAATTGTGTTTTTGATGAATGCAAACCTAGCAGATTTAGGAAAGAACCCAATCCCTTTTATAGCTGGGATCCTGCCTGCATTTTAGAGAGAATTCACTGAAGTAGGGCTTTTCAACACTTTTCTTAAATGTTATCAAAAACTACATAATAAGAAAGTTTCTGTCCCATTTTGGTTCTGCATTTGAAACAGATCAGGTAAGGAACAGGGTGAAAGTCTAGAAACAAGGAAGGGAGACCAGAGGCAACTGTTTTCCAATATATATGATGATTTCACAGAAACATGACCAGGGAGTGAACAAGAATTGCAGAGGATGGCTGCTCCTCTGCTCAGGTCATTACCCTGGATGCCAGGTGAGGTTCAGGTTCATGCTGAATTTTTGTAGACCACAACAAGTTTTTAACTCCCTGTTCCACAGCTCTACAAGACATCCAGATAGACTTGCTTGTGTGTTTCCATGTGGTGTCCATCCTTTGCAGAACAGTGGAGAGCGGACCTGGGGGTTTCCAGAGAAAATTAAGTCACTAGAGAAAGAAAAAGAGCCTAAAAATGACATTTTTCATTTAATTGGCAACACTTCATACATTTTTTCTTCTCTCTTCTCTCTTCCTCATTCTTGCATTTTCAGGAAAAGAGGAATGGGGAAATCTGTGGATCAGAATTCACTGAGAATTTTCTGTTAACATGTGTGCTGTTGTTTTTGTTATTTGTTTGTTTGTTTGTTTTCCTAGAAAGAGCCCTAATTCACCCAGTTGCAGCTATTTCCTTTAGGTTATTGGGAAAAACAAAAACAACAATAAAAATTAAAAATAATAAATAAATAAATACAGCTTTGAGTTTCTTTGAAGAAAATGTTTTATTTTTGCCTTGAAATTGCTTTAACATTCTTATTATTCTATTTTTAATTTTTTAAGGGTACCTAAAACATGAAAAATATCTCAAATGATCTTGATTTTTTCACAGATTACTGGACTGAAAATATTGTCAAGTTTTGTCAGTAAAACTTCTGAAATCTGAAGTTCTCACAGGACAAAAGGAAGTTCCTTTTCTATTTCAATATGAATATTTTGTTTATGTATGTCTGGAAGGGGGAGGGGTGGATTTTATGGAAATTTGATTGAAAATATGCTCACTGGATCTAGCCACATCCTGTGTTCTTTGCCCCACAGCAAATCCAGAGTGACTCGAATAATCTTCACGGCTTTACAGAGTGTGCTGAGATAAACAAGAGCAGAATAATTTGTCATAATATCCTTAGAAGAAAAATAACTTTAGATGTCACATTAAATTAATTTTTGAACACACAAGTGTATTACTCTGGTTCAATTATTAGTTCAGTGTTGGCAAGCTCACCAACTCTTGCCTGCAAAGTCTATCAAGAAGAGTGGTTTTGAAATGACTCGCTCCACCTTGGGAAGTACTGGTCCTCCCAAACTGCAAGGAGAATAAGCAGGAACACCAAGTATATAGTGGTCATGGAGCAAATAGGAAAGAAATGCATAAAGATTTTTCTTTGATGGCTTTCATCATGCATTCCCTAATGGTTCAAGTGCTGTCTGCTTAGTCTCAATATTTCAGCAGTTTTTTCTACTGCATATGGTCCTCAAGGTGACAAGGACTTCTGAAGTGGAAGGTCTAGGAGGATGGTCCTCAGATTTTCCTGTCTTCTACCCCAAGGCCCTAGTGCTGAGCTCCAAACCCTCTGCTGCTCTCACCTTGCTGGCATCAGAAGACAGTGGGAGTGGACATTGTGTTTGTCATGTGTGAGCATTTCTTGGACAAAGGTATTTTGACAACAGGCATCGGACAGTCAGATTTAGCAGAGTAAAAAAGTCTTTAAATACCAATCCTATTTCTGTAATTTTCCAACATAAACTCAGTGGTGAAAGTGGTGGGATTTGCACTGAGGTAGTTGATTCCACCTCTATAAATAAGTGTTTTTCTGTAGAGAACATGTGACTTCAAATTTATGAAGTACCATCATGGCATGGTTTATGTAGAATTGTGATGACATTTGCTCTCTAAGACTGACTTTCAATGAGGCTTCAGTGGTTTTTATATGATGACATACATTTATCTGTGGTGAGATTAGGCTGGTGGGTAAAATAGGAAGTGATCATGTGTTTAGAAGATGTTTTATCTTATGCCACGTGAAATTAAAAAACAAAAGATAAATGGAGCATTAGGGAAAGAGTGAGGCAGAGAATGCACCAGCTGAAGACTGGCCTACATATTTGTGTAGATAATTAAGTCCATGGTCAAATTAATACACATGAAATTTACTAGGATAGCTGAACATTCCCAAAGAAATAATGGCTACAGAAATTGATTTGTTTGTAATATTTTGTATATTTTCTTTTCTTTTTATTTTTTAAGCCCGCAACCAAAAATAAAAATCTAGTTCAGCATGATTTTCTATTGAAAGTGAGAATGAAATCTTTCATAAAGCTCAAGCTGACATGAAGTGAAATGGCAAACAACAGATATGGTGCATTTTTGAAACTGGAGAGATTACAGCTCACAGAAGAAAAGGAAAAACTTCAACTCCCATGAGACACTCCAGCAGTTCAGGCAGATGACAGGTCCCTGTTCATCTGGCCTCAAACTGATCAGTGTTTCAAGCCTGCTCAGTTAAAGCTTTGATGCTTTGGATTTTTCATTCTGGTTTTAAAAGGCTGTAAATATTAAATTATCCAAATTTCCCATAGGATGGAAATTTAATTTTCAAATTTCATAATGTTTACATTAATGGAAGAGTCACTTTCTGTTTTAATATTTGGATTAATAAATTCTGGAAAGGTGGTGTCCCACCACTTAACACGATTCCAAACAGCTTTTTATGATTCTAATGTACTTATTTAACCAGAGCCTTTCCTGGGAAAGGTCACACTGCTTTGGACTGGAATTTACAATCAAAAGGGGGAACAGACACATTATGAAACAGCTAGAAGTGTGGTAGTTAGAGAACATATCTAAAATGCAGAATACACAGTTTAAATTTTCAACCAAATAAAAACAGAGGAATGCCTTGATGTTTCATAGTTCAACTGCATACACTTAACCACTGGGCTGCTACCTCTTTTGAACATTCTTTTCTTATCCTTTTTTCTTTTAAAAAAAAAAAAAAAAAAAAAAAAAACTTCACTTCATGCAGACTGGAGACATTTTTTTCAATTTTGAATTTACACAGGGCAGGAAAATTCATTACCGCACAGCTAACACAGCAAAAGAAACCCCTTCAAGTAAGATGAATGGGGCATAGGATGGTGTTCTGTTCATACTGGGTCTGTTGGGTACTTGACACTATAAAAAATGTAGAATACTGCTACTGGTTTGCTACTGTTTACTCACTCCAACATCAACCACATTTTAATGGTAAAGCTTTGGTATACCTAGGAAAGAAGATGGAAAATTATTCAGTTGTAAATAATTTCCCTTGTCAAAAAAATATTCTAATTTTTTCAGGTCACTCATCAAGTCTGAGGTTAAACTTCACAGAATTTTATAATAAAACATTTCCCTTAAAAACTGAAGGGGCTTGAACTCAATCAGCAATTACTAATGAAGTTTATTCATGTTATGGTATTTATTTAGCTGCATAAAGTATGCTGGGGATTGGAATTTCTCCTGGCAAGTCATGCAAATATGTCAAGGAAAAATCTCTGTTCTGAATGATGCCAGTGGAAAGTCAAAATAGACTGTGCTTGCATTATTTGCCCTCAAGCAAATATCTCTGGTGAATTGGAATTGTTCTGCTGGCACGTGACAATAAAACCCAGTGGAAAAGAGGAATTCAGGTTTGTCAGACTAAGGTGCTTCCCTGACTTTCATCAGAACAGGGCCTTCTAAGATTTAAATGTACTTTCTTACAAAACTCCCTTGTGACCTGGGGAAAGGTCACATACCCATATTTACCAAAAAAAAAAAGCAAAACTGAGGTGCTAATATTAGATCTATCTATTTTAAAGTGACATAAATGTTTCATTCACTTTGGTTTTACTATAAATCAGGCATTTTTGTACCTTTACAAATCGTCCTTATCTGTACAGCATCACAAAGCACAACGCATTGGAGCCAGGTATTGAGCTACCAGTAGAACAGGGCTGGTAGACCACAAAGAATGCATTAGACAGTGTCAGGAAAGAGACAGGTAAAACTGTTCTGCATTAAAGAAATTAAGAGACTCGGGAACATGTGTGGGTCTCCTCCAGCCTGATTTCTTGAAGACTTTGTATGCGAAGGGAACAACACAGCTGTAGGCAGGGAGAATTCCAGTTCCTCATCTTTGAGTGTGTGGAGTGGCAATGTAATGTGCTTCCAGGCTACAGCTAAGGTGCTTAAGTCTCCCTCACATCTTGATCCCCAGCTGATGTGATTTTCCAAGGCTATGATCTAAATCTGCAGATGCGTATAGCGTGGCTTTACCTATGGTAAAGTCTAAAGCAGAAGGTAGCAGCACAAGACTCAAGTTGTGAGATTTGTCTGTGATTTTGCATTGGCTTATGTTGGACTTTAACTCTTAACTGGTCTAAAAGCACACATCTCTAAAGGAAATGCAAATATGCTATTTTACATGGCATGTGACTTTTAGTTTGTCTTAGAGAAGGAAAGAAAAAAGGAAAGATTTTTTTTTTTGGTTTTGCAAGACTCTTCCTTCAGTTGTATTTTAAAGCCTTTTCACACATCCACTAAGTCCATCACCAAATCTAACCTTTGAATAGTTATGAGCATGTGCTATTTGATTGACAAATAGAGACACTGATGTTCCTCAGCTTAAGTTCTATGTACACATGGACATTGTAAGATCACTATAGCCTCTTCAGAGTTACAGCATGAACCTGCATGAACCTTCATCTGTAAATCAGCATTGTCTCATCCAACATGATGACAGTTGAATAAGAACCGATCCAAAAATATATATGTATTTGAGGAAAATATGGGCATTTCACTTGGGAAACTTGCTATTCAAAGTCATGCTTAAGTAGAAATCTGTATTCATCGCATGCCCTCTCCTCTACCTCTTCAAGCCTGGGCATATTAAAGGATAAAAGATAAAGAGTAAGCTGTAATGAGTGTGGAGAAGACAAATGCAAAACATCGCCAAGAAAAATAAGGAATGTCTCTGTGGAAACCACATCCTTTGAAATAGCTGCAGTGTAATCTTATGCCCTCAAATTTCATTATCCTATCTGTTCTGTATGTTTTACTTCAGCTTATTCCTTCCCATTGAAGAATCCCCAAATGCACTGCCATACACTGGGGAGAGTTGTTCTGGAGATAATTTAAAGATGGAAAAAAATTCTTGTGCAATGAAGGAATAGTGAGAAAAGGATAGATTTGTGGTTACGCTTTTTCTGGAAAAGTCTTTCCTGAGGTCAGTAAGAAATCATTACTGAAAATAGCCATTTGACAGAAAAAGAAAGTCTCTCATTCCTGCCATTACATCCCTCTGGTTTCTGTTACTAGAATTGCCCTGTGCCAACATTTGCTCTGATCCACGTGTCCCAGTTCAGAAGAGGTTGCCCGTGGTTTATGAATAGAAGACTAACTGCTGCTATCTTCTAAGTCCTCCTTGGTTTTCAGCATGAATTTTCTTTGATATGGGTACAGCATCTACAAAGTTTCCAGAGAAGGTTAATTTAAGGAGGATCTGATGGAGAGCTGGTCAATAGAGTTTAAGTCATGATTCATCCTCTCCTAAAATAGAAGTCTAAAACAGATCTTATGAATCACATCTAAAAGTGGCTACTTCTCCATGTTGACTATAAATGGAGCCCAGAGTGCTGGGCTCATCAGTAGATAACTATGTTGTAATTACCCAAAACTGGGTGAGAGGAACAGAATCTTAGGTAGTTCTATTTAGCAATTTGTAGTGGTCTACCCTTCTTCCTTCCAGGAATTTCACTTGAAGGAAGAAAAATGTACCTTCTAAGAAAACCACAACCATGCCAAACACATAGAGTGCTGCACCTCACATAGGCAAGACCTATGGCAGGGATGCTTTCTGAATGCTTTGACATTTACTTTATGTAAGTGGAAACCTTTACAAGACAAGTAAGAAACATTTTATAATGTTCAACAGCTGGCATTCGTCTTGAAAGCTGAGGACCACTATAAAATATTATGGAAGTGAGCAATTCTTCTCTTTATATAGCATTGTTCCTTCCAACATACCCCAATGCACTTAACATATTTTGCAAATTGACATTGAATCTAAGAGAGCATAAATCTCATTTCCTGTGTTTCCAGGAGATATTTGAATAGGAAGTTAAGCAAGAGTTTGATTCTTCTGAGTAGGAGCAGCTCCAGTAGTGGGGCACACCAGGTGTGGGATTGATTTCACAGAGCAAGATAAATACTATTTTTGCATGTAGGTGTCTGCAAGTGAGCTGGTGTCTCTGTGACATTATAGCCAGAGGAGGACTAGTCAACATAACCAACAGAGCAACTCTGCTAAACACATGTAGGTGCTCTATTCACCTGTCTAAATACATGTACAACCACCTTGTGCCATTTGAGACAGTCCAAGACACCCACACAGATGTCATATCTGGCAGACTGACAGAGAGTTTATAGGCTGTCCTCACCCTTGTGATGAGGAAACATGGAGGTCAGGAGGGACAGCCAGTGATATTTGCATGATACTAGACACCTCTATGCTTAAACAAAGAACACAGCTATACAATGGCTATGGATAGCCAAGGTCCCAGTGAAAGACTGGCTTTATTAAGAGTTAAGAAACTGAGGGGGAGTGTGGATATGCAATTGTGCACACCACGTCCTAATATTTCTCCCAAAAATTGTTTAGGATGAACCTCAGTACCTCAGTGCCTCTATTAGCATTTCCCTGTCTTGCAAAACTGTTTTATTAGACTGTGCCATGGTTTCTAGAAATACCACAGCGATAGTCATCCCTGTTGAGACTTGATCTCCGTTGACTACTATGAGAGTTTAGATACTTAGTGCAAATACAGGCAGTGTTAAGTTTTCTCCTTGACTGTAAAGGGAGTTAGAGTGAATTAGCTCAACTGTAGGCAACTGCCTTGTGAATTTACACATTCTCATGTGTAAGCATTTCAATTTAGCAGTCTTAATCTGTGAGTTAAACCCCACCTTGGATTACCAACCTCTGTTACACTGAAAAACAAGCTCCATCATACCATTTGTAGTAGGATTTAGTGCCAGCGTGGGCCGTAAAAGGTGGTAGGAAAATTATGTTTTATATCTCCAACATCACTGGAATGTTTTGCTGTTTTGCCTGAGAGATGGATAAGATGCAGGATGAGTAATAGATGGTTTCACCATTTTCTTTCCTTCCTTTTTCTTACTTTTTTCTCTCTTTTCCATACTTTTAAGAGGGGTTTCACTGCAATGCACCTCACTCTGGAATATCTTCTTTGTTCAAAGTATTTCTAATTCACGTAATATGCAAAGAATATTAATCTACGAAGCAGTCCTTAAAATTGCAGTCACAGCCACTGCAAACTGTCTGAAGGCCTGGACAGATGACCTAATGTCTGTTCCTGTCCACCTCCCACTCCTTATGTTTAACCAATAACTTAACCCTGAAGCCATAAACAAGAGAGCTAGAACAACGTGGAAGGAGAGGGATAAGGGCACAGAGCCTGGCAGAAAACATTCATGGGTGAGAAAATGTTGCAGGGTACTGTAGACTTGCTACTATTGATGAGCTCAGATGTCACCTGCCCTCTTCTGCTTACAACTATACAAGCAGATTAGCGTTTATTTGTTTATTCCCAAACCCTTTACTTTTCTTATGAAAGGGCAAACTTTCAATATCACTACCGAATTTTTGTTTATTAACCAGCTCCACATCTGCCCTGTAGTAATTAAAGCAGAACTGAAGCAGCAACGACAAAAATGAGTGGTTTGTCTTTAAATTTATGTGGCACAAAGCTCCGGCAGCTCAAGAAATGAGAGAGCGTTTAGCTCTGTCCTGGGACTCATGAAAAGAAGTCCGAGACAAGTCAGTCATTGGGCTAGTGCTGGGAAATAAAAAGGGACCTTTTCTATCTGTGCATTTAGCAATCTCTGTTTGCACTGGGAACCTCCTGGCTTTCCCACTTCACCTAAAGCCTCCAGGTGTATTTTATAAGCCTCATAATAGGTTTGGAGCCTCAGTTCAGGAGTTTAATTTTCACGTACGATGCCATCTGCTGTCTGGACAGCCCTAAGGGGAATCCTTATTAAAATAACTCTGGAGCAGTAAAGCCATATGTGTAGCTTTACAGCTCATGGAAGGAATTATAGCCATTCAGCCAATAAGGAGAATTGCTCCATGATGGCATGATAACTTTTCTATGCATGTAGGGCCTTTAGTTCAAAAAGAAGCTGCTCTCCAAAGTGTACTGAGAAATTTTGAATTAAAGCCTTAGCAGGTGAAAATTAATGTAATGACAAGTATTTCACTGCAGCTACAGTGCTTTACACAGCTTATGAAAGAGTTTGTGTTTACTAATTGAGGAATACGAAGAATATAATTTCCCCAATGTCATCCATTCCATGGCCATCACTCTCTTCTCTGAGGTGGGAAATTTTTAAGAAACTAGAAGACTTTAAAAGCTTTCATGCCAAACTCTTCTTTTAGCATGAAGGAATTTTAAGCTTCTGGAAGTTTCAAATGAAATGATAAATCAGCATTCAGAGTGCCATTCATTTCATTTAACTTTAGAGAGTCTACAATGCAGACCAAGCCATCTAAGCCAGTCATCTAAGGCTCCCATTATAGTCAAGGGAGACCTATTTAATTTAGTCTGTAGAGTTAAAGGCACTATTCCTGAAGCTGATGTCTGAATTCAAACTAATCTTATCCTAAAGTACCTATTTCTGTCTATTTTTTTCAAAGAGATATATTAGAGAGCATCTCAACCCTTAGTGATTATACTGTAGACGTCTGCATATTTTAGAGTATTTTTTTTCCCCCCATGACCATACATTTGTTCTGAATTATTCCTAAGTGAATTCAGGATTATTTTGACTTTGACCATAGGGAATGTCATTCAGGATGTCATTCAGGGATGAGAAAAGCTAATCTGCCCAGCAATGACATATCCACAGGGAGAAATAACTGTAGCCTAGCTATATCCATGATAACATGCAAATATACAGGAGGCAATGGTTACAAGCAGAGGTAATTTGTCTTATTAGACCCAACAATATCACTGGGACAAGAAGTGACAAATTCTTGTACACAAGCCTTTCTTATGATGAAGGGTGAAGTCCACATGTTGTCTTCACCTCTAACTAGGTCCAGGGCAGTGCATCTGAGACCTTGTTATGGACTACTTTGATAGGTATGCTTCTATCTTCTTATCTCAAAATAATAGAAGAAATTATACTTTTCTGTTCTCACTGTGAAGTTTACTTGATTCTGCTCCAATGAAATGAAGAAAATGTATTTTTACAGTATTGGCTGAAAGGGGGTGTTTGGAGGCAAGATTAAAGAGAGGGAGGATGGGGCTGTGCAGCATTGTGGACGTCACCCAAGAATTTTAAGAACTTCTGGCCAATGTGAACTGCTAAACTAAACATCCCCTCAGACAGCTCCCCACTTGCTACTTATATATTTAAGAGGGAAAATAAAGAGCATGTGAAGGACAAATCTGTAGGTTATCTACTTGGTGGTTAGGGTCTTCTGTCCTCCTCTTGAATCTGTAAATGCAGGTAAGCAAATGTTAAGCAAAGGGTAAGAGAGGTTAGTTAGGACAAAGAGGTAGGCTGAGCAGGGACCTGTTCACAACAGAAGCAGTGGAGGGAAGGAAAGTATAGAGCTTTTGATGCTGAGGAGGTGACAAGGCAAACGGTGCTTGAGAACACCCCAGACCTGCAGGTGTGTCACCAGTGATCTGAGGTCCCCTGCTGCACCAAGCTCTCAGGTCTTCTTACTGGCAAAACATCACCAAGGAGGTTTGCTTTACAAAAAACAAACTTCCATCTGTTCAAAGAATTAGCGGACGAGATCCCATGGGGCTGTGTCCTTAGGACAGAGGATCTGATCAGAGCTGGCAACACTTTAAGGGTAATTTTCTTAGACCGCAAAAGCTCTCCATTCCCGTATGTAATAAACCAAACAAGGAAGGTAAGGAACAGGCTTGGCTGAATAAGGACCTGCTGGTCAAACTTAGGCATAAGAAGGAAATGCACAGATGGTGGAAATAGGGCCACATGTCCTGGGAAGAGTCCGGGTATGCAGAGGTGAGATCAGGAAAGTCAAGGCATTGACAGAACTAAACTTGGTGAGGGATGCAAAGAGTAACAAGAAGGGGTTCTACAGGTACATAGGCTGCAAAAGAAAGACTAAAGAGAGCATACAGCTTCTGACAAATGAAGACAGAGAAGCGACAACAAGAGACACGATGAAGGCTTAGGTACTTAACAACTTCTTCGGCTTGATCTTCACTGGCGGTCAGGCTTCCCACATCATCATTGATACAACAGAAAGAAGAGATGCCTTTCAAAGGGACTTGAACAGGCTGGAGAAGTGGGCCCATGTGAACTGAATGAAGTTCAACAATTCCAAGTGCAAGGTGCTACACCTGGGTTGGGGAAATCAAGAACTCATTGAAAGCAGCCCTGCAGAGAAGGAATTGGGGGTACTGGTAGATAAAAGGCTCAACATGAACCAGCAGTGTGTGCTTGCAGCCTAGAAGGCCAACTGTGTCCTGGGTGGGAGGTGATTGTCTGCCCCTGCTCTTGTGAGGCCATACCTGGAGTCATGTGTCCAGGTCTGGGGTGCCCAGCACCAGAAAGATGTGGAGCTGTTAAAACAAGGGAGGGCCACAAAGGATGCTAAGAGGGTTAGAGCACCTCTCCTATGAAGAAATGCTGAGAGAGCTGCAGTTGTTCAGCATGAAGAAGAGAAGGCTCCAGGGAGACCTCATTGCAGCCTTTCAGTGCTTAAGGGGTCTTATAAAACGGATGGAGAGAGACTCTTTACTCAGATAAATAATGATAGGACAAGGGAGATTGGTCTTAAACTAAAAGAGGATAGATTCAGATTAAACGTTAGGAAGAAATTATTCACTATGAGGGTAGTGAGACACTGCAGAGAAGTGGTGCATGCCCCATCTCTGGAGGTATTCAAGGCCAGGCTGGATGGGGTCTTGGCCAACCTGACCTAGTGGGTGACATCCCTTCCTATAGCAGAGGAATTGGAGTTGGGTGATCTTAGAATCACAGAATCATAGAACTTTCATGATCTTTAAGGTCCCTTCCAACCCAAGCCATTCCATGATGCTATGAATGTTTCTGTGATAATAACGCCCAAGATTTTAAGCCATACACCAAGTTTCCCTGAACAGTCTAGATGCTGCAGTGTGCCCAAAGTGGATTTCTGTCCTCAAATTGAATAAAACTGAGAGGGTCTTAAGTTCATGAGATAAGATAAACTGACTGTCATGGCTTAAATAAATCTCCATGTATTCAATAAACAGCTTCTAGTTTACCAAACTGTTCCTCTGAAGATTTACATAACTCCTCATTTAAAAAAGGAAAAAAAAAAAAAAAAAGAGAGAGGGGGGGAGGGAAGAAAAGAGAAAGGGAAAAAAAAAAAAGAAAGGAAAAAGAGGGAAAAAAAGAAAAAGGAAATGATAAAAGAAAAAAGAAACAAAAAAATTAAGTTAGAAAAAAAAAAAAAAAAAGTTCTTTAACTGATTGAAATAATAATAAAATAAAGAGGGCAACAGTTGCTATTTTTCTGAGTTATTCTACTTGTCCACTACCTGAGGAAAGTAGATAAGGTGCTGGCCACTTTGCAAAGGCTATATGAGATGCTGTAAAATAATAAAGGGGAACAAAGTTTCTGAACTTTCTTGAGCCTTTTAACAGGCTAATTCTGCACAGAACTTAATATCCCAGATCATCCCTAACTCCAAGTGCTTTATATTTTCTGTGTCAAGATATATATATATATATTTTTTCAGAAATATGCAGAAATATTTGTGCAGAAATATCATGAAAACTCACATATAATGCATGCAGCTCACAGAGCGATCCCTGCTTTATGGCCCAACTCAGCTTGACCTGTGCTTACCACTTTGGCAGTGGTGTGGTCTTGCCTGAGCTTCACAGTCCCCAGGGTCAGGCACAACTGCTTAACAAGATCCTTTTGGTTTCCCCATAGATGTCACAGGCAGGATTTACTGAAACGGGGTAGCAGAGGAGCTTGCAAGGTTTTTGAGCTCTGTGGAACTTGCTGCAAGCTATTTTCACCCCCCAGCCGCAGCCACGGTCAAAGCCTGTCGCAAGTCATATGACCCAGCACAGACTTTCACAGGCCACATGTGTCCAATACAATCAAAGCAGAATAAAATGTGAGAGAGATTACAGCTGTAGAGGAGAAAACGCTACCAGTCCTCTTGATTTTAATTAGGCAACTCGAGAGGAATTGTGGTTGCTGTCTGTTAAGTCCAGAGAATTTTTACAGGCTTAACTCCCACTAAAAGCCAGGAAAATTCAGGTGGTCAAAAAACAATAATAAGGATATACTCATAATAAATCTACTCATGGCATGAATATGTAAGGCAGTGAGATGTTTCTTACTTCTATTCATGGATGGGCAAGTTCATTCTTAAAAATAAATAAATAAAAGGATTGTAGTCTATAGAAACCTATATAGCAATATCAGGAGAAAACCTTAGCTTTTATAAACACAATATCTATATTTAGTCTGGTAATTGTACCTTTGCATCAGGATTTGACTTGACTTCATCTTGATGACGCATTCAGGACCATAAAGATGCATCTGTATCTGACTTTAATTCTCATACTCAATAATCCATGCAGTTAGCTAGAGGTGAGGTACCTAAATAACCCTGTAGACTGAGGCTAGGACATTTGGTAATGCATATCACTATAGTTGTATAGATTTAGTGGATTAGTACTGACTTGAAATCTGTAGATTGTTAATGTTTATAAATTAGTCTTCTATATCTATAATTAGAAGACATCAAGACCCAATCAACACACACTATCTCGATTGCTATCAGTAAGCAAATGCTTCTTGGAACTGGCTTGTTTTGCTTCCTAACCAGCTGGTATATTAATCCCAGAAATTCAATATTTGCTTAAGATAAAATGTCCTCCCAAGAGAAGTCAAAGCCAGAACATTGCTGTACCAGGCAAGCGCAGGAAGAACAAGTAGCAAATGTTCCCCTTTTGCAGAGATCAGCTCTGACAATGGGAACATGAAGGAAATGGCAAACACTAAAAATAGGAGAGGGAAAAAAAAAAAAAAAAAAAGAGTGAATGTGGAAACAAAAGTGGGATTTGGGTAAATTGCACATGATGGATTGTGACAACTTTTGAGCACCAGCAGTTGTCCAATGATTTTAGACTCTCCTCCACAAAAAAAAAAAAAAAAAATAATAAAATAAATACAAAAAAGAACACATCCATATGCTTTCTAATGGAACCAGTAGTGCTCTATTGGATTGAGCACTAGTGGCTCTAATCTGGGTGGATTAACTACCATCGACAATTATAAAACATACTCTGGTAGTAAAGGTTTTAACAGGTAGTGATGATATCAGTAACTACACAGACCCTCCTGGCCAAATCATCCATTTTTTCACATTAATTGAAATCTTTGTGTCCTTGTAACTCCCACCTCTCATGCTGTCAGGACTCAGCTAGCACAGGTACATTATGACAGGTTACAAACCCATCTTCAGTAGACTAGCAAACATGTCCTTAAAGTTTCTCTGAACATTTCCCAGTAAGCCTATGATAAGTATAAGCAGAGAATCCAGATATTTCAGCTCCTGATCACACTTCATTGCCCTGCAGTTTCTTTAGTGCTAACATTAGATATCTTGGTTACATAGAAAAAAGGAAAATAAATCATGCATGCAGATATGCACTGTAGAGACAAAGCTCACAATATTCAGAATTATTTTCCTGCCTGGTTTGGTACTGATGCTTCTAGCTGGGCACACAAAAAGCTGTTTGAAATTCAGGGTGAGTGCTAGACTCTAGATACTCCCCATAAATACAACAGACAAAGGCTACAGGTATTACTAAGGGAAAGAAAGAAAGAATTAAAAAAAAAAAAAAAAAAAAAGCCAACCTATCCTTACATAAATGACCCTATGACAAGAATATCTGGAAAAAACAAAATGATCTCTTATTTTGTTTTTCTTTTTTTCCTGGCACAAAAGTGTTGGGAAAACTTCACAGGAGGGATTGTGAAGAAAAAAAAAAAAAAAAAAGAAAAAAAAAAAAAAGAGTGCTACATCTCCCTGATTTCAAATGTCCCCTCTGGGCAATACAGAAAGCATGGTGTGAAAAGTCAGACTTTCCCCTCATATGTTAGCAATTATCAAGGGATGTTCCCCCACCTTCAGGTACTTCAAGACATCAAAGGTATCACCAAAATACTTTGCTATCTAGCAGTCCATCTAATGGGATATTCCATCTCTGAAAATGGCCAATGCCTGGTGAATCAGAGGAAGATAAAATATCTTCAGAATGAATTATGAATATAGCACAACGTAGCTCCATGCAGATATATCTGAGCCAGCTTTGAGCATGTGTTGGTTTGCCAGAACCAAAATCAGTGGAAACCTGCCAATGCAACTCTTGAAAGGAGTGACAGTTAACAGGTCACATGTAAAGTCACAGTAACACTTCTTTGTTGACAAAGTTTCATGAGATGGAAAGTCTTTCTACCTGAATTCCCTGGTCCCTTCCTAGCGGGAAGTCAGTTTTACGGTGGGAAGTGAGTTACTCATGTTAGGAAAAATTGTATCTTACCGAAAGACTCTGGAAACCTTTCTTCATCACTAAATTAAGGGACAAATGTGTATGTTGGGGAGAGGGAGAAGGGAAGGCTAGATTTAAAAATGTCTGGCAGAAAGTAAGGAACCAACATCCACAGACATAAGGGACTCTTGAATACTACCATCCACTCCAGGTGCAAGGAGCGCCAAGCCCTCCAAACAAAACAAAATGGGGGACTGAATAAAGGGAGGGGGTCTCAGACATCTAATTCAAACACAGATGCTGATATGTGGAATTATAAAAGTGTCTTAATCTGAAGTTACGTTTTTCCTCCAGATCACAATTTGTTGACTAAATGAAAGTGTCTGAATTCATTTTAGGCATGAAAGCACATCCTAGTGGGCCTCCAGAAGAAGGCTATACATGAACGCTATATTTCATGAGAAGCTGCATGTAAAAATGATTTCCAAGACACTTTGGTCACCGTTTTACTGAGAATATGCTGTCCAAAGAAATCCTGGTCATTGTTGTTCTGCTATTAATGTTTCACTGCAGTACAGACACAATCACCTAAAAGAGTCCACATCACAGCATCTGTATATGCATTAGGGACGGGACTCTGTTCCACATACCTTTGTGCCTGGTGCTATTTGAAATACCTCAGAATACCCAAGTCATCTACATAGGGCTTGCAGATACAGCATAGGATCTATGGCAAACCTCCTCCCTTCTGGCAAATGCCAGGAGTCCATGTGGAAAAGCAAATTTTATTCTGTGGAGTCTAGACATGTGTAGCTGGAAAAATGTAAGTCTTTGCTTTAGGCAGAGATGTATAGCTCCTTCACTTTTATTAACTAGGTGTCCGTCAATTACAACAAGATCATGCTTGTACCACATGTGCTCATTTAAGTGGGTGAAACTGCTAGCTAAATCCCACATGAGGAGGTGAAGAACATCAGCAAGGGTTAGTCCTGTTCGTTATTTTATACATCCAAAGAGAGTCTGTAATCAGACTTTCTCAACACAACTCTTACCAATAAATTTATCTATCTGTTCCTCCTGCCTCCCTCAATGTAATGCTGAAACACTTTACAATGATAAATAAATGTGCTTTAGAATATCATCTATAAAGTAAGGAAAACAGAAAGAAACTCAGCCCCATGTGGCTGATGATAACTGTTGGATTGTCCAAGACCAAACAAGAAGTCTTTGGCAGGGGCTGGCTGTGATGATATGAACTTCCTTCTGCCAATTCCTAGCCAGTGGCCAACTTTGAACTGTTGGAGCTGCAATAATTGTGGTCACCTACCTGTCTTGGATGAAGGATCCTGATATACATGGGTCTTGGGTTTCCCTAGGGTCACACAATGACTTTCTTAGAGGCTCCCTTCCCTGAACCGAGGACAACAAAACCTACTGGTGAGTGGGGTGAAATCAACTGCTACCTGCAACACAAGGTGAAATTAGGGAGGGTCAGTGGAAAAACAAGAGGAAAAGAAAGCCTGAAAGGCATTGGATGAAGAAAAGAAACTGTGGTGATACTCGGTGCCAGGCAGTTGGCCCCAGGCCAGGCTGTAATGAGGACCACTGCCCCAGGAGCGCAAGGCGGGCCCTGCTCGCTGCGCCTCTGTTTGACCATGAACCCGGGTGTTCCAGCAGCAGCATGTGAAAATATTTAGTCTGCTGCAGAAGGGAATGTTTGGGAAAAGAGATAGGAAGGCCTGCATTCCTCCAACCCCACAGCCCCGATCCTCCCCACATTCCCTGGCACTCCGCCAGTGCTACGGCTGGCCGTTTTTTGGGGGGATCTTTTCTTATTTCTCTGTCTTTTGCTCAGATCAAATGAGAAGTGAATGTTGTTTTAATATCAGCCTTTTGGTTTAAAATCAGACATGGAGGAATCACTGGATGGATGTGAAAGAGTTTGGGGGAGAAGATGAAATCCTTTTCTTTTTCCTCCTCTCTCTCTGTGCCAGCTGTTTAGAAAGGCAGTTTTGCCAAACAAAGGCAATCTCCCTATCTTCCAGAGCCAAACACAAAAGAGCCCAATCTTGGCCCTGACACCTAGGGCTGACTGAGACACAGACATTCCTCTGGGAATAATAATACTAATAATAAAAGCAAAACAGTTTTCTGCTTTAGAGTTGAGCTGTAAATGCTTTGCTCCAACCCAGAAAGTAGTCCAAGGTACAGGACAAGCAAAGAACAGATGCTCCCAGCAGAAGCCAACTTCCAGAGGTACAAGAGAAAGTGGCCACCAGAGACAGCTGATTACCAAGTGTAACAGTGGCTCACAGTAGTAGACATTGGCCATAGAAGATTAAACAAGATTCTGATGGGATTCAGACAGGTTATTTCTGCTGTGAACAGCTTCATTGCTTGGTTCATTCAGAGATTGCCTGTGAAATGGTGATCTAACATGGATGCAGAAGTGTGCTGCCCCTGTTAGTGTGCTGTGAGGACACGTTGGCCACGTCTATCCAAGAGAAAAAAAAGATCGGCACCAGGGAGCATTCCCAGGCCCTGGAATTCAATCCCTTAGATGAGTAGATTGCTGCAACAGTCCCCAGCATTGTTTTGGCCCAGATAATTAATGATTCTCCCATACTTCAGGAATTAGCATAGTCCAGGGACTATTTCCCCATAGACAACTCAAATATAGACAACTCAAATGTAGACACCCTCTTGTGTAGACTATGCAAGTTTAATAACTTAAATGTGGTCAGACTATGCTTAGTTGGCCTCAGAGCCAGAGAAATGCCTGAGCCAGGGCTTAGCTCTGTTTAGTTTACTCATGCAGATGAAGCCATTATTTATTATTCTTCAGAAGAACTCACCAGCCACAGGAATGGAGATATCCATAGAAATCAAAAGGGGAAGCCTGGCCACAGTGAAACTGATGGGGTTTTAGTGTTGATGGCTTTCAGGAACAGATCATTTTGTGAGGCTTATTGAACTAAGAGAGGAGATCCCACAGCCTATGCAGACTGTTTGGCAGGACTTTGACTTTTGATCCCTCTCATCCTCCTTTCTAGGCGTTTTTCATACTTTGGAAAAATAACAAACAATATTTGCTAAAGTGGGGCAGGAAGCATTTTCCCATTTATATGGAATTACCAATTTATGCAAAAGCGTCCCTATTCTGATACAGAAGAAAAGCAATGAAACTTGAAAACATCCCATGCAATGAAATTTATGACCAAAGCAGGAGGTGAAAAGGGACAGGCAATTTTGTGGCATGGTTCATTCTAACTTCAGCTGCTTTTATTTGACATATGCTTTTTTTTTTTTTTTTTCAAAGGAAATGGAAAGATGTGTAGATGCATTCCATCATGGAAAGGTAAAAAGGGGTTGTTACAGCCTCAGAAATGGTCTTTTCAAGGGAAATTCGCCATTTGGTAAATGAATGAGAAAAAGTGGGGCAGAAAACATAGCCCAGAAGTTTTGGACTGATAGACTTTGGACATGTGTGGATCTGAAGAGAATAAACATAAAAGTCTGTTTCTCAGAGGGCAGATATTTACTGCTTTTTGAATCTCTAACCGCTTTGGAAAAGTGACCCCTAATTTTTCTTTTTGTATTGAGAAGCAACTTTCCCTTCTCCTCTTCCAAAAAATGTTTTGGAAAATAAACTGCACAGAACTTCGAATGTGAGGTAAGAGACTGCTCAAATCTGCAGTTTATGTTTAGCAATTCTTCCAACTTCTTGAAGAGAAATAGGTAATGGTCATGTAAGTCCAGGGCCTGATTCTTTCCTATTTGGGGTAAGTCAGGAGTCACAGCTACTCGGTGAATGGCCTTACTGACCAAAGTTGCTGAACTGAGGGCACACGGCACCTGTAGGGGATATGAGAGTTGCTGAAGAGGGCAGGGAAGACCCCAGAAGCAAGGAAGACATCAATCACATCTACTGGCAAACCCTGCTCTGGCTTTGGGGTTTCAGTGGTCTTCCCCTACCTTGAAGAGCCTTGACTCAAGGGTGCAGGTGAAGGTGAGCCTGTCCTTCAGTAACATGAAATAAAGCAAGGAAATTCACTTTCTTCGTAGATGAAAAGTGAAGAAGTCAGAAGAGTTCTTTGCAGCCTGCATTGTCAGACATTTGTAGAAATTACTTCTGTGTGGCAGTAAACATGGCTAAATTCCATTTGCTTTCACTCATCTCTGATTGCATCCCTGGACAATGATTTGAGATAGCCTTTGAATTGGAGAGGGATGATCTTGTCTCACTTCTAGCTTGATCCAACTCAACCACCCTGTTAATCTTTTCTAAACATGAAAGCACATTCTCAGGGGTTGAAAACCCAGGCCAATGCTGAGGCATATGAACCAGATTAATCTTACCAGAATATGGGTGGGGACCAGCACAGGGAAAATTTCAGTTCCTTACATACCAAACAGACCCCAAGACATGAAAGCTTGAACCTCAGATGATTTCAGAATTGAACTTCTGACCTACCAGAGAGCTAGCCAATTTGAATCAGTGAAACTGTGTGTATAAATATTTATACTTTTTCAAATGCACAAACCTAACCCCCACACACACCCCACCCAAATAAAAGACTATGCCCTAACTAAAACCTGGGCATATATTTTTATTTCAGATTTATATCCTATGAAGAATTGAGGTATAAACCTTGCAATACACTACCAGGAAGCCTGAAACTATAAAGTTAAAACCAAAGCTATTCTGAGTTAATAGGATCCATTTGTTGTGCAAAAGAGGCACCGGCATGTTTTTTTCCTTTGAAAGTAAGAATTAGGTAAGTGAAATTGTCAGGCGTGCATGTATGAAATGTAATCTGGCTAACCCCAGCATTCCAGCCAGCCTGGATTTCAATAGCTGAAGTATGCATGATAAGTTTTATTTAAATGCAGGCAGCCTCAGCTTAGTAACTCCCTCAGTGCTCAGAGTCCAAAGCTTGAGGACACGGAGAAACCTAGGCTCTATCCTCAGTAGCTCACTGTATAATTGTAAATAAATTCTGAAAATGGAGATAGCAATGCCTGTTTTGACAGATGCTTGGGTCTCTAGAAGAATAGTACTATAACACAGCAAAAAATATAATCATTATTTTTATTTATTTACTACCTCTCTGGTTGACACAAGGGGATAAGAGTAAAATCAATCCAGAGCCTCTTCATTGAGGCCCCTAGCATATTTCCCCCAAGACTCACAAATCAACACTGCTAAGTAAAGAAATTTCCACTTAACACCTCATCACCCCCCCGCCCTTGCAAATGTTTATGTACATACTTACCTTTATTAGCAGGGGGGAGCCCCTGGGATTCCTGGTATTGGTAAAGAAAATGTGTGCTTTTGCAGGGCAAAGGGCAAGCTTGGGGTTCTCTGGTTTGCTGGCTGTTTTTTTTTTAGAGGTGGGTTGTTTTTAGAGGTATTTTATGCAAGGTCTTATTGCTGAGAGTCTGGCAAGGACGTCTTTCATCTTGAAAGGAACAGGGAGTGTAGTGATAGGACAAGGGTTAACAGTTTTAAAGTAAAAGAAGGTAGATTTAGATTAGATGGAAGGAAGAAATTCTTCAACATGAGGGTGGTGAGGCCCTGTCCCAGGCTGCCCAGAGGAGCTGTGGGTGCCCCATCCCTGGCAGTGCCCAAGGCCAGGCTGGATAGGGCTGGGAGCAACCTGGGCTCATGGGAGGAGTCCCTGCCTATGGCAGGGGGGTGGAATTGAAGGGGCTTTAAGGTCCCTTCCAATCCAAACTTTTCTATATTTCAAGGAAAATTAAAGGACAGAGGTTGCAGTTATGCAAGAGGAAAGAAGATTCATCCCCTTAAACTTGGGAACAAGTTGCACCAGCAACTTAATGTCACTTAAGACCACCACATCACAAAGGGGTGTCATCCCATGAGCATCAATCAAGTCTGTCTAATGGAGGATTTGGCCTATTTGTCATGAAATGGGAATAACTGTTTTGTTGTTGCTGTATGTGTTTGTTTTTAAGGAAATTGGATTTAAATGAGCCAGGAAATCAGATTTAAATGTTCAAAGTGTTTTCTCTAAGCATTGGGAGTGTCTATCCTTGTCTCTATTCTGAATCAAATTATATGTAATAATGTACTTTATTTAAAAAACTATATAACACAAGGAAGGAGACATATTCTTTCTTAGGAGTGTTGCTCACAGGACCAGGTTTGACCTCCTTACACAAAAGAAATTTTCTCCTCCAGTGTGGATGCCCTCAGGATGAACCATGAGTTTAGAAGAATCCTTTACTGGATGTCTGTCAGAGAGGTGGGATGTTTGCATTAACCTCCTTTACCAGAGATGAGTTAAAGATGCCATAAAAGAAATTAAAGGGAAGGATTTGAGTGACAATGGATGGAAGATGAAACTCAATCAGAAGATTTTAGCTTCTGATACTACTTAATACTGGCACTTTGGGATAATCAGATGAGAACCTTTTCTTTCCTCTCCATTTTGTTCTGCTATTTAAACTCTCAAACGTGTCACCAATGCTGCTTTTGGAAATGTAGACGTCTGCCGCTTGAAATTAGAGAAGGAAAAACATTTTCCAGGAGAGGAAGAGTTTGGAGGTTTACATGCACATCAGGGTGCCCTGCTAAGTTTAGACACCAAATTTGGAATAAGCCAGTATGGAGTTTGTTGACTCTGGCTGGTACCTAGCTTGATCATTAGCCATAATTTCTGTTTGTCTGTGGCCAGCTGTCTCACTTAACCACCTGGCTCTTCCACAAAGACGTCCATCCATCTCTTTATTTCCTTCTGTTACAGCATGTCCTGCTTTGAGGAAATGATGCCAACAACAGAATGAAGAATAGGCCTCAACAATTCAAGATTAACAAAGCTCTTTATTGTACAAACCAACCAGTCTCCAGTCTGTTTTCTAATTTAAGGGAGACAATTTAGGCATCCAAACAATTGCAAGGTCAAGCTAAGGGATCAGAAATATATCTTTACTGAACTCTCGGCCACTACACACCCCACTGTGCAGCAATGTTCTGCTTGGCCTATTGCTCTCACTGCTGTAACTGTGAGTGCATTAAATGCTGTACCCATGGACCTCAGTTACAGTCAATAGCCTACTTATAAGCATTAGTTCTTCAGATATGGCTTCAGGGCTCAATTCATAAAATAAATAAATAAATAAATAAATAAATAAATAAATAAATAAATAAATAAATAAAAAGAGCGTGTGTGCTATATAGCCCCAAAGTAAAACCCTAGATTGTTTCATCTGAAAAAATGTAGTTGTTTACAATGTCAGAAGACTTTATACAAAGGCTGGGGAGAATTTGTCCAAATCTGTTTTTGTGGAAGTTTTCAGAGGATTATTTACTGATGTGCAACTAAACTCCAGGCTTTTCTTGTGCCTGAAAATATTTTAGAAATGTAAAGACAAATACTTGGTAAGAGTATTCAGGCATATGAACACCACCTCCCCTCACCTGTGCCTTCTCCCCCCCTCCCCCCAAAAAAAAAAAAAAAAAGTAATTAAAACAAAATAAAATAATATAAAATAAAATAAAATCAGTTGAAGATTTAGTTTGGCAAAATTGAGCTTCCCCAGATAATGTCAGCACTTGCTGCAACCACCACCAGTGAATAGGCAGGCACCTCTAAAAGATGAGGCAGTATTATTAATTCTTCCTCATGAAAGGGGAACCAGGAGGCAGGAATACTGAATTCATCTAGCTACAGATGTCAACCATAGATCAACTCAGCTCATTCCAAAGTGGTTCAGATGAATTTCACCTCTTGTAGAAACTGAAAGAACCTGCAAATTTAAGACCTGCTTAATCAGCATTTACTTGATGTCATCAGTATCAATGGATGGGAGCACCAGGATGTTGGATGAGGAATGTCTTCCACCTCCCACCAGTTTCATGGCTATATCTTTTCCCTGCCCTTCCTGCAGGTAAAGTATTCCCTTATTGAGGAAGCAGAGACATCAGAAGGTGAAGTGACCAAGTGAACTGACCAAGAAGGTGAAGTTGCCAAAGACTGCATAGGAAACAGAACAAAGCTAAGAAATTATCATAGTGACACCCTGGTATCACCTGTTCAACACATTCGGGCTGAAGACAGTGCGCAGAGGACAACTTGAGCCAATGCAGATTAACTACCTGGCTAGTTTTCTTTTTGTTTCCCTTGATATCCTCCACCACAGCATTTGGCTATCCATGGCAAGTGTACAGGAATGCATTTAACGCTCACTTCAGTGTTATCAATCAGAACTCTTGCTGGTGAATACAAGGCAATTCACACATGAACTCTAATTAATGCAATAGCTGTTGCACTCAGAAACTCTCTCTTTTTCCTCTTATCCCTCCCCATACACATGCTCTGTTTGACAGGAGCTGGGAGTTTTCAGTTTGCTGTAGAAAGCAAATGAAAACCCATCAATCCTCATTTGCTTCTTTCCAGCCTCAGTTCTGTTCACTCTTGGATAAGATAAATATAATGTATGTTACAGCCAAATATGGATTTTCCTACAGTCCCTTTTATACCTCTGAGTGTATACACCTTCTCTCATGATAGCTACTGCCCTGCTAAATGGGGCAATAAATCCTCTCTGAGATCCAGCAAATATTCCTTGTGCAGCCTGCAGTGTAGCTATGTTTTTCTTGTAACATCTATGAGGCACCTATGCTAGCTTCCTTCTTATTTCACATCAAGCTGGAGACATTGGCCATGGCCTTCACCAGAGAAATAAGTGGAGACAGACTGTTTGTACTTAGAAAGAACATCCTCTTTTCCATACGTAGAACTGTGCCCCATTAGATGGTGCAAGGTATGCCCAGAAGAGTTCTAGGCCATAAGTATCCCTTTAAAGAAGGAGCCACATTTTGGTCCTGCTGAATTCCGGATCTTCATATAAAGGGCTGGGAGTGTTTTTAGTACCCCATGTTCTCACTAGATGCAGGGCTGTTATTCTGGGATGGTTGTTGGCATGGCTGCCTGTTGAGTACCCCTCTGCCTGTATATCTGCTGCCTTGATAAGCTTGAAAAAGAAGAAAACACTGATCAAGGGCATTGCTTGCTCCAGATATGTGTGTTGCCCAAGAAGTGACTCGGAAAAGCTTCCTTTTAAGAAGCATTTCATTTGAATATGAGGACAAAGCAAGGATAGCTATGCAATCATATTTTTCTTGGGCAAATATTTGTAAAATATATGAGTGTTTGTGGCTTTACACAGCTGGAAATCATATATTGCCTCATCAGTGCTGCCATGTGTTTTGAATGGAGGGAAGAGAGATGCATTGTAATCATTCAACCCTTTCATTATCCCTCCATTCCTTCCTCTGCCCCTTACCCCCTTCCTTCCTGACATATCTCTTTCTCACTCAAGAATTGGCCTGTGAGAGAGAAGAAGTAAATGTATATGATATTTTATTTCTCATCCCAGTGCTCAGTATATTTGTTTTGTCAGAATCTTTTTACCTACTTATCTGTCCTAAAATATATATATATATTTTATTTTTTTTGTGTGTGTGTGTGTGTGCAGATTTATCCATAGTTTCTCTTCCGCCCCCATTTATGTGTCACTGCTCCCCATCACAGTTTTGTACATGAATGAGTAGAGTAAGTTGATTTTGGAACAAGTTTTTTCCATTGCTTCTGTCCTTACAGAGAACCTTGTATGACTGGGTTCTTCTCTTTGACAATGAATTCAAAGCATAACTGTAAAAATAACAATGACAAAACAGTAATACAGATATCAGTTACCATATTTCACTCTGAGGTTCCCAAAAATGGATGCATAAGTGAAACCTGTCTGCTGTTAAAAATAATTTGAAAACTTGCAACTGCCAGGCATCCTTTGGGAATAAAGCTGCTCTGTACCTCTAGTTCTCTCCTTTAGTATTATTTTCTCATGCTTGAGTTGTCCGCTTTGCACAATATTTAAACCTCAGAAATACATACATTTTTTAGCATTTTATTTTTATTCTTTTTTTTTTTTTAAATCTGTCACACAAAACTTTAAAACACAGCTACATGTTGCACATCCCTGTCCCATATTGTCTTTTATTTCATTTCCAAGTATGCAAATATGTCAATTTTATTTGATTGTTACTCTTACTACGTGTAGTTACAGCATGACCTAGCATGCAGAAGTGTCATTCCAGGCAGTGTTCCTGGAAGGAAGTATTCATGCCACTTTCCAAATCATTTGCAAATTAGAAATGACCCTGCTTAACTCCTCAGGGTCACGGTGCCTTCGTTAAATGCTGCAAAGGTTGCAGCATAGTGGGATTTAACACTCTCTCCAATGACTACTGGCCTTGTTGTAAGGAAACATAAATCCCTTTAGGGTTTTTAGATCAAATCTCCTGAGATTTTGACTGAGTTTCACTTTGAGATTTGTGATGTGCTTTGGCTGCAGAAGTCAGTCACCTACTCCAGTTCACACTGCCTGCTAAATCATACTCTCCACTCCATGTTTCCAAGAAGTGGAAGAATCCCATGTTTCCATGGGATTGAGGTAGGAAATCTGAGGAAGGAAGAAGCAGAGAGAAGATCACTTTCCTGGTATCTATCAGGCACTTTGTGGAGCTGGCTTAGTCATACGTCCTTCCAGTTAAACCTCTTACAAACACAGGGTGGTGGTAAATATCTCAAACTATGTATTGGGAATGGTCCCTGGCTTGTACTAACCTCAAATTGTGCATAAGGATTTTTTTGGAAGACTGCCAGTTGGCCTGGGAAAAAATTGTGCTAGGGCACATGTTAGCAATGCAAAAGTATAAACTCAGCCATCTTCCAGTGCTTAGGAATATTCCCTGGCACTTTAAACTCAATAATATAGACAAAATACATAAACACACACGCACTTCTCTTGTCACATTTGCATCAGCAAATGCAAAATGAAAAAAAAAAAAAAAATGCAAAAATGCAAAAACCAGGTTGCATTTTTCACACCTGAAGACACCAACAGCTCTTTCATTCAGACAAATTCCCTGCTTCCCTGCAGCTGAAAGATTCAGTCTGTCTTTTCAGCCTTGATTGATTTTCTCCAGCCTTTGTCTTTCTCTTGTAGCCCAAGGAGCCAACCACTTTGCTGGTGACAGCCAGAATGGTCCTGTGGATGTAGAGGAAATGGTGCTGAGTTATGCCTCCTGAGAGGCTGGCCTAAACTGATCAAACTTCCTCCACAGACTTAGTTTAGTTCTCCTTTACTGGACAGAAGGTGTCTAAGGAATGTGATGATCTCAGTCACATTCACGCTCCTTGAAGTGGAAGGCTATACCCACATCACCTGATCTTTTTTAGTGTTATAACCCCCACATGTTGTGCTTCTCAAGCTCCTGTGGGCAAACCCGCTATCCATGTGGCAAATTAAAGCCTCCAGACACCTGATCCCAGGGATGGAGTGGAGCCAGGGGGCTGTCAGCAGAAACAATACTGTCCAAAGTTTGGGCTCAGGGCGGCGAGGTCAGCCGATGTGCCACACTGGCTGGCATTTAGTGGAGTGAGTGCTTCTCTCACTCGCTGCCTCTCTCCTGGACCTGTGTCTGCTCTGCAGATGGGAAATGACATTCCTCTGTGCACATGGATTTGTTCTGCTCTGCCACACCAACACCAGTGCTAGTGCCTGAGGTTGCTGCTGAGGGATGTAGCCCCCATCTGGTTCCCTGATCACCCCTGCTGCTGATGCTCTCTCAAGACTGGGGGCTACATACTCATTTCTATGCAATGTTAAAAGCCAGAAATATTATTTTTGCATCTGTTTTTCATGTGATCCTGACATAAAGGGCCTGGAATGCAAACGGCTCTGGGGGCTGCTGCTTCAAATGAATCCCAAACTCTGGTTCTGGGTCTTTGATCCTGGACCCCGGTTCTTCATTTCAGTGCTTTCCCAGGAATGGATGATATTCATTTTCTAATTCCCTGATGGAGAAATAGCCTTGTGGTGTGCAGACCGGTCTTAAGCAGACCAGTCGTTAAATCCTTTGATCACCTTTGAAGGAAGAAGCCAGAGCTGCAACATTTAATCTCCAATTATTGAAGCATAATCTTGGGTTATCTACAGCAGTATTTCAATCAAATCTTTCTCAATGGACAATTTTCTCAGTTAGATGGCCAATCTGTCTTTAGGTAATCAAAAATTATCCAAACTCCCTGCCTGCAGTACAGAGGACCTACTCAAATGTTCTGCAGCTCATGTCCCTGCCCTCTGAAAGGACGTGCATGAGGACAGGAGGCATGAGGGCATGAGGAACAAAAATGGATAGTTTTTTCCAAATCTGAAGTTAGGAAAGGCCAGGGCATAGACCTGGGAACAGGGACTGCAGGAAGCACTGGGAAGACAGCTGCTCTAGAGAGCACAGAAGAACTGGTTTTACATTCTGGACTAAATGAGAAGAGCTGACACCTTATCCAAAGGAAATATCACACCAATGGAAGCACCTCCAAGCTCTGATTTGGGGGAAAGATTATTACATCTTGGTGTTCTACTCTTCAAAATCTGCCAACAGTGATTTTCAATATTATTGGCAAACTTTTGTTATTTAGCAGTCAGGATAGAGAAATCAGCAATTCACCTGAGCTGGTGAAGATACCAGCCCTACAATGACTGGAGTTAGTCCCCGCATCTTTCAGACACCATCGGACAAATACAACCTTCTCAAGTCCCTACGTAAAGGACCCTGGCTCTTCAGTATCCCCTGGTATCTTGATCTGAAATCCATGCTGTCCATGGATTCTTTATCATCTCCAGGTTTAATTCTGCAGGGTGTGTCCTTGCTCCGCCCATTCATGTCTTCAGCTGCTGGGGTGAAAACAAGCCCAGGAACCCCACCCTTCCCCATGTCAGTCTCCACGGCAGGTTGGGAGGTGATTCATGTCGGTTGACCTCATGTAGTCATGGGCAAGTGTCAAACTTATGTAAATGGGCACTTGAAATCCAGCAATGAGCTAAAATATTCATAACCATAAACTAACGAGGGCTCCCAGACTTCCAAGTGAAAACTCAGAGACACCAGGAAGTCAAAGTCATTTTGGAGCCCAGCAGCTTTTCTCCATTTCTTCATGGGAGAAGCCCCTTCCTGAGCATGCTGTGTCTTTCCTGCCTTCCCAGACACTGTCCTGAAAACACTCCCCTCCAGCCTTCACAGGGACACTACTTGCCTGTGCTACATTTCAGTGAAGCTCCTGTTAGGAAATTAGTTGTGGAGGGATGATGATAGTGCTGTGCTTACTCAGTCCTATCCCTGTTTAATTGGGAAACATTTGTGTTTTATAGGTAGCAAGAAAAAATGTTCATATTACCTAATATACAGCAAAAATAAATCAATTATGGCAGGGACTTGCACCCCATTTAAGAAGATGGTGTGAATTGTTCCAATTATTTGCGCACTATACTTTTCTTATGAGCAAGAAATTCTACCCTTTTTGATCATGTCTGCCAGTAAGCAACTTGTGCAAGCGGTCTCTTGTCTGCAAGGAAGGAAGGTAGCAATGTGTGACATTCTAGCTGAAGACGTACAGGAGACTTTATCTGACCTCCCCAGTCTACTGGGAGATTGTCACTTCCCTTTGTTTTGCTGCAGTTTTCCCATACAAGTCAATATTCTTGACCATACAATCTCAGTAATCTTAACCTCTCCCAGAAAAGACTGTGTGCCCCAAAATGTAGTTCCTTCTTTTGGTTATACCAAGTAGTCAAAGAGAAGATAATACAGATTAGATGTTGTTCCTATCTTTTCTAACTATAATATTTATTTGAATAATAATAATAATAATAAAGCTTTATAATATCTATATGATATTATTATTAGAGTGAGGAAAACCAGTGTGAATGAAGGAGATCTGATTAGCAAATTTATATTCATCAATGATTCGACTGCCTGAAAGAATAAATTTGTCTGTGCTAAGAGAAGCTGACAGCGATATGGACCACAAGAAAAACAGAGACTGAACAAATGCAATTCAGAACTGGGAGTTGTTAAAATGAGTGTATTAAATAGTTATAATTCCCAGTCAAAATTATGTGTTTTCATAAAAACACAGATGACTTATGGAGGAAATGAACGTTGTGAGAATTAAAACACATGAACAAGATAATTTTTGTTTATAGCAGCACTGCAGCATTATCAGTGGAGCTAATGAAGCAGAGTTTCACAGGTTTGGGTTCTACCTCTGTCCCCACCTCGCCGTGGTGTCCTAGGTCCTCCCTTGCATGTAGAATCTCTTCCCTTCCCTGCTGCAACACACTGTCCATCTCCTCTTTTCCTCATCATGTGCCACTCCAGCTGCTGAGCAAGATGGACCATCCTTGTTGATTGATCAGCTTTCATCTCAGAAAAAATAAGGGACTGAAATATAACTGCCTACATCTTGTTCCTCACTCCTCTAATCAGTCATCAATGTTCATAAGCCTTGTAGGTACGTAATTCCTTGCAGTGCTTTACGCCTCTGTCTGGTATGGCCAGCAAGTTCAACAAGCAACAGGGAAAGGCAGGCAGGCAGATGGAAAAATCAACACGATCATATCAGCCCGGCTTCCAGCAGAATCCAGGTTAAAATCTAATGAGGGAAGGGGAAGAAGGCAGGGGGCCAATAATTTTGAAGGCATTAAATGGAGAAATATGATGAGAGAAGCTACATTCCACAGCTGTCAGGACCCTAGGAATTTGTTTTGAATATTTTTAGAAAAGACAGACATTGTAATAAAAATAAATGCCCATTTCCAGACGTAGATGATCAAGCTTTGAGGAATGATGGTGGGGCATTCAATACATATTTGTACTCTGTAGTTCACAAGGCACAGGAAGCTGGATTCGTATCATGAGAAACAACTTTCCACCCCACCTGTAATGAAAAATTGTGTTTAATATTATCTCCTAGGGTTATGCATTTGCAAGTCAGTAGGCCTAGATAGCTCCCTGGAGAGCTGGCTGGCTGCAGGACTAATGCTTTGGCAGTTTCCTAAGCAAAGCAAGCCATTCCCCAGACATGTGCAACTGATTTCAGGGGTCATAAATAGACTCCTGCCCTCCTGCCTTTTTGCCTGGGCCTGAACCCTGGAAAACCAGACTGGCTGATGCTTGTGCTGAGGAAAAGTGTGGGGATGACTAGTGCATGTCACAGAGAAGAAGAATACAGAAAATATTCTAGATAAGATTAACAATATATTTGTTCTATTCTTACACTCTTGCCTAATAACTGCTGTTGGCCTCGGTTGCAGAAAGGATATTGCAACAGGGAAAGTCTTAGACTGGACCCTGAAAGGGTAGTCTTGGGTTTGTATATTAAACCTGGTTTTCTTGCTCACAGTGGAAAAGTGGAATAACTGGCATAACTATGCACTAATTCATCTGACATTAATTTTATTAGTGGTTTAGTGGAGGACTTGTTAGTGTTAGGTCAGAGGTTGGACTAGTTGATCTTTGAGGTCTCTTCCAACCTAGATGATTCTGTGTGATTCCATAATTCAGGAAGTCTTAACAAAGATATGATACGGGATCCAACCAATAAGGAATTACTATTTAAGATTACCACTGGTGCCTGTCAACATGATTTTAAAGTACAGGTGAAAATCAAATGAGATGAGTTCTATTTGTGCTTTGGTTGAATGAATCTGGTTGCTAAAAGTAAACGCATAGATTAATCTGCACATAGAGGTGTCTTTCTGGAAGATAGAGATGAGAAAAACACAAGTTATGGGGTCCGATGCAGAGACCACTGAGTGAAATTATAAGATTTGTGATCTAGAATAAATTAGATGAGATGTTCTACAGCTATTTTCTTGCCTTAAAATCTGGCAAGTTAGAGTAATTATATTTCTGTATGTCTCTCATCAGGTATTATACAATTATACAATAACAGATGCCCACTTCAACTTGCCTGTGCTTATAATTGTGTTATCTTGAACATGATTTATTCGAGGCCTATTTTTCCTTTTCCCTGCAATTCTCCACTGAAATAAATATTGAAAGCTGCCATTGAAAGCCTTCTCCAGTGTCTATTTGTGTTGAAAATACTTCTCCTCAGGATGTTGAGGGATGTGTGTATTTAACCCCATCTGAAAGTCAAATGAGTCCTTGACTATTCTGTTGATCTAATTTGATTCACTTTGTTTATTAAATAAAAGCCAGATGGCAAATGGCCTTTGGGCCGCCTAGTGATGTAAATATATATATATATATATATATATATTATTCATCATCACTGATCTCCACGGTGCTGCAGAAAACAGTGGATCAACTTTTATTCAGAGATGGTAACTGCAGCACTGCAGATCGCGTCAGAATCACTGCACTGAATAGCTTCTCTTTTAATAATGTTCGTAAGTGCTATTATAAGGATTTTATTAGGATTCGCAGCTACTTCATCAGACTTAATTCTGCCTGGTGTTTTTTACAAGCTTAGACATTGACGACTCCCTCAATAAGACAGCTTCATCTTCGCATCGGAGCCATAACCACCAGTATCCTGGGTATTTTGAGTGCATATCACCCACTCCCAGAGAAATCTTCTTTTCGTCCTCTAGGACACAGATTTCTGCTCATCCCTTCATCCCAGAAGCCCACCTTTCACACCAAATGAAAGGGACACCTCCTACCCCTTAACCTTCAGCTCTGCAGCTAGGTACCTTCCTGATATGGAGGCGTTCAAAGGTTGAAACTTCTCAAGCTGATCAGAGACCTGAATCCAGGTTTCTCTATTTCTTGGGTGTGTGCCCTAGAGACACGGCTCTTGTGCCAAAAGTGGCACTCTTTCCCCACCCATTTCCCACGGAGAAATGACTAATAGAGTTGTCTTCTCAAAAGCTTGAGTTAGATGTCTAAGCTTAGGGACTGGGAATTTTCCTTCTACGTGTTTTAATGCTGGGCATGGTAAGGGCTGAGTCTGGACCTGGCTTTTCCAAGCAGCCTAAGAGCCACCTAGCAACATCTGTGCTATTAAATTACCACTGTCACTGACATGCTAACGTCTACAAGCTCCTGGCATGTTTTTGGTGAGGGCCATCCAGCACTCCCAAACAGCTCTTGAGCATAGTCGAGGATCTATATCAAAGAACAGTCCCCATATCTGGTAAGGAATGGTCCTGCCATTTTAGCAACTAAAGAATGCAAAGCAGGACCTGTGACAAGCCAGTTGCTGTTAGATGCCAGATACCTTGTCTTGGAAGACAATGAGTTAGCTAGCATGAATTTGAGCCGTTGTATGCCAGCTAACATCCAAGCCAAAGGATATCTGTGTTTGTTTAACGTATAATCCAGACATACCTTTTATAAGCCTATGTCAAGAAGGTAAATTCTCCAAATCCCATCTAATCCCTGTAGGGCCAAGGTCCTACAGGTCCTTGAATTATGGGTGCTAAAGTGTTCAGAAAGCACTACAGGGTACACAGACTTAGCACAACTTCATCTTTTAAGTGCAAACACACCTAATCTTTCACAGAGCAGCATTAAAAGAAACTGTAACAATGCCAGTTTTAGAGTCTTGTGCCAAACTGTTTGACAAAATGAAGAAAACCAGTGTTCACATCCTCTTTGCTTGTCTGGGGCAGAAGCTGGGGTCCCCATCTCTCACAGGGTGGTCTTGTGTCTCCTAAGAGTCTTTTCTCATTATCTGCTATCAAACACATACCTCATAGGTAGAATAACTAAGTGCTCATTAAAGCAAGGACTGCATCCCAGTCCACCATGTGAACTCTGTAGTTGCTCTCTCCCTGGCCTATTTTGTGGTCATTCCTTCTAGGTGCCTAATCTGATGGCAAAAGTTTGCTTGTTTTTTGTTTGTTTGTTTTTGTTTGTTTGTTTTTGTTTTTGTTTGTTTGTTTGTTTGTTTTTGTTGGCTTATTTACTTATTTATTTATTTATTTGTTACTTATTTTTCCAACTCTGTAAGTTTGACTAACAAAAGTTCTGCAAGTCTAGTGTTGGGACTCTGACTGCAGCAGGCACTGAGAAGGGTTAGTTGGACATCATGTGTAAAGAGTCTGGCTTTTGAGGACACCAAGGTGCTTTGATATTTGCAGGTAAACTAAGGCAAGACTGAAAATTGATAAAATTGCTCATAAGAAGTACGTCAATGCATATTAGTAACAGGGAAGAAGCTAAGCTCAAGAGCAGCAAAGCTTTCACAAGTGAGGACAGTCTGGAAAGCAGGCGGTTGTTCCTGAAGCAGGGAGGAGAGAGATGTTCAATTTATTTTGTGCCTTATTTTTCCCATCCATAAGAGGACAACACTTTCTTAAAACAGAGGTTTTCTGGACCCATCAGAAATGTCACCCCCATCAGCCTTGCTCAATTTAGGACTATCACACAAGTTTCTTTTGACATCATTTCCACTTCTTACATACAAAGATTTTGTTCAGGTAAAACTGGAATGTATTGATTCAGCCTTCAGCAGCTGAGCTTTAAAGAGACAGTAAGGGTCTAAAAATCTGCCAAAATAAAAATAAAAATAAAAACAAAATAAGTAAAGGTCACTGCTCACCTGCAAATGCTCAGCACAAAGTGTCAAAGTTACGCAGTGCTCTGGGTGTACTTCTAAATGGGAAGTCTGAGGTGGGTATAAGTTTTGGCCTAGGGGGACACAAAATGTTTTAAGACTAGAGGCTGTGGTCACAGCTACATGGTTTGTTAACCTTCTCCAAATAGATCAGAGAACCGCGTCTGTTTGCTTTAAATGGCTTAGAATATTACCACTGAAAGCAAAGCTGCTTTGCCTTGTATTTTTCTTTTTGTAGTCCAGGAAATACATTTATTCTTTGTAATAAAAATGTTTAGACACAGGCAAAAAAGTGTTCATTTCAATAACCTTTTCCAACTTTCCAGTAGGAAAAGTCAGACCAAAAAGCCTCAATTGTAATTACTCTGTTCATTCGTTCTTTTTCTTTGTTTTTTTAATTAAAAGCATCAATTTTGGTGCTGTTTCCAAGAAGACTTTGTTACAAGGTTTTGTTCCCTGAAATGAATGAATAAAGGAGTTGTAATCAGACTGCTGGAACTCAAATGCTGCCAAAATGTCCCACATCTGGCACAATTAGGCTTTTATTTGTTAACCACTTGTAATTTCCTTAAGACCCAGATAGACACCACAGGGCAGACTGATGCCAGCCAAAACCAGCAAAATCAAATGGTGTTTAGTGAATTGCTGTTCTAGGCCAGTGAATTTCAAAATTTTGCTGAGAACTGGGGGGGGTGGGGGGGAGGGGAACATTGAGAAAACATTGTCCACCTCAGTTGGTACATGGAAAAATTCTTCTTCTAATTAACTGTATTTGTCCACGATGATGCACAGAAATGCAAAACAGAATGTAAAAAAATATTTGAATATCCTTGTTTCCTTCTGTCCTTTGATTTTCATCTTTGTTTCTACTCAGAGCTTCACAAGATGCCTTTTAACAAATCTTCCTGTAATGAGGGAAGTCTTCTTGTGTCCTTTGCTCTTGCTGTACTATCAACATGCAAACAGAATTCATGTTTCTTAACACAATTGGTCCTTTCAAGTGCACTAATTATAATTTCCCATTTAAGCCAGATTTTTCCCTAAAGCTATTAGTTGCTGGGTAGCACAATTATAAAACTGACTCGTATCTCTTGTTGATCTAATGGTGTTGATATTACTGGAGCCGTATCCTCTTGCAGAGGCAGAATGTACACACATGGCTGCTGCTGAAGCAATGTCATTTTGCCCACTGAGGGTGCAGCATATGGCCATAAATGGTTGCTAATTCTTCTGGATCTTGCAGAATGCAATCACTGCGGAATGCATTAAGCTGTTTCAGAGATTAATCAAAGTGAGGAGAGAAGGTAAAATAGATACACAATCCCCAGCCCCAAGAAGCAATTCTTAACTATCTTCTGTTTGGATTTGCAAATCTGGAAAAAAAATTGTCCAGGGATACTGCAAGGGACAAAACTATACAGTTTGAGGAGAGCTGCCAGGAATTCCTTCCTTCAGAAGCCAGTTTTGAATGTAAACCACTGGCAAAAAGCTCATTTCTAGCAATAACAGCTATGTCATGTTTCCTGGAACATAGGCAATGTGGAGTATCATAGGAAAAGGAAAATAAACACCGGTTCACTTTCTGAATCACCAGTCATAAATTCTCACTGAGGGAAAAAAAAAAAAAAAAAAAAAAAACAACTCAAAGGAAGTTCATACAGTACCAGAAGAGTTTTCTGTCCCCCTAAACTGGAGCATCAAGTGGAGTTACTATCACCCTTTTCTGAGCAGGGACAAACCGACATCACTGAGTGATGAGAATAAAACAAAGACAAACCACATCCGCCTTCACTTTCTGAAGTGGGACATGTTGTAAAGCTAGTCATTCAATCTGTTTTCTCTGGTTTTTAAACTCAAGTCTTACCACTTTGATGGGTCCTTTTTCCTTTTTTTTTTTCCTCTTTTATATTTTTTTAAGTTGCTTGCCTTGGAAAAGAGATGATAAATCACATGAAACCCCATGGTGGTGCTTTCACTGTCTACCAGGTGGCCAAAATTTCACTTAATGTTTTTAAGAAACATTAAGGACTGATCCTGAACTGGTGAAAATAAACACGGTAACTATGCTGATCTTTGCTGTCAAAGCCTCTAAATGCTCAAGGCCAGTTCACACAACCCAGTGCCTGTAGCACTGGGGTACCATGTAGGTGTCTGGCCCCTGAGCCACTTAGGTAGCTGGTCCCAAGAGAGTTGGGGTTTAGGCTTCAAGCTCACACTCTGCTTTAGAAATAAGGCTCTGTGTGTGAGGCATCTAGTTATTTAACATGTCTAAGAGCCCCATGGATGTCACTGTCCTGGTGTACACAGGCAGAACTCTCAAGGCTTATTGAATACTCTGCTGGACTGAAAGGAGCAGCACAAAGACCATTCTGGCTCTCTCTTTTAGCTGTGGTTTCATTCTGCCCAAGTAAGAGGAAGCCAGGCAGTGTAAACCTGAACAATTACATAGTGAATTAAACCTTCAGAGTTCTCATCTACACCGTGGTTTACCCTAGTGAAGATAAAAGATCTCAGAATGGAAAACCTCTACCTGGAGGTATTGCTGAGAATCCAAAATCACTTGAAGCTCAGCATCTGTACCCAGTACCTGTATAACCTAACCCCAGGAGCCCTGTTTGGAGCCCATAGCTGACAAGATGCCCCTGTGGGGATGCAGGGAGGCTCCACACCACTTCTGACATCAGCCGCCTTCTGAAGCCATTCCAGCAGGCTGAAGGAGCCACCGAGGCTGATCCCTATCATTCCTCAGGCAGCTCTGTCGGATGGCTCTCCGGAGAGATGGCAATAGATCCATATCTGCGTGCTTCAGAGGGACAAATTGTTAGCCCTGCTATGAGCAACAATAGAGGCTTTGAGGACATTGGTGACCGACTGCTCTGAAACATTCCTACCTGCACACTTACCTTCATTATATCCCCGCTAATCACCCCTCTGCCTTTCAGCAGTGAAATGTTATCACCCTTCAGCAAGGCATCAAACCAGAGCTGCAGAGGGATTGCTAACACTGACCTGCCCTTCTCGTCAACATGAAAGGAGAAAGACAGAAAGCCTGTTCGGGGCCGTGTTGTGCTGCTGGGGAAGGAGGGAGGGCAGACATTTCAGCTTTGTGAAGCAAAGCCGTGCAGACAGCAAAGGCTAGACAAAACTTCAAGTCAGATGTGTTGCCTCTCTTTGTCCCCCACCTCCTGGTGTTTCTTTCCTTTTCTCTTTGCTGTTTCTTGCACGTATTGTATCTTTGCATAAGCAAGCCACATTCTGCCTGTGGTTTTGTCAACGTGGCTTTGGCACAATGCTCCATCAAAACCAACTCCTAGCGGGAAACTGGGCTTCTGGAGTCTGGAGTCATGGCTTGTGAAAAGTGACTACTTCCTGTGGAAAAAAGAAATTAATTAAAAATATGTAATTTAACCTAAAAGTAAGGGAGATACGTAATGGAAATACTTTGGTTAAGATGTACTGCCACAGTGCTTCACAGGCTTTGTTGTTTTTATTTCTTATGCTTCTGTTTTCTAATTGGCAAAGAGGGACTCTCAGGAATAGTCTCTCTGTGAGAGTGGTTGGGGAAAAGAGCTCAGCTCAATTTAAGAAGTAACTAAATGAATGAGCAAGGTGTATTGATGTGCAAGTTTGTGTGGCTTTTTAGCCTTGAACTCTTGATTTTTGTTGTCCCTTATATAAAGTGACTACCTCTGATTCCACACTATCACACATCAATTGCGTCTTCTTGTGATTTCTCCATGTTAATTTTTGTTCTTGACTTAGATCTGTCCAGATACATTACTGATTGATGGCTACTCTTGTCTATTCCTGTTCTGAGGGGCAGATAAAGATCTCCAGAGATTTCTTCCATTTCTATGGCTGTGCTAACTAGTGTTCATCAGCTCTAAAAACAGCCTGGGATTACTTACTAAGATGGAGACTCTGACATTAGAAGATGATAAATCCACTGTCCACGTATGTGAGAATTTAAAATCACTAATTTATTGTTTAGCTTCCCTGTATTTATTCATGTGTACTGGGTCTGGCTGGAATGTTAACTTTCCCCGCAGCAGCCCATACAGTGCCGTACTCTGTACTTGTAGCTGGAACAGCAGTGTTATCACACCAGTGTTGTGTCTACTGCTGAGCAGCAGTGGCACAGCGTTGGGCCTTTCTCTAACCCTCCTAGGGGGTGGGCAAAAAAAGTGAGGAGAGAAACATCACTAGGGCAGCTGACCTAAACCAATCAAAGGGATATTCCATACCATGTGGTGTCACACTCAGCAATAAAAGGTGGAAACAGGAAGAAGAGGGGAGGGGTGGGCTCTCGTTGAGAAGATGTCGGTCCTCCTCTCGAACACCGGCTGCGTGCGTTGAGGCCTTGCTTCAAGGACGTGGTCAATCATTGCTCATTTGTGGGAAGTAGAGAGTAATTTCTTTCCTCTGCACTTCCATATAGCTTTCATTTATTTTGTTTGTTTGTTTTCCTCCCTTTTTCCCCTTTCCCTTTTATTTTCCCCTTAGTTAAATTGTTTAGTTCATGGTAGTCTTTATTTAATTATTATAATTATTTCCCTTTAATTAAATTATCCTTATCTCAACCCGTGAGTTGTTCTTTGCTTTACTTCTCCCCCTCCTTATCTAAAGGAGGGGGAGTGAGAGAGCGGTTGTGGGGTTTAGCTGCCCAGCACGGTAAAACCACCACATCATGTTCCTCTTCTCTGGTAGCTCTATTCTAAATAAGCTCAAAAAAAACATCAACACACTTCACTATTTGACATAAACACAAGTGAGGCTGGTGTGTTTTATACAAATTGAGGAACAAATTGTCATCTAGGGGTTCTTCTTTCTCTGTCAACTATGGAGGAAGTTAAATGCCTGGTTCTTCGAGACACACACCTTTTAAGGGCTGGAGTTAGGTAGAATGAATCCTATAATAAGTATTTTCAATAAATTAACATACTTTAATGGTTGCATCACATGTGAATTTTATGAAGATCCAGAAGTCATTTCTAATATTCTAGGGCAATTTTTCATACCAATTGGCTGGAACTCTACTTCTCTGCTAGCCATGAGTTAAACTACCTGTTGTGTGGGCCCAACACCATAATAAAACACTAAGATAAGATTAATTTTATATTAAGCCTAAAATTTAGTGCAAGATAAGGACTGCTTCACAATGACTGCTTACATGAGGCCATCCTTATTTCAGAGCTAAGGTATTTTAATGCTATGGATGCAGTCTATCTTAACCCAGACAGCCTTAGTGCCAGAGAACAGCGCTGCAGGCTTTTAACTGGTATAGGCACAACTAATGACACAGGTGACCCTCCCCTGGCCTACGTCACTATTATGAAATAATATTAATTAAAAGTTCACCCTCAAATTAGTATATCTAACAGATGCTTAATTTATTTTATACCACTTTATCTTATATCACTTTTTTTTTTTCATGACAAATTACAAGACTTTGAATTCTGCCCTTGCTGGATTGTCTACAGGGGAACAGTCTAACATTTGGAGGCAATGAGACTATACATTAAGGAACGGGCTGTAAGCAAAACATGGTCAGCTCATGATTCACCCAGACAGACTCACCCTCCTCAGTTCTCACACTTCAGTGTTACAGAACAAGAGTCCCACTGTTTAGCATCCCCCCTAATTCTTTGGCTTCTCACTATTTATACTTTTCAGGATTTATTCCAAGGGTGGAGGTGGTGGCGGTGGGGGATGAAATTGCTCTGTTTTTCATGAAAAGAAGTTTTCAATGGGTAATTTACTACTGTATAATTAAGCTTCAGATTTTGTTTTCACTTGGAAATGTTTTAAAAAGGAAGCCAACTATCTGGTCAGATTTGTGATGCGCAGTTGATGAGAAACAGAAGCCTAAAATGCTGATCAGAAATCCAGAACTAGTTCAATAGAAAGAAGTCTTGGATTCACTGGAAGAAGGTGAGCAGAAGTTAGTATTTCCAGTAAACTTGCAGTATTGTCCCGGTATATGTACATAGCAGGTAAGAGAGAGTTTTGATTTGAACAACACAGGCTTGCGTGCTATAGGAAGGGATTGTGTCTCACTGGGAGTGCCTTCCTGCTGATGCAGAAGTGAAATACAAGAGGGTGAGATTCGTGATATGGTTGTCTACAATGTGGCTGAACTGATCACCCAGGGCTCCCTTTGTGATCACTGGAGAAAAAAATAAAAACATCTCCAGCATCTCCAGGACTTCTCCATGTCAACTGTCCTGGATATCTCAAGAAAAATATGTCCCAGGCACTGCTTCCTGAACACCTTTGAGGTCAGTTCAGATGAGGACAGATGGTTCATTCCATCTTCTGAGATGTTTTTGAGCCTGGTGATAATGCTTGCATCCTGGAAGGGTCTATTCTCTGCTAAGCACAGGGAAGGACCAGACAACTTGGAGAAAACCTGTGTAACTTGGCTGGTTAAGTGAGAAGTGTCCTGCACAGAAAGATGAAGCTGCTAAATCAAGCTTTTTATATTTAAATCAGAAATTATCATGAATAAACATACAATACAATTATCTTCACCTGAATTTAACCTCCTTTGCATTGTCTCTCCCAAAGCAAATATGACTTCAAGCAGTATAACCTCTAGATATGAGTCACAAAGATCTATTCTAGCGTATTGGGACTCCTACTATTAGCATGAACCATTCTCTGTGGTATCATTTGAAAATTGTCTTGAAAACAGGTTATTCTTTATTCATCTTATTCATGGCTACCTACAGCTCTGTAAAACCTGTGACACCTGTAAATATAGGGCTTTGTGAAGGCCAGAAAACTAAAAACTCTAAGACATATAGACAAAGACCTGAAAGGTGAGTCCACCAGTAGTAGCCAATATAATAATCATAGAATCATAGAATCATTAAGGTTGGAAAAGACCTTCAAGATCATATCAGTAAGTCCCTAAATCTTTCATTTTGGAAGCATGAACCAGGAATAAGATACCTGTAGTCAACTTTTCCTAGATGTTTCCTGCTGATGACTCTTAGAGACAGGCTGCTGGGATATATGAGCCTCTATTCTTCTGAATTTCTCTCTGTAGCGTCTGCAAAAGTCAGTGTTTTGGGTTAGTTGTGTCTGGAAGTCTCTAATGGGAAGTGTCCCAATGGTTGTTTCTATGGGCCACTTGTTGGAGAAGCCCATCAGAAACTTGTCTGAGATCAGTCCCAGGTCAGTGTCTCAGCCATGCACATCATTGCATGGGTTGAAGGTAATCATTTGACCATAACACAGTCCAGAAGCACGGTGTTTGCTCCCAGTCCCTTGTTTTCCCAAATATGGCCAAGAGCCTGGCCTTCCCCTGCAGGAACTTGGGCCCTTGCTAGGTACAAAAATAGCAAAGCAGGTCAGACATGCAGTCAGCAAAGCGCTCATGTCCCTTACCATGGAAGACGGGGCAGCCATTTGCTCCGAGCTGTCACTGTGAGGATTCTCTTTCAGAGGGGATGTCAGCACGAGGGCTTCAAGAGGCTCTCCCAGGCCACTTCTCTTTCCTTGGTATCTAGGCCTTGTTGATCCTGGCACACCACCTGGGAACAGGCAGGAGGCCAGCCTAACAGATTGGCATGTGTGCAGGCAGGGAAGGAAGCTGAGCATCTGGCTTTAAACACCAGGGCTCGGATTTCTCTCCGAGGGTGTTGACAGGAAAATGCATGCCGGGGATCTGCTGCTGCAAGGACTGCTAAGGGAGTAGGATGTCTCAGAGGGATTTGTTGAGACAATTTCACTTCTGAAGTCTTTCCTTCCTGATCATCAAAGAGCCATAAAAAAGGGCCTGAAAGAGAGAGTTCATCCCTGAACACACAGTGGGATTGGCAGTGACAGAAGACACCTATTTGAGGGGTTCATATCTGACAAATGAATGCCATGACCCTCAGCAAGTGTAGTTCTGCATAGTCGATTAAACTGGGTTTTATTGCTGGTGGACAATGCTCTATGTGACTCCATGTCAACCCCAAAGACAACGACTGGGCACTATTGAAGGACCAACCTGCTGCATCCTCCTTCATACAGAAGCAGGATAAGGAAAAATAAAAAATACAACGACGAAATAGGCAATTAAATGAGCTGAGGTAATGTGTTCAGCACAGACCTTATTTGCCTGACATCTTGGATTTGATGTATCATACCACCTTGAGCCAGCTGAGGTCAGGCAGACGGTCTATGTCAGTCCTCTTGGCTTCTTCTACAATCTACGGGGTCAAAAAGACATGTCCAGAGTTTTGATGAATCTTGTCTTAATATAGGTGAGGCAAATCATCTCCTGGAGGTGTCCATGTCTCTCCCTTGGCTATAAAGAGTTCTGATTTAGCTTGGACATCCTAGACAACTGACCCTAAACAAGCTGAATCCCATTCCATGCTTGCAATTCCATTTTTCCATGTAGTCAAAAGTAATAACTTTAAAGCAGTATTTGGCAGAATTCAGCTTTGTTAAACAGTCTGAGACCCTGAGACAAGAGATGTTAATGACAGTGTATTATCTAGACCTAACTGTTGCAATAATTTTGCTCCTTACAACTCTAAAAGGCTTTCCAGAGCTGCTAAGGAATGACAGAAAGGTTATTTAATAGTAAGGGCTTGGCTTCTGTAGAGACAGCTGTTTAAATTACATCAGTATTACCAGCCACATATTGAACCATTTGCTGCCCATATCGCATGAAAAAAAGAGAAATGGTGGTATCTCTTTTGACATATTAAAACCTGATGAAGGCAGAAATTGTGGGGCTCAAGGGATGACCCTTCACTATTGCAAAAATTGTGGTGTCCTTTCCTCTAATGGGTTCATTTTCATGAGCAAAGGCTCTGTGGTGAGAATGGGTCTGGTGAGAAACCAAGTAATAAAACTATTTGTACTGGGTTACTAATATTTTGGACAGAAAGAAAAAATATGTTTATCTGTCAATGGAAATTTTTGCATAAAATTCCAACACTAAGTGTTTTTGGTTGGAAGAGAAGTGGATGGAAAAAAATGGCCAAAATAAGTAGAAGAAATGTTAATTTGTACTTGTCATAAAAACAAATAGAATTAAAGAATTAAACTTTCTGGTGAGATTTTTCAAGGAGTGGAAAACAAAAATGTTTCACATTAAACAAAAATTAATGTTGACAAGAACTTTCTGAGCTCAACCAAAACTTGTTGCAGAAAGAAATAATATTTTCTGAAGACCTTTTCATCCTTAATTTAAATCAGTACCCTCACCCTAAGACCATCTTCTTCTTGGGAAATATCTTGATAAGAAAGGCAAATAGCTTCAATAAAATTATTCAGAATGATGTTGGCACAGCAGCAGGAGCTGTGGGCATTTTGTGGGTTTCAGAAAGTGAGCCTGGATGGTCTTTGTGGCTTGCACATGTACGTAAATCAGTGGGAGTCCACAGATCTGGCGTTTCTTACTGGCTCTCCCAAATGTGTGTGGTGCAATTTTGGACAGGTTCCCTTTCGAAAGCTGTTCCTCAGTTTCTCTATCCTTTAAGGGTTGCAGGACTGACTTTCTCATGCAGCTGGGAAATTTCACAGGTTCCTGAGGTAGGGGGGGAAGACAATGAGATTCAAAGGATCAAGGCTCCATGTGAACCTGCATCCCCATTATTTGATGGGAAGAGCTGTGAATTAAACCCACACCTTATCAGTGTCTAAAGCAAGAAGCTGAATCAGACATCCCTGCAGCTATATATGCAAGGAGTCAGGGTAGAAACACACCAGGCATAGTTTGACAGATATTGCCCCCCAAAGAGGGCCTTCTCCCAGCTTTCCACAAAACATCAGTGGTTTCCATGAGATGTGAATGTCCCAGGGAGAAGGGGTGGTGGACAGAGAATAAACCTGTTTAATATGCTAAGGCAAGGGAAATGGCATGTAAATCAGAGCTGTCATCCCTTTCCTGACCCGCGCTGCAGCACATACTTCTGTCCGAAAGTATGTTTATCCTGGAAAACAGATATATGTCCAGATTGCAAATATATAAGCACAGAAAGCACAGAAAAGAGAGCCAACACTGCTTCAGTTCACACTCTGGTGTCTGGATCATCTTAGGTTTTATACCTGGGATATAAATACACACGCACACATATATAATTATAAATGTATACATACACACACAGATGTGGACACCGGAGCTGACTATGAAGAACCAGTCTCAGGTCAGCAAGGTCACCTCAAAGCATTGAGAGGGTGGTTCTCTTGCTGCCAGAGCCAGTCCTACATTTCTAGCATTGTACAGCATCATGCAAACACTCCTCCAGAGCTTCCACCCAAACGGAGCCAGCTTGCAACCAGCAAATTTAATTCTCAGTGCTCCATCACTGGCTTTGCCACTTTGAGCTGAGCTCTTTCTAAGCTGTCCAGCTGTCTGTGCTCCACGTATCGGCACTTCTGATGTCTTGCTCCAGACCAAGCCAATCCAGGTCCCTGCTCTGCACCAGTGCATCAGTGTTCTGGGTCTTGAGGACTGTTATCCCAGGACCAGTGCCAGCTCTGAGCTGGTCATGGACCTAACCAAAGTTAAAGCAGCATGCCTACTGTTTTCAGGTGGAGTTTAGCTTTGAGGGCAGTGGATCTGTGTCCTGAGTACTTGGCATTTGTGTTTGATAACATAATGAGTGTCCTAGACGTAGGCTTGTCATTGAACAGCAGCTGCCTTGGATGCACGATTTGGCTCGAATTAACTTTAAGCTAGTTCTACTGGGGCAAATGCCAGAGTGTTAATGGACTGTAAGAGCTAATGCTCACCAACTCTAGGTCTTCCAGGGGACAGGCTGCTCCTGGAAGGTGGTCACAAAATTACTGCAGCCAGAAGAATTTCAGCTGAGGGATGTTTGCCACCACTTGGCTCCACACCTTGTGCTTGCTTTGCCTGGGCCAAGCTATGCAGCAGAGAATGGCACCTTCCAGCAGGGCTCCATAAAGAAGCATGTCCTCAGCAAGATGCTTGGTGAATCCCTTTTATCTGACACTGCCAGTCACCAATAAATAAATAAATAATAATAAAAAGAAACATTTTGAGATGGAAAGGATCAATCTGTGTGTGAGGGAGCACCAGCAGAGAGCCAGCTGTGTGACTTTCCTGCTCAGTACATGAACCTCAACAGGTCTGCCTTGGTTTTATTACCACTCTGGCCTGCTGCAACCAGTACATCACCACTGCTAAGCCTTTCTTGGCTGCAGAAATATTTTACAGTCCTCTTTCAGGTCTGTCAAGCAAGGGCAAGGGGTGGGACAGAAAGGAGAGCTCCCATTTTCCAAGGGAGTAGGATCTGCCCTGTGCAAAGCTCCAGAGACCGTGGACAGCCACAGTCAAGGATAAAGAGCTGCACTCTGGAGGGAGTTCCTGCAGGAGTGAACTCACACGCTGTAAAGCAGCAAGTGCTTAAGGCCAGACCCCATAAATCCACCAAATTAGATGCTGGTGACATTATAGACCCGTTTTGTTAGTTTTTCCAGCTGAGCTACAGACCACAGAAAATGATTTATGCTCCGAGAGTTGGGTTGGTGGGGGAAGGGCGAGCAGGAAGGGGGAAGGGGACAAGGGGCAGTGACTTATAGTATTTAAATTTCTAATTGATGCCTTTCTTCAGCAAGGAGGAGAAACGGGAAAGAGAAACATGTTCCTTGTGCTGGGAAGATGAAAAATACAAATAAGGGGCAAGAGGGGGCAAGAAAGGAAAAGCTAAAAATCTTACTACAGAGTCAACATCTGGAGAGGAGCAAGGTGCCAGCTGCCATGGAAAGGTGAGGCACAAGCTGTGGCAAGGACAAAGTCAAGGGGAGGAAAAGATGAGGATCCAGGGGTCATCACATGCATGGTAATACTGGTGTAGCCTTTTGTGGGAATACTGAAAAGAGCCATTTGGCCCCTGACATAGTCTTAGCAGAAGACAACTTTAAGACCAGGACCCTCTTCCTCTTCTTGAAATCTAGGTGCTGATGCCTATCTGGTGACATGGAGAGCCAAGACAGAGGAGGACAGAGGAGAAGCAAACCACCTTGGTTTCAATTTGACTAGAGAAAAAAGCTGCATGTGAGAGGATCTGCTTGTCTGAGAAAAAATCTGCTTGTCTTCAGAAATCTGGCTGAACACTATTGTGTTCACTCCTGCACCACTGCTTCCTGAATTTGTCACCTGCAGAGGTGACAAATGAGAATGTTCTGCAGTAGTAAGAGACACTCAGCTGTGAGCCAGAAGTGGTTGGGTCTTTTACTGACTGTGTCTGAGTAGGTTATTTAAGCAACTGACTAAAACCTGGCACATTTTCTCCATCACATTTAAAAACTAAGGGTGATCACAAATATTCCTTTCCAGATAGTTTGTGATAGAATGCTGAGGGTTTTTAGCTAAATAAATCCTTATATTTTGCAGAATGAATCTCTTCCTGTGAACTTAGAATCAAACAACAACAAAAACAAAAGTTTAGTCTGAGACCAAAACAATTCTTTATTTTCAATTCAGAAATAAAAATATATTTTGCTGTTATGTGTCTAAAAATATATTTTATCCAAAAAAAAGATATTTTTAAAGCACTCCTGAAACTTATTGCTGAGCTTTTCTGCTCCTTCAGCTCCCATTTATGGCTCTAGAGAGAAATCCCACACTGCATTAGACAACAGTGTTACCTAAATGAAGTTCTTCATTCCAAAGCTGATATCTTAAATAAGTCAAACACATCACTCCCTAAACTTTTCTCTCCCCTGGAGGCCCAGCATGAATAATTCAACTGTACACTTTAAAAGGAGGTGAGACAAACCTTGTGCTATATGAATCTCTATTCTTGACCATGAGGATTACTGCTGCTAGAAACAGCTTGAATTCACCACTCACTGCTTTTCGCAAGCTTTGTAGTAACTGCTTGGCATAGCCTTCACCAGCTGCCATTGCATCTACATCTTTCAATGGATTTCCCTGTAGGTAAACAGTTTGTGGCCATACATTCACAAAATGATGTCATTTTTACCAACAGTAACTGTCAATAAAGCTGCAATCCTCTGTATGCTGGATTGATACAAATCTCTTTTGTATGAGAGGGAGCAACAGGCAGCACAAGCATTAGAGCCTGTACCATGGAGGAAACAGGTTTGCGTGCTCATGCAGTGGGTGATAGATAAAGAGTGAATTAAGTTTGAGTCATCAGCCTATATGATACATCCCCATCCAAGTCATAAAGCTGATCTCCAAGCAGATCTTCAAGGATTACCATTTATATAATGTCTTACTGGTCCTAAATGCAATGGGGTGCTGCTCTTCATACAGAGAAAACAGAGTGCTTGTACTGTACACACAGGGCTTATTCATTTCCACCACATTTGAAAGTTGCATTTGTATGACACAATTTCTCTACCCTTCTGCAGATGACCAACAGAATTGTGTTGCAGTTCTGGGCTGTGACTCCAGAAGGAATTAGGGGCTTAAAGGGACTCTGATGGAGGGCACATGTTCAGTGGAAGCAGCTAGCAGCTGAAAAGCATTACATGGCCCTTCAACCATTCAACCAAGCTGGTGAGTCCAAAAGGTATGTATGCTCTTGTTCTTGGGAAAAAAAAAAAAAAAAAAAAAAAAAAAAAAAGGACTATTATATATATATTTTTTTGCAGATGAGGAGAAACTAAATGATGAATCCATGTGCCAAGGAGCAGACAGAAAGTCTTAGAGAAAGTTAGGACTTCAACACAGAGCTCCAGAGTAACACACCACTAATTTATACTGTTTTTCCTTCAGTCTTACTATCCAAGTTTTCTCACTTTCCCAGCTGGGCCTGAAACTTACTTCCTTGTTTTATAGCATTGATCAGCATTGTTAGTCATGGTCTTTACCACTACTTAATTTACTGGAAAATAGCCTGAAAACCTTTGGAGGCAGTGTGAACAATTAGGGTATATTACAGCTAGTTCCCAGGCTAGCTCTTCCCTTACAGAACTATCTCCCCCGTCATTGTACATGTATTTTCATTAATGTCAAAGTTTAAAGATATTTCTCGGGTTTATTTTTATATAAAGAATTTCTTCCCACCCTTCAATCTCTCTTCTTTATACACCTGCTGCTGAATGGAGTTTCTCTGATCAGATACATTTTCTACAGTTTAGATGATGTCACCTGGGAAATATTCCTAAAGGGAGTAAAGGGAGAGATATTGAGGGGAAAATTTCATCTCATTCAAAAATGGATTACTAAAAATGGTTCAAATTAATTATTTTCACTGTACAAGTACTAACTTTTTCCACTGACTATAATGAGAACCTGGGGTAACTAGCTCAGACGCAGACCTTGAAACAATAGATATCTAAAATGTGATGAGATTAATCTCACTCGTTAAATTTTGTTGCTCACAATCTGAAATATGCAATGTTGAGTTTGTGATTTCTGTCAGACTATTACCAAGCAATTCAACTCAGAATAGGGTATCACACAGGTAAATAAAATGTCATTTTCAGACTGATAGAGAAAAGAACCCTTGGTACCTTCCATTGCACAAAGATAATAGAAACGAGCTAAGCAACTTTTTTTCCAGTTTAAAATAAATAAATAAATAAATAAATAGTTTAGAGAAGATATGGGAGGTATATCTAATTCAGATTATGAAAATTTTAATTGGAAAAGTAGGTCCAGGCTGAAAACTCAACCTTTTAGTCAAAAGATGCACACCACAGAGTGGTTAGGTATGAATTTTAATGTGAAAAATTCATCTCTCTTTCACTCTGAAATGGAAGTAAGATGACAATACCTCTTTAATAAACAAATCTGGGACAATTCAGGGAGCTGCATCATTTTGTGTCCCAGATAATTTCCGTATTAATAATTTTTTTTTACAGGATATTGCACCAATGCCAGTCCAACCACTAGAGTGTTCAGTCTAGACTTTCTGCTAATGGTGGAGCTTTGATGCATATTTGGGAAAGGATTCTTACCTACCTTTAAATTCATATGCCTATAGATGAGCTACTCACTGTAGATTCCTAGATTCCCTTCATAACCAACAAAGATAAGTGAGCAATGAGTAATGAGCCCTTCTCTTTTCATACAGCTCCTGCTCCTATTTTAGGATGGGCCACATCCATGGGCTATAGTTCATCCTAGAATTCCATCAATTTGGAAGGAACCAGGCTATCAGTGCAGATGCAGATGCCACAGAATCACACAATGGTGTAGATTGGAAGGCAACTCTGGAGGTCACCTGATCGAACCCCTCCTGCTCAAACAAGTTGTCTGCATTTACCCAGATAAATATCATGGTGGGAGCCTGATCTTCATGGCTGCACACAGGCAAGATATACTTAAGACAGTAATACGATACACACAGAGAAATGGAAGATGAAGACATGATCGGACCATAGTCATAAATTGCATAGCTACCACCTTGGTACATGCAGTCCTGATAACCAAATGTAAAGCTTTGAAAACAAAGATAATCCTTCTGACTGTAACGAAATGTGCCTGCATAACAAGGGACTAAAAATAATGGAAACAAGTTTCAGAACATTTTCTTTTCTTGACTGCCATTTTGACATGTGAAGAAAAGAGAACAGCATCATAATTAAAGGAACGTTTCCCCTCTTTTTTTGTAAATATCCTAATGGAACATTTTGACCTGATCTGAAAGATTTTGACAAGCTCATGTTGTGACGTGAGTGTCGGGCTGCCCAGCAATGCCAACCCATAGAAGGAAGCAGGCATGATCCTGCATTTGAAATTGCTTTGGGTACAAATAAGGGCTGTATTCTATAAGTAGTCAAGAGCCAATGGGAGATTTGGAGATCAAGGAGAAAGCATTAGCCTTTATGAGGTGAAATATTTAGTACTAGCATTTAAGGACTTAAATATCTTTTAGAGTATGGCTCTTAACTATTATTTACCTAGTGATTTATAGCTCAGTTCTCCATGTGGCAAGAAAGTCTGGTCTTGCAGCAGACTAAAGTAGCCCTGTGTGTCTCCTGTTTCCTTATTCTTTGCACTTTTCTTTGTTTTTTTTTATTGGACCTTCTTTTTATACCTCCCTCCTTGCATTAAGTCCGTAGACCTGTCACATGGGTTTCATGCTCACCTTTATAGACATTACATCCACCAGAACACCCAGTGTTGAAACAGTTAGCATCAAAGTGACCTTGCAGGACTTTCAAGCTAACAGTTTCATAAGACACTGATGGAAAAGAGGACGGATGATCCTGGTGAGAAATGCTTTAGGATCTCTCAAGTTTAGGCAATCATCACTGTATTGGTTTGTTAAGAAGTTTATCACGACAGCCATGGGCTATAAAAATACGAACCCAGAAGGAAGGACCTACTCTGAGGGACTTGCCACAGCCCTCAGTGAAAGCTTCAACCCTCAGGAGGGCCAGAAGCCCATGAATGGACAGGATAAAGGTGTTACCTGACGGTGCAGGTGGAAGGGCCTTGTGTTTTTACAGCTGGAGGACCAGGGAACTCAGACATTTCCCTGGGGTCGGTGCTTAATTCAGACCTAGTAACTGCAACCGCTACATAGGGAGCACGGATGGCTTTGTTGTAGTTTCTTAAGACCCATCCTTGCTGTCATATTAAGTCTTTTTGAGATCTGTGCCAGAGCATTAACGGAGGGGAGAGGATTTTCATCGTGCATACATGAGAGAGTAGATTTTGCTGAAAGAAATCATGACTGTTGAGCATTTTTCTGAGCATGTTTTTTTCCCATCTCTTCCCCAAGCTTGCTGCAAGGCAGTGCTAATTCCCACATCTTGGGAACATTGGGTCAGTTTGTCACCTCACCCAGGTGAGTTCGCATTGCAATGAGCTCTTCCTTCGTTGTCCCCTGCTCTCAGCCAGCCCGGCACTGCTCGGTGTGGTGCCTTCCCTTGGAGGCGGTGGGCGACCCCTGGCAAATCCTTGGGAAAGGCTGACCTCTGCTGGGAAAACGGACCGCTGCCACCCGCCCGGGGAACCCGAAAGCAGCCGTTGTGCCTTGGAATTTCCCCCGGGCCTTTTGGGCAGCGAGTTCTTGGCATTGGCTGCTGAAAGTTTTCAATAATTTTCTAGACATATTTTCTCAGAGATGTCTTCTGCTTGCTGTCTGAGCTCCAGAGCGTTGTGGGCTTACACTAATTTTATATTCTCCCCCTCATTACATTTATTTGTGAGTTCAGAGAGGTTTTATCAAGCCATTCCTCTCTGCATCATACCCCAGCATCTCTTTTTTTCTTCTTCTGAAATATTTCAGCCCTCTTCCTGGTGCTCCACATTGGTCATAGTCCCAAAACTGTAGCTAATTTTCCATTAAAATGATCAGTCCTGCTGAAGATGCCTGGACCAAGCTGGCCAGCTGGGCCATGTGTCCCATGTTGCTTTCTGTAGCTCCCTGTCCTGGTTTTGGCTGGGATAGAGTTAATTTTTCTCCTAGTGGCTGGCACAGTGCTGTGCTTTGGATTTAGGATGAGGATAATGAGGACATTTCAGCTCCTCATGCTGCCCTACCAGTGGGGAGGCTGGGGATACACAAGAAGCTGGGAGGGGACACAGCCAGGGCAGGTAACCCCAACTGGCCAAAGGGATGCCCCATACCGTATAACAACATGATGAACAATAAAACTGAAGAAAATTTGACTGGGGGAGCTGCTGTTCACAGAATCTCGGGGACTAGCTGGGTATTGGTCAGTAAGTGGTGAGCAGTTGCGCCGTACATCGCTTGCTTTGTTTATTCTTTTGTTGTTGTTCCTATTATGTTTTTCTTTCTTTCTTTCTTTCTTTCTTTCTTTCTTTCTTTCTTTCTTTCTTTCTTTCTTTCTTTCTTTCTTTCTTTCTTTCTTCCTTTCTTCCTTTCTTCCTTTCTTCCTTTCTTCCTTTCTTTCTGTCTGTCTGTCTTTCTTTCTGTCTGTCTGTCTGTCTGTCTGTCTTATTAAGCTGTCCTTATCTCAACCCACAAGGTCTTGCACTTTCCAATTCTCTCCCCCATCTCACTGCAGGGGGTGAAGTGAACAGCTGTGTGGTGTTTAGCTGCCTGCTGGGTTAAACCACAACCCTCCCAACGTGTGCCAGCTTCCAGGCCACCTGAGCAGCAGTGCAATAGAAATATGCTGCTTTTCTTGTGTGAATATTGTCAAGGTACACCAAGGACTGTTATTTGCCTTCACCAACCTCATTTGGGACATCCACCACAGATCAGGCTGACCAGGAGCCACAATCTGAGCTTATATCCAGATCCTGGGCTAATGGGTGGAGGGAGGGTGTGCAGAGGGTCAGGGCAATTATTATCTATCTCAGCCTTGAAACGTACATTTTAGGATACAGTCCCTTTGCAGACCTCTCTGAAGAGGCATGGCCACCAGAAGGGTATCTGAAAATGAGATTGTCCCTTGAGCTTGCAGAACCTCCTCATCTTTGCATTCCAGTATAATGAAAAATAATGTTACCATAACATTCAAGGTACTGTGTAAATCCTCAGCCATAGCTCAGACGATTCTTTATACTTTAAGAGCACAGCTTTAGCATGTCTACTCTGTTTTATTGTCCCTGTTGAAAACAAACTATGCAGGGACACAAGTCTGGTGCTGGCATACTCTCCCTCATACTGTGAGCCGTGCCAGCTCTTACAGAGAAGGCTGGAAAAAAAATATCTGTGACCTGCTAAGGCTTGTCCCAGGTCTCTCATAGATACAGATTGTCTCAAATTTAAGGTTTAATAAAGCCTTTTATCCATTCATAGTAGTGATGAACTGCCTTTTTTTTTTTTCCTAGCCAGGTGAAAATCCAGACTTTGAGTCTTGTTACATTCCTGTCTTAGTGCTCTCCATGGTCTGCTTTCACAGTGTGTGGAAAAGCATTTCCTTTTATCAGGTTTTAATTTCCCCATCTTTTTATTTATGCTGACTGATTCTTTGCCATGGGACAAGGTACTAGTGGTGTGTATATACATGTATATATACATGCAAGTCAAAATATGGTCCTGCCTTCAGGAGCTTACTTATTACACCCAAAGTTCCCCTCATCTCTCATCTCTCAAATCCATTGACAAGACCGTTAGCTTTTTTGATATTGATATTTTTGGCTTCAGGAGCAATGAAATCAAAAGCCAGAGAAAGAAAGGACTTTGCAGTTGATTCAAGGTGAATAAGAAAATGCTGAACTGCCCAGCCTGATCCATATGATCTGTGCCCTCTGGGAGGGCTGGTTAAATTCGACAGTATTTGGTAAAACCCTCAGAGGTTACAGGGGACGGGATGGGATAAGTGACCTGCAACATTTGCCTGTCTGGAGAACAAACATACGAGCAAAGCAACTCTTTCCAGGCCAGGGCTATTGATATTAAAACCACAGAACTTAATTAAAAATGAAGGTAATTAAAGCCAGATGCAAGAAAGCTTTTTTTTTTTTTTTCCACATACCATGTTGTAGACTCATAGCATGACTCACGGGGAGAGAGCAGTAAGTCAAGGTGACTGGGAACGTTCAAGGAGCGATTATCTGGGATCATTAGTGGGGCTGGTGGGCGGCAGCCATAAACTGGGAACAGGTCCTGATGAGGTGCATGGCCTTTAACTCCTCTGGTATGTAATGAGAGCTGTAAATCTCCCCATTACGGGCAGCAGTGATGCCGGTGCATTCAGCCGGCAGCCTTGCTTTAATCTCTTTGTGGCATCAGGAGGAGAGGAGGGGGATCCTTGCTGCAGGACCTGTGCGACCTGAGCCTCCTGAAATGGGTGAGACTATTCATTTTCAAGTGGAAATTATAAGCAGTAACAAGAAGGCTGAAAAGTGCCCTGGGGAGTCAAATTCTGGTCTGAATAGCTTTGGTATGAACCTAAAGGAACTGCAAAACTTTCCTGGGATTTACGCCTCTTGGAACAGAACTTGGGGTTTTGTATCTAAAATCCCTGAGCTCAACCACAGCTATTTTCTTTCCTTTCTGTATACGTCTGAGTGTTTCAGAAAGGAGGGAAGACCAGGTGTTCATATGGTAGGTACCACAGGTGAGAATCCCAAGGCTGGGATGACCTCTACATGCAACAAGTCCCAGTATGAGCTGGATCAAGTCACACTATTTCTTTGTGCCTCAGTACCTTTCATTGTAGACTGGGGCTGCTCATGTTCTCCAGAAGGTGGTGGGTTATGAAAATTAATTAGCCCTAGGTTCATTTTACCTAATATTGAATTCATATTTACCTAATATTAAATTAAACGTTTTAAGGAAGGAAATAGTGGTATGAATCAGGATCTCAGGGTTATGGATGCACAACAGGAGTTGTTAGCAGACACTTCCAGTTCACCTCCACCAGTTATCCTGGCTGAAAAACTCCTTTTGGTTCTTGAAACTGATAGTTTAGGCACTCATACCATAATTTCCTCACTTGTTTCAGTTCAAACACATCAGGTTCCTTCATATAACTGGCCTTGATTCACTTATGGGAAGAACCTAAAGGTGTGCTTACACAACCAGTGCCATTTACCAGGTCAGAGACAGGATTTTAACAGTTAAAAATCCAAAATCTGAGGTCCCAAAGCAGACCTCAGCATTTCCCAGTTTTCCTGGACAACCATCCCTGCGCAGGCCTGGTGTAACAGTTTCTGCTTCTGGCAGTAAGAACACTTATGTACTGCAAAGTGATTGCCTACAAATCATTGGCTTCAAATGGACCACATCTCTGAAAGGAATTTCCACAGCTTTTCTGGGCACCGAACACAAGGTTATTAGCCATCTGCAGCCCCAGACTGATTATGAGCTCACCACCTCACCGGGCTATCTCGTATTGCAGCCGTCTAACTTTCAGACTCAGTTTTTCCCACTTTTGGAGTTGTACACGTTCCCCAGTGGCTATCTCAACTAGTGATAAATCAGGAGGTTCAGTTTTGTGGCTGCATGAGTTCCTTTCCTGTTCCGAAATTTGCCAGATTTAAGACAATATCGATACTTATCTGCTCTTTCATGTCTATTAAATATTGGATTGCCAGTGTTCCCTCAGGACTGATTCCTATGATCAAACCTAAATAAGACATTGCAATTAACCTTTGTTCCTCCAAACCTTTGGATGAAACCTTTCCATCTAACTTTTTTCCAGTTTATATAGATGCCTCTTTCCAAACTTGGTGAATGCTTTTTCATAGACACACTAGACACAGATGGTCAATCTTGGCAAACTTTACATTTTTTGTAAGGGGAAAAAGAGTGTCTTCTCTTGCTGGCAGGTTTTCTGAATAATCCCAGACATTAGCAGAAATGCTTTTGTTTTTGTTATTATTATTATTTTTTTAATTAACATTATTTTCAAACTCCCTTAATCTGCAGAATACAGACACATTTTTTTCTTTTCTTAGTTCTTAGCTGGTTCCCATTGTTATTGTTTTTCTTTCTGCAAAACTTGAGGTTCTTTGTCCTGCTGTTTTAAGTCTTTTATAAACTTTTGGATGATTTCACGTTCCGTGAGCCGCACCATTATGTCCTCCTTGAAGAAGAAGCCACAGTTTTTCTTCCTGGATACTAGAACCCACTGCCAGTGCCAACACTGGCATTTTTTGTACTGAGAAATTATTCAATATTTAGGAATTGGAGCATCCTGTGAACATCAGGTACTGTAAGGATGAGATCTCTCAATTTACAGCAACTGCAACTAATATGCCATTTCCCAGAACACAACCACAAAAAGGTTCTTTTCTCATAGTTCAAAATAGTCTCTAGGTAGAAAAACAAATAAATAAATAGCATTTTTTCTCAAGTCCATTTGTTTTCTGCGTTTATACTAGACCCAAACAAACCCTACCATGGCTGTAGGCAGTTTAACCCTACCATGGCTGTTAAATTCCTGTTTTAACAAGAAGCCTGTGATTTGGGCTCTCATAACTTCACATACTTTCTTCTGTAAAGAAATTGAATGGTTTTATTTTGCATTTATACATCAATATACATCCCTAAAAAATACTTTAATCCTAAGCGTTATGACAACGACTGACATAATTTAGCTATTAGACCAAATATCTGAGACTGGCAGGTCCATGCTGCTAAAAAAATGAGGTCCTGTTCTCTCTTCCACCTCTCCCATTTGTTTACCCCTCCCAGGTTAAAAAGTCACAAGATTGTCTCTAAAACTGTAACATTTTCCTCAAGAGAAAGTCAAGACTAGGGACTTTGATGGTGGCCTTTTTGAGACTTTCTTGGCAATTACACGAGCTAGGAATAGGCTCTTGGCTTCCAATGAAATCTGAGGTTTTCCCCAAATCGCCAGACTCCGAGAGTTGAGATTTTCTCAGAAAATAAAAAAGAACAAAAAGACAAAAAATATTTCTTTTCAGGAGTGAGCAATTGTGTTTATTGCTTGCTTTCTTTGTTGTCTCTGATCTGCTTTGAAGACTGAGTGTTTGAAGTACTTAAACACATGCTTATCTTGGAACACATGGTACCACTGATTTCTATGGGAATGTCGATGCTCTCGCAAAGCTACGCACATGCTTCGAAATGCTTTGTTGGAACAAGGATCAAGGGAAAACCTTGAATATAAATTTTGCTGTCTGAAAAAGACTACAGAGCCATCCACGTCACACCACCCACATGTCCACTGAAACTGAGACTTTTATAAGCATTTTCCACTTTCTATACGCTTTTTCCTTTGCCACGTTTCAAAAATCAAATTCCTTCTGCTTTTGTCCCATCTTTGCTTTTAAAAAAAAATTATTTACTTTTATTATTTTTATTCTTGACAAAGCTAGACTTCAGGAGTTTTTTCAGACTGAGTTCTCATTTCAGAAACATCCTTTCCAGCTTTTCACTCTAAGGATGTTAATGGGGAAAAAAAAAAAAAAAAAAAAAAAACAACAACAACAACAACAACAACAACAAAAATCCTGGAAATAATGGACCTAATGCACCCCTTTGAGCTGACTGCAGAGGGGTTTGGAATTGGTCCAATCCCTGGTGACAACCATGTTTCTACCAGGCAGTGAAGCTGCTAACTCAAGATTACTGGACACAGCTACCCTGATGTCTTTGGAGTTCAAGATCTCAGGAGCTTGCTCATTTTTCAGCCCTACTTGTGGATGGATTAACTCTGGATATTTGTTGAATGTGAAAAGCAGGGATTTGACACTACGCCAAAGACTCTAATTTCAAAAATATTGTCCTTCCCTTATACAACAGTTTGTTTGGCCTGCAGATTTTTTTCTCCTTTAACTGCAAGCAAATGAAGGGTCTTTTGGTAAACAATATGCTGTTGATTATAAATTTAACAGTGCTATATACTGCTTGGCAAAAGGACTGCTTTCTTCCACTCTGCACAATAAAAAGGATCAAACTGCTGTTTCAGATGTGGTCTGCACATGCCTGGTGAACTCCATTCTTTGTAACAATGAGCCTCCATCTCTTTCCATGCTATGTCCTACATCTTCCCACCACTGCCCCATGTTGGGCAAAAGGGAAGAGAAACGGAGATGTTCACACTTCAGTGCATGTTCTTTGGATTAGGAACTCTGATTTAGCATATTGTAATGAGGTAAGGAGACAGAAAGTGTGGTCTCAGGAATTCAGGAAGATATGCGATAAGAATGAAAATGAATGAATTTTCTAGAGCCCAAGGGAAATTCAACTTGTACACCTACCCATAAAAGTTGGAAGCTATCCTCTACATGGAAAGAAAACCAATATAAAGCCACAAAGTTGGAGAAATAAATGAGGTATAAGTGATGAGCAGATTAAAATCTTCACTGTTTGAATGCATCAGATTATATGTCAGAGATATATCAGAGATTTGGGGCATAGTTAGACTTTTGCCCATTCACTGATCTGGGGAATGCTGATAAAAGGAGAGTTGTGCTTCTCATAGCAACCAAATGAAACTTGATGGAACTGAAGACGTGCAGAAATGAGAGCTTGTCTTTTCCCTCTACAGTTGCAAGGCTGGATGGTTGCACCAATTTTCATAAATTGATTGTTCCAAAAACTGTTCCCAAGCACTCAACTCCATGTAAATATTAGCAAACTGTTAGAACAATCCGTGGCACAGTTTTACTCTTGGTCAGCTCTCATCTTCCCAAGCCATTTCTGGATGCCCTTTAGGAATTTGAATGTTACAGGGGCTGAACCCAAAAGGCAGTTGGGATGGTGCTGCCCTCTTATGGAGGCAGAAGAGTTTAATAGCACAAATTTCTTTCCATACCATGTCCTCAGAGCCAGGAGCTTCACTGCAATTGTCATGGCAGAATGCCTGCCTCCAGTGGATTCAAGCTTGTGCACAGCAAAAAGGGGGAATAATATAGTAACTATAAATGAATTAAAGGGTGAACTTTTGTGCCTCTTCTCTTGATATGATTACAGTGAGCTGCTGAAATTGTTGAGAATATACACCATGGCAGGTGTGACTGTGTGATGCACACATACTGGAACAGGCCTCTGTGCTGAAGGAAGCATCTCCTTCCCTATCGGCCTCAGACCAACACATTTCTGCCAAGTATTTCTGTTCACTGCAGGTCATAAAGCTAAACAAGATCTGAAAAACTCAATAAACTAGATTAAAATATACTTTGAGATAAAAGCAGCACGGGAAACCAAAAGGAAGGAATGTTGTTCTTGTGAGGAACAATTAAAAAGAATAGGACTATTCAGGATGGATCGAAGAGAGATGACAGCAGGCTATAAAATTATGAGGAGCAAAAAGTGACTGTTACCAGTTTCCTCCAATGCCAGAACTAGAGAGTATCAAATTAAATCAGCATGTGGCACATCCAGTACTTGAACAAACTTTGAAGCTCCTTGCCACAAGAATCCATGGATGCCTATAGCCACCATGATTCAAAAAGTAGATTTACCTACAGCTCTTAAAGATATTACCTCTGGCCATGACTTACTGGGAGCTGAGACATTATTCTGGAAAAGGGCCCTGCATACCTCCCCTGTTACTATATTCCTCCCTAAAGGAGTCAGCTGATGTCCTAGGTGAGGTGGGTCTTGGGGTTGTTCCAGTGTGGCAATTTTTATGGTCAGACATGGCTTTGAGGGAGGATAAATTATTCCAGTAGCTGATAAGTGAAATGCCAGTCGCTGGCTCTGTCTCCTATTTCCTCCCACCCCACCAGGCATGAATCTCTCACCGAGCCATCCCTTGTGCTCCCTGCTCCTGTCTTCCAAGCTCAGACTCCATATACCAGAAGCCGTTGATCAGTGCAATATTTACATTTGCCAGCTACCTGACTGTGGGTCCTGGGGAAGAAGGGAGATCTTGGAATTGCATCTGCTGATGATAAATCCTCTAGCAGGCTCCTTGCTTAGAGGAGCCTTCTTCATGCTCAGCATAGCACTCCTCCAAACCCATCATTGCTCCTGCATTCACCACATTAACACCGTAATACCCTTTCCATTGGATGCCCAATACAGCAGATACGTGGCTGCTGATTTATAGCAGATAGGAAGCCTGGCATGACGCTACCCTGCTCTGGAGATGAAGGGTGATGGAACAAAACTGAAGCTCTCAATGTGGCCCAGGTCCTTTAATCTGTGCTGCCTTGAGGTGGCTTCCTGGAGAACCTGCTAAGTTCCCTTCACTCAAGATCCTCAGTTTCACCACCTGCAAAAGGAACAGAGTGCATCTTACCTTTCTGCAAAGTACAGGAGACCTCAGCAGGGTCTGGGGTCTGTGAACAGCTGAATTTGGACCTTCCATGTTTGCTGTTGTCCCAGTTTGGACGAGGTTCATCTTGGCAGCATGGAGGGGAAAGGTTCCCTACCCCATTAGCTATCCATTGAGCCATCCAGCCTTCCACGCAAGGCTGTTTTATTTGGAAAACATGACCACTTGTGGCAAACAATATTTACAATTTAACTTTTTGTTGTTGTTGTTCCGGCTGACGTGAAACTCCTTGGCTTTACAATGAAGGTTTAATAAACTCTATTAAAAGGGTAAATATAGCAACCACCTTTTGGAATTTCTTCCTTTTCTTTTTTAATTGATTATTTCTTAAAGGTAAAACTTTTAATGCAATGGCAAAATATCAGCAGTAATTAGATTAAAAATGGGGGGGGGGGGGGGGGGAGGGAGGAGAGGGGGAAGCTGTTGATTTATTTTGGAGAGCTATAAACCAGAAATGAAACAAAAGTTGCTTTATATTTGTAGACAAGTGTGTGTGTGTTTATATATTTCTCCCATACTTGCCAGTTTTGCTCTTTTTTTCTTCTTTCAAAGCACTACAAGCAATAACACCGGGGAAGATAGAACCCTTTCTGTTTTTTTCTTGTTTTCTTTCCAATAATGAATAAGCTCGAAGGGCATTATTTTAACTAGGCTCTTATAATCCTTTAACAGGGCTTGTTGAAAATAAGACCCAGCACTGCCAGACACCACACAGCAAAAAGCTGCTTAGTGCCAAACTGCTTGGCACTGGGGAAGCTGAGAACTGGCTGATTTTTCCTCCTGTTCTGTGTTTGAGTGTGCTCCTTCCTGGGTCCCAAAGAGAAATGGAGTTTAGGGAACACCTGAAACCTGGTCCTTGTCCTCAGAGAGCGATCAGGAAAACACTTGATGCGTCTCTTAATTAAATGCACTTGCCTCCAGCATGGGCTGAGCCTCATGATGTTGGCAGCTACGAGACTGAGAGCATTTGGCCTTTGTGTTTCAGTGTCCCAGCTCTCCCATGGGAAGAGCCACACTTCTTCTTCTACCCCTGCCAACCAGCATTCTCCAAAGACATGCTACCCTGAGCCAGGAGTCATTCCTAATAATCCACATGGATGTGGCCATCCTGTGTGGGAGAGAATGCAAAAGGTGTCATGAGTCTCAGAGCCAGACGATGATCCCTGGCCCCATTTTTGTTAACACAGCACTAGTCCATTATTTTACAGTAAAAGTAAAGAGATTCTTCCATTTCAGGAAAATTCAAAAGAAATTGAGACTTTCGAGACCCAAGAAACCTGTAGATAGTGCTCTCAATGACCATCCTCAAGACACCACAAAGGAGAATAAAAGAGCCCACTCCCAATAGTCTTTTCAAAAGGACAAAAGAGAATGACTGTAGGATATGGGAACAAATAGAGGAGCGGCACTGTCTTTTTCCGAGATTTACTCTCACACAGGTGCCTGGAAGTGAGCTGCAGTATCTCACTACTTCAGCCAACCTCTTTCTTTATTCTGGTTCCTCACCCTGACCCATCTTCCTGTCCTTCTAAAGAGCCTCCTCTTAAAGGAGCCTGCTCTTCACTACCTTCAACCAGCCCCAAATGACCCCATTGCATTTTGTCTTTATCAAGGATGCTGCATCTCATGCCTCCTATTGCCCAGGTCCTGCTCACCCACTCAGCAGACTTCACCCAGAAGGACCAATGCTGCCTAGACCTTACTTTCTACCCTCTTCCATTCAAGCCTTCTACCTACTCCTCTTTTTCTTTTCTCCTATAAATGTAAATACAAGCCAACAAGTGCATTGCATTAGGAGAATTTCACTGGTGGGTATATGTAAAAGAAGAGGAAAACATTGTTCTTGAAACAGAGTCCTTTAGCTCATTTCTACCAAGCCAATATCAGAGCACAACAATTACTTACCAGGTGATGAGAATCTTCCCCTGAGGACAGCCCATTTGATCTAAAGCACTGAGATTTCATGAACCTACTAAAGCTATTGACAACCCACCCAGCCAGGAACATGGGGACCAACTGGGTTTTAGGACCCCCTTCCCACCTGGCATCACTTTGAGCAGCCCTAAACTGCAGCATTCAGCAGCCCTTTGCATTTTTCTGTCTCTGTTAAAGGGGCGGAGTGAGCACAGAGCAAAATACCTACACCTGGAATCCCAGAGATGTCTGTGCCCTAGAGAAGAGCCCAGTGAAGGTTGTGTCTCCTTTCCATGCTGTACAACTGCTGCCCAGCACTGGTAATGCTGGCTAGGTGACAGCTTGGCATCTGGAGAAAGGAGGGACATCAGAGCTCAAGGGGAAAGCACTTGCCTGTGGCATGGAAAGGTTAATCTGGTGAGGAGGACAGAGCAAATAGTTGCTGGGGTGAGGAGGACATGGCTCTTCATAGCAGCCTTGCTTGTGTGCAAACGGAAGGTAGCCCTGGAACAGAGATACTGCTGGCTTTTCATCATCACTCATTACGGCCCAAGGGAGAGGCAGTGACGTGGAAGCGCCCCTTGGGCTGAGGAGGGAGAGGGGAAATTGGAGTAAAGCACTCAGAAAAGCACACAGCTTGTCAGCTTATCCAATGACCCTGAAAAGCCAGATAAATGCTGCTCTTCTGTGGGTCTCAGGCTTTCTACCGCTTGCACTTTTACTGGGAATAGTGTTTCTCTCTGTAGCTGATCTCAGCTCAGATGCGGCCCCTCCTGGCTGCATGGATGGAATATGTGGCATGACAAAAGGTGCAAGGTGGGCTTAGGGTGTCCCTGCTCCACCCAGAGGACACCTTACTGCATCCACTCAGGATTTTCATTTCCAGCCTGCATATCCAGTCCGTGCTGAGACAGGGGTTCGGATCCCCAGGGTTTGGCCTCAGTCACGTCTTGAGAAGCAGAATTCATCCTTTGGCTCCATCAGGACAAACACCTTCCTTCCTGTAAGCTAGGCCAATGCCCAGGTTAGCCAGCACATTTCAAACTAGAATCCTGCAAGGACTGATGAGATTTCAGTAAGGAAAAACAGACAAAAAAAAAAAAAAAAAAAAAAAAAAAAAAAAAACACTAATAATAGTTTTCATAATAGTGGAAGTGGCATGAAGGAAGAATGGAAGGGAGGAAGGAAAAAAATATCGTATCAAGTTTCACTGTCATTTTTTCAGTTGCTTTGGAGTTTTTCAAGTAGAAGTTTTATCTGGGTCAAAAATGTCCCTACAAAAATAAAATAAAAAATAATTTTATTTTTTTTTTTTTAAAAAAAGGGAAAACAATCAAGTAGTGCCCACCTTAGTTGTGATTTTCTGGAAATTTGTTGAAGAGACCAAATTAATCGAATAATAATAATAATAGGCTAAAAGTATCCACATAATGTACTTGCACTGGATTTACTAAATTATTTTTCCAGTTGGAGTGACCTCTACAGTGTGGACTTGCCCCTTCAAACAGCTCTGACAGTTGCTGATCTGCTTCCTATGACCATGAGCTTTCATCACATCCAACTTTTTGAAATGGAGAAGTCAAAACTTGCCCTTGCTTTGAGCTGCCTTAATTGTAGCCCTGGTCCTGCCTCAGCAGGGGAGCTGAGACCTCCTTCAGGACCTCTGAAACCAAAGGAAAAGCATCCCTGAGAGCCGGATGGAGTCCTCGATCAATCACACCACACAGGTACATTGAACTGTTGAAAAAAGCTTTTACAAGGTAGAGATAAGCTCCTCTCTTGCTTCCTTTTTGCAGAGTGCTTACATTTTCCATGCATGGCCCAGTGGGAAAAATGACAAGCTGCGGGAGCTACCTGCATGCACCTAGGAAAAACAAACAGGGCCTGGAGATAAGAGAAAGTGGGAGACTAGAGAGATAAGAAAAAGAACTGAACACTCCTCCCTCCTCTTTTCTCCCTCTCCATTTCCTCCCAGGAGCAGCAGGGTTCACAGTGCTCTGCTCTCCAGCCTAGACTTCAAATGTTGGTGATAGGCATGAGTTTTCCTACAAATCTCTGTTAAAGTGAGGTTTTCCATGTCTCCTAAACACATCAGCCTTGGGAGCCTGAATACACATGCTCTTATCCAGTGCTGAAGCTGAGGGCTCACAGGTCTGTAGGCTTCTTGCACAGAAGATGCCACGGGAATTTTGAGCATCGAGAACAGATTTGTGTCTGCCCCGGCTGAGAAAAAAAATAAAATAAAAAAAATTAGTTGGATATCAGCTTTGGCCCCACTGTTGAGCTGAAGGATGAGGATGCAAAGGGGTGAGTGGATACACCTAGAAAGAGATGAGCATGTGCTACAAGAGGTTGCAAAGGACCTACTACTAGCCACAGCTGCCACAGCTGGGCTTGGAGCCTGGAAGTCTGCCCCAAGCGGCAGTATGCAGCATCCATACTGCTTTGCCTACTTGAAATGTCATCCTGTGCCATTTTCTGTTTGTTTTTTTTTTTTTTTTTTTTTTTTTTTTTCTGGTTCCTTCATTTTAAAATTTTAAAATAAAGAAACCCTGTAAGGAAAAGAAGCACAGGAGGTACAGGGGGAGACTTGGCCACCCCCCTTTATAACGGATAGTGTCAGGAGGGCTGGGTTCCAGCTCACACAACAAAATACATAAATCTAGGTGCCTCCATGAAGGCATCTGTGAGTGTTGGGTGTCTGAGCTCCCAGCCAAGACAACGTAGACATCCCTGGTACAACTCAGCCAGGAAATCATGGGTGTGCAGAGCCACTGCAGATGCTCTTAGATACCCAGCTGGCCTCCAGCTCTCTTTTCAGAGGAACACAGAGATGTGCCCCCTCACCCCTCTGTCTTGGTGAGGTATCTGGTGAGACCAGTCTCTGGGGCAGATGTGGACCAAGAGGTGGATGCTGCTGTGGTGATGCAGCCCCATCCCACCCCTCTCTGCAAGGCTGACCATTCTTCCCGGCCCTCAAAGGTGGGTAAGAATTGGTAGGGAGATGACCCAGCCACTTCTACACCTCCAGAAATATTCCATCTGGCTGACTCCAGGCCGGAGTGACGAGTTGTCTTGGCTTTTCCATCATCCAGATCTGCTCGCCCGCCCCTGTTTGAAAACCATGACCTTTGGGACCAGAAAGCGCAATGACAGCAAAATTGGCAAGTCCAGCTGTCTACAGAAGGGAGTGAACTTGGCATCCTTGCATGTCTGGAAACAGAGCTGTTTGTACAGGGGGAGGGGAAGGGAGAGCTTCCATCCATAAGGTCTAAAATCAATCACTCACATTAACGTAGCATGCTACAGAATAATGAGGGTCCTGTTAACAAAGGTGACATAAATAAAACCACGTTAGCTGCTTCACTTCAGAACAATGTATTTTCCCCTAGGACAGAGTTTATGGTCATAGGAATTACTGAAAAGCATTTTCATCTCTGTAAAAGTGTGATTTACTCAGGTTACTAAATATACAGTGGTAAAAATCTGTCAGAATTAGACGTGAATAAAAGGGAAGATGCTTTTATGATCAAAGTGCTGGGGTGAGAATATGGAGATTAGGAAATGTTGCTCTAATACAGATTTTTTTGCTGGATATCAGACTTATATCACTTACTATTTATACTGCCTCATTCCAGATCATGAAGATCCACAAACACAATGATAAAAACATTCTCTTCGCCCCGTCTATAAAACAGGCTTACCAGTTCTACCTTCTTTATGAAGACTGCTTTTTCTGTGGGTCAGGGAACACCTTTATAAGCCACATATCCCAATTCCGTTGTGTGCTGACTGAAAAGATCATTTTAATTCTGGTGATCTTGTTCTAGTTTTCAGAAAAATAAAATAAAAATTATTTCAGTGAAACAAAACATTTGCCTTGAACTGAGTTGCTTCATATAGCTGGTGGTGCAGCCATGGATGCAAAAGGTTTTTCTTAGACATTGAACTACAACTTGGGCTCCGTGGGCTAAGTGCAGTTACCAACAGCACATCTCAGGATCTCGTGATGCTCTGGGATATCTGGGAGGTAGATGATCTCAAGGCAGAGATGACTTGGGAGAGTACAGTGGTCTCCTGGAACAGCAGCTCCACAGGGTTTCTGCAATGACCCCAAAGCATAAGAAAATGAATTGAGAGCCTGGGTGTGCAACCCTAACGAAGCAGAAGAGGGATTGCCAGCATGAAGCCTCTTATAGCTGGGTGGCTGAAATATTTGCTTTGGCTGTGGAGAACTCCTTTGATTAATCTAAAATCCTGTTATTTTGCTACCAAGGAACAACATCTTATCTCCTGAGTGTGGGTTCTCCCTTATAAAAACTAATACGCTTTGTGTCATGTTTAAATATCCACTGGGAGAGAGAAAGAAAGTTCAACTCAGTCAAAAGATGAAGAATTCAAGCACGTACTGGGGTAGATCCTCTGCGACATGAACCTCTGCCTCCAGTATACCCTCTCCCCTGCCCTGAAGGATGGACAAACTGACATATGTAGTGCTGCTGCATCTCAGTCGAGTGACCTGATGATTTGGGGTGTAGATAAGGTAATTTGGGGCTTGTTTTTGCATATACCGTGCAAGTTTCTTCCTGTCTCCAGCCTCTTAGTCAAAACATTTCACTTTGTAAATGTTCAAATTTTTTTTTTTCAACACTTGCTCTTTTTTCTTCTTTCATTTGTTATTTTTTTCCATTTCACACCAAAAAGGTCTGTTGGTTTTGACCCAAGCTGATGTCATGATGTGTTCTGAGCTGTACAAAAATTGTAATCTGGGAAAGGAAAGGGTCAGGAGGAGGGCAAATGAAGCACTCTAAGAAAGCAAATCCAAGACAACTTCTGGACACATAGTGCTGCTCCCAGCCATGCAGGTCTCAGCTTAGGGCCTACAGGAAATATATTACCCCCAGAGAGTAATGTGGGCATGCATTATTTGAGGCCACAGTAAGACACCACTGCAGTTACCAAAACTAGAGCAAAACTGATACCTCTCACAGCATATAATTTGCTTAGAAAGCATTATAAGCCATGGAAGAGTAATGAAGGGATACAGCATTTGACCATTGGTTTTCATGTTTCGCTTCTCAGTGGGACCATACCTAATCATTCAAGGGGCTTTTGTTTGGACCAGCAGTTTGTTTGGTACCCACTGAGCACTGAGAGCACTCCTGTTTGAGCAGTGCGCTGGTTCCGCTTGTTCCAAGCAATCTTCTCAGTCGTGTCTGTCCCTCATTTCCCTCTCCTGCCCCCGCCACGAAGACATAAGCGCAGCTTTGCAGCATCCAGCACGGTACACAATCAGAGGAGGGTGTTAATAGCTAACAGGCACCATGGAATTAACGTTCCCCCTTGCAGATGTATCCCCGCGAAGTTGGCACGGCCGCTGCAGTCTGGAGGAGAGCTGACTAGTGAAGAAGCACATTTTTTTCTCTGCTAATAAGACCCCAAGCCACAATTGAGCAATGGAGCAATTATGTTCTTTAAGATGAAATTCTGACTCATGCAAAGGACTCTTAAAAAATCAGTTATTTTTTTTTCTTCCTGAGCTCTGCCAAAAATCCCATGGTGACCTTCTTTATTCTTTCCTGAACATAGTTAAGCAGAATGACAGCTCAAGGTCAAGAACAGAAAACGAAGTGATTTAAAGCTATGTAGAATGAAGTGGTAAGTTTCAAAAGACCACAGATGAATGAAATGGAAGGGAATTTCCTTGTTAAATATGAAACCACAGCCGATCTCTGTTATCAGTGTAGCAGATAAGGGTCACCAAAAGAAAAGAAAAAAAAAAATCCAAATATTTCATCTTTTCCTTAGTAACCTTAACAGATAGGGAGATTGGGAGTAGTATCAAAATTCTGCCTTTAAGCAGTGCTAAATGTTAGTGACATATTGGATTTGGTCCTGAACTTTGAATCTCAACCTTTAAAACTTTTTTCAAACTGCATTGCACAGCCTGATGGACTTGGGACTGGCCAGCTCGGGTCAGAATAGCCATCTGCCTAGCCCAGAGTCCCCTGGAGTGGTTGGGACTAGCATACTGTAGAAGAAAGGGCAAAATGAGCATGTGAGGAGCTAATCAAAGGTCTAGATGACCACACAGATTTTTATTTTGTCAGTCAATTAGCTGAAGATTTACAAGGGATAAATAGGAGCTTCCAGTCCTACCCATTTTATGGTGTTCGAATAAAATTCAGATGCATGGTGGCCCTTCCATCATACTCTGTGGCAACCAAGCCAGGAATACACTCAAGCAACTCGAGTTGCTTGAGTAGGGAAGTGGTCATGGCACCAAGGGATGTGGGCACTTCTACACCAGAGTTCAAGAAGCATTTGGACAACACTGTCAGACATAGGATTGATTTTGGGGTGTTGGACTTGATGATCCTTATGGGTCCCTTCCAGCTTCGGGTATTCTGTGATTCTGTGAACTCCTCTGTCTGCTACTGTACAGAGGAAGCCAGTGTGACTATAGCCAGTGGTACAGGGTACTGGAAAAAAACAAATGTACCACAGCCACAACTCTCTAGTGATTGAATCAAAGAGACAGCAATGCACAGCAAAGCTATTTACTGATATGTCAATGCAGTGGAACAGCCCGTGTGTCATTTTCCCCAACAGCATCTCCTGGATATCCTATTTCTTGAAAGAAACTACAGTCATTGCAGCCTGATGTGAAGTTTGCCAAAGAGATCCAGAATTAATTCATTAGAATTAGGCTTTGGCTAGCCAAGGAATTGCATATATATCCTTATATCCCGTCTTGATTTCAGATCTCGTTGGGACAAGTGAATGATGTAAAGTAAGGTGTTAGCCAAAAGCTGGTTAAAATGGGGAGGAGAGTCTCCATGAGTTAATTACAGAGCCACAATGAGAAATTCGGAGAAAATCATGATAAAAGGAGACTAAAATTGTGTGCAGTCCAGCCACAAAACGGGATCACTAGGAAATTGTTACTGTCTTGAACATACCAGCACAATGAGAGGAGATGGTCCAATCTGCTACCATGAAAAATATTTTGAGTGTGGCTTGTAGATGATGGTTTTGTGCACAAAGTCACATCTGGGTCTAACGTTTGGCACGGGCTGTCTGAGAGACTTTAGAAAATGCAACAAAATATGGAAGAGGTGTAGCAGGTAGTTAAACAGCTCCTGTATATCAGGACTGGATACCTCTCATTTAGGAAGTGCTACTGGAGTTTACCTTTTGTTATTGGGAACTTAGGGCTATGTATGAACAGAAATGGATCTCATCTTTAGAGGAAGAGTCACAGGTTTGGCAGGTAGAAAGTCTATCATCATGAAATGAATATGTACTTTATAGCTGGGAGTAATGATGTGCTTGGAATGAGCCACTAATGAAGGCCAGCTGACAGAAGCCAAGAAGGAAACCCCATGCAATGTGCACAGCTTTCAGCTGCAGAAGAACCTACATGAGACCCTCACTCTTGCTAGGTAGGGCAAACCAGGTCATGTTTAATTCTTGGTTACATTAAATTCATTCATTGTTTTCTCTTGGAAGGATCAGGCAAGAGTTAAGCTCTGGGTGCTGCAGCCTGATTTTGAAAGGGATAAAGTACAAGGCAAAAAGCGTCAATGCTCTACATCAGAGTTTGATAAGGTGCTGCCAAACAGGAGCTTGAGCAGACGTCTTCTCCTGGAGCTCACAAGGCAGCAAGCGGCCAGGAACAAAATAAAACTAGGGCAGCCACACACTGACAGAATGGTGTACCAGGGAGGAAGGGGTTTTGTCCTGGCAATACTCAAACATCACAGCATAATACCCCCAAACCTAAATAATAATATTATGTAGAGTTTGATGACCTAGCGAATTCTCATATAGGAGAGACAGAAAGAAATTTAGATAGCTGATCAAAAGCCTGAGGACACCATCCAGCAGAATGAAATCTGTAGCAGAGTGGAAATGAGGTCTACCCTAGTGGAGGTGGTCTAAAGAGGGATGGGAAGGCTGGTCTGGAGCTCAGCCCACTTGAAATCATGCAGTGCTGACAGAATATGCATCCCTGCCCTCTGGGGCCAAAAAGGATATGGATGATAAATAAGAATGATGACAAACAAGCTTACACACAAGATTTTTGGGCTGGAATAGGACCAACTTACGGAAAGGTTTCTATTAAACACATGTATAGGATGGGATTGGACTACATGAAGGAAACTGTTCTGGCCTGTGATCCCAAGGAATGATATGATGAATATTTCAGCACTTTTTAGAAGTGGATCCAAAGATTAGTGGTGTTGATGGGATTGTCTCCTTAGAACATTGTAGCAGACTTTTCTTCAAAACAACTTCATCTGCAGGAAGTTCTTAGTTGCTGGATGTCCATGCAGGGAAGCCGCTGTTAATAGCTAGGGGTTCTGGTGGGTGAGACTTAAAAAGTGTATCAGAATTATATGGGACCAATAAAATTCTTACATGCAGCAAATGGCTATTTTGCAGCTTTTAACATGTTCCGCAGCCTACTCAAGATTCTCTCACTTTCCTAGTGTTTATTTTTTCAATCACTATTTTGAGGCTGCCAGAAAGGAAGAAAAAAAAAATAAGTAAAGATGGAGAAATAGAAAAGAATATTAATAGAATGAAAACTACTAAAAATATTAGCAGGTGTTTACAATCAATCAGTGCCTAAACCTCCCAAGTTGCTTCTGCAAATTGCTTGAGTTTCTTTATTGGGCAATTTTGTGGGGTGCAGATCTTTGGAGTGATGGAGTTACATGACTGGAATGATTTTGGCTTAGGAGCTTTTTTTGAAACAATTTGTTTTTGTAGGATTGGACATTTTCACTGTCTGCAAGCAGTACATTTGTCTATGTTTTGTGCTCAGTTGGAAGACTTACTTTTGTTGAGCAATAAAAGCCTGTTTTCCTATGGTAAAACCTCTCTGATTTCAAGAGGAACAATAATCTGCAATTACAAACCTGCTTCCAAGAAACTACAATCAGTTCTTCACCAACCAGAAGAGTACGTGGGATTTCAGAACTGCGAACGGATTTAGGAGATAGTCACAGAACTCTTGCAAATCTAGCTGCACCAGTTTTAAAAGCTATTTCATCTATTTGTGAATTATATACCCGTCCAGTTATTGGTGCAAACTACCATGCCTGACAGCTTGAACTAAGTCAACTAACTTTGCATTGAAGCAGATTTAAGCATGCTCAGCTGGTCTATTTCCTATCTGGCAGGTTGTCAAACCATTCTGGCTACATTTACATGAGCATGTCCTTCATGCGTCAATGCATCATAATGCCTAAGGTTTGGACATCTTGGCTCAGGGTAGGATGCAGAGCCCTGATTTAGGCATCCATAATCTCTAGGAAGTGCCTGGGCAGAGCAGTTCTGGATTGGGTCCTCAAACAACAAGACGCTGGGTGCAGAGTGGCAGGAGCTGTTTGGAAATTCCAACATTTTGACTTTTCTTTTTTTCCTAATCTGAGAAAGGAAATACAAAACATCTACTGAAAACTGCAGAAAAATACTCTGAGAAAAACTTTAACTCCTGAATGTCAAACTGATAAAAAAGTGAAATTTTTTGAGCAATGGAAAAGTAATATTTTTGGTTTGTTGAAACCAAAATATATTGCTTCAAAACACCTAATCAAATAAAACATTTCCCTTCTAAGTAAGATTTTGACTGAAAATATCATCAGTTTGCAGTTTTAAGTCAAAAAAGAAAAAAAAAGTTTAAAAATGTATATTCCTTTCAATTTTCTCCAACAGAAAATACATTTAAGAGAAATACCAAAGCTGCCCTTTTCTATATAGCATTGCTATTTTGATGAAAATGTATTTTAAATTAGGAGCATTTTTCCTTAGATAGACATCAGCCCATCCTACTGACTGTTTAGGTGTTCAGGTGAACAGATTGTTCTGAACACGTTGCTTGCCCCTTTTTACAACAGATCTGATGCAGTTATGGCAATTTCTCATTGCCTAAAGAGTTGTTATGTAGTTCAGGGATAAACATAGGGGCAAGAATAAACAAGAAGCCATGATTTTTCTGAATCTTTCTCCTTGTTTTGCTTTGTAAGCCATACGCAGCTCAAGGCAATCACTGCTGCAACATTGCTATACATACTATCGAACAGTATTGTTATTTGCATTGCTGCTGCACTTTAAAGCAGTAAGAGGGAGAGAAGCAGTTGTGGCAAGAGCTGAAGTATACCAGGAGTGTCTGCAGGCCTGAGAATTGCATTTGGCCAGAGGGCAATGAGAGACCAAAACATTCTGCAAGTATCCTACTTGTCCATCCCTGAGACAACCACAGGTCTAAGTGAGAGATGAGGAGAGCAGCCACCACAAATTGCCTGCCATTCTGGGGTCTGTAGTGGTACAACACAAAGAGAGGGAAAAAAAAGAAGAAGAGGGGTAGAAAATCACCTGACCCAACTCTACCCGATTAGCACATCCTTAAAAGCAGAATTCCTCCTAAATGGACTGTGAACAAGACTTCCAGTCTAAATTAAGGTTCTAATCATGCAAATCCTCCCACAGTGGATGACTCTAAGGCTTATGCTGAAGTCTGCACATGGCAGTGCACTTGTGTGGATGGTGTCTTCCACAGGCGGCAGCCTCCGTTGGTGCAGGGCCACCTGCTCCACCGTGGTCTCCTCCACGGGCAGCAGCGTGGAACCCTGCTCCACCGTGGTACTCCATGGGCTGCAGGGGGACATCCTGCTTCACCATGGTCCTCACCACAGGCCGCAGGGGACTTCTGCTCCAGCACCTGGAGCACCTCTCCCCCTCCTTCTACACTGACCTTGGCACCTGCAAGGCTTTTTCTCACTCCCGGCTGCTGTCTGGCGCAGCTTTTTTTTCCCTGTCTTAAATATGCTCTCACAGAGGTGCAAAACAACATTGCTTATTGGCTCAGATCTGGAAAACAATGGGGCCCTTCCCAAACATGGGGCAGCTTCTAGATCTTTCTCACAGAAACCACCCCTATGGCTCCCTGCTACCAAAACCTTGCCACGTAAACCCACTACATGTGGGTCACAGAAGGGACTCAGACCTGCATTCAGTAGATGAAATGAAGCACACTCCAGTCGTTGGCTGCAGATATTTAATTCTGCAGACAGTCAATGCAGAGCTGGTGAATCCCACACCAGTTTGAGATATCTGCCCTGACAGGTGTTGAAACGACACGAAGGAGCCCCAGATTTCCTTTGCCCTGCTTGTTTTGAAGGGTTTGTTGCTAAACCAAAGGACAATTCAGTGTCCCAAATGTAGCATTAGTCTCATAACTATTGTCTCCTCAGGGGACAGTCCAGTTCAGGTCCTGGCACGGGGAAGTTGACCTGCCTTCTGGGAAAACTTTTCTTCCACTGTGGCTTATAGAGTCCTGAATTCGGTAGACACATGTATCTTCTCTTGATTAGCCCCTACACCACTTCTCCAAAGCCTTTCCACTCCTCCCAAGGTGGATAAGCACTTCTCAGGGTAAGTCAGGCTTGTGAAATGCAACCCAAAGGGAGAGGAAGCAGACAGGGCTGGGAGCCGCATTATGTTGAAACCCATGGAGGAACAGTCGTATGGCCCCACCCAATGCCAGCCATTCTCCTATATCCTTAGGGCTGCATGTTTTCCACATGCTGTTCAATTTATTATTTGCTAGTTCCAAGTATAGCAAATTCACAGAGTGAGAAAAATCTCATTTTGAGTTGGTTTTGGCTTCTCTCTTGCAGTTGGACTCGTTTGGAACAAGGTCTTTGTGCTTTATTGCAGCAAATGCCCACGGGTTATTATTTCAGAGCCATGAGGGAAAGGAGTCCAAGTAGAGGGGGGCACTGGGCTGAAGGGGAGGCAGGAGGAAAAGCACAATGCTTCTGAAATCCATCATTTTTCACCTTGTCATAAAAGCAAATGGCAGAGACAACCTGAGCTAATAAACACCCATTGAGAATTGGGTGATTTTTTCCTCTCTCTTTGGTTGTTTGTTTTGTTTTGTTTTTTTTTTCACCTCTTTTTAAATGCATGTAAATCATAGAAAAAAATATATTTCTATTCACACTTGTAAGGAAATATCTTGGGCCAAATTACTTAAAAAACAACAACAACAACAAAATTAAAAGAAGAAGAAGGTTGGTGAAAATTGTGTGTAGGGGCTGGCTAGACACACAGGTATAGATATTTGTCCTTTCACACAAGGTGCTGCACAGGCACTATTCAGCTTATTTATGGAGATGCCAACGTAGAGGTAGATCGGAACCAATATCAAAATATTGGTTAAATCAATAGGACACCATTCTCTCAGTACGCACAACAATTCCTCTGAGTACAATGTGTCTCCATCCCAATCAGCTCTCTTTCTTTGGCTGTTTTTCTCTATGTCAGTATTAAGGATTGAGACCATGCATGTCAATGAACTATTTCCTGATAATTTAGAAAATGTTTTTATGCACAGTTTTATTAAATGTATCTTTGTCAAAACACAAAATTTAAGTTCTGCCAGTTATGCCCCAATTAGGCAGAAGGTGGGAGTGATCTTTGAAGGCAGAAATGGTTACAAGAGCCAATGTATAGTCAATGGTGAGAAATAATTACTCTGTCACAGCCTAAGACCTAGAAGAAAGATCATAGTTACAGATCTAACTTTACATGTCTTCGTGTGTCTTTACATATTTTACAGTACCACCCTACTCAGTCGTGTTCAGGTCATTCAGAAAGTATTTTCTGAAACTAAAGTATTAATTTTGTGGAAAACTATTTTCAATGAAATTTTATTTTATTTTGTGTGTGTGTGTGTTTTCTGTTGAAACATTGAAAATAATAAATCTTTTTCCACTCAACGTTGCCTTTTCTTCTTTAGTCTGGAAAGAAATAACACTAGAGAGTCAGCATCAAACTTCTGCCACTATAATAAAAGAGTTATTTCTTGGAAAGAAAATTATTTTTAAAATTTCTACTGAAAATATAAAAACAAATTCAACAAAATGAGGGGGAAAAATATAAAAATATGAAAAGAATATTAATTTATCTCAACAATTTTCATCAAAAATACCACTTTTGGCCTACTCAGTTCTACATTAATTTCGATCAAGAGGGGCAACCAGAGATAAAATTTGAGCAAACATGTCTCTAATCAATATTGTCCTGATGAAAAGCATTGTCAGTATGCGTAAAATCATATATTTTCTTGAACTGGAGAAGTTTTTAAGGAAAAAATGAAAACTATCTCCATACACAGACAGAAAAGTGTGTGTGTCTCCTTGCTCCAGCTTTACCTAGGTCATCAGTGCCTGTGATCTGCTCTAGCTCTGTCCCATGGCAATACCAAGGGTGGGATTTACATGATGAGTTGTGGACTTCACTTCATCCAGTAGCAACCATATAAACAAGGTCAGATGAATCATGCCCTGAAAGTTCCTATTCTTCCTCATCAGCTCTAAAGGGACCCCTGAGTGATGATTTCTGTAGTGTTGGCTGAGATGAATGGGAGACGAGGGGCTGAGGCGAACGCAACCAACAGCCATATGGTTGCCTGTAATGTACTGAGAACAGATGGATCAGCGAGCGATTTACAGATGTAATAATGCTATATGATCCCCACGCCATAATGAAGTAATATTATCCCCAGTTTGCAGATGAGGAAATTGAAGCACAGAGAAGTGTAGAGCCCAGTCCAATTTCTGGCGAAGCCAAATTATTTGTCTGTCATTACCCATGACAAGGAAAATCTGAAATACAACACAGGCCTGTTGAGCCTTGTCCTGGTATAGGGAATCCCAGCCATGAGCTGCACTGTTATTCGTGGGATCCAGAGCTGACGTGGAAAGTCTCGTATGTGATGCCTGCTGCATCACAGCAAATCTCTTAGCACACCCTTCCAGCTCTGGTTTTGCTGCAGCTTTGAGGAGGACTGCCAGTTCACTCCTGTCTTCCTGCCTGTGGGTCTGGCTTCGTTCTTTTGGGAAAGCCCAGAAAGCTAAACAGTGAAAGGGTAAAGAATGTTTCTGCCACTAAAAGTCACATCGCTGGCTGTTCTGGGAGTCCTTTGGTTTGTAACTTTTCTTGATTTGTTTTGGTGGTGGAGCCAATGCTTCCCAATTTCTGCGCCAGTTGGGTGCATTGCACTTGTCCCCAGGTAAGGAGGGACCCATCGCAAGGGGCCTCTAGAAATGGTAATTTTGCTGCAGCTGGCACTGCTACAACGATTCACTCAGCTGTTTCTGTTCACCAAGGGCAAATGGGGAAGCAGCAGGTCTGGGTTGGGTGAAGTGGTGGCTGCTCGCAGCCATCAACTTTCCCAAGGGCTTCACAGGTCATTTTCTTGTGCTGGTCCACGTAGTTGGAAACCTGAAGGAGGGACTGTGGCATCAGCAAGCCCGATGCAAGCTGAACACAAAATGCTCCCACCTCCAGAAGGATCCATCCAGCCCACAGTTTGTTACAATGCTCCTGAGAAATAGGGTTGTTGAAGTTGAGGTGAAAGCTGGATGAATTGTCCTGGGTGGCCCCAGACAGCTTGTGGGATGAGCATCTTATTGCAGGACATGGACAGTCCATTTGGGGATAAAATGTGAACCTGATGTGAACAGATACCCAAAGTAGGGTTGTGATGCCAAGCTGCATTCCCAGTGAGCTCAGCACTGAGGAGCAGCGTAAAGGACTCCCACCCAGTAAAATATGGGCTGATGCGTGGAGGCCACCCTCCACCAGAGCAAGACGATGCTTTCAGCACCTTTTGCTCTGAGACTAAACTACCACAGCCCTGTGGCACTAAACACTGAAACATTATAAGTGAACTGGCCCAAATAGAAAACATTTGGGTGGACTAACTGGGCACCGGCTCATTTCTTGTCTTGTCTGGCCTCTGGAAGTTGGGAGAAAAGCGACTGAGAGGAAGACCAAGCTCTGTCCCACGGGTCTCAGCTTGTTTTGTGCTGATGCCATGCATGCAATGACCCAGGTTAGGAAACACATAACTTGGGTCAGCATAGCATGTCTGGAGCAGCTAGCCACGGGGGATATGCTGATGGCAACTGGACCCACTGTTAGCTCCATGCTAGCTCCATGTGTTAGCTCCATGGCCTGACTTTGCTGCTCACTGTGAGATCTGTGCTGTCAAGCTGCCTTGTTCCATCACTGCTCAAGCCAGCTGATACACATTTCCAGTCCACATGCCTGCAAGGTGGGGTGTGGGTCGATGTTACTCCAAATCTGGTGTAAATTGCTGGCTCCTGCGGGCAGCAACAGTCCCCTTTCTCCTTTTCCAGCTGTGTGGTTTTGACACCCTCACAACACTTGTGCTGCCACATGGTAAATCAGCATAATGGGTGGCTGGGGTAGAAAAATGAGGAGGTTCACATGGGATCAGTTCTTCGATCCCATTCTCCTTGGGGCAGTGCAATGAGCTCCAGCACAAGGCGGAGAGAGGGAGCGCGTGGCTGGGGATGCAGGGAGGAGGCAGCCTGTGTTCCCACCATGGCCAGATGAGGTGTGACTTGAAACCTCAGGTTTCATGATGGTTTAAGTGGTCTAAGCCTATGGGGATGCTTCTTCACTCCCTCTCAATGCTAGCAACTTCTCCATGCTAGCACTAACGCTCAGGTGGCCGCAGGATGTGCAGGATCTTGATGGGGAAGGAAGATATTCTTTTTTTTTTTTTTTTCCACTTGCTGAGGTTGTAGCCAGGTCAGCTCCTCAGCTGGCTCCACCCCGGTGCCTGAGAGCTGCAGAAGAAGACCAACTATTTTATGGGCAGCATAGATTCAGTGCCTTGAACCCTCTCATCAAATGGCCCCCCAAAACACAGGCTGGTTGGGTTGCAGATAAGCAGATTAGGGAAGCAGAGCAGACTGGCACAGCGAACCAGCTGCTGAAGGACAGTCAGAGCGTTTTTGTGGCTTCAGCTGGGCCGAAAGAGATGCTGAAAGGAGCAAAGGGAGGAAACAGGTGGGTTTGTAGCCCGTCTGCCGTGTGCAGGCAGCTTTGCTCTGCAGGGACTGCTTGGGACAGCAGGTCTGCTTGAGGGCAGCAGGTGATGCACAGGAGCACAGGACCATAGGTGCCAAAGAGGTACCAACATTTATCCAGCCCACCTCCTCCAGCACCTCCTGCCCCCTGCTGAACAGGATGCCAGACTGCCTGGGGAGTGGCCTCCCTTTGATTCAAGCTGAGCTAGGTTAGGTTAGAGTTTGCCTTTTTTTTATTTTTTTATTTTATTTTTATTTTTTTGGCTATTCAGACAAAAATAATGATATTCTCATTTGTTTAGCTCCAACATTATTATGGGCTTTTCAATGGATTCCATATTGCGCCCTCAGTTATAACATTAAACCAGCCAGCTCCAAACCACAAAGATGATTGAAACATTCTGGCTCAGCTGCATGCTCCAGCTCACGTCAAGCCAAGTTACTTTAAATACATCAAAATTCATGGGATGCATAAAGAATGCAGGTCAAACACAGCCACAGAGATCTGTGGTTGATAGGAGTGGCATCTGGAGAATGCCACAGGGGGAGATAATATCCCTTGTTTCTTTGAGAATTTAAAATAAAATAAAATAAAATAAAATAGAAGGGGATGTGAGGAGACAGACCTTAGTACATATAATAGATCTGGATTTAGTCCAGGTTACCTGGAAGAACCTGGGCAAACATAGATTTGTCTCCAAAGTTTACCTGGCTAAAATATGATGAGGATACAACCTCCAAGATGATGCCTGAAGACCCTCAATGTCCAGCAATGTCTGAAAGACAGGAGCAAAAGAGTCTACAGAGCTGCAGGTGTCCATGAACCACATGGACCTACAGGCCTAGGAACTTTGAAATTACAGACTATGCAGGCTACAGTATGAGACCACAGGACACATTTTCTGAATCACTACTTTTTGTTTCAAATTCCCCCGTCTGAAAGCTGTTACTGAAATATATCTATTTTCCTTAAAAGAAAAACCCCAAACAACCAGTGTTATGAAAGTGCTTCTTAAAATACTATAAGAAATATGGCGTTGTGTTTCATCACTGTTGAACATGTCAGCTTTGGGTGACAGAGATCCTGAAACCTCTGACAAGAGCACTAAAACTCAAATGTCACCACATTTTTGGAAAATCATTCAAATTAGGGATTTTTATTTTTACTTATATGACATGTTCTGATGCTGCAGCTGTACATTTTAATTTCAGGTCACATACCTGACTATCAAGATAAAACTAAATAAAATGATAGGGATAGTCATGTATTAGTTATGTTAAAAAAACTGAATTGGCTGTTTTTGTGTCCTGCTGAGCTCTCTGCCATTCTTTCCATGACTTGCTCTATTTTAATGTTTATTCTGATCAAGCTGAGTGTATACAATCCTTTGTAGCTTTGCTGGACTCATTCAAGGCATCAGAAGTGATTTTTTGGCCAGTACAAACAATAGTAATGGTGAGCTTCAACCCATTTGATGTGGTTTTAATATTTCAGTAAATCCATAGATTTTTATTTTTTTAACAAGAGCGAGAAATTTAAAAGTGAGTGTAAATGTATATTGCATTTGCAATAATAGCTGGGAATTAGTCTGAGCATATTACATCAGCCTGAAATATTAATTTTTCAGAATTCTGGGCTCCCTTTTGACTTTAAGGCCAAGTCCTTGAAACGCCGCCTGCGCTGAAGGTCGATTAGATCTGGCTCCCTTAGGAGACCTTTGCAACATCTATCAGTGACTCTGAGCAACTCTGCTTTAGTGCAAAAGCCTGATCCCACACTATTTAGATGCCAAGGATCTCATTATCCCACCTGAGATCTAGGTTTAGGTAGGCTGTTTGCAGTTTGTAGGGAGAGAGTCATGTTCAGAAGCCAACCCTTCCCTCTGCAGGACAGCCAGAATTCCCCTCTGGAGGTCCTAATCTCTATCCACTGACTACACAGGAACCCTAAAGTGACCACAGCCACCACAGAGCTCTCTTGATTAAGTGCCTGCATCGAGGTGGGAGGACCCTAGGTCCATGGTCCAGCCATTTGCAACACTGAGGATCTTTCCCCTTACTGCATAGCCCAGCACAGAGCAAACCTTTGGCCAGGGGATAGACAGAGCATTTTTACTAAGAGCAGGAATTAATGCCCCTGAGGATGGAGGTTTCAGAAAGCGATGCTGAAGTGCCATCAGCCATTCCTTTCACCTTTTGCACTTTGTCACCCTTGGCTCCCTGTTCTTTGCTCTTGGCCTCCCGTCTCCCCCATCCCGCCCAGCTGCAGCCCACGGTTATGAAGCCATGGAAGAGAGCTGGTATGGAAATTATTTTCTCATGTACCTGGAGACCAGCATAATTTCATATTAGAAGCTAAAATTAAAATCCTATTATAATAAAAGTAACCGGACTCCCGGGGGGACAACATACCAAACATTAGCCGAAAACACCTTCCTGAGCATGCAAAGAAAATCATAAGGGAGAATGGCATCTGTTACTAACATCTGAGTGCAAATTCTTTCCACCTGCTACGGGCAGAAAGTCAAAACCCCTTCATTTGCTGCAGAGTGCTTGAGCTGCCCGTCCAAAGGACGCTGTAAACTTCATTAAGTGGCTTTTCCACTGCAGCCTGTGTGGATGCTGTTTCAGGCCCTGCCATCAGCCCGGGCTGAGGAGGCACCTGGGGATGCTGCCCCAGCTGACCAGCCTGCATTTCCCGGCTAGCATGGAGGATGATGGAATGCTCTCATTTCCTGAGCAGAAACCACAGCGGTTTGTGTTTCTGTAGATATGTAGGAGCAGGCTAGAAAATCACTTACTGGGGCAACTGCAGTTATGAGAGGGAGAGAGCTTGATGCAAAAGAGAACATAGCCTTTGGTTAACACCAGCAAGCTAAGAATATAAATACGACAGTAAATCATAATACGGAGATCCTATCATGTCCCATGTCAACCATGGGCCTTAAAGCCAATTCTGAAAGTCACTAAGAATAGCTAAATGTGATGTGCAGGGAAGCTGAGGTGTGCAGTGATGGCCATGCATTGCCCAGCAAGGCTGCAAATAGAACCTAAATCTCTGAAGTCCTCCAGAAACATTTCCAAATGCAGAAATCAAGAAAGAAGGGCAAGTCCAGGTCTCTCAGTCTTACACAGTGTGTAGTTATGCAGGGAACAGCTCTGCAGGACAAGTCCTTCAACACCGCTGTGCTGGGTCGCCAGGTAATTTCTTTCACGCACTCCATCATTTTTTCCCTTCTCTCTTTTCTCCTATTTAATTCCAAACCTGGGGCAATCTCTTATGCAGATGTATGGCACCCAAAGGAGCCCTGACCTCAGGTGGGGAGCTCAGGTTTCCAGCTCTACTTCTCCTGGATGTGGGAGGTGGTGGGGAGGGAGCGTTCGGGAAGGACTCCTTGCCCTGCTCACGTAACCAGGTGTAAAAATGCCATCAATGGTGGCCTTCAGGATCAGGCTGGGCTTAAAAAAGTGACCTGGCAGAATAAATACACAAATTAAAAGTTATCCTTTCTCAGCAGATCTGGTAGCTCATCTCAAAGCAGTATTAGGTGGCTGGCATTAAGCAGGCAAAATATCCCAGGATCCTTCTGAAAAAAAGTTTTTGCATCCCTGCCCCAAATGTTGTTAGAATTTGTCAGCCCACCTACCATGGTGACTAAAACAGTTGGGTGGAAGCAAGGAATTCATTTTTGGGTTTGGCCACTAAACCCCTGTACACTGCTGCACAAGATATTGTACCATCCTGTGCCTTTGTTTCCCCATCTACAATTTATGAAATTATATCTGAAAACCCCATGATTTGACATTTAGGGAAAATGCTATATAAAAGCCAGGCATTGTTATTAAATCTCACCCTTAGTCAGCAAAACACTTAAACATGTGCTTAAGATTTAGGGTATGCTTAAAGTGCACTGGGACTCAAACGCCTGATTAAGTGTCATGCTGAAGCGAGAGGGATTGCTGAGCAGCGGTAACATGCTCCCAGGTCACCCATTGCACTTAATTCTTTTAGGTTAACAAAGTGCAAGCTGGAACACAGCCAGATTTCACTGCTGAGATGCTCTGCAGGGGGGACTGGGCACCGAAGTGCCCACACGCATCCTAGACTTGCAGTCCCTGCTGTTCCCCTCAGCAGGAGGTTTTACCACCGAAGCACAGGGCATGTACAACTCCTCCAGCTGCAAATGTCAGGGCTGGCCGCAAAGAGCAAGGAGTGGGCAAGCCTTGCTGGCAGAAAGTCCTCCAAGCTTTAAAGGCGCTACTTATTTGCTCCAGGTTCTCTGAAGGACATTCTCTCCATCCGTTCATTACAGAAAGAGCACAGGACCATGAGCTTCCTAACTGTGAACTGGTCTCAGAGTTATAGAAATGGCAGGAAAATAAATAAATAAAATGATTAATTAATTAACAGGTATCAATGCCCTGACTTGCTTTTATGGTCTTAAAGAAGTTGGTAATGTTCACCATAATGTTCACCAGGGTCTCTGCAACCTCTGTAATTGTACATGGATTAAAAATACAGATTCTCATTTAATCATCAGAAATTAGGACCTGGTATTTGGACCTGGGACATGGTTGCAGTGCTTCATGCACCAGGTGACCCCAGTGACTCGGTGATCTCCAGAGGTCCCTTCCAATCTCAGCTGTTGCATGTGTGATTCTGTGATACTGTAAAGGAAAAATTCAAATTACATGGTATTTGAGATAAAGTTGCTGGATTTGAGAACACAGTGTTCATACAGCCTGCAAAACTTTACAGCTGGATGTTGTAGAAGTCCCTGGTTTATAATATTTTAAAAAATCTCTGTTCTTGCTAAAGATTATTTCTGCAACAGCCTGTATTGGGAGCTGACCTCTTTCATGCTTTATTCAAACAGCATACTGCTTTAATTTATATTTTTATGACTGCATAATAGTAATAGGTCTAGTGTACTTATATAGGAATGTGACTCCCATTGAACAAAATACCTGAGCTCTCCACAACCTTCCAGAGCTTATCTGTCCAGGAAAGGGCAGGCTCTGGCCCTGGTGTCAAAGACTGGTTTTGTTTTGTTTTGTTTTGTTTTGTTTTGTTTTATTTTATTTTATTTTATTTTATTTTATTTTATTTTATTTTATTTTATTTTATTTTTAATCCATTCATCTGAACATGGGGTTGGATTCATTTGTTTCAGAGACACAGAGCAGCTCCTCACAGTCTAAGGAAGAGAGGCAACCAGGGTCTGCTCATGCAAATCCATGTGCAGGATTTGACCCCAAAGCATTAAAAAAAAAAAAAGGCCTTTAATGATAAAAGATGCTACCGGTTAAACTGAAGTGTTTCAGTGCAAATTCACCTTTACACCAAAAAAGCAAGAACCACTTGGATAGCTGAAGAAATGAAAGAAAATGGGGAATTTCTACACAGAAAATCGACCTGCTTTTATAAACATGTGTGTCCCTCCAAAGATCCTTGCTGATGTCTGAGGGTGTTGCCAGCGGTGCTCCGCAGGGCTCAGTGCTGGGCCTGTTTTATTTAATATTTCTGTCAGTGACCTGCATGAAGCAATTAAGTGCACCCTCAGAAAGTTTGCAGGTGACACCAAGTTGGGTGGGATCTGGTAGGATCCAGGGGATGAAGGCCCTGCAGAGGGCTCTGGGCAGGGGCCCATTGTATGGCACTCTGCAAGGCCAAGGACCGGGCCCTGCTCTTGGGACACAACAACCCCATGCAGTACAGGCTTGGGGAAGGCCCTGGGGTGCTGTCTGTGAGCCAGCAGCGTGCCCAGGTGGCCAAAAAGGCCAGTGGCATCCTGGCCTGCATCAGGAATAGCGTGGCCAGCAGGACCAGGGAGGTGATCGTCCCCCATACGTGGCACTGGTCACACTGCACCCCACGTGGTGCGTTCAGTTTGGGGCCCTTCACTACCAGAAGGGTACTGAGTTACTCAAGCATGTGCAGGGAAGGGCAACAAAGCTGGCGAAGGGGCTGGAAAATGAGAGTTGTGAGGAGCAGCTGAGGGAACTGGGGTTATTTAGTCTGGAGAAGAGGAGCCTGAGGGGAGACTTCATCACTCTTTACAACCACCAGCTGGGAGGCTGTCGGTCTCTTTTCTCAGGTGACAGTTGATACGATATGAAGAAACAGACTCAAGTTTCACCCAGAGAGGTTTAGATAGGATATTAGGAAGAATTTTTTCATGGAGGGGGTGATCAAGCATTGGAATGGGCTGCCCAGAGAAATGGTGGTGCCCCCATCCCCGGAGGCATTTAAGAGATGTGTGGATGTGACACAGAGGGACATGGTTTGGTGATGGGACTTGGTAGGTCAGGTTGACGATCCAACTTCATGACCTTTAAGGTCTTTTCCAACCTAAATGATTCTGTGGCTCTTTTATTTTCCCATTCTGTTTGGAGAAGGCTGAATGGAAATCAGAGAGATGAGAACAAGGAAGGCAAGGAGACTGTTGAGCATCACTGCTCCCCACCCTGAGGTGGGACAGGAATGGGAGTGGGATACCACACAGGATTTTTAGGGGGTAGATGTGGAAGTGGTGGGCAGCAGTTCTGGCAGACATCTGAGTGAGGCAGGGCAGCCTTTTAGTGCCAGTCTCCATGACACTTTCCCCAGCAACTACAGTGAGGACACACAATGACCATCCACACACCTTGGTTACATTTCTAAGACCAAACAGGAGAAATCCTGGCTACCTACCAGCCTTGAAGGACAGATGAGCTGTACCATAAAGTGATCCTTTCCTGCTGGAATCCCAGTGCAATGGGAACATCTAGTGTCCAAGGGGAAATTCTGCCTCTATGAAATAACTCCTGAGAGTCCAGTGAAATAAAATCTCAGCTTTTCCACAGCTGCATCTGCACAAAACCCAACAGGATCATTGGACCTCTGAACAGTCAAAGCTAGCTCACACAGGAGCAGTGAGTAGTTTTAAGATAAATATTATCACTACTCCTTGGTCACATAAGTATTGTGTTGTTCTTCAATACTCATTTCACAAGACTCCTTTTAATATAAGATCTTTCCTTCAATACAAAATACTACATGGAGCAGAGCAATGCCCGGAAAAATTGCTGCATCATGAGTTGGGGGGTCCTAAGCAAAGAGAATGGGCAATTTTTAAGGACTTTGTTTTGATTTTCCCCGCCTTATTCAAGGAAATACTACACATGTATATAGAGCCTAAAAAAAGTCACAATGGAAAATAACGATCCTTGATTTTTGGTGCAAGATTGTCAAGGATAAAAAAGGGGAATTGTGGATAAGGTGCTGCACTGAGACTTGGACAATGACTTCCTCCAACAACTTCTTAATAGGTCACCTGAGATTAATGCTGTTCATAGGACAGTGACAACCAAAAACTGTGCTGGGTGTTTACAAATGAGCAGGTGATTTTATGTCCCAAAGGTTTACCATTAAGTAACTTACAGACAGGCAAAGGATGAACTGTAACACCCAGTTGACTGCGTGAGAACCAAGGCACAGAACACTTCAATACACATGAAAGATCACACAACAAGTTCCTGATCATACTGTGACTGAATATAAATTTCTGTTAATTATCAAATTTGCACACAGAAGTTCCTCCCTCTCCTGGGAGCAAACAGTTTTCCTTTTCATCACGCTGTTTATGAAGATTAGCTCAACAAAGTAAAAGTGCTGGATGGGAGATGCTCTCTATAAAATGCTCATTGCATGAAGCCGCTGTCTGAATGATAAGGGAGAGGAAAGGAGATGAAAATAATAAGAACAGTAAAGACTGTATTTGCTGTAAACTGTCTATAGGTATGAAAGAGACCAGCTACTTCTCAACAAAATCAGGTGTGGGATAGTGCAATATCCCACTGACTGGGAAACGGAGCTTGAATATTAAACAAAAGAGGGAAAAAAAATCCAGATCCACAATGACTCCTATACTCCAGAAAAGATTTGAATAAATTTGTGCCCCTGTCATGTTTAAACTGGTAATAACATAGATGGTACTGGAGGTTTGAATGTACAAACATGTAGCATGTGACTATGGCCGGAGCATGAACTACCCTACCCTACCCTACCCTACCCTACCCTACCCTACCCTACCCTACCCTACCCTACCCTACCCTACCCTACCCTACCCTAAACTTCCATAGAAAACAAGCTGGGGCAGGTCTGCAGCTCCAAGGTAGTTGCCTGTAATTGTTCATCCCATCAAAAGCAGACGTCAAGAACCATAAATGTCTTCATTTATCACAGGATAATAATAATAATAATAAAATAAAACAATAGGAGCATCTGACCTGTTGAAAGGTCATGGGGTAACACCAAGGGGATAGGTCCTTGGCTTGCTTTACCACCAGGAGGAAAGGGAAGCTGAGGACAGCAAAATGTGGCATCAAACCTGGGGTCTTATTGTCATTTATTTCCACCCCAGTGCAGCAGTTCACCGGAAAAGATTGGAATTTAGAAAATAGCTAAAAACTGAACTGGATTCAGTTGTCGAGCTGAATATTTGATCTGTATGGAGAAGAAGGAAAAAAAAAAAAAAAAAAAGCCTTCTCACCACAATGCCACTTCTAGCAGCCATGAAAGTTTTGACGTACAAGGACTATAAATACAAACTCTTTGTTTTGCATTCTGACACAGCACTCATTGCCAAGTAGCCAGAGATCAATTCCACTTCATGTCAGTCTAGCACAACCAAGGAACAGAATGAAACCAGCCCTCTTTGTGGTCTACTGGATGGGATATTACTAAAGACGAAGATGAAGCTTCCTGGTGGCATCTGGTTGGCATTGATTTGCTGTAGTCCTGTGAAGATGACAGATGAAAATATTGGTTTGGCTATGAGTGTCCAGAATGTGGCAGTTTCACATGAACGCTGGCTGCAAAGTCTCTGAAACCACAGTCAGGAGCTGCCTGGTGTTTAACAGAACCTCCTCTGCTCCAGGTTGTGCCCACTGCTTCTTGTCCTGGCACAGGCACGACTGAAAAGAGCCTGGTTATGTGCTGAAGCTCACAGAAAAAAAAAAACACATGCTCATTGTCTGAACTAGAAGCAAAATGTTAAGCAGTAAGTGTTTTACAAGCCTATGATAAACATTACATGACGAGAAGCTTCAAGAGCCTCACCATGTATTACAAGATGGTTTTAATCCTCCTTGTGCTTCAGTCTTCAGTAAAATTTGTGTCTTAGTCTTCCTTGCAGGGTGATCCTTAACAAACCTGTTGATGGCTTAAGATTCTTAGCTTTTCTAGGATGGTAAAGAGATGAGAAACGGTGATATTGGCATGTTATAGGTAAGCAACTCGAATACCAAGGGGAAGGACCCTCTTTTTTCAGCTGATATAAAGGGTGCTTACCCAAAGCAGCGAGCATGAACTCTGAAAGAGAGGATTTGAATTAAGACTACTGCCAGCCAACTGCACTGCCAAAAACAAAACCTCGTCACACTGAGGGCAGATCTCCCACCTCAATTTTCCTCCTTTCCGAAGCAGCCTCATCCCACCCAGCACAGATTTCCTTCTCCAGAAATCTCAAGTGCCATTTCCCTTCTCCAGGCTGACATAACCCAGTCCTCCGATGCTCAGCCTTTGCTGCCAGCTCCTGCTGAATTCTCAGCCACTGAGAGCAGAGTCTACACCCAAACCTACAACGTCCTTCTCAGAGGCAAGAGCCCAACTGCCCTCCCTGCTCCTTACTGTCTCACCCCCACGAGCATCCTTGTGGTTCGATGCTCAGTCACCAGAAAAGTCAGAGCAGCTCTTGCTCTGTGGGATTTTCTTGAGAAGCTAGCGTGCTGCCTGCTGTAAGGCGATAGTTTACGATACCATCATCCAGTTGGCTGTTTTCAGCCCTTTTTCCCCTCAGCCTGAATGATCCAGGATGTAATTAAAGTCTTAGGAAACGATCAAAAAAAATCACAATCACGCCTGAACTCCGGCTTCTTAATTTTGGTGTTGAATACTTTAACCCCTCTGCTGCCAAAACATAAAAGGGTTAAAATCCGTGGGCTTAAAATTAAACCACTTGACAGAAGCCAGGCTGAACTTTTAAACCATTAAGCAAACACGTTTCCACTTCAAACAGGAGGCAGCTTGAAGCCAGGGCGCTTGTTTTGCCATCGGTGCACGCTGGCTCCCACGCAGCTGGCCCCAGGCGCTGGATTTACCTTGACGAGGCAAAATGCTCACCCGGCAACTGCTCGGGCTCACTGGGCTGGGATGAATGAGAGGATGCTGTGCTGCTGCCACAGGCTGGTGGGCAAAGCAGAGATACCACTGCCCACCACCCTAATAGCTAAATGCAGCCCCTTTCTCTCCCAAACGCTGCCTTCAAGCCCTTTTGCTCCATTTCCTTCTGTGAGGAGCAAACCAGTTGTCTCAAAGCACAGGCTTTGGAAACACAGACAACTACTACAAGGCTTTAGTTCAATTAATTGCCTGAAAAAGCTGCTTACAGCACCCGTCTGAGGACTGCAGGGCACCATGCTTGTTACTGCAGAGCTCCCATGCAGAAATACATTTAAGCTCTGGTTATTTCAGGCCCAATCATCACTGACACAAACAGACACCAGATTAAAACCTGACCCTATGGTACAGCATGATCTAGTTCTGCTGTGTGAGCTGAAAAGCCTTTCCAAGTAAAACCTTTAAGATTAGACTCTCCCCTTGTATTGCTTTTATATTATGTCCCTTAATGACAGAGCCCCCACTTTTCACATTATAGTAAAAGACATGCAAAGACCTTATAAATTGTTTATGTAAAAGGCCTAAATTATCTGAAAAGTATGTTTTTAAGCCTCATGTAGGTAACAGTTGCCTCAAAGAGGAATTGAGGAAAACAATCTTGTTTTGCATGCTACCTGCTGCATCTTCCCCACGTAGTGCTGGTCCAGATCTGTGATGCTTTTTGGAAAACATCACTTGGGTTTGGAACTCAGGATTTTCTAAGCACTTTTGGCTATAACAAACAAAATCACCATAGTAAGAGAAGTTTTGACTGGAGAAAATCCTCTATTTGGGAATCCTCACATTGGCATGTATCCAGGCAGTTCCCAGCCCACTAAGACACTAAGAGCTGGAGCAGCTCCTGGGCACCAGTCCCCATGACAGAGCACCAACCACCACGTGCACTGTGCTCACGTTCACCCAATTCATTGTCCAGCTGCTGATGGCTGATAAGTACATTGATAATATTTTGCTTTTTATTTTATTTTATTTTTTTTAATAAAAAGAAAACATCCTGTCCTAAAATACAATCCAGTGCGAAGTTTTACAGAGTTCTGTTTCACGGTATGACAAAGGAGAGGACAGAGCATTTGTCATCACTTCTCAGCCAAATGAATTCAAGAGAGGAGACCACTATTACAAGGTATTTAATAAGAAACTACAGAATGGAAGTCCTCCAGGCATGTGAAATTCGGCTAGGCAGTACAGCTCTAGAATGGGGCACTTCTTACAAACCACATTACAACTTTGTTTTAGCACGGACACAGACTAACACAGAGTACTGAATCAGATGCAAGAGTTAGAGATAGAAACTACAACAATAAAAATATGGCACAAAGAATGATACACTCAACGATGTGTAATTAGCATTTACTTTTGGCAGTCCTGATCCGGACTAATTCAGTGTAGAGACCCACTCCCAGTCAGCACCAGGTTCAGTTAACACAGATTTTGTGAAAAGTGCGTTTGTAACTTCATGATATAGTTGTGTAAACATATGATCCTTTCACAGTAAAACAACAGTGATTTGGGTATCAGAAACAAACAAGAATGAGAACAGACAGTATTTTATTTCACAGTACATAGTGTGTATGTATATATTGACCATATTCAGCAAATAAGTAAAGTGCATGCCAGTAACAACTTGGACTGAAAATGAAGGACTTGCAGTGCAGAAGTACAATTTCCTCAAGTACTAACAAACTAATTTGAAGTAATATAAAGCAACGTAGAGTAAGGTCTTGAAAACAACACACTGTAATCTACCATATATTTCTTTAAAAGGCTGTGTTACTCTTAAACAGGAAAATTTCACATCAGCTATCAGTGAATAGATAGTTCAAAGCTTTACGAGTTAAAAATATTGCACCAACAGAGTTATGGGTTGTATTTGAAAGCAATACAAGATTTTTTTTTAATACAAAACCATAAAAAAAATAAATTACAACAGCTACTTTGAACAAAGCAGCTGGTCAACAGTAAGACTTGATGAAATGTGCAGTGAACAGCAAGTCTGTCTTTTGGACTAGATGATCCTAGAGGTCTTTTCCAATCTAGATGATGCTATGATTCTATGGTTTGGATTACCTAGAATCCCTCCTACCTTGCATCTGCCAAGTTAGGAAGGGAAAAGGTCTCCATTGTCCTGTAGTCTCAACGGAGCTAACTGTAAACAAAACCTGTTAGAGAACAATTGGCAATATTCCCTTTTATTTTAAATAGACAGGGCTACAAGAAGTCTTGAAATGTTTCATTACCAGTTAATGCAAAGAAATAATAACCACAAGACAGGCAGATGTCCTACCATTGCAAATGTCACACGGCTCCAGCCATAGGCCCCTCAACCTATTAACCTGGAGTAGATGCACAAAAACCAGATGACACTCTCCACAACACATGAAGTTCCCATTTGGAGAGTCAAACATCTGGGAGATCCCTGGAAAATGAATGTACAGAGAAGCAGGGGTGCAAGAGACCTTCCACCACCCTCCATCAGGGATGTGGCAGCCCAGCTCCCACCAGGTAGTTTAGCACCACGCTAAACAAACACCGTGTTCATGATGCTCTGAGGACAATGCTATTGCCAAAAATATAAAACCACTGTGTGCAAGTGAGAGGTGCACACAGTGCACTCCAAGAGATGTCCCGAATAAATTCATCCATGAAGAAAATCGCTTCCTTCACTCCAGAATCAATTCTTTCCCTAATTGTGTGAGAAAGGGAACAGGGGAAGAATAAAAACAAATAAAAAGGTGCAGATGATCATCAAAGATCAGGAATCCCTTTTTGGGGACACTTATTTTTTATAAGTGACTTAAATTAGGAAAACGTTTATCCAACGGGGGGGAAAAATGAGAACTGTTCCTTAAGTTGATGTCTTTACCAATACATGGACATTACCTAAACTTTGCTGACTTCCCAGGACAAGGCACAACAGACAGCTGTTGCCACTAAGCCTTCACTATTCTTATAAAATTTCTGGGTACACTAAAAACATGATCAAAACCTATTAAAACTACTTGTTCAGTGAACACAAGGTTTTATCACCATCATTTACTCACCTCAGCATTAACTTGCAAAAAAAAAAAAAAAAACCCTCAGTGACTTGCAGTTGGACATCTGGCCGTTAGTTCAGCTATTAACTATTTTCAAGAAAGACCTTGAGAGAGAATTAATAGGCTGTAATCACCTAAAGTAGTCTCACATGCAGCTCATTTCACTTCTTTGTTACAATAAAAAAAAACTTTCAAAAGCAACAACATAAAAAAAAACGCATAAAAGTTCATTTTGATGAAATCGCATCCCCTTCTATTTACAGATTTTCTGTAGTAAAGAAGCCACTATAATTGTTTAACCACAATTAAAAGGCTTGGCCTTTTTAATCCTAAAGCAGCCCTCAAACATCATCCGAAGTCTGGAAACATTTTCAGAACTATCTGAAACTCAACATCAACAGGACTGTATTCCAGACCGTATTGCAAACAGCTCCCACACAACGTCTGTAAAGTAACAGTCTTTAAAAACACAATCCCCTGCTCCCCTCTTCCTCGTGGTACCGTCCCCACCAGCTCCTGGGGGTGCTACGTTAGTTTCTTCATCCTGCGGTTCTGCTTGTCGATGTTCAGCGTCGCTCGGTCCACGGAGGTAGTGATGGAATCGAGAGCTTCGTCCTGCCTCTCCAGCTCTGCTTCTGTCTCCAAGGCGAGACTCTTCAGCTTCTGCAGTATCTGTTGGGAGAAAAAGCCAAGAGCTTTGAGCGAACGACCAGCCATTTCTTTGAGAAGTGTAATAGACAAAAGGCAATTGGTTATTTCTTTTCTCTAAAGGACCAAATAATTTGAAGTCATGCCCTGAAGCATGCTGGAGGCATCCCGGATTAAAAGATAGAGTTCTTGCTCTGCTAAGCTGAAGTGAGATGTGCAACAATGCACTGAAGACCAGAAGAACCAAACCTGAAAAGTTAGTGTTTTATGGGAAAATCAGAAACAAAAATCAGTGTAAAGGTCAGCTTCCTGGCTGTTCTGTTATTATCTCCTTGGCAGGTCTCCTTCTAAAGCAGGAGCTTGTCCTAAGATGCTGCACACCCCGAGAGCATGATGTGGACACAGAGCACAGCTGTTACAATGCCAGAAATGAATCACACGGCGAAAGGTGTAGCAAGATTAGGCAGAAATGAGGTAAAAGAACATAAAAATTTGTTTAACTACAGGGAAGCAGTAAAGTTGTACTACTAACACAATAATACAGAAGGGAAAAAATGAGACTTAGGCAACCAAGCAAGTCATTTTCAAGGGACTAACGAGTGGTGCTGTATGAGTGGATGTCAAGAAGGTTAAATTAGCTCTGTCTGTACCCAAAATCATAGAATAGTTTGGGCTGGAAGGGACCTTTGAAGTACAACCTCCCACTAGCCCAGGCTGCCACAGCCCCATCCAGCCTGGCCTTGGGCACTGCCAGGGATGGGGCACCCACAGCTCCTGGGGACAGCCAGGGCCTCACCACCCTTATAATAACCACCCCCAGCCTGCCAGCTGCACTTCTTTTGGTGCAGCCCAGGATACAGTTGGCTTTCTGGGCTGTGAACATGCCCTGCCAGCTCATACCCAATCTTTCATCCACCAGCACTTCCAAGCCCTCCTCCACAGAGCTGCTCCCAATCCATCCATCCCCCTATGTACTGATGTTTGGGATCGCCCTGATCCAGGTGTGTCCATCCAGCCAAATCCTTATCCACTGAATGGTCAAACAAAGACCATGGTCAAGATAAAGATGTTTTGGACCGTGTCAAAGGTCTAACACAAGCCCAGGTAGATGGTATCTGTTGCTTTTCCCTCGTCTGCTGATGCAATCACTCCACCACAGAATTTTTCAGGCAGGATTTGCCCTTGGTCAAGCCTTGCAGGCTGTATAAAGTCACCTCCTTGTCTTCCATATGCTTTAACATTGCTTCCAGGAGGAGCTGTTCCATGATCTTCCCAGGCACAGAGACGAGGCTTGCTGGTCTGTGGTTCTCCAGGTTCTCCTTTCTGCCCCTTTTAAAAATTGAAGTGATGTTTCCCTTTTCCCAGTCACTAGGGACTTCCCCTGACTGCCAGAACTTTTCAAATAGGCTGGAGAAAGGTGGTTTTTTTTTGTATTGCAGCGATCTAAGGCATGAGTTATATCACTGCTTTTTCTTCCCTCTTGTGGCTACTCCCTTAATCCTGGTAGCAGGAACTGAGAGCACCTGCTAAGCAGGCAAGTCTCCGCTGCCTTCCTTCAAATGCATCAGGGGGAGATCTGGAAAGCAGAGCTACATCACGTTATAACAGCTGGAAACGCAGCCTCGCAGTTCCTTCAGATCTTAATGTGGCTGTCTCTGCTGGCCTACATGATCTGCTTCCTTTAGCATCCACACAGGGGTCCATGAGGATATCTTCATGCTGCCTGGTCAACGTGAGCAGTTCATCCCATCAACTGCAGTAATAATCTCAATTATCACTCAAGTACCAACAAATTCTCCCAGCACTAGCAGTCTACACCATCAGCTGCTGTGATGCATAAGCATCTATGTAACAACACTGAAGGTACCAGAACTAGAGTCCGTGGAGTTCACAGAAATACATGTTTTTTGCTAAAATAGGGAAAAGAAATTGTCCTCCACACACCCATTTATTTTACTTTTTTTTTTTTTTTTTTGGCGTAACAACTGGCAAACTGTTTTCTTGGTTTTCGTAGAATCACAGAACAGTTTTTCTTCTACAATATATATCACAGAACAGTTTATTCTCCTACAATACGTATCAGTCCACAGAAAGCTGCTATGAAACATCATCAGCCCCATTTCCACGTGTGGGACTGAACTCCACTGCAATCCCACCGTTTGCAGCTGGGTCAGAGAAAAGCAGCGAGGAGCACTGTATCTAACGGGAACGGCAGGGGAATTTTATGCAGACAGACTTCTTTGACTGGAGCTGGACGTCAGCCACCGTAGTGAGATTTATCTTGTAAAATATCTCTCGGCTCCTTCCATAAATCACAAGTGGCCAGAAATACGGCTGTGTGAATAACTGCTTTTGCAATTTGGCTGCCAAAGCAGAAATACAAAGCAAACCATGGATCAAGCCTAATCTACCTATTTCTGTTCTTACCAAAACTACAAGTGAAGAAAACACTGTTTCTGTCCCAAATGAAACACTTCGGGTTCTTTCGCTGTAACGGTGAAACTTGTTGCTGAAGTGTTACTTGTCACTGAATTCCCCCAACTGGAGGTAACAGATGCGTGTGGGATACGCACCAGAAAGAAAAATGACGTGATCAGATCCATCCTGTGCGTGAGCCAGGAAACAGGGCTGAGATAAGGTCCTGCCTCTCCTGAGGAAGTGCGTTTACTGCTTGGAATTGGGAAGAGCTCTAAGTCCTCCCTTCAAGCTGCTTCTGCAAGCATATATATAAATACATAAAAGAAAGTGCTACAAGGAATGAATCCTACCAAGCAACACGGACAGCAGCCTTGCTTTCACTGTGTCACAGCATAACAAAGACTGGAAGAGAGCTCTGGGGTCCTCCTGGTCCACTTCCCTGACTCAAAGCAGAGCCAGCTCCGATGCTCAGCCGACAGAAAGGACTACAGGTTGCAATCTCCACTCGAAAAAATACTTTAAATCTCTGTGCTGCTTTAAGGAGAGATTTTGCTCCTCCAGCATACCCTTCATCATTTGCAGAGTGGCAGGTTCAGCTGTCCTAAGCAACATCCTCACCCACACCACCTTATTTTGTGAAATCTGTTGAGTGCAGAAGATAAGTGCAGAAGATAAGTGCACGTAGCTTCCTCCAAGACACCTACACAGCAAGGGGGGGCTGCCACAACAGGGTGCTGGAAAGGACACTGCCCCTTCCCACCTCTCCAAGAGGCACTCCATTCATTTCTGAGTCAATGTTGTGCCACAAATGGCTCAGGTTTGCCATGAAAAAGTTTCTTTTTAGTTGCAAACCAGATGACTTTTGATAAACTTTGCATTTGTTTGAGCTGACTTCACGTTGAAAATACAGAAAAAGACACAATTGTTGAGAAGAGAAAAGGAAACGGGTAAGGTGCTTTTCCAGCAGAGCCCACAGAGCTTGCTGGGAAGAGTTACTGGAATCTGAAACATGGCCAAAGCTGGTCACTGCTTTTGCAAGGCAAAATGTTGGTGAGATGTCCAGTTATCACTGCTCCAGTCCTGCCAGCTGCTCAGAGCTGCAGCACCTTCCGTGCCAGCCCACACTTTGGACCATGAACCAAGACACGAAATCTCCATGTGAAACCCTTTATCTCTTACACAGAGCAGGTATGAGCCCATCAAAGACCCATTTTAAAGGCACATTTTGCCAGGCACTGGTCAGCCTCACGCTAACACAGCCTGGAATTTATGCCACCAGATTATGATTTGGAAAGTCTGATTTAGTGCCCTGGCTATGCCCAAGATTTTCTGACCAACTTCAGGCAAGTTCCTGAATATTCCCCAGCTTTTTCCCCTTTAAAGCGCTGCACTTGTGTTCCTTGTCTCTTCAGGACCTTAACAAATAAGGCTGTAAAACAGAAATGTGTCAAATGTTCAACCACAGCAGATTTAGGCTTCTCTGGGACAATAGGTGTCCATCCACGCTATATAATCCCAAAATTCTTGTACAGACTGCAGGGACCTGGTAATGTATTACAACTGAGATTGTGACTCCTCTGCTCTGTTTCATTAATCTATCTGCTTAAGGAGAGGTTAGAGTAATGCCCAGTTCTCCCTCCTTTGGCTGTAGTAGGATCTGAGATGCCCAGCTCAGCTGGAAACAAGTGCAGTGCAGACACAGCTGGAACAACAGCAGAGGACCCCAAGCCCCATGAACCTCCTCAGTACTTAACCCTATTATTTACCCCTTTACCAGATCACCTGAAGACCTAGACCCAAGGCACCAAGCCCAGTAAAGCAGAAATTGTACCCCAGAGGTCTTACAATGGAGACCTGACTTTGGTTTGGGTCCTGAGATGCCATTGTAATAATGCAATTTTTAATCTCAAGCTTGTAAAATAATCACCTCCATATACTGAGTATCCAGTGGTAAAAATAAAATAAGGAAAGTGTGAAAATGCAGAAAATATTGCCAATTGTAGTTTGAACTCCCTGAAATCCTCCAATAGTTTGCTTCAGTTGGCCTGTGCAAAGGAGATGAGGTTTGAATGCTAGAGCAGAGCACATGTAACCAGAAAAGGCTCGTGGATGCAGCCTTCCAGGACAAATTTACCTGTTCTTAGGAAACAACAAACTGTCCTTTGCAGTATTCTGAACTGTGGTGCGAACAGGCTCTGAGGTGGATGATTTAAGGCGTTGCTTCATCTGCGTGCTGAACATATTTCAGGAGAGTGAGAAAGGGGACAGTACCTAGGAAATCCCAAATCATTGTCCCCTGATAAACTCAAACCCACATTAGGGACTGAGTGATCAGCACTGAAACGATAAAAGGGTCGTCCACCTGTAGACAGGCTGTGGACCAGCAGGGAGCAGCTCCACCTTACACCACCACAGCATAAGCCTCTAGAGGAGATTTGGTGAAGTTAATGCCACAAGTGTAACTTACCCTAATAAAAATGTAAGGATTTACACTGCTTTAGCACTCCTCCTGTTTGGGTAGCTTCTGTTTGCTGTCATCAGTGCTTGCCTGTAGCTCTGCAAAGCTTACATGTTTTTTCTGCCTGGTCGAGGGCTGCATTTGGTGTGTGAATAACCAAGCTCTACACCAGCCACAGCAAAAGTGCTTCTGGCTGCTCTAGGAAAAGGTGGTCTCTTGTAGCACAAAACTGGAAGCTGCAAATGCTGGAATGGGTAAGTCTGCCAGGACAAGAGGTCTCGTCTCTCTGAAGGGCACGACAGTAGACAGATTTTACAGCATCAGCTCCTAGGGAAGCATGAAAGGGTTGCTACTTCCTTATTTATTGTTACCTGCTTTTCCCATTATTTCTTCTTGTGCTGATGCATAATTTTTTAAAAATTTAGAGGAAAAAATGTTGGTGGCACTAGCACACCAGCAGCCTTGTCTAGAAAAAAAAAAAAAAAAAAGCCCAAGCAGCTGTGACAAACTCAGTTTCCCAGGCTTTATTACCACCATTTATTTTGCTATCACAAAACATTTAAGTTACACACAAGCAAATACAGAGCATGAGCTGTGAGGACCGCACTTCTTTCCCCACATTGCGCCTTCAAAAAACAAAATCCAGGGCACAATCATTACACATGTCTGTTAAGATCAGCCGCCCGGTGCTTGCTATTGGCCGTGGAACAAGGCCATGCTATGAGCAAATTTGGTATTTAGCACTTGGAGCGAACGGTTCCTCAACAAAACGCTTTTTCTCTGACCTAACGGTTGTGATTTCCTGAGATGATGGCACGATCAAAGGGCAAATAAACACTGAATGTAGCAAGAGATGGAAATGGAACCTTCTAGACCTGAGGAGACATGGGGGAAGCACCGGGATGTGTTTTTTTTCCCCTCAGATGTTGTGGAATTAACGACTTTAACGCTATCTCTGTCTTCATGGCATGTGTGATGTGCAGACACAGTAAATATCAGGGCAACGGCTCTTTGGCAGGAGCCCGTGAGGAAATTAGAAAGCACTGGTTTGGCAAAACAATTTCAAATCCAGCGAGCAGAACTACTCCCCCTCCTCGACCACAGCCCTTAAGCTAATATTATCCCACCCCCTCCCACACCCAGTGCCATTATGTCAGCCGCAGCGAGGCGGTAGGCAGAGGCTCAGCCAGAGACCACAGGAACTCCATAGGCTTCTTCCTCCACCTCTTATAGCACAGTTAGGGATGGAGTTTGTGGCAGTGTGAGCTCTGCTTTTAACAGAAACAGCCCTTCACCGTGTCCTGGCGACGTCTTTTACTCAGGCACGAAGTCACAACTGCAGGCTGTTCAGGGCATCCAGCTTTAACAGAAGGAATTTGGTATAATTCAACAATTCCTGTTGCAAAACAGCTATTATAATCACAGCAAGTGCTTTTCTTTTAAAGGAGAAGAGAGGAGTCAACACTTAATCTGCTCATCACAAACTCCCCCAGCTTACAAGTTCTACTTGTCTTTTAAGTAGTAATGAGGGGAACAGAGCCGAGCTTTGGGGGTTTTGTGCTTTTGTTTTGGTCATTGGGTGGGTTTTGTTTTTCTCTTTTTTAAACAAATGTTCACACTACTGACAATCAGGGAATAAAAGGTCATAAACAGTCCTCGAGAAATGAAACTGCTCAGAAAAACACTGCAGTCAAACACAAGGACTTCCAACAGCCTTAGTTCATTCACAAGGAGTGATGCCACAAGTGGCATGGTTTTCAGTGCACATTAATGCTTTGCATTTATAATATTTCCCCCCTTTGATCTCTAAATGCTTTCCATAAGTAATTAATCATCATCCTGCTCATACTCAGCACAGGAACTGAGCTGGAAGCGGCTGCAACAAAGACAAGCCCCTGCTGCAGGCTGAGATGATGATGCATCCTATTTATTGATAAGCCATGTTTTTGGGGAGAAAAAAAAAGGGTCTAAGCAGCAAGCTACACCTCAGCAAGGAGCACCCTATAACCTAAATCACAACTGACTTTGTAAGGCCACGCAGTTGGAAACATGACAAAGTTCCCATTTCTGTGCCCTGCTTTACTGATGGACTTCACCTGCTTCCAGCTACAGCTAGATTTGGTGTGGCAAATTTAACTTAAAATAAAGCCTTGATATGAACTTAGATAACCATTAAATGTGTTGCTCAGATGTAGTTTCAAGACCTCTGCTCCTCTGACTGCAGGTGGTACAACACCTGAAGGCCTTTGTGGTGTTTATTTATCACGATGCTGCCCCTGAACCTCACTAGGACACATTCCCAGCCTCAGCACCTTTCAAATCCACGTTTACCAGCAGGCACCCACCCCTTTGATCCCACATCCTTCCACTTTCTTCTCCTCTAAACCTCCCTACAGAGTTATTTGAGCTCCAGAGCAGTGAGAAAAAGCAGTGTTTGGAGAACTCCTGGGAACAGCTGAAGAAAAACACCAGCCTGTATGGGATGAGAGGCTTCGCTCCCCGTTCACATCACTTGTTGGAGGATGCTGAGCTCCCCTGTCCTACGTTTCCTCTGATTCTCTTGTTGCAGCCAACTGCTTTGATATTATCAAGAACTGACCACGGCTGTTTGCTGTTCAGCTGTTCCCAACTGGCTCCGGGGAAGCAATTCCTAGAAAGCCTTTTTTTTGTTGTTGTTATTATTATAAGATATAACAAACTGTGGCTCTTCAAAAGTATTACGTGACCGATAACCCTTAATGCAGCATTCAGCTTTTTTGGGTCTGGCTGCAAATCAAGATTTATAGTGGTGAAAAGCTGACATTTAAGAGAGGAACAACAAGCCCTTCTGAATACTTAATAGCTGTACACAGCAATGTATGCATGAATGACAGATTGATGATATTTGTACAACTACGATTAAAAAATACTCCTCCCTAAGATCCTCCAAAAGGTCAACGCTGCTTCAGAAAGTGCTGATTTTTTTTTTGATAAAACGACAGATTGTGGTGATAAGCTCTTTAACTGCTCTCCCTTCTCATCTTTTAAAGTGTTAAAAGCCCATTCTGATTTTGAAAAGGTGCAAATTAGATGTTTCACTCAAAAGACCTTGCTTCCTTAAACAAAATATAACCAAGTTTCAGTCTACAATGGTACATTTACATGGTTATTTCTAGTAAGGAAAAGAAACAGCAGTTTAATACATATTAGTGCATGTACTCTAAAATTATTAATGACTGCAATGATGATTAAAAAGGTCTGATTCTCAGGGAACAGGTGCTCAGTAATTACTGGAAAAAAATCAGGCCAACTCATAGGCTGTTAATTTGGCATTCAGAATCTCTCCCCACCCTTCCCAACCCACAAGTTTACCCCAAATCATTAACTGGTTTAAAAAATTCTTGGCTTGGTGAGGTATAAATAAATACCAGAATTGTCTCTTGGGCTCTAGTCAATCCTGAAGTGTTTTGTTTTAAGTAACACTGGCCATCTAACACTGCTTCTAGTCCACCATCCAGCATGGAATTTCTGCAGAAATCCCATTTTTCTGACGTTAAACCCTCACTTACCCAAATATATTTTTGGTTACTGTTCATAAATATACTTTTCGTGCAAGGAGTTTTATTTTCGAGTCACTTAATTCACTGCTATGTGCTTGTGACTCTCAAATGCACTCAGCTGACAACGTGCTGTGGTCTAATTCCCAACTACAACATAAAAGAAGGGGTCTGGAAAGCTGCAGGCTTGGCTAAGAGGCAACAGACTTCACAGAGACTTCACGTGATGCTATGATCAAACTACAGATGGAGTATCAACGAGAATTAGATGTTAAGGAAAAAAATAATTAAGAATAAAGTTTAACCTTCAACCACTTGTGATGTGTCTGTGATCACAAGTAAACCTGCTGTAACCAAAAACCTAACACCACGTTCCTTTGCTTTTTCAGTTAGTTCTTGTTTCAGATCAAGCATGTCCTACAAAGAGGAATTCCACACAAAATAGGCTCTGAACATCAGTTACGAAAGAAATTCCTTAAAGAGCCATTTAGAGGCATAATATCACACTAGATTACTTTAAAGCAGATTCTAGCAGAAGCTCCAACTTATTTCCCCTTCTCTGCCGGACTGCACACTTGTTTCTTAACTACAGGTTCTCTCCAGGCATTTATAAAACACTGCTCAGGCTTGTGGGTGAAATAGAAACAGAACCACTGCTTCTTACTAAAAGGAGGAAAACAGAATAGGGGAAACACTGAAAAATATATAAAAAAATTATCTAATTGTTAAGCTTCTTACTCTCCAGGTAAAGCAGGTGAAATGTTAGGATATCCCCAGATTATAGCCCTATTATTTAATATATGTTGCCAATAATCCCCAATTTGTCCAAAATAGTTCAAAAAAAAAAAAATGGAAAGTTATCAGTGTATTTTAAGCAAAGGCTTGACGGGCTTTTTTCTTTTAAGTTTAGCCAGACGTGTTTGGTTTTGTTTGTTTTTAAGGACTGCGACTACATTTCTGATGAAGTAAGAACACGCATGTCAGCGAGGACAAGGAGGGAGAGAAACAACTCTTGTGGAAATTCTCAGCTTATACCTGTTTAAGCTCTTTCGCCTCTTCCTGGGAAACCTTCTCATGTTTCTGCAGCTGAACCTGGTCGTTGTCTGTTCCTTCTCTGCCTCCCGCCGGCGAGCTGGGCTGCACCACTCCTCCTAAGAGTCCCGTGGCTGCAAGAGAAATTCCCATGGTCAAAGACTGCCATCTCCTGTAGCAGCAAGGAGGAGCACTGGGATCGAAGAGGTTGACCTACACTTTGCTACACAGCACTTTGTAAGAGAAAAAGAGTGCTCAGAAAAGCCAGGTTGAGCCTTGAAATCCTGCTAGAAAGGGTTTGAGCCGTTTTGTGCAGTGCCAAACTGGAGGTGACCACACTGCTGAGAAACTTTTGAAGGCAGCACCTGGGGAATGGGCTCACGTGGGGTGTGGGTTTGCATCTGCACTGACAGCAAGCAGCAAGGTCCTCCCAGTCAGATAAATAAGTAATCTCCCCCAATACCTCTTCTTCCCCTTAACCTTTTTTAATTAAAAGACATTAAAAGTGATGGATCGCAGACAGAGCCCAAGAATGAAGTCAGTGAACCCCCAAAACAGCAGGGTGACCCCAGCCAAGCACAATCCCTGGTATATGTAACCTGCCCCCTGCCCTTTATTTAAAGCAGCAGCTCTTATTGCAGTATCTGATACTACCCTGCTGCAAGGCAAGGTTGTTATTTCTGCTGCAGCTGGGTGCTAAAAACCCAAGACACACATCTCAGCTCCTCGAGGCGCTGCAAACCTCTCCAAAGCGCTCCCACTTCAGGAGGCACCGAGAAGGAAGGAGGCGAATGCTACTGCTGCCACCTGCCAGCAGCCAGGGCAGGACACTGATGGCAGTTCTTGGGGACAGAAAAGCAACTCTAGGGGACAGAAAGCACATCAGAGGCCAGAATTCATTGCCACATCGAAGGGCTGGTGCCCAGGTGGCTGGCAGCAAACCCTCATCTGCTTGGGGCAGCGTTGCCTCTCCGTGAAAACTGAGACAAAACTGAACCCAGAGCAGCAAACCTGAAATCCCTCTTAAGTAGTTACTGCAAACTGGTAATCCCCGGAATTATTTGGTTATCAGGCTGAGAGTCGCTGGACTCAGACACCATCGGGGTTTAAGACAAGCAAGGCATTCACTGCACTAGTGGTACAGCAAAGAGCTGAGATCCAGGCACTGCAAAACGCTGCTTATGGTGAATTCCTGCCGTGATACCCCTCAAATGGGAAAATGGGGAGTGGGTGACAAACATTCCCATGAAGGCAAACTGCCAGACAAGATTCTTCATGTTTCTTATCAGCCAAGTGTCATTGTACACTAATTATTTAATTAAAACCACGGAATCTGTCCGTTTCACCCCCATTCATCTCCCTGAGGATGAGAATGGGAGGGGGACACAACACAAGTACACAGACAGAACTAGACAGGGGCAGGGGATCTGGCATTTCTCAGCAATTTTCTAGCAAAAAATAATTTAATAAGAGGCAGAAACATTTAAAACACTATTCTGTTTAGCTTTGTTACGCCCAGTTGGACTGCAGGACCCGCTGCCTCCACAGGAGGATGAGAAGCTACAAAACCTCTGAACAAAGTGCAGGGCAAAATCTGCAGCCTTGGAAGGGATAAAAAGCTGCGAATACCAATCTCCAGCTATAGGATTAAGACAGCACTGCCCGAGGTTGTTATGCTGCTAACACACTGTAGGATTTCTTGCACCTTTTAATCTAGGGGAGCTGTTATCAGCCGTTATTGGCTAGGAAAGTGCTGGACTTAATCCAGCACAGAAGAGCCTCTGTTAAAAAACAAACCTTGCTGCCCTGTCTTCGGCATTTAAACACTCCACGCAGCTTGGTCCAAAAATAAAGAAAGTCAGAAAACACATGCAAAGCAACTAAAAATAGTCTGAGATAATCTAGTGTGTATAAAACACCTTGCAAATTCCCCTTCTATGTGAAATCAAGCCTGAACTCTTGGGAACAAGAGTTTTGTAGCACTTTTTTTATATAAATGGGCAATACACACAACTTGAAGACAGGACTCATATGAACAGCCAGGATCCAGATGAGACTACGACAGTCGTGGAAACGTCCACGTCTCTGTGCTGCCAAGAGCAGAGAAGGTTTTGAGCCAGTTTGGTGAGCCAGAGGTAGCTCTGCTGCAAGGACACATCTCCTGCAAGGCTCTGAATCAACAGGAGCTATCTGAGAACACACATTTTACGTGTGCACAGAGGCTGGCATGCATAAGACAGAACCTTTTCGCCCCCTAAGCTTCTAGCAAAAAGAAAAGTTAGAAAAAAAAAATCAGTATTTTCACCCTGTAAGCAGCCACAGAAAAAAAAAAAAAAAAAAAAAAAAAAGCAGAGGGTAAAAGCCAGTCCTTGACTGCCATCTTGCGACAGCACACAGGCAGCAGCAGTCTCCAGGGGAGGAACAAACAAGGGTTTTGGTGGAGCTGCAGAAGTCAGGATTTCCATAGCCTCCAGTTTTCTTTCCTGACGTTTCCAAATTAAACAGTCCACATGCAGGTGGGGGTAGGAGAGCAATATCCTTGAGTCACTGACTCAGATGCAAACAGAGCAGAGCAGCGGGGAAATTAAGCACAGTAGGGCTGTATAACCAATTATTTTATGTAACCAGCCTTAAGACCATCAGGAACTGAACACCAATTTGCTGGAATAACTCCGTGCTGAAGAAACCAGCAGGTTGTTTTTCCTCTAAGTTGTTGTGCTGACATTTTAGTGCCAAATGCCCAGAGACTGACTTCCTTAAAAATTAACAAGCTTTTCCAAGCTATGGCCCTTGAAACTCGACGAGAAGAAAACATTATCCTCCCTCCTGAAATCCAGTTTCAGCTTTGTGCATAGAATGAGCTTCATCTATTGTTTTACTGTATCATTTTTCTACTCTTTAACATACTGGGAATAAATCCATCCACTGATTTCCTCTTTGGTCACTGACAATTAGGGAAAAAAAAAAGGATTTAGGCACGTTAATGGAAATAAATTCCTAATAGACAGCTCTCCAAGTGAATCCAGGTTTGGATTACAAAAATGAACAAAAACCACAGCCCTGCCCAGAATTTTAAAAGCATTAGGAGCTGTAAGGATTTTCATTCCTATTGTTGTGAAGGGCTTTCAGTCCCTGTGGTGTTTTTCAAAACCACTAAACTATGCACTCACCTCATCTGAAATCTAAAAATCTCCTAAATCCAAGCACTTGAAGGTCTCGAATAAAAATTCCATTTTTCATTAAGTGAAAGTTAACCTGACGGTTACCTCAATGCGTTATTTAAAAGCTTGCTGAACTGCACGTCTGTTTTAAGCTTTCTACGCTTAACTGAACGATGGGTTTTACATGAGATGCTTCCAGCTAAAAGCTGCCAAAGGAGAAAGAGCAGTGAGGGAGGACTCGGAAGCGTGCAGTCAGATGAGAGTGAATTCCTGATGGCCCTTCCCACAGAGTGGTACAGTTCTGTACTGGTGACCACTGGAAAAAAGGACACAGGGTAAAACACAGGAGAAAACTCTCCTTACAAACACCGTATCCTATTGTGAAGTCAAAACCCACTTGGAAACTTTGGGGAAAGACATTTCTGCTTATGGATAGCTCGTTTTGTGTGTCACATACCTGCTTGCCAAATGGAGGTGCCCAAATCTACCTGAGGAGACTTCCTGGCACCAACAAATCCTAGGGCATCCTCCAAAAACTGTATCTTCTTGCTGAACTGCATCTCCAAGACGGGGATCGCTTCTGGCATCTTTGCAGAGAGGAGCCTGTACGAGGTGTCAGGCTTCCCAATAAACCTCTGACGGACGCTGATTTCATACGGCGTGTGAACTTTGATATCGTCCACGTCCTTTGACTCAAACCGGTGAATGACCTGAGCATTGCAGTCACTGATTTCCAGGCCAGAAGTGAAGAGCGTGAGTTTTCCTGGCTTGACATTCGAGTCTGTTCTGTGGGTGATAATAACTGGAATTCTAATTATGATTCCTTCCTGGTTCTTTGAATCGGAAACTGTGGCAGTTTCCTTTGGCTTGGCTTCCAATGGTGCTTTCCAGAGCTTGCTGCTAAATGGCCACCAAGAAGGAGACTCGAGCTCCGTCAACAACCTAGTGGAGAGAAGAGAGAGTTAGAAAGGAGAGAACCCATCAGAAGGTCGTGCTGCCCCACCAGCTCAAAGCAAGTTACAGCAGATTAAAGATTTAATACTGATTCCAGCCCTCCACTGCTTCTCAATCCTTTACACAGCTCACCAGGATCCAACCATTTAAAAAATCATCTTTCTTTCATTTGCTAACACGTTGGAAAGCGGTCCCAGAATCTCACCATTCGGATGCAAACAATCTGACTTCTCAGGGGGTTTACTCATGCCAATTTACCACCCTTTGTTCTTCAGCTACCACTGCCTTGTAGCTCAGCGTTTCCACTCTTGAGCATCACTACTGCTGCCTTTTTCTGCTCCTCCCTAGCTCAGCCCCACAGGCTGAGGCCACCTTTTGCTTTGCCCTCATTCCCATTGCAGTTAAAACAGGATGGTTCACACAGACATGCCCAGCATGGTCAACAGCTGCAGGTTAGAAGAAAAACGCCTGTGGTTTGTGTACAGCTAGAAGCAAGAGTCAAGGAGATGCTGGATATGATCCTCCTGTTGTATTTTCTATCCACAGAGCCTCTCGCCTTTTTTGGGGTCCTCTCTCAAGGACCAACATCACAGATCTCACCGGGTGTAAGCCTCACACATAGTCTTTCCGCTGAAAATGATTGGGAATGAGTGGAAAGGTGGTGAATTCGCTTTGATTTCCCACGTGCTGTGCTGTCTACTTGTCAGCATCCCTCTCCACCTCTCAGCAAAAGTTAGAGTCAGCATCTACAACACTCAGCTCCTGCCCCTCACCTTCTAATGAGGCCAACTGTGTGTAATAATGCACTGAATGAAACACTCTCACCTTATTGATGTTACAGAAGACTATTTACCAACACGAAGCCTAGAAAAGCCAGCCTTATCAAACCTAAATACAAAGTATTTTTGCTTCCCTACTATTCTGGAGAGCCAGCTGTATTTAATTTGCTTCAAGTTCACTCTAGAAAGGTACTGCCTGATAAAATATGCGTCGCAGCAGGGCTGCTCTCAAGATACTTTTTGTAATGATTTATTTTCCAGGAGAGAATCAGCGTATTTCTGCAGAAGACTTTGCGATTTTAAAATCCTGTTTAATTTGGCTGTAAACACAGTCTAATCTGAAAAAGGAAGCTCTAACCGAACGCTTTGTTTACGAGCCATCAAAGCCACGCACCGGCTTCAGAACAGACCTTCTTAAAGAAAGCCAGCTGCTGGGAAAAGCAGAAAAAAGTCACACGGGGAGTAAACCACCGAATTCACAGACAACGGAGGCAGGATGAATTGTTCCAAGAGCACACTCCCAGCTACAGCCGGACCTCAGATATTTAGGAGATAGCAAGCGAGATGAGTAATGAGTCTGGGAGCCTCTGCTACCCTCTGACACCACTGTGACACTCCTTTAAAAAAAGAAAGAAGACAAACCAAACGAGACATAACCAAGCTCTACAATAACAGATTCTGAATGGACAACGGTATCACAGATTTAGGGCTGAATCCTGAAATTATAAGGTTCAACTGAAGTTCAGCATAGAGAAGAAGTGAAAAAACCTCTAAGCTCTGCTAGCACACAGCATCTTCCAAATTAAGAGCCACGCTTCAACTCACCTGTTGTACCTAAAGAGCAACAACTGACCTGGTATCACTCCCACAAAGTGGGTTTTCTGTCCTCTTGGAGTACAAAAGAGTTACGGCAATGTACTTCAGGGCAACGACAGCTCATGCCTGTGTCTTAACGTGTGAAAAGTCATTAAATCCCTAACACAGTACGGGTTCACTTCATCATGAAAAGCATGTGCCTTCACTTACTGAAAAGCAGCTGCAATGTGACAAACCTAAAGCTCTGTTTACACTGTGGTAGCTTATTCCTGACAGGTTTCTAGCCCTAATTTTTAAACACTTTTCTCTCTTCACCCTCCCCTCTTTCCCAAGAGGCTGACATCCTGGCTGTGCAACGTCTGATTTACAGTCGAGATTTTTCGGTTGTGCAGCCCTAACAAAAGCTCCAGCCAAGTTCTCTGCCCTTCCACGGAGGAGTCACCCCTCTGTATCAACAAACTATACCATCAGTCCTCATACACAAATGCAAGTTTGCAACCAGAGCACCTTGCCCTCTGATAGCAATATATTTAAAAGGAGCCAGTAAATCTGATTTTTTGTTTATTTTGGGGTTTTGAACATCTGCTAGCATGTCAGACTCAGCCCTGCTTATCTGCACATGGTTCCACTGAAAGCAGCTGTATATACCCAGGCATATACAAGAACAGAATTCATAATCTAAAAAAGCCCACATGTACAGGCAAGATAAAGTTAATCAAAAACCTTTAAACGTATGAAAATAGATAGAGGAGCCTGGTTCTTTTTAGAAGAGACACCACCACCACGCTGCTGTCGCTCACAACCCTGAATTAACACACCAAAGTTTGGTCCCTATGCTCACCAGTCTGCCTGTACAAGATCTGCTGCACACGCCAAACGGTCCTGAATTACATTATCCATGTAATTATTTCTCAGCAAGTTTCTAAAGTAAGCAAGAATTGGAGACAAGAGACATCAGCATATTTAACTATGTTAATAGGCTGAATTAACCAACATGCAACAATTAAACGGGCTTTGTCAGTGCTCCTCTCCATCTTCTACATCATTAGGAAAAAAAAACTCTGTGCACAACCTGCGTTAGAAACAGGAGCTAGAACCCCTTGAAAAGCAGACAGCAAGCAAAACAGTTTGCCTAGCAGCTCCTGGGACGTGTTTCAGTCTGTGAGCAGACTGGCTAATAAACTCTGCATACTACAAATAAAATAAAATCTCAGCTAACATTTGGTCAAGGTCTTTATTTTTTTTCATTTAAAAATCAAAGCATCTAGCTCTTCAGATCCACCAGGACAAATAATACCTCCCAGTGCATCCTAACCCCAAACAAAACCCTCTTCCAAGAACAATGAGCAGGTATTTATTTTCCTGCTCATTGTTTATTGCTGCAGAACTTTAAAAGCTACTGCTGAAGCTTTCTGTTATCTTGGCTTTTCATTAAAGGGCACAGAGAGCATCACCACAATCACTGTGAAATCCACACTTTCTTTCAGACATGATAGCCTTCTAAAAACAGATGCTTCTTCCAACAAGAACTAGTCTGAGCTTTATTGTGCTTGTTTCTTTCTGCAGGTGTCAAGAGCTTCCACAAAGACACGTGTAGCTACCTATCTTCAAACATAACACTGCTGCTCTTAACCTGGCTCTTTTGGACTGCTATTGACTCCAATTTGCAACATACAAAATAAAAAAAGGAGAGCAATTCACTTTGAATAGGAATCATTAAAGTCAAAATAACACCCTGATTGTGATGACAACCACTTACCATCCACAATGAGTTCTGAGACAGCTAAAGATACACATCTCAAACGCTTTCCAGATCAACTTCTGCTGTCTAAAAGAATCATTTAAGCCAGTGCTCTCAAAAATCAGTCCCTGTGTGTCTAATTGAGATAGCCACAAACAGCCTGCTGTTGTCCTACCCACCCTGACTCTCCAGGTCTCTTATCAGCACACTCTGCAATTTATTCGGTGTTACAAAGCACAGTCCCTTTGGCCCCTCAAAAACCTATTTTTGACCACCTAGACCTAAAGAAATAAAGTATTCTATGCAATGTTAAAAGCAGTACAATTTTACAATGCACAGAAGAAGGCACTGCTTCTCCAGCTGTTTTCCTGAATATATCTGCAGCACAGACCCAATCCTCGCTTCTGGGCAGCAAATTCTTGTGAAATGGGCAAATAACAAAGCCCTGAACCACACACGGTTTTGTATGTTAAAAGCAGTCTCAGAAGCTGACTTGTATGAATAGAAGTAGTTGTAAAAAAGCTACCTAAAATAAAGAATATTTTGGGGTTGTCTTCTGATAACTAAAAAACTGTTTCTGAGTCAGCAGCTCGCCTGCTGCATTCAGTATTTCCTTTGAAAAGAGACAGAAAAGCAGAGCTGTGGTTGTGTTTGCTGTGAAGCAGCGAAGCAGGCTGGTCCACGACTGGCAAAATGAACCAAACTTTGAATATTTTTCATTTATGCACGTTGTTTTAGGGCATTAATAAAAATGGGAATTCCATAACACATCTTTTAGCAAGGCATTAATTTGTACCCTTCCCCTAACTAGTTGTGTGTTTTCTCAAAACTTCCAGGTTGTTCATCATCTCTACCATTTCTGCCAATTGTAGGTGAAACTCAGAAGGGCTTGAAAAGTTATCTAGGGACAGAGGACAGGTACATACACACACAAAAAATCCCCAGTGAGAAAAAAATGTCTCTGTATCCATCTCTCCTGTACAACAATAACTATATCCATGGAGACCATCATTGCCTTGAACTTTCACTGCAATTTAACAGTTCAGTTTCCTGAAGACTTTTCTGTGGATCTCTCATGAGTTCTAGGCACACAATCGCACAACTACTGCTTAGCTCAGATGTCACAGTACTGTACCTGTCTGCCACATCCATATCCCCTTCGATCTTGTTGAGCCCCCTCATGATGTTATCGAACTGCTCGCCCTGGTAATGCAGCACTTTGGCAGTGTCCTCCAGCCGTTTCTGTGACCCCGTCAATAATCCCGTCAGCTCCTTCCCCTTCGTTGTCTGCAAAGCTGCTGCTTCTGCCCCCGCAGCACCTTGGCTGGACAGCAACTGCTCCCTCCAGAAGTGCTCGAGGATGTTGAACACCACATTCCTGCTCGGCTGCAGAGAACTGAACCAGTGCTTGGTGTTCTTCTCCAGGATGGTCAGAGAGCTGAAGATTAAATTTGAAGACTCCTTTTTGATCTCGCTGATGCTGGAAAGGTGGAAGTTGACCAACAGCTCCCCAGTCTTGTCAGCTGTGAATTTGATAGCGACAGGAGTCAGCGAGAGCCTGCCAGAGACCCATTGTTTGTTGGTGTCCAAGTAGTAGGAACAAGGCCAGCTATGGATATTTATGTCTTCGTTCATCAGCTCGCCGTTCAGAGCCTCCTCCACAAGAGCAACGCTTTCAAAGCCAGGAGAAACTAGAGTGAGAGAGGAAAAAAATAAATATAAGCAAGAATCCTTAACAACAGGCAGTATTTTCACTGTATCCTTCTAGATACGCACACAAGAAGGATTTGAAAACACCTGCAGGTACTTTACAAGATTTGGTTACCATTTGAGTGTTTCCCTCAGAAAAACTCATCCTGCCTGAACAGGGCTGTCAGTACTGCTGTCCCCTCCACAACAGTGCTGCCTCCCCTTCTTACAAGGCTCTCATCATGGTTTAGTACACGATATACAACAGCACCTACTTCAACTGCCCGTTGGTTAAGAAAGTCCAGAAGGTACCAAAACACAAGGCCACCAGCACATATCCAAACCACACACACCCATGAAACCACTGCTCCTTCCCCTTCAAGATAGGGACATCCAGGTATATAAAAAACACCCAGGATGTCCATCCCGCAGATTCAACAGCACAAGTGAAACGACAAATCATCACTGACCAGACGTCATGATCATTAAGGAGCAGAAATACCCAGTGATGCTGCTGGGAAAGCCCTGACAGACCCAAAGGGGAGCTGGGATGAAAAAGATGCCACATAGGTATTGGAATATAAGGTATCCAAGCACACAGTTTGCTCACCAGCATCTGGGATTCCAGCAGAAACACACGGAGCCATCACATTCCCAAGGCCTGACCTGCTTACTCCAGAACAATCTCAAGTTTGGAAAGGCAAATCCAACAAGCAAGGCAAATCCAAAGGCAAATCCCACTCCCAAAGCCATTTCTTACACCCAAAGGGCCAGTCTGTGTCCCACAGTACCTCCTCTGTAGTGTGAGTGTTCAGCAGGAGCATTACAGACCAATTACCTTCCACAACTTAACTCCTTGTGAGCAGCCGCTACATAATTAGTGATTTAATTACTCGTTTACTCATCATCTCCAAGACCTTTGATGTATTACAGCATAATTTACAGATGAGTGCCGGAGCATTATCACAAGGTGGTCAGCTACCTGTATGGCACAATGAATGAAATTTAGATCTCTACCACAAAAGCCCTGTCAAATTGATATTAAGACTCATTACACCTTCTGATTTTGTTATGATCTAATCCCCTTAAAAAGGGGGGAAAGAATCCTAATGCAACCAAAAACTAACAGATTTTTTTCTCAGGTAGTACTGCTATGAGCTCCCACAGCACACACTTGAAATCTGCTCACATTTTCAGATTGCTGCCTCCTTAATAACCCTTAAGTAGAGCTTCCTCACTCTAAGCCCAGTTCAAGATTTTGCTATTACTGAGGTAGGGTTTACTCACTGCACACCATAATCCACAAAATCTTTCCTTTTCAAACCTTATTTCCATTGCAATGAGTTTCACCAAGGCATATGGGAAAAAACAAAACAAAAAAAAAAAAAAACACAACACTATTCAGACAAATTTACAACAAAAATGCTCGATCTGTTCAGGACTAATAAAGCTACAATCCTAGCAAGTGACAAGACTTCTTGCTGTGATGTGAGCCAAACAGTGAGATAAAGTCCACAGAAAATTGATTTAGAAAAGTAGCTACAGACAGAAAGCAGTGACAAGTTTTAGGAAATTCAGTTTTATATCAATCATTTACTGAATGGCTCTTTAATTTGGAGGAAAAACTAAAAGCTCTGCCCTTAAATCCTTCCATCTAGGAAAGGAAAGTAACTCCTCTAATGCAGTGAGGTTTGATTGAACAGATCTCGTAAAGAGCTTTTATTTCCCTCCAAGACTGGGTTTTGTGAGCAGCCAATGATCATAATTTCTATTTAAAGATCATTCTTTCTGCAACACAGAGCAACAACATTAAACATTAAAGTCATTCACAAAGAAACAGAAAAGAAAAATACCTGAATGATCAGCCAAACGTGACTACAAAGAACCACGCATCAGGAGCAGGGCTCCAGAACAGCCATAAACTGAACTGGAAAAAACTTAAGCTACATTAGTATTGAAATCAGCACCAGATAAAACTAAATCATGGAGTTAGAGCTTTGTTAATTAGGAACTACAAATCCAGAGATTTAGGAACTACAAATCTAGAGCGTTTAACTGCTTGAAGCTGCCTAGGTTTCAACACTGATGTTTTCCTTCTACAAAAACACTTTCAGAGATATTATCATCTCCCTTGCTCACATTACACACTCAAAGGTTTTAAATTGCCATCCATTTAGCATGTTTTAAGGCGTGTATACAGAGTATTTGAGATGCATATACAGTCACACAGATTATTGGAGTGCTTTCTCTCAGAACTTCCAGGAACAGTGACACGATAGCAAACAAAAAATAAATCAAAACAAACATCTCGTATTACAACTCCTCATACCCTACACATACTGCAAAGGTACTGAAGGAGCTCCTATCAGACCCAGGGGAAAACAAACAAAAAATCAGCAGCAATCAAGAGCGCATCATGTTCAGGATCAACCCTGACACCACCCCAACCTACCCCAGCAGCATGCAACTGTTTGCTACTTACACCTTTTTTCAGGAAAATCTCCTAAGTAGCAGCATGCTGCTCACAAGCTGTTTCCCTGAGGTGTTATATTATAAATAATGCTGAAATGGTGACACTGAAAGATTACAAGTTCTGCAGAGGATCACAAGGGAAACCTGGAAGCGAACACAGGTTGCTCAATGCTGGGACAAGCACAGAGGAACAAAATGTCATCTGAAAAACAACTCCCAGACCTTGCTGCCCATACCAGCCACCTAAAATAAGGCACAAACATACTATGGCGGCAAGGAGAAATAGTAAACAAGCAAGCAAGCCTTAAACTTCTGTAAAATCTCAGCCTAGAGCCTCTTTTCACAGGCTAAGGGTTCCCAAACCGCCCTGTACAGACAGCATTTTCTCTTGAGCCTGCTCATTACCAGAAATAGATGTAGAAATATCAGCAACCAATGCAGTCCCACAACTGTGCCATACTAACAGGCTCCTTACCCATACCACAGGCTCCTTACCTCTATCTGTAGACACAGAACTCTTGGGCAGCTTCACAGGAGCTGCTATCTGTACAGAACCATCCATTTCTACATAGATTTTTTTTCCCCCCTGTGTATTTCTCTTCAACGTCCAGGAGAGCAGGTGAAAACAAAAATGAAGCTGAAGCAAAAATCCTGCTATGCCCGTTACCAGATAACACCAAAAAAAAACAGCAGCCTATAATCAACAGAGGAGGTATGATTACCCCTGGATCTAAGAGTAAAAAAGCTGTCTCAGCCCAGGGGAAGAAACGAAGCAGTCACTTGACCCGTGGAGTTATACGTGTGCACGCCCTGGGTCATATGGCTTTTGACTCACCTGAGAGCTCACGGGCTTGGCCTGACAGTCAGCTTCTTTCTTAGCCCGAGGGCAAAATGCCCAAGCAAGAACCCATTTGGTAATCAAGTCCCTTCACTGTTCCAGCATGTTTTTCCCCCAATATAATGGTTTAACTAGCACTGGATCTGCACAACCTCCCCCCCCCAAGACAAAAACATTTAAACATGCACTTCACTTACGCAATGTAAGAATGCTTTTATTCAGTAACAAAAACACAGACATCAATGGTACAGAATGCAGCTACTGTTTAAGAGCTTTCAACAGTGCACTATAATTTAACACAAAGCTTCAAGGAGCCTGCTTTTAACACCAGTAAAATCCCTCAAGTGTTGAACACAAGGAAATGGTCACGGGCACCTGAATTTAGCTGGAAAAAGGCATCAAATCTGTGCTTTACCTGTGACATCCACACTGTGTCTTCTGTTTATCTGATGGGTAGTAGCCTGTGATCATGTTTTCTGAACGACTGAAAAAATATATTGTTATCCTACTGTTTTTGTAGCTCCACTGTCCTGAACCTGTATTAGGGAAACTTCTCTTCGGTCTCTACTAGTAGCATCCTCCCTTTTATGAGGAACACTTGTCCTCTGCTTAGCTTCCCTCTTATTAGCTTAACTTCCCTCTGATTAGCTTGTACAGCACCTACACAGAAGACACCTCAATATACTTGAGCTGTGCACTGAAAAGCACTGTTAAATACACCAGCTTCATCTCTGATGTGAACTGTGAATTCACTGCTGAACCCTAAATAGCTCCACTACTGTCCTTCAAAATCAAGATTTTTTTTCCCCCCACATTTTCTAAATGTGAAATTCAGCATTATGCTGCTCCCCGTTTCTATTCCTTCTAAAATAGGTCTAGAAACTCCTTAGCGACAAGACACGGTATTCATGGTTCTGGAAACACACTGAAAAAAAAAGCCTCAGGTGGAATAAAATACACGTTCCAGTGTTCCCACCCAGAAGAGTAACAACGAACAGAGGTAAGCAAGTCACTTATATTACCATGAAAATGACTCAGATGGCAGAAAACAAACAAATGGCTTTAAATTACTCATAAATACATTCAGGAACAGGTTCATAAGGGTTATTGCGCTTGAACTGCTTGCTGTGTGTGCAGTGGAATAGGAGGAGCCACCTGAAGTGATTTCTCAATTAATTCCTTCATTTTGCCCACATTTTGGTCCACAACATAGATAACACAAGCAGTCTCACCCAGCCTGGGCTCCCCAACATCAACAAACAATTCATGTTCTGCTCTACTCTGCCAACCAGCTTTTTTGGGAGGAGACAACACAACATTTGTCTCCTTGACGCAGCAGCACAACAGCCAGCGAGAACCAGGCTTAGCAGCAAAGAAACGTGGATTATATTTCTGACAGTGTCACCACAACATCGTGCACATTCTTTAACCAACACATCTCAGTGGCTGGTTTCATAAAGACAGTGACTCACCCTCTCTTGTGAGGTGCTTTGAGAACACCTAATGAAACGTAAGCATTACTAATTGCCCAGCTGCGAGGAGATGCTATATACGTTGTGAGATGGCACTGCCAGCTCACCCCTCCACAAGGTGGCTGCCTCAGAGCCTACAAAACTCAGAGATTCCCCTCACCTGCACTTGCAGATTACCTGCAAAACATTACTGCACTTGTTTCTAACACACATCACTTCTTCTCTGTCTTCCTTCCTGGAGGAGGCTTCCATAGGGTCAGCATCTTTGATGGTTTATTCCCACATGGCACCATCTGGCAAACCATGAGTTCTAACAGCCCTGTGAGCCCAACAACCCTCATAAGAAAAACATTTATAAGATGCATCCAGCAGCAGCTCCTGACCCACCAGACTCCTAACTGATTCTCCAAGTGATGCCACAAGACACAGTACTTCCAAGTGACCCTCCAAGAAATGCAACGGGCAAAGATTGGTGGCAGCTCTGTGCTACCTGAGATGCATCTCCTCCTGCCTCAAGAGACCAACAGACCCCTACTGAGAAGGGGCATCCACACCGAGGGGCTCGTCCACGTCAATACTTCCATCCTTCCATCCAGAAAGACATTCTGATTGCACACCACTTCTAATACAAAGGGGATCTCTGAAGAAGCCCCAAGCCCCCTCCCACATCTATTTAACTCCAGGACAGCCTCAGTTCACTCCCTTTAACACACACCAGCCCCTACACCCCCCAGATTAACACCCCCCAGCTTTCTCTTCAATCCCAACCCTCCCTTGCCCTCTCCAACCCAAAACACAACTGCACCTCCACTTCCCAAGCCTGGCTCCCCCTGGGGTCCCCGCCCCACGTGTGGCAAACCCTCCTCTGCCCCCCCCAAATTTGTCCCTTCTCCTTCCCCACTACTACCCCAAAGGCTCACCCCATGCTGGCATCCCCCCCTTTCCAAATAACCCCCAGCATAAATCCCCCTTTTCCCCTCCTCACCCCAAACCCAATGCCATCACCTCCTACCCCTATCCCCCCCCAAGCACCCCCTGCTGTCCCTAACCCCCCTGCAGCCCACCCCCGACCCCATAGCACCCCACCTCCTCCCCTGCCGTTACCTCAGCCATGCTCAGCCCCCCCCCCATAGCGCCAGGACCACCTCTGCCCCCTCCAAGCACCCCAAAACACCTCCCAAAAACAGCTCCCGTCCCTCACCTCCACCCCACCACCAACCCCCTGCAACCTTTACCCTCTCCCCAGCCTGCATCTCCCCTCCCAGCCGCCTCCTTCCCCAAATTTCCGCGAAATATCCCCAAATCTCCCCCAACCCCCCGGGAGCCCCCCCGCAGCGCCCCCTCCTCGCCCTGCACCCACCTCCCTCCCTCCCGGCCCCGCAGCGCCGCTCCGCGCCTGCGCCCTCCGCCCGCTGCCATTGGCTGAGCGCAGCGCCCCCTCCTCACGCTCCCCCCCGGCGCCGCTGCCCGAACTCGGGCGTTCCGGGAGGCGGCGCGGGGAGGTTCCGCCTCCCGCCACCGTGAAGCCCCGCCGTGAAGCCCCGAGGGAGGCACCGGTGAGTAGCGGCGGCCTCCCGGTGTCCCCTCGGCTCCCTCGGGACCCATCCGCCTCACGGACGGGCCGCGAACCTTACAGGGGGGCGATGTGTGCGTCGCCCTATGGCGTCCGGGTGCTCCCTGTGGAGCTGAGGGGGGGGGCTCAAAATGGCGGCGCCAAGATGGCGGCCGCGCGTCTCCCTCATCCCCCAGCTCTCCCCCGGCTCCCTGCTCCCCTTTAGCGCCCTGCTGTCCCTCAGTCCCCTCGGTATCCTCTCTCCCGAAGCCTTTTTCCGTACCGTGCCGGTTCTCCCCGCCCTGGGCGCGGCCACCCCGCTTTTATTCCCCGCTCCCCGCCGTCTCTTTGCTTCCTTTCGCCTGTGGGAGCTCCCCGGCCCGCTGAGGAGGGGCTGAGGAGGGTGTGTGGGGGGGGGGGTTGCCGCATTTCGGATCCTCCCTTTTCACAAAGGAGCCCCCCCTTCCAACAGTCTGCAGCTGTCTGCTGTGGTCCTGAGTGTTTGGGGGTGGTTTGTTGCCCCCCACACAATAAATTGTGTACAAGGGACCCCCGCTGAAATTAATTCTGCTCTTTTAGGACGGAGCCAGCCCTCGCCGACTGCCCCCAGAGAGCGGGGTTGCCCAGGCAAGAACGTGACAGGAACACAGCATCTTTGCCACATAACATCAGGAACCCCCCAGCGTTACACGTTACAAAGCATGGAAGATCCTAATTAGCCTGGTGTGCCCTTGCACAACACCCCGATTTACCTCTCAGCGTTCATATTTTCCTGTGAGTTTTCACAGACTTCGAGGATCGAGGCATGTAACGGGGGAGCATCTGGTCCGTGCTGCCTTGGCCAAGCCAGGAAGAGCCTCCAGCCTGCATGGACAGGGCAACATTTGCCTGCTCCACTGCCTTTTTCCGTGACTACAGCAGCTCGTCTCAGAGCGCATTCTGCCTCCCCGCGGGACACGTTGACTTTATTGATAAAGTAGAATCGTTCACGTACTCAGACTTCTTCCGCGATTACCTGATTCCCAACCATCCCTGTGTTTTCTCAGCAAAATTCACTGATGGCTGGGGCAGCAGGAGAAACTGGGTTACGTGGGATGGAAAGCCTGATTTTGATTACCTGCTGCAGAAGTTTGGTAAGTCATGGTGTTTTTAATACCTAATTGAAACATATGCTAAATGGCACCATACTTTGTTTTATTTGTCTAGAAATTGAACCACTAGCCAAACTGAAGCAATTCTCCAGACTTTTTACTAAGTTAATGCATCTGTTTTCTATACGTATTCATACTTTTCGTTGCAGTCAGATTTCCAATCTTGAATTTGTGTCCTTAATGAAGCAAAATAAAAAGTGCTGTATAATTTAACTGAACCATTTTATATACTTGCTTGACTATAACCACAAGAGCAGCCTGACACTTAATGAGTAGGGATAGGCAAGGAGAAAATATTTGCAGTGAAAAATCTCAGAGCTAAACTTTAGACTGTAAATTAATAGTGTATTTAATAAGTATCAATTCCCAATGTAGTTTGTTAAAAAGGAACTGCAGCCCATATTAAGTAAATAATTTCTGTTTTGAAGCATGTTTGTTTGCCTAGAATGGCGGTGTCAGGAGTGAGAGCTGGGCACGTGATTGTTGCTTTATGGATTTGGACTGTTCTTAGCATGGTAGTGCCCAGACATTAGAGGCGGCTGCAGTGGATAAGGTTAAAGGAGTTCAGTTTCAGCACCAGTTACTCTGTTCCCACGTGAGCTCAAAGAGTTTATATTTCAGGAGATGCTATAGTACCTGTTGCCAACTGTGATGTCAAGGAGTACAATTCGAACCCAAAGGAGCAGCTCCCCTTCAAGGAGTACATAAATTACTGGAAAGAGTACATTAAAAATGACTACCGCTCATCCCGAGGGTGCCTTTACCTGAAGGACTGGCACCTGAGCAGGTAAGAGAGCACCGTGCAACCCCCTGCATGCCACGCGCAGCAGGGAGCTGCTGTGAAGCCTTAATGCTTGTCCTTTTCATGCTTGAGAGTTTAAATGTTGCCAGTGCTGTTTGTTAGCACCTGCCCACTGAAATATCAGTCCTGTTCATGGTGTACAATGTGCAGTGAGATTCTTAAACAGCTCACTGTGTCCTGAAGAGGCTTCCAGTCTTGAGCACTTGCTTTTTCATCTGTGTTTTACATGACTGTGGGAACCAGGTGACTGTAACATTTGGCTTTCATTGAACTGTTATTTCTAAAAAGAAGGGAGACATTTCTAATGGTGCTTAATTCAGTGAGCATTTTCTCCTTTTTCATATGAACTATGATCCTTTAGTATCCATTTTCTTTACTAACTTTCCCAGTCATTAAAGTAGACTTCAACCTGTGCAGGCTTTCTTTCTTCAGCCCGCTGCTTGGGAGATGTTTGAATTGTCTATTCAACCACATCTGGCTGGGACTTGTATGTCTTTTCACCCAAACCTCTTCTTCCTTAAATGTATCCAGCTTCTAATCCAGCCTTCTTGTTTTCAGTTCTTGTTTTCACTTTTGAATGTACCAGTGACTTATAACACAGGAAATTAGTCAGTCTCTACCTCTGCCTTTGTTTGCTTTCACAGACATTAGTCCTGTGGTTTGCTGCAGAAAGTCTGCACGTGTGGCCTCAATAGGAAAGGGGCAATATATACTGTGGGAAGAGGCCACACATTTGTCGAATCCCACAGCCTGGCTTCCCTCCTAACCCTTACACCCCCAATCTGTCATCCAGTTGGATAACTGGCTTTGATGGCATCTCAGCTAAAATGAAAGTGTTTATTAGGAACTGTCTTTGCCATGATGAGGAGGAGTCTCCAAAATAATAGTCAAGCTTCACAGCTTTCCTGGGAGACAGAAGAACACAGTTGCATGCATTTTGAATGCAACTTGGAGTTGTAAATGGTACAAAGGAGATGGAAGCAAGGTATTAATGGCCTGCTAGATTGGTCTCTGCTTCTAGGCTTGGGGAACTGAGGTAGAAGGAATAACACTGTATTTTTCTGAGACCCATGTCCCACACTTTATCTTTTTAAGAGCTTTCCCAGAGCAAGATGTTTATACAACACCCGTGTATTTCTCATCTGACTGGCTGAATGAGTACTGGGATGCCATAGCTGTGGATGACTACCGGTTTGTCTACATGGGACCTAAAGGTTCATGGTAAGACAGCTTGGTTTCTGTCATTTTTACATATATTTTTTTAAGATTTATGGGGGATTTTTAAGACTTACAGGGATTATCACATCGTATTTCAGGATATCGTGCACTTTCAGGCAGTGCAGCAGTGAATCCAGCAATCTTGTTTCTTGAGCAGCTGATTTTTTTCTGGATGTGAAGATTCCTGATGCAGTCAGCTGAGGTCCTTTTGCCCTGTAAAAAGTCCTGAATAGTTTACACAGAATCTGTAAGGAGTGTCAGCAGGTTTATGAAAGGTTTTAGAGAAGAAAAGACATAGGGGACCATCAACCTCTTGTGATTTGCAGAGCCAACAGAAGCCTCAGAGGGGCGCTGATGGGTTGGTCAGATATTTTGCAGGTGGCAAATTAAGTTGAGCCTTGGTGATAAATTTGCATTTAGAGTATTCTCAGCAGTTCATGTCACACAATCTCCTGCTGTTGAAGAACTTATAGGACAGATTAACAATTAACTGATAAAGAAACAAAGAGGATATAAAATGCTGCAATACTGTGCAGATACAATGGTCTCTGAATACTAAAATAGAAGTAAATGAAGAGGCTGACAGGTTGGGATCAGGTTTGCATAGTAAAGGTTGCCTTCTGTGTGCTTGACTCATGTAGACATGAATTCCTTGTACATATTTTAGTTACTGTCTTTACTCAAGCCTCTGATTTGCCCCACAGGACTCCATTCCACGCTGATGTCTTCCGTTCCTATAGCTGGTCAGCCAATATATGCGGGAGGAAGAAATGGCTGCTCTACCCACCAGGTCAGGAGGACTACCTGAAAGATCGCCACGGCAACTTGCCCTTCGATGTCACTGCGCCTGGTCTTCAGGACAAGAGTGTTTACCCTCGCTACAACCAAAGCCAACCCCCTGTAGAAGTCGTGCAGGAAGCAGGGGAGATAGTCTTCATCCCCAGTGGATGGCACCATCAAGTTTACAACCTGGTAAGATAACTGATGCCAACCTTTTAATGACACAGAGAGATAAACAGTAGGCTTGAATTGGATCAAACTTTTATTGCCATGGCATTTTGTGGATGCTAAAAGTCTAACTGGACTAGAAAAAAGTTTAGAGAGAGAAACTTTTTTAGAAAAAGTTTAGGTAGAGATTAATAACGATTTAACCTCTTCCTTCAGGAGGATACCATCTCCATTAACCACAACTGGGTGAACGGCTGCAACGTAGCTATAATGTGGTGCTTCCTGCAGGATGAATTAGCAGCTGTCCAGCGGGAAATCAATGAGTGGAAGGACCCTATGGATGATTGGCACTTACAATGTCAGGTATAACAACACGTTTCTGGCTGGCTGACTCAGGGGTCACATATTTTGGGGTTTTATGGTGCTACCTTATTAGAGCTCTAAGACACACAGGTCCTTAAGCTCCTACCTGGAATTAGTTCATGATTCTTAAGGAAGTAGGAACTTGTGACGATTTCCTTTCTCAGGAAGTTAAATATTACTTTAGGAAGATAGGGAAAGGCTTGTGTCAGTGCATATTTGCTTTGTCAAGGAGGTTAGGATGTTGTCTGAAAAACTAATGCTTCAACTGTTCTTCAGCTATGGGGTTAGCATTGGGATCAATCCTTTATGTAGTATTTACTTTCTCTTTTGTAACATAAGTGCTTTTTCATTTAAACAGCAGAACTTAGAGACTGTCACACAGGAAAACTGGTTTGAATATCATTCGTAATCGAACAGCGAATCCAGAACAAGTAAAATTAAACTGAAGGTGGCAGGAGGCTTGTGTGTTTGCAAATATAATGCTTTCAGAAGGCAAAATTAATGAACAGTGTTGTATCCTGTATGTTCCCAAAATCTTAAGTGTGAAGCAGGTGTAAAGTTTATTTCTGGAGGTTGATAATACTGCTCGATTGATACCCTCCAATAATAGTTGCAAAAATCACAGGCATTTAGTAGCTAGAACAAACTGTGTGTTGTTTTTTTTTGGGGGGGCTAATGCAGTTTCAAATCAGTTAAGAAATTTTAGTGCCATCAGGAAACCGCAAAAAAAAAAAAGTTACTCATGATTCTGGGTAGATAAGCCTGTAATTCTTACTGTAAACAGAAGAGTTCCTTCCATTTCAGTGCTGGTTTTTGTTTTGTTTTTCCCCATAGCTGATCATGAAATCTTGTACGGGTATAGACTACAAGGAGTTCTACAACTTCCTCAAAGTTATTGCAGAGAATAGGATTTCTATCTTGGAAAATGGCCTGGATGACGAAGCTTCAGCAAAAAACACTCCAAAAGCTGCCATTTCCACCTTGGGCATGCTCCATGCAGTGTTTGATTTAAAGAGGACTGTGAAGGTGTTAACATCATTGAGTGCTAATGAAGATTTCAAGAAACTAGACCTGACATCACTTTCTCCACCTCCGGAGGCACTGCTCCACCACTTGAAAGCAGCAATAGATACAGCGCTACTCTAACTTCCTATTTATTCAGTTCTTTGTAAAATGAACCTTTTGCGAAATGGGTGTTTGTAGAAGAATGACTCCTCCCTGTGTAACAGCTGTTGCAGTTTTAGTACAAAGAGCCTTAATATAGAGTGGGGAGAGAGTACATTCACGAGCTGACTGAGTACTTTTTAAACTGACAGCAGTTAAGTATCTAGAATAACTAGGAAAAAAAAAAAAGATCTTGGGAAAAAAAATCATGTTATTATTGTGGAGTCTGATAAATTGAGCCCTGCTGGTAGAGGAACAGAAATTGTGGAGCAAGCTTCAGTCTGGCAGGGCTAAACACTGGAGCTGCAGTGGTCTGCACTATATTCCCTCTGCTTCTGAAAGCACAGCATACTGAGAACTAACCTGTGCTGCAGACTCCAGCAGTTAAGCTCTGCTTTGAATGGTCACAGTGAAATTATTTTAAGACCAGTCCTGCCTCCAGGTGTGACTTGGGCTTTTTAATGTTAGAGGACCCTAGTTAGCTCCCCTTGAAGCCAGAGCTGGTTCCCCAGCTGCAGCCTGGCTGTGGAAGAGCTGACTGTACTAGTTTCTTATACAGGGATGTCTCTCTGAAGCTGAAAGCCTCAGGTAGAACCAGCCTTCGTTCTGCTGCAGGGCCTGCAGGACTAATTTTAACATACCAGGAAGATGTCCTGCTAGCAAATCTACCACTAATAATTTAACCATGCGATCCACCCAAGCTCAAAAGAAGCTTGAATGTACTCTCTCATTTCTACACACTGTTTCAAGGCACAGTATTTCATCAAGTAGAGACTTGATTAATCAGGGAAGCTAGCAAGTAGCCTCGTATTATCTCCTAAAAAAAAAAAAAAAAAGCCATGCTTTTAACACTCAGATAGCACTACTGCATGGTTACAGAGCACAATTTGCAACCTGAATGCTACCCTCAGGCTAAAGAACATTTCCAGTGAAGCATCCCTCTTGCTTTTACTGGTTGGCAAGAAAGGCTAGAAGCACAAATGGCTGCACACTGTTACCTTAGTTGCCTCTTTAGGGCTCACTTGAATTCCTGGTCAAGAACTTCCTGAATTTTTAAACAGAGTTGACCAGTAAGAGCAACTAATAAGCTTATGTTTAGACAGTGCAATAGTAGGAGTCATCAATAGGCTGAAAAATCTCAATGTTTTCTAGATAATCCTGTGAAGTTTGTACATGCATGCATTCTGCATGTGCTATTTTGTAGTAGAAGTCAAGCATTTTGAGTAGGAAATGGTACCTGAGAAGAAAATCAATACCTAGAGCATGGAAGAACACAGTATGGAGAAAATACTTTTTTGTTGTTTTTAAACAGCTGTGACTACATCTCTGTGATTCATTCTTCTGGCAGGGTATTTCTTTGGACTGAAAAAGTGCCAGTTCTAAGCAACTCTGAAATTAAAAGTTCACAGCTGCCACTTATGCTTGTTTACATTCTCAAATGTAGGCAGCTGGAGGTTTTCTTCCTTACAAGAATAAGGTGAGGTTTCAGAGAGACAAGAAACAATGCTTTCAAGGTGATAATCAGGGTGCTGATAGGAAAGCATGTTTGGTTTTGTATTCCCCAGTCTCACTGCATGCTGTGTAACTGGTATTGGCACCAATCACTTTATAGAATTGCAGTGAATTCCATGGGTGCTTAAAGGGCTTGCTTAGGTGAACAATACTTTTCATTTCATGTCAATGCAAGTCTAGCTTTTACACTGAGAACCCAGTATCTCCGCCTACCCAGGATCAGTTTAGGCACTGCTGTCCAGCAGACTTCATCCACATTTCTGCAGGGAAAAGTAGCACAAAAGTTGGCTTTATTGGCTCTTGCAATTATATTAGGAATTTTGTATTTCAAATTATTCCATTCCCATAGAAGTGAGCAAGCAAGCCATGTATTTTCTAAAGTTAAAGGAAATTCTCACAAGAGTCTGAAAACAGCAACAGGGTTGAAATAAATATACAAACCTGGAATCTCTCTTAAAAATTAAACAGCTTTATTTATTTAAATACAGTTACTGTAAAACATACATTAGGATACTCTCATACCAATATATTAACTATTGTAACCAGTGTACTATTTATTAAAGCATAATACATATGACAAACAGGAAGAAACAGTCTGCTGAGTTTTGTTTTCCTGAAGTCACAGACTTGAACAATTTAAAAGTCAAACTATAAAAAAAAAAAAACAGCAGGTTAAAATCTAGTTCAAAAGAGCTTTTGCTCTAATATGCACACATTAGTATTTTCATCTGATAGCAACAGCATACCAAATATCCATTTGCCTTTTTTAAAGGCAGAATAAAAACCAGCCCCATTTTAATCTGATTTGTACCCCTCACTGGTGTCAGTGGGTGGTCCGTCAGCACAAGGCTGTGCACCTCAGAAAAAAATCAGTGTTTTTGCAGCTTTGTCAGCGCAGAAGGCCATGTGTTTTTGTGTATTTTCGCCCCAGAATTTGAGACCTGTCACCTTTTTATTGGGCACACACAAACCCCTGCAGAATTACAAAGCAGCACCAGCAAGTTCAAGGTGCAAGTGTCACATCCCTGAGATCTGATAGGAGTCTGCAGAGTATAAATACAAATTATACAAGTATCTTAAGAAAGTTAGTCAATAGCAGCTTTACAGTGCAATGAAGAGGTACTGAGTTTGGCCTAGGGAGGAAGAGGAACAGAAATATCTTAGGGATACAGGAAAAGCCACCTCACTCCAGGTACAAGTTGTTTAGGAGTGCAGAGACATCTCTGTTGCCTGTGCCACATTTCTACCACCCAGAAATAGTCCCACCAAAATGCCTCTCCAGGCTTCATTTGACCACTTTCTACAAAACGACCTCTTCTCCCTTATGTCAGTTCACCAGTGCAAAACAAACACAGCAACTGAGAGAACAGTTTAAAAAGGGGTTTTGGGGGAAAGAGGCAGATTGCCATTTTTAGGAAAGCGAAATAAATCTATAGGGCAAAAAGAAACCTTGACCGCTTTCCACAGAGATTCCCCAACACAAGCTGAGGTTGTGTATCGAAGGCTTCAAGCCCACAGCCATCTGCGTGTCTGCGCTTTGCTGTCGTAGCTACTCTAAGAGAAAAGCCAACAAGAAAGCCTCTGAAAAATAACCATCCTTCCCTTCCTGCAGGCAGCTGGAGCAACAGTGACTTGATGCCTTCTTCATCCAACAGTGCTTGGTAAACAAAATGTAGTAGGGAGGAGGCTCCCTTCTGGTCCTGGGGCTCAGGAGCTGGGGCTCAGGTGGCAGTTCTCTCTCTGGTGGAGTCTCATCCTCTGTATGTGCTCGTAGCAAGACTGGGTAAAGAACAAAGCAACCCATTAGGGAAAAGTTTAGGAGCTTTGGAGCCAAATTTTGGTCTCCAGTACACAGAGTGAAGCTGGATTGCCACCCTAAGCTAGATAAAAGATTAAATCTGCATGTTGTAAGTTAATGATAAAAGTATTTTGACTAGAAGGAAAAGAAGAACCTGTGCTAGGCATGTGAGCAGCCCTCTAAAATTGTACAAGGGTTGTGAGCATCAGTGTCTCCACCAAAAAAAAAGATTTCCTATAGCTTCTTGAAACAGTCGCTGATAATAAAATTTCCTCACCTCCAGTGCTGTTAGCAGGAAGTCATACAGTCCTCCTTGATTAGTGGGGTCCATCAAGTCTCTGATCAGATGGATCTCAGCTCCCAGGTGCTGGATTCTAGGGAAAAAAGAAAAGCTACAACTGGAACAAAGCCCTGGGTACCAGCATTTCTGGGCACATGTTTAAAATCAGATTATGTAGAGAGGGAGGCACAGGTCTGGAAATCCATTGCTGATTCCCTGTGCATCACCCTAATCTTCAGGAGGCTGAGTCCTTGAAGCATCCTGCGTGACAGGATGTCAGTGAGAATGCTCAGCCTCTCTGATTCCACTCTTCTTTCACCTACAGACAAGAAAGATGCCTGGCAATACAAATCTATATCACACAACGGTAGCAAAAATACATAACAATAACATTTAAAAACAAACAAACAAAAAAAAAAAAAACTTCTGGATTTCAAGACTCAGCCCCAAGTTTAAACATTTCACTTTTTTTTTTTTTTTTTTTTTTAAAACATTTACAATCATTCCTATACAGGAGAAGTCCAATTACCAGGTGGTCAGTATTCAAGACCTTCCTAGTCTCCAAACTGAACCACAGTGCCTCATCGAGAACAGAAAATTGAAGAGATTTCTCAACGGGTTATGAGGGCAGAGCAAGCGAGACACCAACTAGGAGTCAACCCTAAGCTTTTCACCCTCAAAACAGAACACAAAGTAATCCACCAGCCTTTCAGCAGCTCTTGCAAACCTCTTGAAAAAGATCCAGATAGGACTAGTGTCTGCTGGAAGGGCAGCAAGGTGAACACAACATCTTTATTGCACATCTGCACTGCACTGGAGTTGATTTAAAGCCTGTTGTCTTCTGATTTTTCCTCCACATCTCTCTCAATCCATGAATGCATCAACAATTGACCTTCAAAGACCACATATTCCTGTTTTCTATGATAATCTGGGATGCCAGTCAGACTGCATTTCTCATGACAACCCTGAACCACCCTCTTGGATAAGAGACAGCCAGTCCCCAACCACGTTAGGTCACGGCCAACACCATCAGGCCACAGCTGGCAGACCATAGCGTGCAAGAACACAAATACAGCTCAGGAAAAAAAAAAAAAAAAACACATTAATACACAACCCCTTGTTTTTCTAATTAAAACTATTGGACCTGGAAATGTGCCTGACTGAGGTAGCACACAACCATGGGACTGGGAAGTGAAAAGGTGCCACTTACTTAGCTCGCGACACAACGTACATCAGCAGGGGCAAGAGGTCGTCCATGGGGAGCTTGTAGTCTGTCTCCACCACCCGGGACACGGTGCTCTCGATCTCCTCGTACGTCTTCTGGAGGATCAGAAGCTTTTCACGGGGATCCACTGTGGTGCTGTCAGTGTGAAAACAGCTGGGTCAAAGATGCTACCACTACACGGGTCAAGAGATAAAGCAGTGGCACTTCAAAAATAAAAGACTTAGAGCAGACCTTCACACTACAAAAAAAGTCTGTCAATCATCTTAAATGGCAACACCAAAAGGCAGTCAACAAGGCAGTGCCAGGAGGCATCACCACGGTGTAATGAACTCCAGGTGGACCTTGAGCCTCCCCAGGTCCTGAGCACCATAATGCCAACCTCTCATTTTAGGTAGGACTAACCTGAGTCACAGTCCCTCAAATAAAATTTAAGCAGCATGGAACAAATCACTTTGGGCAGCTCTACCAAGGAAGTGTTCTCGTAGGGTAATAATACAGTTGTCACATCTATAAAGTTGGTTTTCCTGCCCATCACATCCTACAAAGGCACTCACCTGCACTGCCTTCCCCAGACAGAGGTCACAGTGACTTCCCAAGGGGTCTCTCACCAGGGCTAGTATACTAAAGGATCTGAGGACTCCACCTGATACAGCTCTCAACACTTCTCTGCACTGTTTTATCTCCCTTCCCACATCCTCTAAGCCAAAAAAATCAAGCAGAGCTTCTAAAATTGAACTCCACTTTGCTAACATTAACATCTTGGGACACCACACTGCCTGGATATCCGTCACCTAGCTCCATCCATGCATCCAGAGCAATGGGTTTCTGTTACTGAGAGGGTTGTGAGGCATTGGAATGGCCTGTCCAGGGAAGTGGTGGAGTCACCATCCCTGGAGGTCTTTAAAAGACATTTAGATGTTGAACTTAGCTATATGGTTTAGTGGAGGATTTGTTAGTGTTAGGTCAAAGGTTGGACTTGATGATCTTGAGGTTTCTTCCAAACTAGACAATTCTGTGATTCTGGGTTATATCATGACCTGGCAGTCACAGACAGGCCCAATTTGCGAGGCATATTCACATGAGCAAACTCAATTTCAAAGCTAGATTTTACGGAGGAATTTTTTCTCAGCAAAATTATATGGAGATATTTTCCAGGCGAGGATTGCATTTAAACACTTTAGATATTGTCTTGACACTTCTGGAGGGAAAGAAAATTTCTACAAAAGATACGTTATAGATTCAGCTGAACAAACGTCAAATAGTTTTTCTTTAAACAACCTTGCAGGCTGAACCACATATGCTTTTGTAAGCAGGTGTGTTGTTATGGCACCTCCCAGAATAAGGAAAATCCCCATCAGCTCTGACTGTTAAGGCTGGTGACTTACATCAGCTTCTGCAAGCACTCCGTGGCAGACAGGAAACACTTGTCTTTGATGAGGGACCGCCTCTGAAAAGGAGACAAAGAGTTGTGCCTCTGGGTGAGCATCTCCTCAAGAGCCACCCCATGGCTCCTCAGTGCTGGGCACAAAACTAGTGTATTTTTTGCCCACTGAGGGCAAAATAAAACTCCTGTAGACAGTGCTGCACTGTTTAGATTGGAACTGTAGACATCCAAGTGTGTTCAAACTTAGATGTCTTTGAAAAGACACAGAGCAGAGCAAATATTCCCACCCAGAAATACTGATATGCAGTAGTTACAGGCCATAACTAATCATCACATGTCATTTAGGATTTCTGAGTGCAGTGCGGGGTCTCTGGGCTCACTCAGGTGAAGCTCAATTGTTGGCCAACATGTTGGCCCTTTGCCACCCCAATAACACACCAAAGGTAGCTCTTAGGGCCAGCTCTTACCTGGTTCGTGGTCAAGGTGAGATCTTTCAGAGGCCAAAGGTGTCTGAAAGGAGATGACAGAAAAAAAAGGTTTAGAAGGCAGATGTCCATGTCTTAACTCCACCCTAAGTCAGTCTTGACTGTTCATATCTCTTCGCTCAAGGTGATGCAGAAGTCACAGTGGTGCACGAGGCTGAGTTCTCTACTCTTATTACATGGCTATGGGAGAAAAAATAGGTCGGTCATTGACCTGAAATTAGGGTTTGTTTCACCAACAGATGCTCCTGTAATAATCCATGGAGAGATTTGGCACTTTCAGGTGAAAATCTTCTCCCTGGGTCTAGACTGAATCACATTGGGACACTGGGTGTCTTGCTACACCACTTAGACCATTGAGCAGCAGATGACACAGTTTTAGAAAACCTCACATGTCTCTTGAGTCTGAGTCATTAAGTCATTAGTCTTCACATAACGTTTCCAAAGATGGATTTCACTGAAGAAACGGGTGAAGATGTCTGTTTCCGCAGCCTTTCCCCTTTCTCGAGACTGTGTGCCCATGCAGCAGGTACCATTTGGTGGTCTACACTCCTTTCTGAGGCATATCTGTAAATTATATCCTATTGTTTCCAAGTTGGAGGAAACCATTTATTTGGTGAGTTAGAAATGAAGAGTTTTGCTAAAGTAAAATTAGCACAGCTAATAGCAGCTTTCCACTAGTCAACGTTGTCCTTCCAGACAGCAGTGCAGGCACTCCATGACGGGACTTCCTCCAGCAGGCTAGGGAAGACTTCAATGCTACAGCTAATGATGGAACAAGGGACCAACATGGTCTAATTCCGTCCCCCCCAATGCCATCAAACCTTCCCTGGCTGCCAGCTTCCCAGCTGATATCAGAGTATATCCTGAGATGAAAAAAAGCCACTTACTTCTGTACGTCCAGAAACTCTAGCAGCTTGATGTCAGGAAACAGACTTAGGTCCACAATCCCTTGACAGTAGAGGTCATCTTCTCTTTCATGGTAGAGCATGTAGAGCATGAAAAGCTCAGGGTAGAAGCAGGGCAAGATCAATGGCAGGACCACACTGCAAGCCTTCTGGTCACTACGGCAGAGACAAGCACAGCTGAGTCCTGTTGGGACTTAGGTCCCCCCAAAATATTCCTAACATCCTATTCTAGGAACATTATGTCTTCTGCCTTCTCTGCCATGTTTCCTGCAGCACACTCCCTGTTTCCAAGCCCGCCTTTTTCCCCAGTGATGGTATGGAAGGCTCCTGCAGCTAATGTGAAGCATGTGGTGGTGCTGGGACTGCTGTCCTGCACACAACCAGCCCAACAGCTGGTGTGGGTTATCTTACAGGGCTGCATCCCACCTGCCTCCAACTCCCCACACCTTTATTCTGCTACAGAACATGATTAGAAGAAGCTGCTGCTCTGCTACAAGCAAAAATACTGAAAACTCTGAACTCTTAAAAAAAAAAAAAAGTGTGAGATGTAAACCTGTGTCAAATGGACAAATGCAATCACTTTAGCATTTAATGCATTTTAGAAAACACCTCTAGGTTTAAGCAGCCTGAAGTTAAACAGCCAGTGGTGACACCTACCTTGTCTCTCCATCCACACACTTAGCAGGCATCTGGCCTTTCTGTTCCAGTGCCAGATGGAGCAAACCCCTAGAAGAGAAGCAGAGCTAAGTTTTATTTCTCTGAAGGCATGTTTTGTATTGTAGGCATCCTGGTTTGTTCTACATTGAAATCCCTGATTAATAGAGCTTCATAGAATGATCTCTGGCTCCAGGAGCTGTTCTCTATCAACAAACCAAGCCTCACAGTTTGAGGGCATTCTCCATTACTAGCAGCAGATGCCAGAAATGAACGAGTGCTTCACAATATCTGTATGCCTTCTGAAAATTAGGGCAATCAATCCAAAGATTCTAACTGTGGTCTTCATTGAGCACCAGCTCCTTGTATTCTCACTTAAGAAACATGAGGTTTCAGGACCTGCCACACCAGCCAATTCTTTAATCTATCTATGAACGTTCGAGGATGCTCTAATCTGAAAAAGTAGCTTGGGTTTGTCTTGATATTTCTAAGCCAGACTGCTTAATGCTGAAAAAGGCTAAGGAGAGGTTGCTTGTTTTTGGCACAGAAGCATCAGTCTAGGAGACATAGCTAGAGGGATGCTGGCTAAGCTCCCCACACTACACCAGAAAGGTCTTGAGATACAAAGCAAGCTTTCCAAGCACCGAGCTCAGAAGCTCATGTGAAGCTTCACATGAACCAATGCTTAGGTTGGCAGCCCTGTTGTGCTGCTCACAAACACAGCTCAGATCCCTACACTTCGCCCTCTTTCACAACACAGAGGCACAGCAGATGAAGTGAATCAAGTCTGACTCATTCCCATCAGCTGTGCTGGTGTTTTCAGACTGCTCCAGGAGGGAGAACTCTTCGTGGCAGGGCTGACAGCCTTCCTCAAGTACACAAGGCTGATAACAACAAAGCTTTAATCCAGCCTCCTCATTTTAAGGCAATATCTTCCCCAAGTGCAGTTAGAGGCAGAGCTCCCCACCTTTGCCTACTGTGGCAATTCTTATATCTCCTGCTAAACAGATATTCAAGCAGCAACAGGACCCCAATCATGCCTTTGATCCCATCCTTATGTACCCATGGGCACAACCACCTGGCTGAACAACCTCTGTTTGGAGTTCCTACCCACTCCAGCCCAGCCTCAGCAATGCACTCACACTGCACATTGCCTCCAGTTGAGTTAAGTCATGCTAAGCTTAAATTCTTTTTCATTCAGTTATCAATATTGAACACCATTGTTGCATGCTTTGATATACTTTGCTGCTCTTATTATTTAATGACGTTTCTCGCTCATATTTGTACTTGTATAAATCAAGTACATCATGGGTAAGAGCTCACTGAGCGGCTGTATCTCACTGAGATTTAGCCACATTAAAGCCAAACCCTTTGGGTCATGTCCTGAACAATGGACATGACATACTTCCTAGGTCCATAAGAACTTAGTTACTACAAATACCTCTATCCAACACTGTTTTGAATCAAGTCTACCCCCTCCCCCCAAAAAAAAAAAAAAAAAAAAAAAAGTGTGAAATAAAGCAGCATTGACATGAAAGAATTATCCCAACAGTCTTCTTAACAGACCCATTGGAAAGGCGTCAGATTTCTTTACTTACTGGTAAAACTCCCATATTTTTTTCGCATAGTACTTGACTTCCTCTTGTGCCATAGTCAGCAAGTGTCTGTTGGCACCAATCCCAGAATATGTTGCCTGAAAAGCTATTGTCAAGGCCTTCAGCAGCTTTCCCAGTGGATGCAGAGAAGACTTCAACGCCTGCATGATAAAGGAAAATTAAGTTTTACAAGTCCGCCTTTGCCATGAGCAGAGGAGAACACTTAAAGGCAATCCAACCTTCTCTTGTCAGCAGAGGAGAACAAGCCTAGAGGTAATCACCTATAATTTTGGTCTATTTTAACTGCCAAGAGCCCGTTCTCCTCCCATTGTCAGAAAGAAATGTGCTTAGTAGAACTTGCTGCTCTGATGATCTTTGCTGTGATAAGCAAGAGAGAGCAAAGGATGCTCCAGGGTAAGGCTGAGTGCAAAACAACTTTGAGTGCATGGAAGTTGATTAATCATTTCCAGCAGCTGGTTATTCCCTGACACAGCTTGAGAACCGAGAGTAAAGCATTATCAACACTTTCCTGGCCTGTATAGCTGTACACAATATATCAAAAAGGCATGCAAGAAAGCCTTCCTCTTCACAAAGATATTCACACATTTTAGACAAGACTTTTGAAGTCATTGGCTGTATTGTATGTGCTAACAGAAAGCAAGTTTCTGTGACCTTTGTTCATGTCTGATGGACAGACATAGCTCACTGGGATTTTAAACCTTACCTTCTCTAAATAACGCTGTAGTGACTCCAGTTCCTGGTGGTGGACAAGCTCTTCTAGAATATCTTCTATTTTCCAGGAGACATCCTCAGTCCCCCTAGAAAATTAAGAGGTGAGAATGAAAAGCCACATAGGAAAGCTTTGGGATAAATCCCAGCTGGTCTTGCAGGTGGATACCAAGGAGGCAGTAAGACTATTAGAACAAAGGAATTCTGCTCTACCCTTTTATATGGAAATGCACCACCTTATAGCAGCTGCAGTCACCTAAAACTCATCACCTTCAGGTCCCCTCACAGCCAGCCTGAGTTGCATCCTGCACACGCTCATCTGATCTTTTTGAGACATTTTCTTCAGGGAAAATGAGTTCAGCCTGAATCTGCTGACAATGTCAGGTAGGTCTGCTTTATCTAGCAGAGGAACCAGCGATGACTGGCCCACATGCAGATGTCTACATTTAATCACATGAAACCCACCCAAATTTTCATACAGGGGAATCAGCCTCACGAGCACAATAATACAGACAGACTTAAAAGTCATCCTCGTCCAAGAAAGAGATAGTGTCATGGACAAGAAAAATGGGATAATTCTTGGGTTCGTAGCTTAAATGCAAGGCAGACTCAATGTAAGTTGAATGGTTTACTCAAACATAAACCACTCTCCTCTCTACACAGATGGGCTCCTCAGTTGCCACAAGGGCACACGATATTCCTACCTGTGGCAGAAGAGGTACTCCTGAGATTTCCGCAGCTCTTTGCTTGTTTGTATGTGGAACCCTGTAAAAGACTCTTCTGTTTCTTCTTTGCAGCCGGAATGGATGAACTCCAGGAACTGGTCGTAGATTCCCTTCCACCTCTTCTCTACTGGGAATTCCTTGAGGCCCAGCTGACTGCACAACAAGAATGGCATTAGGCTTCTATACACCCCTCCGTATATATATTTCAGACTTCACTTTCAAACACGGGAAGTTCTTCATAATCAGATATCAACATACGAACTATGGAAGCAGAGAAGTCAGTAGTGCCTAGCTGGTGAGTCAGAAAAAGCAACTCAAGTCTATTTGCCTGGGAATGAGATACTTTGGGTCAAGAAAAACTAATTCCCCATGCATGGAATGCCAATAGTCTTAGACTTTGCTGATGAATTGATCACAGGTTTTCTGTTCCACTTATGGATATTTCTGAAGATAGAAAGACTATTTCATTCAACTGAAAGCCTGCAGAAAAGACAGATAGCAAGGAGACAGTTGAGCGACCACCACCAGCAGTTATTGATGTCTGAAAAGCACAAGAAATAGGAGGTGTTTCTGCAATATAAAAGCTCTGCTGGACTGCAAGTGCTTTGAGGAGAACAGATGAACACTTTGAACTGGATTTTGCAAGAAGAATTTGCCTCAGAGGACAGGTAGCTCTTTTTCCACAGGGACTCCCTCATTTAGGTTAAAAGCCAGGCTGGCAGCCAGAGCATCCCTCTGTGGGGCTCAGGCCCAAGGATAAGAGTCTGTTCTGAAGGATGTGGCCTGATAGCTTCAGCTCAATTGCTCCTGTCCTGCACTGGCACCACTGCCTGCATGCTCTGATCCTGGCTCCACACCTTCCTCCCCATAGAGCACAACCCAACCTGAGCCCTTCTGAGCTTCACGTGCTATGCTTCATTCCTTGATTTTTGGTAGCTTTCCTCTCTCTAAAATATCAATTAGTAATATTTGGATAGCAGCACAGAGGGTCAAGAAAGGAGCAAGTGATATATTTCAGCAACCCAGCCTTGTCTGTGTAGCTTCAGACCCGTGTGTATACACAGAAAGGCATGCACACACACATGAAAAAATTACTCAAAACATTCAGCTTCCAAAACTCTCTCCAGCTTGAGGATGGGAGCACCTCTGGGTGGCCAGTGGCAGGACAGGAGAAGAACATCTGGTTTCTGCTTCCCTTTAATTAAGATTAAAGGACAAGCTCGGCTCTCCTTTCTTCCTTCTCCCCTTGTATAAACACTAGTTTTCAGACCAGCTCTTTTAGGCAAGGATTGCCTTCATCCCTGAAGGGACTGGTCCAGTACTCTTCCAGGTATTGTCAAAACACAAATCACAACCCAAGAAGTAGGCTGGTTTTGCTCACGTTTTGGTTATCCTCTCATCCGGCTGTTCGTTCGATGTATTCAGGATGCCTTGTGTCTGCAGACCTTGCCCTGATTTGTTAGTAAAGGTTCCCTCCAGGATGAAACCATTGGCAAATGACAGCTTTCCCTGCAACAGAGAAATACAGGGTTATTCTGCCAAGATCTCATTAGCGAGAGGAAACAAGCTGGACCGAGATCTCAAATTCTCTTTTCGGCAGAGCCAGCTCCTGAAATGGTGACTATGAACAACTTTCAGCACTGAAGTGCACATTTGCAGCATCCAAAACAATAGCATCATTAAGGTAGTGATCATTGGAGACAATACATCTCTGCTGTCGAGTGACATGTAGAATTTTGGAGGGTGAAGACATCACTGAGTAAGACTCTTGCATTGTATTTTACAACAAGTAGCCAATATCTTTTTTTACATTATAAAATTAAAACACATGAAACTGTAATTTCTCCTCTATTTTTCCTCTAGTTATTAAAACCACAAACAAGTTTGGCCTCATGGGTAGAGGGAAACATATGATATTCATCACAAAAGCTTTCAAAACGCTCTCTGCTACCAAGAAAAACCTTAAATTCTCTGGGGCAAATACAGGAGAAGACAGGCAGTAGCTTTATTCAAACTTAAAAGGTTTTAATTAAACCAAATCCAAAGTTAAACAATATCGTAATTAATCTGGCTTCCAATGCAAGACTGAAATCCTTACTGCTCATAGCAGGAAGCATTCTGTCTTGAGATAATGAGCACATTTTTCTAAACTAACCACCAAACTAAACATTAATTTTGGAGGGAGCTGCATCTAAAAACTAGGAGCTGCTTCTGCAAATTCACCCCAACACCTCTGGCTGAAGAAGGTTATGACACAAGCACTTCCTCTCATGACAAGTCAGTAAATGACAGGGCTAATTTGCAATTGCTACCCTCACCGAGTATCTATTTTGACATCAGCTCAGTCTGATTTGACCACACACATCCCGTCAAACTTGCCACGTGTTTCTGTAACAAGCCAGAGGACTAGTTTTCCCTGCAACAGGGCACTTGATGAGCACTTTAACCAGATATTTCACTTAAAGATTAACTGAAAAATGCCGAACATGTCAGTGCACTAGCCAGATTGTAAAATTAAGCTTCCAAGATCCTTCAGCTATGTTAACATGTGGGTTATGCTAGCAGAGCACTGGTACTGCAGCTCTGTTTTCTTCATGCATCATTTCCTGTGCTCCCAAGCCACTACAAAGGCAAAAACATTTGTTCTAAGAATACAGGAACATCCTAGCTGCAGCTGTGAAGTGCAGCCAAATATCTCCCACAAACAACAGCAACAACAACAACAAAGTAAAAAACACAACAAAGCCTTGTGTAAAAAGAAAAAAACAAAACAACTAAAGCCTTCGTCCTCCTGCCTCTTGAAATCTCTTAGCTGCAGCCTCCCTTCTGTGAATGAAAAAGATAACAAGAAGAGGCAGGGAATAATAGGAAAATGTTATTTTTTGGAGGGATGGGGTATGGGACTTTGAAGAATTTATTGGCTATTTAGAAAGCAAGCAACCATATGGAAAGGTAGAGATGAAGTACATGCTCACCTTTCCAACAAAGGTTAGGTCTTCTGTGAAGTTTCCTTCGTAGACTGAGTCATCTTCCAAGAGCAGAATCCCAGAACCCTTCATTTGAAAAGCACAAGCAATGAATTCATGACACTAACTCCCCTCCTTATTCCAGTTCATCTAGAAAAAGCCACTGGCTCAGACTATTTATGGGCTGCAGGTTCCAAATACCTTTATGAAAGCCCAACATATCATCTGAAATACTCAAGAGGAAAGCAAGGAGGTGTTTTAGAGACAGCCCATTAGGCATCCCAGCATGGAGGAGACATACATGGTAGTCAGGTGGTTTTAACTGACAGTAATATTACATTTATTTCCTTAGAACAAGGAAGAAATAGCAGCTTCCTACTCTATGAGTGGTCACCTAGAGCTGTGATATGGATCAAATTCATGACCCTCCTGATCCTATGACCTCCTGGTGACTGTAGCCAATTGTGTCATTCTTTGTAAGAGAAAAGAGGAAGACAGCTGCCGTGGAGAATTAGATTTGTCCCTTGCTTTGCAGTCAATGGGGCTTTAATGAGCTGTTCCTAAGCACTTATGAAATGACTCTTTCCATTACTTCCCAACTCCCAAGACTGCTTACAGTAGCACACATTTCAGAGGAAGAGCACCAAAATGCAGAACAGACACAGAATAATTTATGCCAGTGGGGTAAGATTCTTCTCACTGGGGCTTGGCCCAAGGTTTGAGCCCAAAGGTTTATACATACCCCTACCAGCCAGAAAATGTGGTCACTTTTAGAGTTGTAACACATTTTCCACTGGAACGGTTTTCTTGATGGAAAGTGCCCTTTTTTGGCAAAAATAAAAGGTTTCCACGGGAAGCTTCTTGGCCATACCAATTTTCCACTAGGAAAACTGAAGTGATTGCTCCCACCCGGAAGCCTTCTGAAGTTAAAGGAGCCTTTGGCAGCTGGCAGACCAAAAGACAGCTTTATTTTGGTTCCCTGCAGATGGAACTGTTATGGAAAGCCCTTCCAACAGAGTTTCCATGCTAAACATTTTGTCCTAATTCGGTGTGAGGGGAGGGGGTTGTTTGTTTTTTTATGTGCGTATTTTTCATGAGAAGAAATGCTTTTATTTCCCAGCCAGCTCTCCTATGCCAGTCCCTTTTGCTTTCTACAGCAACATCTAAATTTTCAATGAACTGGAAAGACAGCTGAGCATAGGTAAGCTCACATTGGCAAGGTAAAGACTTGATGATATTCAAGACAGGCATAGCATTGCATATACTAGCACAGCACTTCACGTGAGTTCTGTTCTATACTTGTGACCTGATGATCAACTGAACAGCAAAGCTTACAAAGTGTCTTAGCATTAGCAAGGAGAAAAGAGTCTCCCACATAGTTCCTACCTGTACCTTGTGAAGGTGGTAAGAAATGAAAGATTTCGTCTAGGCTTTGTTCTTCAAAAATGTTATTGTGGTAAAATATTAAGGGTTAATTTTTCTTGCCTTCTATTTTCCCTCAGAAATTAATTATGAAGGGCAATCTTAATCTTGTCCTTGATGGGGGAATTCCATGTCCCACCAACACCTAGAGTCCACTGAAAATGGATACTTACCACCATTTTGTCAGCATGAAATGTCCTTTGATAGCAGACACCCGACTGGGTGACTACAATGCCTTGTCCATGTTTGTGATCATCGAGCCATGTCCCTATGTATCTCTCCCCTCTAGAATGCAATAGAAAACATTTTTTTTCTTCTATTTCACTACATTTTAGTCAATCTGATATATCACCTACTGAGGCTACGTTTACCTGATATAGTGCTCCATATAGCATAAAAGCCAGACTTACTGCACAAACCCAACTCTGCAATTCTGTAGGAGTTCAGGCCTTATAGCAGAGGCTGAACACGTTACTCCTTCCCAATTCCCCCTGTCAGAACATGAGGCTTTCCCCGTGCCAATAGAGGGGGAAAACTCTCAGGCACCTACAGCCATTGCTGATCTATACACCACCTTTACCTGTCTTTGTCTTCCCAAACTCCGTATCCATTCTTCTTGTCATTTTCCCACTGTCCCGTGTATTTAAATGGATGCTCAGCTGAGTGGTTCTCCAGTATCCCAAACCCTTGACGCACATTGTCTTTGAAGTAGCCTTTGTAGACCATATCGTTCCCATATCTGTACGGAGGGATACAGAGAAAATCTGTAGATTCTGTGCCTATTTGATAGCTCCTATTGGAGCAGCAAGACAGAAAAGTGAGTACATTGGGCACTTCTGCCTGCTAAATATTGCACATATTTGACAGTTAACTCTGGAACTTCTAGTTGTTCACTATTAGGAACATCCATGATGCAAGCTAATCACTTAACAGATAGCTTTCAACATAATCTGAGCACACAACACTTAGGGTTTGCAGTTGTCCTCTGAGAGGCTACTCAGCGCTTGACCTCTTGCCAACCAGATCCCAGTGACAACAGGTTAATCCAGGGTGGGAGTAGGTCAGATCAAGCAGGAAGACAGATCTGACTTCACCTTTCTTTGCCCACCCCTTCTGCTGCTGTTTCTGGCCTTCTAAATTGAAGGGGGATGGAAGGTAAGGCTGGGACACTGCCATATGCCCACAATAGGGTGCTTTACAGGCCAGAATCCATCCAGCTAAATTCCTAGAGCAACACTTTGAGAGACAGTTGTGCAAATGACTATTCCCAGAAGCATCTGGCCCTTCTCTTCCTAAATTAAGCTCTGGGCTTAAGCTCAGAATTTGAGTGAGCAAGAGAAGCAAACTGGGGGAAGCAGTCCACTTCAGGATAATGGTTATGATTCCCAGACCAACAATCCAATCCACCATTAAGGAAACTGCTCTACATAAGGTTTAGGTCAGACAGCATGGCCAGCTGAGAGAGTGCTGTGTGCTTCTCCAAGCCTGTCCAGGGCTGATGGCACACCATGCACTCTCTACTCTCAACCACAAGCACAAATATCCAACAACATCCTTACGAAAAGGACACAGAGTAGTTACAATGGTTATAGCTTGTTGTGAAGCTACATGTATAACCATCTTTAACTAGAGTCCATCTTTGGGTTTTACTTACTCACAGATTCCATAGCCTCTCATCTTGCCCTCATACCAGTGGCATTTGTAGCAGTCATACCGGTCTTCAGATCGGCGAGGGACAAGGCATATTCCAAACCTACAGGGTGCATATGGTGGAGGTCAGCACGACAACAAGACTCAGTTGTATTGGATAAGATTTAAAAACTAAGGGCCTGCTGAAGTGGTTAAAATGTCTGGGGCCAGTTTTACTTCTGACATTAATGAAATGTTTTCTTAACCCAACACTAAGTATTTGAGACATTTTAAAATATAGCCTATTCTGAAAATCATTTAGAAATATGAAATCTAAAAGTCTTATTTTTCTCATTTGTTGAGAATAATGTTTAAATTTCATACTATGTTTTCTTTCCCTCTGAAAAGAAAAAAAATCTGATTTAAGAGATATTTTTAAAAGATATCCAAAAAAGATTTTTCAAGGTATTTTATATAAAAGAATTCACCTAGATTTAGAGATCAAAGGTGAGATTCATCCAATCAAATGGACATGTCTGCATCTGAACAGGTCATCTGCACACACTCCCTTTTTTGTAGTCACTGGCAATCCACTCACTAAGTTACAACTCACTGAGCCTAATACAGGGGACCAGAATAGGTCAAATAAATTGGGCTCTAACAGTGAATAGAGCCCCTAGGCAAGATAACCAGCATCTCCATACCTCTTAGAGGAACTATTCCTTAGCTTAGTTTGAAATCAAAAAGCGTCTTAGGATTTTTTTTTTAAGGCTTACCCATGCTCCAAGCCTTCTTTGAAATCTCCAACGTGGTTCCGTCCATCACGCCACTTAACTGTCCCCCTGCAATTTGAAGGCAGTGTTACACAACTAAGATCACCAGCGATGTACACAGTTGCAACAGAAGTTATCAATAGCCTAGAGACTGCTAACATCAGAATGTTTCCTCAGGGGACAAGGAGAGGGAGAGTTCTCTGGGCACCTCTGGGATCTTGGATTGCATCGAAGGGTTTGATACCGTAAGGTTTTCATGTCCTGGAATGAGCTGGAAGAATCTTTTTTCCAAATTCTTTTATCTCAAAATCATTTTGTAGAGTTGCTGGGTCATTCATTTATGACAGTGCACATGATTCTTTTTTAATTGAAGCAGAGCACATGATTAAGCCAGCTGAAGCTCCAGCAGGGCACATCCCTGTAGACAAGTTAATGACACCACAGCCCAGAAATTAATTCATTCTACCAGGCACAATGAAAACAAAAGAGATGAGTACTGGCCTAAAGGGATTGTATCTTTCCATCTGTTTTGTGCTGGGGTTGTAGAAATGATTACACAAGGTAACAATGCAACGATGAGACTGGAACTGTCACAGTTATTATTATACTGGTCAAATTATTGCACAACCTTTCCCAGCTGTGAATGAATTTCCTCCCTCTTCCTCTCCCACTCCACCCACACCCACTCACTGTTTTAACTCTTGCAACAGCCCAGACACAGCCAGTTCGCTACATGTCCCCAACCAAAGACAGTGCAAGTTGGTGCAGTACCAAAACCCTGACGTGTTGTCTTGACTTTCACCAAGGTTGTTTTCAACACCTACACGTGACAGACTCTTTTTTGGGTTTTAAGATACAGGGAAGTGGTCAGATCCAATTAAGTGGATTTAAAATACATTTCCTTTTGCTTTGCTAATTTGAATGGAAGCAAAATAGAGCAAAACAAACAGAACACCAGCTCCAGTCATGGGAATGGTTCAAGCAGGACTGTTTCTTTCCTCCACTTCAAGGCATCAGGAGTACTGGGACAAAAAGGCAAAGAGCTGGACAAGCCATCACAGCCAGATTTGCTCTTCTGTAACCCTGTATTAGTATCAAGTAATACAGGAGACCAGTTTTAGAGGTGGGAATGACAGCAAGCAACTGAAAGCCCAAGTATTATAAGCGCCAGAAGTCACTTAGTTCTGCCATGAGTTTTTTGGGATGCCTCAATCAAGTCACTTAATCTGAAGCAACGGAGGTAACTTCTTCATCACATTTCTTCCAACCTGAAGATAGGAGAAGTCAAAGAGTAACAAGCAGTGCTTGTCCCTCTGCGTCCGCACAGAGTGGTTTTCTAATCTCATTTTCTAATTTCATTGGGATAACTGCTGGGGAAGGTGGCAATGATGTGAAGGACTGCCTCAAACACAACCTTACTCTAAACGCCTATTTAACGATGTTCCGAAGCAAGGCACAAGCTCTTCCACAGAAAATTCAGTGTCAAGCTTTTGTTTCTGGGTATTGTGATTATTTTAAGGTTCTTTCAAACCAAGTCTTGGCACCCTTTTTGCTTCAATAGAAACAAACCACATATAAAAGTTGTATAAAACTCAGGACGTATAAAAATCCCATAGCAACTTTTTTTGTGACTGACAAAGTTGGTCGTGTTTGAATTTTCTTCACAAAAACATAGTCTGTGCTCTATCCTTTATCAAATAGATTTTGATTGGGACTGTTTAACTTTTCTTTTATAAATTGTTCCCTTTTGGCATAGCTAATTCTTAAATTTGGGTTGGGTTTAGTGAACAGTTCTCATGTACCCAAGAGATGCATTTAAGCATCTTTTGTATTTAATGAATTAAAAAAAAAAAAGTCTCTGATAATTGTTCAGTTGTTAAAATACATTTTGATAGCATGGGAGAAAATGCCTCACTTCTCACATGCAAAGTTTTTTGTTTTATTTTATTTTCCTTATCACAACGGTGAGATTTTATGCCTCAGGCAGAGATCCTGATAATAAGCACTGGCTCAACTCTGAGCCCTAATTACTGGCATAATTCAGTGCAGTGCCTCCAACGTGATCACTGCCACATTAAGGACAGCCTCTAAAATTTACTGCATAAACCAGTATCATTAGCAAGATATCTGCAACATGTAGATCATGTGGCAGGACTCATACTTTGACCAAGCCCTGAAAGCAAGCAACTACATCACAACTGCCCCCAAATCTGTCCTCAACACCAGGTTTCCCTATGGAAACAAGTGAGGCAGGAGCCAGAGAAGCCAGCACATCCCAGGAGATCACCAGCCCCCAATCTGTGGTCCAGACCTTTGGCATGGGATGCACAACTCCATATCCACAGCCAGATACATCCTCCAGTGCATCCACTGGATCCAGGCAGCACTATGTCAAGACATCAGGCCATCCTTGCATATTCCTGCTCAGGAAGAGGGCAGAAAAGGCTCCTTACTTGCCATGAGGCTTTCCCCAGTGCCACTCGCCCTCGTAGGATGCGCTTTTGAACTTGCTCTCCAGCCTGAAGACGTAGGTGAAGAAGCGGCAGGACGGGGGCTCGGTGCCTTCTCCAGTCTTACCCCACAAGGGGAAATCTCGCTTCCCGTTCAAAGCCTGGCGGATGGCTTGGTTCAGCTTCCACTGCCAAACAGCCTGGGAAGAGAGGAAGAGGAGAGCTGAAGGTACAAGCGGAGAAAGCCAAATTGTCCACAGCAAGAGATACTCCAGGATAAGCAGGAAAAAGCCATGGGGCTCCCAAAAATTCTGTGATGTTCTGAGCTGGTGAGTTATGGCCCACATGTTCTGTTCCCAGCTCCACTTCCAGCACCCTGACCTCTAATATCTGCTGCTGAGTATCTGAGCCACCTCAGGAAGATATTGGTTCCATGACGAGAAAGTTATGCTACTTATTATTATGTTGAAACTAATCAAAAAAAAAAAAAAAAAAAAAAAAAAAAAAAAAAAGAGAGAGAGAGAGAGAGGAGAAATCACACAAAGGGTTTTGTCTGCATTTAAGCAGCTGCAGAGCCCACTAATCTGTCTTCTGATCAGGAGGCATAAATCCTGATGCTTACTGATATGTCAGCTTCCGCTCAGTATCAAACATTTTGCTCCCACTATGGAGCTGTCATCCCTTCTATGCCATTTCCCTATTTCAAGGCTGCTCACACAATATTTTCAGGTGAAACAGAAAGGCCCTGACCGCTGCTAACCTTCATCTGTGGGTCTTTGGCAGAGAGAAAGAATGTTTCTTCTGGGGTTATAATGCGGAGTCCATACCTGCAAAACAAAAGACATTTCAGAGACTCTGAAAAAAATGTTTCTCAGTCAACTCTTTTTTTTTTTTCTCTTTTTTTTTTCTCCAGAAGCTAATGTCACTGACAGCCAATTTTTTCCTTCTAGAGAAGTACTCAACTGTCAAGTCATCTTTGTTCTCTAGGTCTGCTACCCAAATCATTTTCTTACTGATTTCAAGATGTCATCAAACACAAGCAATGCAAGCCCAAGCTGCTGTGATCCCAACTGAGAAGTGCTGCAATCATTTGCCCGTAGCCCAGAACCAACCCCACTAGGGAGAAAGGAACTGAGACAGAGTTTTGAACCATTATCTCAGTTCCACAATCAAGTAATTAAGTTGAAAACTTCCCCCCACACCTCCAAGAGGAGATTTTTTACTTACAGTCCTGGAGTTGATTTCTCCCTGCAGTTTTCATCTACCCACACAAGCTTCAGATCAAAGCTCTGAAAGCTGTTTCCCTGGAATAAAAGGGAGAAGATGTTATGTTGATGTAAACCCCTACACTTTGCCCTTGCTGTGTTAATCCATTGAACAGCAGAGCAAGATAGGCAGCACAGTAAATTCCCTCTTTCATAGTTCATCTATCTATCTCATACTATGATGACGGATCTCAGAGACTGAAAAAATGTAGGAGAAGGAAAAACATTCTCAGTTTATCACTTTAAAGTAGCGGTCCATAAATCCACAGCTCTACCACTGACAGAAACAGACCTTTTGTTTCAAGACACCTTTTAGAATGTATTCATCTCTAGTAGAGTTTCTTCCCTATTGAATGGAAATGCTCCCAAATCATCCCTGTCACAAGGCATGCTCTAATTCTGCTTATCTAGGATCTGGACTCAATGACACAGCCACAGAGTGGCCTATGAGGACATTTAAAGAGTTACCACTTTAATCAAGAATGCAACAAAAATAAGAAATAGTTGAAAAAATAGCTAAAGACTGTGTTTAAATATTACATGCCCCTTCACTGTCTAAAGTCTGGGTACCTACATTACAGCCTTGGTCTGTAAGGATGTAGTTGAACCAGGTTGGGTACTGGCACCATGGAGTTCACCATGAGCTAATCACTGATGTATCTACCAGATTTGGGGAAAAAATGAAGGATGGGATTCCCAACACCAGAGCTCTCATCAGCATCCCAAGATAACCAGTTCAATCCCAGTTCAGTTATGTCTCCACATGCCCCAGTAACAGTCACAGCAGCAGATGAGACGCAGTGGGTGGAAACCGTTGGCTGAACAGAGATGTCTACAATGTAGATATCTCCCCGTCAGACGGTTACCCTGGGCTCTCATCCCAGGGGCCAATGGAGTTGAGGGCATGATTCAACTCATCCCAGTTTTGGCACCTAAAACAGGCCAGAAGAACCGCACCCAGGCAGCGCGTGCTCCTCTCCCCTGACTGCAAAGGGAGCCTGGGGGGATTTGCTCACAGCAAGATCACTGCAGAGCTAAGAAACCTGCTACGTAGAGCTGAACAAGATAATCACTACTCCATTTCCTGAGGCCTAGGCCCTGGCAGCCAAGCTGCCCGGCATTATCACAAGGGCCCGTGTTTGAAGGAGGCTGTGGGATGTATCAGCTCACACGGCAGTCATGTGTTTAGGCACCTGGGGCACTGGCACATCACTAAAGGGAAAGCAGAGTGAGGTGCGTGTGAGGAGAGCCAGACTAGATTACAGGTGCAGTCAGTAAGATCAAGCCAAGCTGGACTTTGTTAACATACCGCAGAACAACTTTGAACAAGTGCTGTGTGCTCATCCGTGGCTGTAGACACTCCCTGACTGCTCCACACCCTGGCCCCAAATCCCTGAAAAAGCCCCAAGAATACCTATAGCTTCTGCACATATGCCACTAGCAGAGTCAGCCACAGAACTTGGTATTTAGTCCTATGCTCAAGTATTTGAAGTGTGAGAGTTTTGACCCATCAGGACTCCTTTGAATGAGCAAGGACAAAAATCAACAGATCTAGACACAGGCATGGGCTTGGGTTATTATAAAGGTGTCTGTGGTGGTTAGATAGTACACAATTACTGTAAAAATAGATATGTGGATATTTCTCTATTCCTACACCACTAAGCTTTCTTCTCTTATTCTCCACTGCAAACCACAGGTGCATGGATCCAAGATAAGGTTTTCAACATAGCCAAGCTCTGCTGCACTTTCAACATTACAAGAACATTAATTTTAGTGTCATTTATCTCTGCGGCCCTTCCAATCCCCCTGAAAGGCTGGAAAATTTACCTGAATTAAGACAAGGACATCATCAAAGAGCAAGATCCTGTCTGATCGATTTGTGCTGGCAGAGATGGGAAGATTTCTGCTATCCTCCAGCAGCCTCCTTTCAGGAACACACAGCATATCCTGCAAAAAGCACCACAAAGGTCAAGGTTGTGGAACAAGAGCATCAGGGAACACCAAAGTTAGAAGAGGACATCCAACTCAAGCCAACAGTTCCTGCAGAGGCCAAATACCTCTTGGCACAAGCTGGCAGTGACAGCAGAACTGGACACAGTGTTCAACTTCTAAAGCAGTGAGCGGTCATAATGTTTCTTCAAGGTTTCCACATTGCCCTGCTGGTTTCCAAGTGAAGCCCCAGATGCCTGATCCATATGAAATTTTCTCCATGGATAAGCAGACCTCCCAAGGAGCCCCTTGCCAATATACACAATGTATCTGTGACTCACTGTGAATTTGTAGCCCAAGGATTTCCACAAGGTCTTGGTAAAACAAGCTTCATCCAGGACTTGGCTGATGAAGGACTCCAGCTTCACATATTCCTTGACAGCGCTGGTAACTACGTCCTTTTCAGAGCCCTGATAAAGGAAGGCAGGACTCGATCAATGCTTCAGGCATGGGTATGCAGGGCATCTACTCTTGGGGCTACAGCTACACAAAACCCTCAGCAGCTCCGAATTCGAAGGACTAATGAAGGTTAATCCTCCAAACCCTTCCAGCTCTAACATTATCCCTGCCGCCAGCAGAAGTGTGCAGCCTTAGGTCAGTTAGTTGACCCTTGCAGCTCCTCTCTATGACGAGTAGTTCGGACTATGCTAGAGGATCCTCTCTTCATTGCTTTGGGACCTTCAGGTGGACTGTGCTCCACCAGTGCTGGTTAGCACCACTTTGGCTGTCCACTGGAAAACATTTTCCTTCCAGCCTGCTTTGAATTCCCTCCCACCACCACAAAGCCCCTCAAGTTCTCCATAAGTTGTTAACATGAGCCAGATAAGTAACATCACACAAAAGCCCCTACCTCTTTGAGAACCTCATTCAGCTTGGTGAGGAGCATTATATATTGCTCGATGTGGTCCCGGATCGGTTTGTGAAGGACAGTGTATAAGGCCAGTGACATGGAGGTCTCAGAGGTGAAGTCCGTGAGGAATTGTTTCAGTACTGTCTTGTGGTGCTTCCAGGCTTCGCTGCAAGGTGACAAATTAAGAAAGGCTCAGCAACCAGTCCTTCTACAAACTGCTGCTACTCTGCTTTCCAAGCACTACAAGCTACCTCACTCCCAGAAAAGATATTAAAAGATTTCAAAGAGCAGGAGATAATATAGTGCAAATGTTTGCACACCAAACACACCAAAATAGGACAATGAGGAAAAAAGCTTCATTTGTTCCGTCTCTGGCCCAGCTGCTCTTGCAAATACAAATCACACCCACAGATGCATGGAATATGGCATAACTTCCATGATGGTTTGTGCACTGAATGACTCAGATATAGTGATTATAAATCCTCTCATGCCCTGCTCTCATGCTTTCATTTGCTGTTTTCCATGAGACTCTGACAATATCCGGAACCAGCAGTGGAAATTCCCTGCCAGGTTCCCACAAAATCCTCAGGTCCCACTCCTTTCCTGAACTCCCAGATTTATTGGATTCCTCTTTCCCAAATGTCTGAGTTGTGCCTACTACAAAGGAGATGGAGGGAGATCAGCAGGGGAAACCTTTCAGCAGCTGCTCTGGTCAGTTCAGAGGAGAGTCAGCTACACCACAACACAGAGATGCAAGGTGCAGTGCTGCTCATGCCTGTTTAGTGTCTTAACCCATACAGTATCACTGTGTTCCTATCAGCCTTTTAAATACGCATTTTTCACTGACCTTTTGCTCTTTGTGGCGTGTTCAAAGCCATGGACTACAACATAGTTGGCAAAAGTGACGAAATATCTGTTGGCAAGAAAAAACACACACACACGAACATGAGTTGAGTTAAAGATGCATGTTAGCTATGAGGTTTAAATGACAGAAGGAATAAGATCATTTGAAAATATGTCAGGTCCACATTTTCAAGGGAGGCAAAGACACAGCTACTGGACCTCCCACCTCGGCTTGTATCCTTTTTGTCCTCAGTGGCTTAAATTTCTCATTGACTTTGCACTAGCAGTGTCTTAGGAGCTTTAAGTCTTCCCAGCTTTTAGCACAAGCATAAGTTGTGCAAAAAGCCCTGGAAAGCCAATCTACAAAGGCTGACTGTAAGAGATCAACTTCAGATGTATGAATTTCTGCTGCTCGAAGTAAATCTATCAGGCCTACATTACTGGTGGCAAATTCAAGTCAAAGCGTTCATGTCAATGTATCTGAACTCACACTAGAGGGAGATCGAGCTGTATTTTGTCAGCAAATACCATGTTTTCTTCCAGTAGTGGTTTCAGATAAATCAGATATTCTGTTCAGTCTAATTATCATTGATTACATTTTCAGTATTTACTACTGATTTTCAGAACCCTAAGCAGGGGCTTTGTTTACTCCTATATCACTGCAGGAAGGATGAGACATTAAGTTTGCACAGAGTGAGTCAGCAGCAGTGGGTAGGAACCAGCATTTTTTTTTTTTTTTTTTTTTTTTTTTTTTTTAGGACATCCAACAAAAACAGTTAATTTCAAAATGAGGGGAAAAGAGATCTTCAGATAAGCTCCTCCTTTTCACCGGCTGAAACCTCAACACAAGTTTTCATCTCTTTTGTGCCTTTTTAAGACAAACCAATTCTAATTCACTGAATCAGGCTCCAAACGAACATACTCAGCGCCAACGCCTGTTCACATAAAGGCAAAGTTTGTAGTGCATCACTTCCCAAAATGATGCTGTCAAAGTGAAAACAAAACAAAAAATAGTCCTTCCTCCTCCCTCCATCTGCGTACCCATATACAAAACCAAGACTACTAGATGAACAACTATCTCCAAGAGCCAGAATGTCCATCTCCCAGTCCTGTGTGGGTGCCAAACCACCCAGATGGTACCAGCCCATCTAAGAAGAGCTTGGCAGTATTTGAGATGAACGAAGGACCAAACATCATCTGATCTTTACGTCACCTCAGGTGCCCATAGCCTGTTTGTCATGGTAGGACATCAACACACAGGTTACACACACTCCAGTGGCTTTGGCAAACATTTACTTTGCATTGCAGACAGATGGGGAGCAGACATGTAATTAATTGTAGGAACAGCTATGGGGCAGTATGTTTTTCATATCATGCTACATCCATCATTTGCTATCATTTCCCTTGCCAAAACCAAATAAACATGTCACAAACAGGTAATATGAACTGTGTCTGGTGACATCTCTCTTTCCTCATCCCCCCATCAGTCCTTTAAACCTTCTCATGTAAACCTTCCTATTCCTGTGACAACTCAGCCTTTGCTCTCAGAAGTCCCCCAGGCACAGGTTTTCCTATTGGTCTTCTTCCCATTTGTAACATGAATTTAAAAAAAATAATACAATATATGTACTCGCAAGACAAATCCTACCTCTTAAAAGCCAAATCAAATACAAGCCAATATAAAAAAGACTACTTATTAGATGTTCTGCAAAGATACTGAATACAGTCCCTTCTCTGACCTGATGACTGAACACTAATGAACACAATCGAGCATATTAAATGCATCCCTTTTGCACTAACTTACCATGGCTGGCAGAGTTAGTTGATAAATTCAGTACCTTATTCTTACTCCAGAATACTTCTGTACTTACTGGATGTAGAGGCTTAGAAACAGGTCTCCTTTCCAGACAATGTAAATATCCTGGATGCAGAATGACTCCGAAGTGCTGCATTTTTGCTTCACTATCCGGGAATTCTCCTCCGTGAGGTTCCAGAGAGCTTGAAACCGATCATTCAGGAGCAGGAAGAGCTTAAAGTTCTCCTTTCCTTTCTGGTCACTAGGCTCTTTAAGGCAGAAAGAGGGAAAAAAAGGCCATCAAAAAGCCTTAAATCCAGGGAATCTTGTGCCCACATTGCCCACACCAAGTAATCAGCCCAATTTGTCAGTGTGAAGTACATATATTCGTATAGGAAAATAATTCCAATGAGGAAGGTGATGATGATTATTTAGGGTTGGGCCCTTGTCAGTAATTGCACGGGTTATCCATTCTGAGGCCGTCTCCTCTCCATTCTTGTGGGGCATGTGGTCACGACAGCCTGCAGGGCTCAGACACGAGCATCAGAGGAAAATTGGGGGAGTTTTTGCCCCTGGCCCAAAGGTCTGCTCCCAGTCTCCTTGGAGGACAGACCAAAAAGGAAAGATGGCATAGGAGGGAAACAGCCTAGGGGCCTAATCCAGTCTCACCACTTTTGGCCAGACAAGCTTGTGAATATTTATGGATTTGTTATTTCAGTGAAGCTGCTCTGATTTACTGCCAGCTTAGAACCTGCACCCGCAAGTTTCACCTTCAAAGATGGGCATGAGCAGAGACCAAGAGCAGAGAGGCAGAACGGGCACAGTTCAGGGGTCATACATATGCAAGAAGCATTCTGGATTTCCATGTGTCATGCTGGAAAAAAAGCCTTGGAAATTATACTGCTCAGAAATTGGATTAACCTCTAAAACCAACAGGAATCACAGTCCTCGCCTTGCATGAAAGGTTGCCCCCAGCAAGCCCTCAGCCATCAGGTTTCAGGTATAACTCCCTTCATAGGTGTGCCAGTGACCCAAGGGAAGATCTAGAGGCAAAGAACTAATCTTCTCCAACCTACCTGCCTGGAGCAGAGGCTTGAAGACGAGGGCATCTATCCGTGCCAGGCACGCCGAGAAGTTTTCTTCCGCATGGAGCAACGATGCAGTAGCTTCAGCTGCACACATGTCCTGGATACAACACAAAAGGCACACGTGAAGTCCCTGCAAGGCTATCCATCTACTGATGGCTTCGGTGCTCGTTGCAAACATTGAGCCTTCCCTGCTCTCAGCAGCATTCACACGCAGATGTAATTGCTGTCCTCAAAAAGCATTTACAAATATTAGAAGAGGAAACAGAAACCCGACAGCTCAAGAGAGATGAGGTGGTGTCACAGAAGACCACTGAGACTACAACCCATTTCCCTGATGCCCCAGCTGAAGAATTTCTCATATCAACCACGATGCTTCTCCATGTGGCCGAGATGACCCTAAACTTCTCGGTGTGTGTTAATCTTGCTTAGTGCCAGATTCAGTCTCCCAAAGGGAAATCCCTGAGGTCGCACAAAAGATGAAGCAGAGCATCTCTTCCCGTCTCTCACCAATTTTCTGCCTGCATGCCTCAGCTTGCACCTTTTGGCATCGTAAGCTATCATACGGAGCTGCAAAGCCCTGCCAGCCATTGCAAAGCATCCAGCCCTCTGGAGGAACAGAAGTCTGGTGTTACTCCTTCCTGAGCAGGACACTGCACTGCTGGTCGTATGTCACAACTCCAGTGTCAACAGGGACAGCTTGCCTAAAGTGGAAGTGGGCAGCACTTCAACTGAAGTGCTGAGAAAAAAAGAAAAAAAAAGAAAAAAAAAAATCAACAAACCCATGTGAGCACACTCCAGTAGCTTCGGCAGCTTCCTCCTTCCTAGCCTCACCTCCCAAAAGAAATGTATCAGAGGAAGTGCGTACCAGCCAGCTAATAGCACGTCATGAGAGACTAATCTGGAAAAAGCCCAGGTGGTGAAAATACTATGGGCGGAGACAGCTGATACTAACCGAGAGAAATAACACACAACTCAGACTCATTCAGCTTTGTGAAGCAAAACAGCAAAATGAAGGGACTGCGTATGGTCTGTCCACTTTTATCCTTGGCCTGGCTGGAGTGCAGGCTCAAAGGCTAGACCCAAAACAGCAAGGAAATGAGTGTTGGCATCATGCTGCGAAGATTGCTAAATTGGTGGCAGACTTTGGCACAGTTCTGAGGTGTGCCAACTAGCACAGTCCCAGACAATGCTCAGACATGGCCAAGGGACCATTTGAAACAGGCAGCTTGCACGTAGCCACGCAGGTTGGGGAGGTGAGGAGATCTCAGCTACTCATAGGTTATGCTGTAACCACTTGGCTATGGAGCCAGACCTAATTTATTTACTGATAGAGATGTAACTAGCATATTTGCACTGTCCCCAGCAAGAGTTAAACTCAGGCTGTCTGCTGGCAGGATACTCTAAGGCATCCTAAGCCTCTACCCTGATTTCTGTAGATAGCAGACAAGACTCATTCTCCTCGTGTTGAGATGTCCAGAAGTCAGACGTCTAAGCCTAAGCCTACTATTTACACTTCATGGGAAGAAATACCTTGAATATCTCATCACGGGCTATAAAAATTTCCCCGGGTGACTAAGTTAGGTGGGAGTGTCTCATTTTCTAAGCTTCTTGGAGGCTGGGTTCATTGCTACACAAGCATTTGAGCTCTCTAAACTCACCAAACCCTGTTCAGGAGCTCCCTTTCCTTGTCATCCCAGAGCTGGGGGTGATACAGCACCATAGAATAAGGGACATTTTGTAATTTAGATGGTTAAGTGGCTTGGTTTTAAGTGGTTGCTCAGGTCCAAACACAGCTACATACTACATAGATGAACAACAGTATTTTCTCCTTCATAAATACTGCCTCTTAAATTTCATTTGTCTGAAAAATGGGAAGCATTAAAAAATTCCATAATCTTATTAGTGTGCAAGTTTTCATATATCAAGCTCCCCGTGACCGTAAGGCTATTTTTTGCAGCAACATTGCTGAATCGTCCCAGAGGAAAGCTCTGTGCATGCAACCAGGTCAAAACGCTGGAATCCAGGCTCCTCCTCACCCCTCCCAGAGAGAGCAACTGAACCAGGAAAAAAAGCAAAACAAAGCAGCAGCCAGACAGCCCTCACCCCACAGCACCAGGAGGACAGGGCAGATAGTAAAGTTTATTTTCCACCACCGCTAATCACCCTGTCTTGTAGACACAAAGATAAAGTTGTTTCTCAAAGGTACTTGAGAGCGTTCAAGCTTGTTGTGAATTTCTAAGTGTGAGTAGCTTGCTTAATCAGGGAAAAAGAATCAGGTTGGATAAGTGACAGCATTGCACTTTCAAATGCTTCAGCAGAACAGTAGGCAGGCAGTGGGGGTGGTAGGATCACTTATTAGGATCACTGAGTAACTGTCTGGTGGGTTTTCATATTTTTTATGCCTGACTGCTTTCTCTCTCTCTCTCTTTTTTTTTTTTTTTTTTTTTTTTTTAGTGTGGGGAAGAGGGGGAGAGGGAGGGAAGATAACTGTTGTAGGAGGAGCTTGTTCTCTATCTGGTCCTTTAGTTCTGCAAGAAAAGATTTTAATCTGGGCTGAACAAAAAGAATGGGTGGTAGATGACCGCCTCAGAAAGACTTTCCCAAACTCTTCTCGTATCAAAATGGGCAAAGAAAAAAACCCAACCACCACATACAGGTGGCTTAATGCAAGCTGCATGTCTCAAAGCAAGGGTGCAGATACCCACGGCTTTGCTCCACCAGCCAGGATAGCCCATGGCCAGGGGGCTGAGGAGCACAGGCGCAACACCAAAGGAACATCACTGCCCCAACCTAAGGCTAATCTGGTTATTTCTGTACTGAAAGGACCGGGGAAGTCCTAGCAGGTGTCTGGGACACCTACTGGTCTGGATGCAGCATTGCTCCTTCCAACCATGAGCTGCTCCTCCCAGCCTACCTGCAAATCCCATGGCCGATCACCCATGAAGTCCTGAGCTCAGACTTTATTGGGACATCCCCAAAGCATCCCTGTGATGCAGTACATGGGCTGAGAAACCCCAACAACAGCAGCACTGTACAGACACCCAGTGTACCTGACTGTACTGGCACCAGTCAGGTTTCAAAACAGCCCTTCTGGCACCACAAAAAGACCTAAGTTGCCACATCCCCTCACCCAATAAGGTAAGCACGAGTCTCAGACATCACTTCCAGGCTTTCCCCATCAGCTCTGTAAAACAGCACTTGCACACGTATTCCAGCTCAGTCAGACAGAGGGGATTTTAAGCTCGTCACCTTGTGAACAAAACCAACGTTGACTCAGCCACAGGGTGCAAAGGAAACAATCAGGACGGTCTGGGGTATTCAGAGGTCACACTGCATGTCTGCACGCCTGAAAACTGAACAAGTGCAGCGGTGCTGGGTGTTGGGACCCGGCTGTCACACTGTCTTCTTCTTTCCCCCTGCCTGGGTTTTTGTAATTCTGTGTTCGAGGAGGGGCAGGGCAAGCTTGAGCAGAGCTTCGGTGAAGCTCATTCAGGAGGTTTTATTCTGATCTTCATGCATGGCTCTGCTGTTGGTGGGGTCTCCAGGTCTACACAGTCAGTGCACCCCTCAGCCAGAACTGCAGGTTATGCGTCCCTAAGGAAGGGTCTGCCTGCTGTGCACAGCATGACAGCTGCTGGTTTTACATGAAGAAGTCAGAAAGTCTCCAGATAGGATGGAGATCCCCAAAAGTCTCTGTAGGGCCTGCTAGGCAAAACTCAGCCACCCGCCTGCTTCAGGCTCCCACGAGGAATGGTGAGATCTCTAGGAAAACATTTTCCAGAATAGAAAAATTTCTGTTCCCTCTGCCTAAATGAAGGTACAGGAAAGTCATGTCTGCAGTCAGAGAAGGAACACAAGCAGCAGTATTCACTCAGAAACAAGAAAGGCCTTGAGAAACATCATCTGTGGGAGTCGCTGGACCTCTGAGGCCTGTCATGTTCTTGGCCTGTCTGCCATGCATGATGACGGGGGCAGAACAAAGGGCGATGGAGAAGCTAATGGGAGCATAAGCAGTTCCCAAGCATCCAACAGACTGAGCAGCCTGGATCATCTGGAGGAGCATTTGTCCTCAGCAGTGTCTGTCCAAAACTGTACATTGCAACAGCAAAGCACATCTCTTGAGGAGCCACAACAGGAAGTTACACCCAGTTGGAGGAAATTGGTGGAACGGTTAGGAAACCAAGCAAAAAGACATTTTGGTGAACTGCTGAGCTTCGTTTTCAGCTTTGTGGGGTCTGTTGCTCTGAAGCAGCTGTTCCACCATGAAAAAAGCCTGGAAAGCCCCTTAATGTGAGACATGGCACAAAGTGTGTCCTGGAAACACATCCAGCCAGACAATCCAATCATCTCCTCCTCAGTAAGGAAAAAAAATGGATCTTCATACAGGGACTGTTCATTTTCCATCTTCCTCTTGTGAATCCCCTTCTACATTAAAGTTAATCTTATCAGTCTATAAAAACAGTCCATAAAAACAAAGACTTCTCAGGAGAAACATGGCAAGAGCAATGCCAGATTTAGGGAGCACTCAGGGCACTGTAATACTGACCTGCCTGGGATGTAAAAGCCATGACCACATTTGCTGTAGTCCCTCCCAGTGAACTCTTCTCTTTCCCTGCATCAGCCTTCCTAAGGGACATTGCACCACTGAAGCCCTTTCAGTCTCCTCCGTCTTTGCAGTTCCTGATCTTTCTACTACCAACAGCCTCAGAAATAAGGCCTGTCTCATGCTTTGTCACATCCACTCCTCAAACAGGACAAGTTTTCCCTTTCTTGTCCTTTGAGAGGCAGTCAAGTTATGGCCATGTAGCTCAAGATGTACCATCATGCTACAGAGCACGTCCAGGGATAAAGCTGCAGTAATTCAAGCTGTAGTCTAGAAGCATATAAAAGCAGCCTAAAGTGAAGACAACAGGTACTAAAGATATTTCTCCATCAGAGTAAACCCTATACTCTTCTCCAGATATCACCTTTCAGTCTGTACTTTCTCTCATGCTGGTAATGGTGTTACTTGTCAGTAAAGCTACTAAATCCCTCTGAGGATGCAATGAGCACTTAAACTTAGACTGGTAAATGCCCTTCCATTTAGCAGCAGATTGCAGCCTGAAGCACCTGAAAGCAAAAAGCTTGCTGGGACTTTCAAACCTTCAAAGTCTTCTAGGAGCCCAGGACACACAATTCCTTTCCCATTTGTAACAACTCACTTTTCCTTTGCATGATAATTATACTTTTCCAGAGTACTTTTTTTTTTTTTTTTTTTTCAGTGTATAGCTCTACAGGATGCACATCACAGAGTAGAATACCATAGAGTTCTGCACAAAATCTGCCAGTGAGTTTGTCACATTGAGTTATTACAGATCAACGCTTTCTGTCACATCACAGTGATGCTTTGCGATAAGTACAGGGACCTTAAACTGAAATGAACATAGACCTATGTATGTTTCCTCCTTTCATTTGGCTCAATGCCTGTGTCACCATGAGCAGAAAAAAAATATATTTTTGAAGGGGAAAAAATGGATTATCATAAGGGTTCATCTTAATGTAAGGAGAATGAAGGAAAACTTTGTTTGAACTTGGACCTATCCTTATGTGCCAGATGAGTTTTTAGCCTAAATCAGTTCCCCAGCTTTATTTAATGTAACAGCATATAAACATGCCCACAAGCAGAATGGGATATCCTCTTTCATTAGCAGCGTCAGCTCAGAGTCCATAAATTCAGGAGCTCCTTGGGCCATGGGAGGAAACTCTGGTGTCCCGTGCTGAGACATTGCTCCTCTTTCAATCCTAACCTTTTCTACTTTTCTCTAAGGACCAAGTTCCTCATGCAGCTAATTATATTTCCAAACAACATCTCCCCTCACGTGTCACGCTCCAGCTGAGTCTGCATTCAGGCCAGCACAAAGACCATTTTGTCGTGTGGAAAAACAGTTCCAAGCTTTGTTTAACCAACACCAACACTCTGGAGTGAATGCTCCCGTTCAGACTGTCTTGTCAAGCCCCAGGATGAATTAGCAACCAACTTACTGGAGCCACCTCATAGCCACCAAAAACAGACAATGTACAAGAAATAATTGGGAATAAATAGGGCAGAAAGACAATACAGCCCCAAATCCCAGGACAGCCCTTAGCATTGAAAGGAGGGGGAGAACAAAAGAGGTAGTAGTTATTTAGATTAGACTTTAGCTCAGAATACAGGGAATGTGCAGATGCCAGCAGAAGCTTGAGTGCGAAGGAACTAGAGGGTCTGGTTCAAACTTTTCTTAACCAGGCAAAACTGTTGAGCAGAATAACCATAAGAAAAGGTAGGCACGGTTCATGACATCATTTGAAAACACAAGAAAAGGAACAGACCCATCAAGACTCTCCCCAAGGACGAGACCCTCAAGTTAGTGGTCCAGGTTGCCACAGAGCTAGACCACACAAGATACGTTAGGACCACAGCACAACCTCCTCTGCCCTCAAACGATGGGGCCAGCTCAGGATAATCAGCAGGATGTCCAACCTCACTTACCACCTCTAATTAAACTGTGGAACTCACTGCCACAAGAGTCTGTTGTTGCTACGAGTGTCTTATACGTGCATTCAAAAGCAGCTGGACAAGTCCATGGAGGAAAAATCAATTAAAAGCTAATAAAAACAAAGACATCAGCTCCAGCCCAGGAAGTCCCTGAGGAGGTAAGCACATACGGAGGAAGTATTACCACAGCCCTTTCCAGTTTTTTGTGTTGTTCTCCAGACACGATGTTCTGCTCTATCAGGGGTGAGGTAGCCTGACTTGATACTGCTGATTTTATGCACCAGCCATAAAACCATTTGTTGGTCCACTACATGGTAGGACCTCAGGGAATAAGAGATGAAACAATGCAAGGTAGTAAAAACACAGACTAAGTTAAAATTTCAGCAGATTTAGGATAACAGCGTGCAGCCAGGAGCTTAAGTCAAACAATGTATCAGTACTCTCTGCAGAAATGTTAGTAATTCATTTTTCAGCCCAAGCAGAAGGCTTTTCTGTTTGTTTTGTTTTTTTCTTCTCCTCTTTGGACTTTTGTCTTTGCCAATCTTCAAAACAGGAAAAAGAGGAAGCCATGAGTGAGCGTGCTTCTCTCTCTCTTTTTTTTTTTTTTTCCCCAAAAACAGGGAATGCAAAACCCCCTTAAAAAAAACACATTAACATACCCAACTTTATTTTTTCCCTTTCTTCCCCAAACCTGAACTGGGAGTTCATGTCTCTCCCTTAGAGAGCTCACTCCCCATACCAATAAAAACAAACAGAAAACTATAGTTGACCTCAAAAAGACAAAACCCATCTGCCCTTGCTGGCTATCCAAGGGCTGAGCTACCCACCTCAGACCCCCTTTTTAATCAACATAGATAGGAGTCACACAAGAAGTTCAATTTTATTCAGCCTAAGTGAGATGAAGGGACCTTTGGGCATGCCTGGTCTGTTCACTAGCTACAGAATTAAACAGTTAGTTCCAATAGGACATTTTACGCGTTGGCAGCTAAGGCTAGATCACTCTCACCACAATTAGAGGATATCACTTAACTGCTGTAAATAGTGAGGCAAGTATGATAAGGCATACAGGTGAGATGTTTATTTAGTGGTTTAATCCCTTATGATCCTGTACTTCCCGTTATCATTATCGTTTGCAAGCAGCATTCGCAAGTGGAAGCAGAGCTATTCTGACCCTGCAACTGATATGCAACACAAAATGACTTGGAGGTGTTAAATGAAACTCCAAGCCAGATGTGACCTAGCTGCAGGTTGTCTAGGGGCACCTAAGGAAAGGAGATCATGAAAAGAGTGAACTCAATAATTGACCATTGGAACAAGAATATTATAGGAAATTTTGTACAATTTTGTGTCACAGCTTTGGGAACAGGAGCTCCTTTTTACTTGGCCCTATACTCCCCACATGCCAACTCTGCTTTTCAAAAGCAAATGGGCCTCAAAAAGCAAGAGAAATGACACAGGTGCTACACATCTGACTTTCAGAATATGTTAGCATCTATATCAAAGCAGTTCTGAGTCAGACTCAGAGCATGAGCTGGAATTACAGCCTTTAAAACAACCCAGAGGCACAAAGGATATCACAGCAGTGTCCCTTGGGACAATGGGAGAGCTGACGGGACAATTGCTTCATGGACGAGATGGAGCTCAATGTACAGTAACACCACCACCCTGCTCCATCCCCTCCACTCAGGACCTCCAGAAATTAAGTAGGACGAGAGAAGCTTTCATTTCCTCTGTGCTAAAAGATGGGACCATCACAAAATTGTTACAGCAGTCACCTGTGAGATAGCTGACTTCACCAGATATTCACAATGGAGGGTCCAGATCCATCCTAGGGCTGCCCTCTCCCCTCCCATCTCAGACACATTTCGTAGAGTATTCTGAGTTGGAAGGGACCCATAAGGATCATCGAGTCCATTTGCTTATGCTCGAGGCATAATACTCAAAAGATATCGAGGTGTCACAATGAAATGCCACTTTCAGGGCCTCCCAGATCTGCCCTAGCAAGTAGCCCAAGGAAAGCCTGAAGACACAAAGCCTTTAGCACGGCATCCCCGATACATGCCAGAAACAGGGCAGGGCTGAAGCCCGTACAAAGGAAGAGGAAAAAAAAAGACTTGCCTGGATTAGTGTCATCCCTGCACTCAGTCGTTCTCTGTTCTCTGTTTGGATTCCTTAAGCTGTCTCCCAGCCAGGAACATTTACACCAAGCCCGACTGAGCAGCTGCCAAATTTTTCCTCCTCCTGTCTCTAGAGCTCAAGGCCTTTACCAAAGAGTCAGTGCAGTAGGAAGTTCCCAGTGCTTAATCAAAGCCTTCAGGTGCTCTTGGAGGACAAATTACAAGCCAGCGAAGGCAGGACAGACCTGCACAGAGTCACCAGCACTCCCTAACCTCTGATCATCATTCCAAGACGCCACAGCTCACTGAGGCGCTTTGAGTGCCAAAGCCCAGGTCTTTTGATGACCTGAAGAGCTGGTCAGAAGTCCTGGCAAAACTGTTTCACAATAAAATTCCTGTTTGTTGAGCCCCGAGTGCTTTGCATGAGCCTCTTCCAATTGAACAAGAATGTAAACAATGCCCGGCCAGGTCAGGACAGGGGCCCAGCTCGTCTGGCAGTAAGAGCAACAAACGTGAGCTTGGCCTTTTTCTGAGGTCCATTCCCCTTGTATTCCCCAAATAACCAGCTGTTGAATTAAGGATCTTCAAAGGGTACAAACCCTACTGGTCCCTAGTATCTGCTTATGGACCCAAATTGATCTTATCCCTCTAAAATGTGCTTACATATTTTGCCTCCAAAAGGCCCTACTAAATTGAAAGCAAGGTCTTGACAGACAATTCTGCCTATTTTCCTCACAAATCCTCAAAAATCTTGTCTTGCAGCTCATTGAGAGTTGAAGTCATTGCAGTAATGACAAAAATGAAGTCGAGGAAGCAGCTGCAAGGTTGAGGAAGCTTCCAGGCCATAGGAAATTTCCACGGACAAAGAGACACAGCTTTGGTTCAGGTCCAAATTAAACCAAGTTATAGCTTAAAAACAACAATCCCTCCCATGAACTGCAGCTCCTCCTCTTCTGGCTCTAAACACCTAGTTGTTTGGTCCTTTTAAAAAACCTGAAGTGTTATCATTCCCCTATAATTGGGCCTTTGACCCAGACTTTTCACTTAACACCTAAACCACCTGCAAGCTTTCGACTGCTTCCCTCCCTTGCAGAAACCCAGGCGAGCTTATCAGCCTCTCTCGCCGTGACTAATTAGCTGGGTATTGGTTTCTTTACTCTGCCAGGCAAGCTGTGCAAACCCAGCGTGAACGCTCTATTTCCAGCCTTGCTTCATCAGGCTCACATTGCCAGCAGAGGCTGCCTGCTCACCTGACACAGGTGGAAAATCCCTCCCTAAAATCAGGAGGGAGCCCCAACACAGGGGACAGGACAGCTGCCTGCAGGACAGGGATCCCACATGCATGTGCTATTCCAGCATCTCTTTCTTGAAGATGCAAGATGAGAGCAATAAGAGGATTTTATGGCGCAGGATCATCCTAGGAATTAAATACTTAAAGATGTTGCACCTCCTTTAAGCCAATGTGGACAGATGAAGCACGGCGTGCATGCACGTGCATTTTGCACTCCAGGAAAATGCACTCCACACCTGTGTTGACCTGCACAGGTATGATTTCTGCTTTCAGAAAATACTCCCAAGCTTTACACTGCTTCAGGAGTTTTATCCACAAGACATCACTGTCAGCAGTCCCCTTCAGCCTGCTACAGCTGATCTCACACCCTTCCTATGCTACACGCGAAACTGAGCCTCGGGATTAATGGGAACACAACCGACCAACGAACACGGGTCGCGAAACCCAAAAATAACCAGCGCGTAGAGCAACGTACCTCACATAAGACGGCCAATTACAACTTCCCTGTGCTAAGTGCTACGGCAGCAGCTCCTCCAAGCTCTTGAGTCCTGAAATACCCACAGCTCCCAGAGCTGCCGCTCTCCCCTCCCACCGCTCCCTCCCACGTCCAGCCGCCTCCTCTGCTGAAACACAAATCTGGGCCTGTTCATTAACTGAGACACCCACAGGGCCCGGAGAGACAGTTACGAAACCCGCGTAAATGGGGTTTCTACAGCAATTACTTGTTATTCACTCTTTTTCTTAAAGAAGAAAAAAAAAAAAGATTGAGAGATATGCTCTTGCGGCACGTGTTGAAAGAAAAGTTAAAAACACAGGAAATTGCAATTGAAAACAACAGTATATATATATATATATATATGTATATATATATATATATATATATATTATTTTCTGTGTGGAGTGGCAGTGCTCGGCTTTGATCCCTTTTCACCTACAATGCATTTCCATAGCTGTTTGCCGAGTGAAGCTTCTCTGCGTTTCTCCTCGTTCTGCCGGTCTCTCTCCTCTCACAACTTCTGCACTTGCTGGAGCCCACAGAAGGCAGGCGGAAGCCCTGGGAAACGGGACGTTTCCTGCCATTCAGAGCCTGCTGCTGACAGCGTGTGACAGGCTGCATGTGATGCATGTGGTGCATGCAGCCTGTCCTCTGCTACCCCTCAGCCAGCAGCAATAATTTCCCCCTTCATTTATTAAGCAAAAAATAAATATACAAAAAAAAACAAAAAACAAATAACTGAGTGTCCTGACTAGCCCACCTATAGGAGCTCTCCTACAGCACACTCCCCCTATGTTTTTCCAATCGATCCACAATTAGCAAATCCCCACAAATGTTTTGTCAAAGACGTTTTGGCAAAGCTGCAGCCCCCGCCACATACTCACTCTGTGCACCAGGAAAAATTAAGTCCGCAGCCCTGCGCCCTCCCCTTCTGCTTCAGAGCACGAACAAAGCCCCATTCTTCCCCAGGCCCTCAGACATCTTCCGACTCAGCGGCTCGCCTCCTCCCTGGCTACATGACCTCAAGGACTTCTCCAAGCTTGTGGCACTCACTGCGGGCAGAGGGATGAGGACAAGTCGGCTTCATAGAGTGAGAATGCGCAGGGTGGAGCAGGGGACAAGAGGTGCCTTGATCACCTTTTGTTCAGAGAGGTTCTTCTATGGTGTTGGCTTCCTTCCTGCTTTCCCAGACTCCCGGGTCTTTTTTGGATGGGATGTGCCCATAACTCACCGTCTAAATTAGACTGCACAACAGGGGCAGGCAGAGCAATAAGCCCCATATGAAGCAGGGAATGATACATACCAGGGAAGGATGCGGCCAAGGGAATGGAAAGGATGAGTGAGCAATGAGCTCAGCACCAGGCTCCTACCTGCTCTACGAGCTGAGACAGCAGAGAGCTGGTGACCAAGGCTCCAGCACCATGACAGACCTTTCCCTGCCAGTCCAAGGTTGGGAATGAAATCAGATTTCCCACATCCTGAGGAAGTGCTCACCCACCAGGTGGGCACCTCACCATTCAAGACCACTTGAGCCTCAAATCTTTCCAAGGTCTTTCCACAGGTGCTTGAGCTCAGGAGGATTTTCCAGCCTCCAGATCCCGTATAAATGAAGATTTCTCCCTGATGGTGCTTATGATCATGACTGCCCTCCAAAGAGGGTTTCAGAGACGGCATTGCTGAGCACTTTCTCACCAAGCACACAGACTGGAGACCCCCAGAACCCCAGCAGCACTGTGTGAAAAGCCCAGGAGCTGTGCTCCATGCCAGGACAATGGAGAGCCCACTGCATGGCTAAGACCTTCAGGTTCAACCCATTGAGTTCATTTAGACCTGTCAAGCTGAGCTTCACAACTTGGTCAGGTGTGTCTTGAATTCATGTTTTTTTTGGTGCTTTTGACTCTAGCTTGGTAACGCTAGAAACTGCTGACAGAGGGGTATGACAATTTGCTTTTGGACATCTCTTTCTTTTGCTCACATTTCCTATGAGGATCCTGTTTCTAGCCATTCAACTAGTTTCCCTGAAATGCACAGAGCTGGCAAAAATGTCACATTCAGTCTGAGACCTGCAGGCTGGTTCTCAGCTCTAACCCCATAGGACTGCAGCAGAGGCCCCAAGCTCTGACATTTGCCTCTCTCCACTTCAGCTCTGAGACATCCTCCCTGGGTGTGGAAAAGGCAAGTTGTCATCTGTGCAGTCCACAGATCTGTTTTTAACTTTTTAAAAAATAAAAGGTAGACTTAAGAGACCTTCGCTTGGGGAAAAATAAAAATAAAAATCAGGGACACATAGAAAGCCGGAGCTTTCTCATTTTGACAAAAGGAGTACACACCTGGAGTTCTGTGCAGCCTCTTCTACCAACAATTTTTATTAAATAAAACCAGTGGCTTTCCACAGAAGCCTTTAAAAATCTTCCCCATCAGGTCTAGTTCCATTATCTAACCAGATTGTTATTAATGAAATTGTCTCTGGCTATCAGCAGCCGCAGATCTCAAATACAAAGCGCGTGCTATCATTTCCAGTGGGAGCGTTGGGGATGCCACCAGCATTCCTTTGTCTCCAGCCAGCAGCGACAGCTGCTTCAGGCGTTATATTTTGCTCCTCTGCTTGACCACAGTTCTAAATCTTTGTTTCTTGCACTCACAGGCATCACTCTGGGGAGTGCTGATTAAAGCCAGGCTTAAAACCATCTCTAGGAATGAGACCAAACATCACTCAAGGGATCAGGGGAGAGAGCTGCAGTGCAGTAGCACCAAGTGTGCCATCTCCGAGAGATCCAGGTCTACCCTTAAATAGATCATAGGGTTACAGAATCATTTAGGTTGGAAAAGACCTCTAAGATTATCTAAGCTGGCATTCAGCTATCTGTGGCAATTTGCACAGATAATTAATTGCACTTGTGGCAATTAAAATACAGAACTGGCTTTGATCAATAAAACTAAGAGAAGTTCACCTTGCACCTTGTGTTTGGGTTTTTAACCGTGGAAATGGGCTTTTTCAACAAATCTCCCCCCAGCTTACAACTGCTGAGAAAAAACCTCTCCTGTCCTTCAAATAATGCCTCCTTGAAATGAGTGGCATTTTCCATCGAGGAGGGGTTTTGTTGTCACTGTCGTTTTGGTTTGGTTTTAAGCAAAGCCTATTTATAGCCCCTGTTCCTCTACAGAAACTGGGCACATTCCCGAGTTCTGGGGCTGTGATACTGAGTCAGCGCTGCTGGCCAGCACATCTTTCTATCACCACGGCAATACCAGCCCATGTTACAAGAACCAACCATGCTGGAAATAGCTGCCTTATGACTCACCCTGTTAACAAGAATATCCTTGACTCTGCCAGCTCCGATACAGGGTTACTGAAGCATGCCCCAGAGCAGCAGCAAGGAGTCTGCAGCCTCCAGTTCTCACAGTGGCACTCAGCTCCTGCTTACCCTTGGGCAAAGGCTGCTTTAAGATGTGAAAAAACATTTTTCCCCCCAAATGAAAGATAGATTCCCCTAGTATAAGTCTCAGCATCAAGCATTTTACCTCTCCTTCCAAAAAGCTGTTTTAGAAAAAAATCAGCAGTTTTGACCACTTCCCAATGCATCCTAAGAGTTGCAGATGAACGTTAACATCAAAGCAAGAAGAGTTGAGAGATTAAAGATGTAATACAAGGCTCAGATGGCACCAGGCCTGTATTCCCAGCCAGCACCAACTCGATGTGTCTGTCGCCTTGCTGCAGGCATGCCCTGGGACCGTCTGAGGCTTTGGCAGGGACAAAGGCAGTCGTAGCTGCTGGGACCGCATTGGATCTGCTCTACCTTAGTCAGATCTGACACAACACCCACCCCAACAAGGAGCAACGAGCTGCATTTTGCTAATTCACTCACCCAGGAGACTGATGTAGAGCTGGATTTCAGACACACGCATGTACTCTCACTCCTGTGCCTTGCAAGCCCAGAAACATGGTATTTGTGCACGCTGTTGAGAAACTACACGTGGAAACAGTAGCTAGATGTGTGTAATTATTTATATCTCATGCAAAAGGACTTTCACAACCTTCTTGATTATCAAACTTGTCCTGGTTCTTTTCACTGAGTCAACACAAGTTTTTTTTCCCCTAAAGGGTGAGAGAGGTATGCAAGGCAGGAGTGGTTAGAAAACAAGGTACAGAACTGGGATCGACAATGAGTACAGACATGTTTTCTACATCTGAGCAACGATTCACTAGCAACCCAGTACAACAATCAAACACTTTTAGAAGTTTTCTAGCTTGCACAAGGAGTGCTTTGCTCGCACGTGGGAATTCAGGTAACACGCAGTCACATGTGGGCATCTGTATTCATGTTTACTCGAGATGGAGCCGACCATCAGAGGAGACCACGGACGTACTCGAAGACAAGACTGGCCAGGAGCACGACCAGCACAGAACAAGCATAAGAAGAAAAGACACAAACATTAAAAAAATAATAATCATATATTCCACACTGAGATCTTTCCTCGGGTAGAAAAGCCCCATGAAGAGTTATGGGGCTAACTCTTTCTACAACTTCCAGTCTCATTGTTTGCTGGATGGGGCTCAGGTTCAGACTAAATGTGACGGTGTTGGTCTCACACAGGCTCTCAGCTTGGAGAGTCAAGAGAATTGATCCCTGGAAGTATACCTGATCTACACATTTCAGTTTAAGTTGAACTGCCTTCACCAACTTGGTTCTTTTTAGGGTAAGAAAGAGCTGGAAGGGGGGGGGGAAATAAAAGGAGCATAATCAGCATAATGGAATAAACATTGATCTTGACTGAAGGACCAAAAAGTGTCCAAGAATAACATGCATTAGCCTCCTTGTGCCTGTTAGTCAAGCTGTACCAGTTCCTTACCCCATTGGACAAACTCCACCTGCAGCAAGGTGGTGCTGGAACTGTTCAGCAGCTGGTCCCAAGCTGCACCAACTGATCCCATTTCCCTCCATCCCACACGGGGTAGAAGATGAGCCTGCGAAGGCAGGACAACCAGATGGCCTCGGTGGCAATGGTTACCACGTCAAGGTGCACCTCCCTCCATGAGACCTGTGGTACCTGCCTCATTGGGGCCCATCAGGATGCCTGTATCTGGCCAAAAAGTCAGGCTGCTGCATTGCTCTCAGGACCTTGGGATGCCCAGATGGTTTGCAGACACTTTGGGAAGACCAGGGGCACCTCAGCAGTTGCACCAAGCTCCTCATCATATCCAAGACAAGCTCAAGTGCACTTGAGACACCATACCACATGAAGTTATGTGACTAATGTGCTTACCGGTCATTAAAGCAATTCTAATTCTCACTCCACAGAACAAAAGAGATCAGAAATTCCTGTCCATAGAACAGCTACCTTCTAAAGTGCCAGCTGGCCAGGCTGAGAGGCACGAGAACTCTATTTGATGGTTACTTTTCTATAAAAACAAACACAGAAACAATGAAGACTTATATAAACAAACCCATGATGCCCACTTACTTACAGGAATAAAATGTGACTTGCAATTCAAAACTATTTGTTGCTCTGTAGTAGCTTGTCCAGCCAAAGGCTTTGCTACAGAGGAAAACAAACACTGGCCTCTGGCAGTCAGCCTGTTACATAGGAGCTGACATACATGCAGGAAGCCAGAAAACAGGAAAACTGGCCAAAAGAGGCCTACATTCCTATGGCATCACCACCAAGCTGTCATCTTTCAGCTCAAAACTGCTACTTTTGGGCAAAGGTAGCTGAAACTGGGAGCCTTTCAGTGGCTGGATGGTGAGCTTTCAGAAAACTGTACAGCACTAAAAAAGTGTTGCATTGCTCTTCCATGGTAGCAGAATGACTATAACCCTTCAGGTTTTTAAAATAAGATGGAATTTGTCTGAATTGGAGCAGAGAAGTGGCGCCAGTGAGGTAAGCAAGCACATTTCATGAGTTCTTTGGGGCTGCAGCCCTTTTGGGGACTCCATTGCTTGGCCATAGAGGAGGATGGTGACTTCTACCAGGGCTCCCCCAAATGCTCTCAGCTCAGTGTCACAAGCCCAGTTGCAACGCTGGGACCTTCCTCCCACTCCTGGGCAAGCTCTGTCACATGCAGGCCGTCGGTGGATCAGAGGAACCCAATATCCAGAGGCGGCTGGCACGTGGGGACACGAAAGAGGAGCAAGGGTACACGGGTACACGAGAGCCTCACTGAAGGAGGGTGTAGAGCAGAAATCAATTACATTTTCTTTCCCAATGCACGAGATGTTTCTGACTCATGGCCAAGACCCACGCTTATCACCCTGCTGGGTTTTATCTGTACCACCTGACAAAGCCACCCTCTCATTTGGGAGGGTTAGGAAGGGCTTATCCTGCCTGCAGACACAGGCAGCATAAGAGCAGATGACAAGGGGTAGCCAGCACAAGAGCAAATCAGAAGAGCAAAGCAAGACTTGGCCCACTCATTCCCCCACTCCTATCCCTCCCGGTTCCCCAAACCCTCATGGGACAGCAGCACAGACCAGACCCATCAGCAACCCACCTTTGCAGTAAAAGCAATGACTCACTACAAAACCACCCCAAGAGGCAGAGCAGACCAGGAGCAGGTGGCCTTTCTTCTGTGGCCTTCTCCTTGCCTTGGAGCAACCTTTCCATACCACTAAGATGGCCACATTTGTCTTCTCCCTTCAGTGCCTCAATGGGGATAGCACAGTCCTGTCTCACTGGGCTGGAAACCACCTACAACTTCATGGCACATCACCCACAGAAGTCCAACAGGCAGATACACAGTGCTGAGGAAACAAAGACACCTTGTCTAACAGCATGGTGGTGAATCGTACCAGTAAGCCCTGATCCTGCCGTACACGCCCGGATGACTTTGTGAATATTTGTCTCTGTGCAGCAACAAAATTGGTAATGTTCCTGTTTTACAGAGGCAGAAATGGCAGGATTTTCTGAATTCAGCTTCCTTAAACTGTCCTGTCTTAAATGTGGATGCATCTTCTCCCAACCCTATGAAATACTCTAACACCAAACCCTGAAGAAAGACACTGAACATCAACCTGCTTCCAAAGCTGTAATCACCTGACCTTCATCACAGCACAGAGCCAAATATTTAACAACAGGACCACAGCATCCCACAAGACTACCTCGGCAGCATCTCCCACCTCCAAGCGTCACCTGAGCAAAAAGCCCCACCGGCTTACCATGGGTTGAGCCGTCAGCCAGGACACACAGCCATGTGGGTGGAAAGCCGATCCGGGTGATGAAAACTGCCTGCTCTAACTTTTCAGCTGCTTTATTTACTCATTTTAAGAGGAAAGGAAAAAAAAAAAAAAAATCAAGGAAGTAATGTTCCTCTCCCAAGGTGCACCGCAAAACATTCTTGGTAGACATGGAAACCCCTGGAGGGCTGCCAGCCCTTGGCAAGCCTCCACATTAACATTTCAGCAAGCAACTCAACACTGGGATGGCTTTTTAGGGCATTTAAAGGGAAATGGCAGCCAGGGGCGGGCAACACGATTGCTGCTCCCCGTTGGCAGGCGCTGGGGCTGCTCCTCTGTTTGCCTTCGGCTCCGTGGGGAAGTTTGTCACGTTTCTGCCGTACACAGGGCAGGCAAGTTGTGGCAGAGCTGGGTGAAAATGAATACAGCCTCCTCGTTTCTCCTACAAGAGAGGTTCCCTAGATGCAGCCTGCAGGGACACAGGATGATCCTCATATGCCTAAAGGGAGGCTGCAAGGATGAAAACATCTTCCTGTGCTCTGGGGATTAAGTGGCAGCAAAAAGTATTTAAGAAGATCTATTCCTCCCCTGCCCCAGGGCTGCCTCTTCTTTGTTTAGGGTTGGGTTGGAGAGTGATGGGGAGCTGGGAGCCTGGTCTGTTCTCCCTGGAAGTCTCCGGACACAGAGCGTGGAGAACATGAAACCTCATTGCAAGGAGAGCAGATAAAGCTTGGGAGTGATTGCTTGGGGGCACAGGGGCTCTGGGGGTGGTTGGACAGGAAAGGAGACCCTCCACCTTCCCCCAAATCCCTTCCTCCCACTTATTCAGGGATATTCTGTGTGCATGTTCAGAAGTTTCCCACTGGACAATCCATCAGATTTCCATCAGCAGTGCCTGTGAACAACATCACAGCGTGTACGTGAGCGTGAGCACTCTGCCAGACCTTCTCACAAAGCACGCTCGTGTTAGAAAGCTCTTTTAAGAAATCCCAGGTATGTGGCCAAGATCTATACTGATAAAGCCAAAGAGAAGGAAGGGGATTTACTGCCCTGCTCCCTGCTGTCAGGTTTGGAGCATTTCCAGACCTCAAGTCTCCTGTGGCTCTTCATCCACTTGTCCATCAGCCCAAACGTGGGCAGCCAGTGGGATAAGCCCCAGGGGATAAAGGAGAAGATGAGGCAGGCAGGAACCATATCTCCATCCCCTTTCGGTGCTTTGACCCTCAGAGTTTTGGCTACAAAAGCTGAGCAAACGCATACAATTCAGGGCTGATATATTCTCCAAAACACCTCTGTGCACCACCACCAGCATCCCAGCAACTGGCAAGCTGGCACGTCTAACAAGATCCACGTCTCATTTATTTCCCAGGAGGATACAGAAGACAGGCTATAAATAGGAAGCTGATGAGTTTAACAGCACCTGCGGTTTTGCAAGGAGACTGGTGGTCATCCTGCAATCGGTGAGCACGTAAGAGGACGTGTAGTCTGGGCTCTGATTAAACTTATCCAGTGAGGGGTCACTGTTGGTAAAGATATACATGGGAAAAGACAGCTATTTGCCATCTCTGCAAAGCCCACTTCCTCACTGTTGCTAAATTCAGAAGTTTTGCAACACTTTTTCTCTCTACAAAACATCATTGAGGGATTAGGTCACCAAACTGAAAGTAAATGCTTGCATAGGAGTTTCCTTGCCTTCCCTATCATGAATGAAGATAAAAATTAAAAAATAAAGTAAAAAAATTAATAAACTCAAAGAGATAGATCAATATGAAATCTTATCATTTAAAATCCCAGTGGAAGATTCTGCTCTGACCTGTTCAAGGTGTTTTCAAATTATCCCAAAGAAAAAAAGTTGAAACAAAGTTATAAAGTGCTGACAAGTTTGGAGTCTGCAAAAATCTGCCTTTTTTTTTTTTCTTCCTGAAAACTAAAAGGAGGCATTCAAATTCAGTGATCCATATATAGAATAAGAAATATGAAGTCTGGAAAAACATGATTTTTTTTTGCTCTATTTTCACATAGCTCTTGGTACTTTTTTTATAAAAAAAAATAAAATAATAATAATAATAATAATAATAATAATAATAATAAAAGCCCTACACCTCTTGACAACCTACGAATAAAAGGGTAGGTGCAGCGTTGAACTCCCAGCCCATGGGCAAGGCACTGATAATAATCTAGAGCCTGGAAACAGCACCCCAGAGGCTTCAGAGGATTGTACTGTGTTTGACCCATGGCCCAGCAGCTGCATTCCCAGACTCCTCTTCAGTTTTTTTTTAAGACCATTTTTTTCTAAAGGGAAACAGTCCCACATGCAGCAGAGCTGGCAGCATGGTGTGCCATGGATTTGTGCCCCCTGGTTGCGTTTCCTGGTATCTGGAAAGATGTGGGTACAAACCAAAGGTCCCTGGGGCTTGGACAGGGGTAACAGCTCTGCCCCCATACCTTCCTTCCTCCCTTCATGGGAACTATAACCAACATAACATTTTACCCAATAGCACACTTGAAAATGCAATACATTGAAATTCAGCATCTCCTTGAACCTTGGCCAGTTTCAGCTGAATTAAAACAGCAAAAACAAGCTGTAAAAGCCCGGAGGAGGGAAGACAGGGCAGAGGAAGGGAGAGAGGGGAGGAAAACTGTCTTGTCCAGAAACCCCATTTCCTCATGAACACAAGCTGAAAAAATAAAAATAAAAAATAATAATAAAATATAAAATATATAAAAATATAAATAAAAAAATAAATAAATAAAACCAGCTCAGGAACCACTGCTGGGGATCCCAGAGCCCCAAGCAGGATTTTCAGGGGGTAAGGGAGGACCAAGCTGTACAACTTCTGAGACAGATGCACAATTTTCCGCCTCGATGCTGCCACCATCTGTTGTCTGCTGACCAGACCTCACAGGACAGCATTCTGCTTCACCTTTCTACCAGACCCTATCCTTACACAGATTTTCCAGGCATGAAATATCATCTCATGAACCAGAAGCCAGCAGAAGCAGTCACCATGTGAACCTGCATAAAGGCAGCAGAGGACCTAATGCTGCTTTTCCTCCAGCAGTGGCTGCGTTGGCTTAATTCCATATTCCTCCAATCTTCACCATCTGATCAGCAGGCAGGCCTTAAATTTGGTCTGCCTATTTGAGCTTATAAAATATTAATTTGCCACATAGCTATTTCTCCTGGAATTGCACTTAGTTCTCTAAAAGTGCTAGAGGGCAGTAGCAGAAGTGACTAGATCCTCACAGATCCTCATTGCTTATTTTCTGACCTAAAATCTCAGGCTTCTCCCAGCACAGAATACGACAAATAATATGAATACTTTGAGTATGGGAGAATACAGTTAACTCAGCCATCCCAAAATACAAGAAGACAGGATGGATACAAGGCCTTGTGTGGCTGGATCATGACAGTTCAATAGCAAACAAGTCCAGATCTTTATTTCTTTAAGAGTTCTTGGCAATGAGACATCAATACTTTATGTTTCCTATAGCAATGGAGAATGGAGAGAGATTTCTAAACAATTTTATGATTCCTGTTGGTTCTCTGGTAACTGGGCTCAGAGCCAGACCTTTGAAAACAACTCTCCTAATACTTTGAAATGAAAAAGCTTCCTAGTCCCAACACTGAATGTTTCCTCTGAAATAAGAAAGCCGTAGCTGAAAAGTTCATCAGCATGCGCTCAGCACCTTCACTGGGACTTGATCTGTAAGATTACTGTATTTTTAATCCAGCAAAGCAGGTATTTTAACCCATTTTGTCCAAACGCTCTCCTCCTCGCCTTCTTTTTTGGTCGGTGGCTCTGCTGCTCTTCCCAGTTGCCTTTCACTCCCTCAAGACCTGAAGGCCAGATGAAGTTGCAAACAGCAGCAACACATCCCCGAGATCCTTCAGGGATGAACGATGCTTTTAAATCCTGAGACACCAAGAGCTCATCTCCAGTAACACCGGGCTCTGCTAGCACAGGGCAGCTGCAGTGCTGCTGATGCATCAGCTTGGCTTACAGCCCTTTTTCATTAGGGGAAGAGACTGCTCTCAACAGGCAGGGAGGGAGAACAAGAGCAGGAGAGCTGGAATCAGTCAGACAGAAGAAAAAAAAAAAAAAAAGCCAGGGTCTTAATGAATAAATAGCTTCCCTCTTGATAGAGCAGCTCTGAGCGCTGCTTGGCTCCCTGCATCCCCCCTGCACAAAGCCCCAGCAGAGAAGCAGCAGAGCACCCTGTAAGCGACACCAGCCTAATTAATTAATTAATGACTCCCGGCTCTGTGGCTGCTGGGCTGGGAAGGAAGGCAGCAAAGAAGGGTCGGGACAGCACGTGACGGCTTCTGGTAAATGCTGAACGCTGCTGAGAGCTGGCTCGGTTATTCATCACCTCTCCTGCTTTGGGCTACAACAGCACCAGGGAGAGAAGATGGTGTGGGATCCACCCCTGAAGCATCCTTTCTCCTGGATGAAGCCTTCTTCCCTCTTCTTGTCATGCTCCAGAGCTGCCGTGGCACAGTTAATCGAGGTAAGGAACAGCCTGCTTTATGGATCAGGGGGCTTAGGGGTGTCCAGAAATCCTGTTTTTTTCCATGCAGGTTACCCAGGGAGGGTATGTGGGGCAGAAAGCAGGGAATTTAAGGTGGCTCCAAGGACTTAGAGGCTCCTTCGGGTGATATTTGTTGCTATCTGCAGGCCCAGCCTATAAAGAAAGTGCTTTTAAAATGCCAGCAGTTGATGACGATCACAGATGGCACTTAACTGCTCCTTTAATCCCCAAAGAGAACTTGAGAGAGCACAAAAAGTCCCACCACAGCATCTTCTAGCCCAATACTGCCTGTCCAACAAGTGGCCCACATCAGGGGCCCAGGGACAGAGGAGGATCAGGATTATCCTAGCTGATTCTGTCCATGGATCCTGTACAGGGATAAGTGGCTGGGCTGCATTTTTCTTCCTCCGTCTTCCCTCATTTCACCTAGCTCGGAGAAAATGTTCCTTTTGGAGGTGATGCTCCCCACCCACCGCTGCCCTGGCAGCAGTAACAACTTCATTGCTGGCATTTTCAGAAGCAAGTCCCGTCCAGAAGGCGGCCCCCTGAAACTACAGCTGCCAAAAATTGAGCAGCCCAACCATTTTCAACTTCTTTATCACTTTTCTAAACTAAGGAAGCCTGAACCATGTTGGAAGCAGCCACTGCATTGGTCTGAGGTCAGAACCCCGGTGCTATGCTGCTGATGAGCAGCATGTTCATACAGCAGGGCTTGCTTTGCTCATGTTTCTGGTTGTTTCAACTAAAACTTGCAGCTGTGCTGTGTCTGTGCTAAGTGCTCTAATAGGCTAGCAAAAGAACATCTTGTTTCAAGCAGTTTAAGAGTTGCATCCTTGGCTGCCCTGCCCCTCACCTGGCCTTACATCATGTCAGGTCTGATCTCTGTAGCCCTTGGTCTGCAGATTTTAGCAGTTTGTCTCCAACGCAGAGGCAACAAGAACCTTGCTGAGCTCTTATCCCCAGCCTACAACCCAGGTTCTGCCTCATCTTTCCAGATGTCTCAAATTTACTTAATACAGCATTTCAGTACTGATGGGTCTATCAACCCATCTGACCATCGTATAACATCCCCAGCAAGCCAAACAGGAGCCCATAAGCTCCTCTGCAAATGCACGCACACCCTGATGTAGACATTTTCCTGAGCTGCTCAGCCTATAGCAGCTCTCAAGGTGACTGACCAGGCAGAACTTTCTCTTACAGAGCACATTTAATAAGGCATGCTTCGCTGAAGCCAGGTCAGTGTGCAGACTCAGCTTCTACCTCACCAGGAAGACTTAAAAAATAAAAAAATAAAATAAAATTTTCTTGTCATTTCCAACACCAAGACAGCCACGTGAATAAGCACCCTGACACTTCCAGTTAGAAGACAGATGTTTCAGAGACACACATTTTCCAGGATTTGTCCTCATGCCAAAGCAGAACAAAGATAAATGTCAAAACTAGGAAAGTCGTTATAAAACAGGTGTGATTTTTCTCGTCTGTTTTACTTATAACAGCCTCTCTGAAAATAACATGACTGCATCTTATACTGTGCTGGAGGGAGTAAATCTTGTCTGGAAACTAGAGCTGTACAACAGGTTAATTACCAGGTATCTAAAAAATGAGATTAGATGAACAGCCAGTTGCTGTATTTAACGCAGATAAATTACAGGCTGCTCCAAAGCTCTGCAAGGACTTTTTTTTTTTTCCTTCAAATAATTATACAATGCAGTTATCCCCAGTAATTCAATTTATGCTAAGCCAGTGCATCAGAGCAAACAGAGGGAAGGTCAAAGGGACTGGACACCAAGGCATTTCAGTAAGCAAAAAAACACCCCACAACAAGGAGTAAGGAACCAAGACCATGATCTTGTTTAGCGATGCCCAAGCATTTTCAAATGTGCATACCTGTGCGTATTTTCCACTTGGGAGAGAGAAGGTATTTAAAGCCTCTGAACATGACTGTATTTTATTCTTTTCTTCTTCTCTGCATCAGCTCACCTCTAAGAGGCTTGGAATATGTATGCATTTGGACCCTGAGGTGGGAATAAATAGCAGGTGTTTGGTGTCCAGCACGTGGTTTAGTCAATTTTCCCCTTACTGAGTCAAATTCTGCATCTGCTGTATCTTTAATAAGTTCTTAGTCTCTTGATTGGTGTTTGGAGCTCTGTAGTTAGAAGGTAAAACTAGATCCTAGGCAGTTATGTAAAAGAAACTCTTCAGAAACTCCATCAGACTAGAAGTTGTTGCTCCTTTTTTCTACCAATATAACAAGAAAAATAAAGATGATTCTGATCCCCCCATTTTCCAGCTTAGACTCCATACAAAAGCTGCAATACAGATTAGATAGCAGGGAAAAAATAAACTACTTTTTTTACTAGTTATGAATATCTTTAGTTTGCATTATACTTAGTGGTATACTGTTGGGCTCGAGGGACAGTAGACCTCATTTGTAGCCTACAAGTGAATGTGATGGATGTGACTCCGTATGCAATAATCTAAAAATACCTGTGTATGATTATAGTTCAAAAGGAGGTAGGTGAAATTACCAAGTGGATTCCTGAGGTTGATTTCCCATGTGAATGCATAGATTTAACCCAACAGCTGACAATAAAATAATAGCGCAGAAAGGAAAATAATAGTGCACAAAGACACACACACAAGCAATACACATGATGATTTAAGAGATAAGCCTTCACTTTAAGAAGGGCATCTTTAAGGAAGATACAAGCATTTCAGGCCAGCTGGATTCAAAATATAGAAAATTACAAAGCTGTTTTCTGGAAAGTTTCTTGTCACGGTCCATCGGAGGAGGTGGGCTGAGAGAGAGGAGGGATGGAAGGCATGCAGGGTGCAAAGTCACTGGACCTTGCCAGACACCCCAAACACATGAACTTAAGGAAAAAATAGACATGCTCTCAGACCATTCTGATTGTTTGTAGAGGGACTGTACCCATAACTAAATGCATAGTCTCTGTTAAATATTGTACAAAATGCTACAGCTGTGCTAAAGAGGCTGTCCCAGTGCAAGCAAGCCTCATGACCAGGGCAACAGCTACATCTACTCCGTAATCTAACAGTAAACACCAGATTTATCAGCTATCACACTTAAATCATTACGGTTGCTCTTCCCCCTCCCTACTATAATACACCATCATATTATATTGTCCCTTGACCTGTGAAGCCACAGACTGACATACACACATACACACATCACTGTATTTTTGATGCAGTATCTGGACCATGTCAGGGCTCCCCACCACCCAGAAGATCTTGTTGGCCTCTCTGGGTGGGTTTTGCCTACAAGGACACCCATCCTCAGGTAGCCCATGTCTTTCCTGTTACTTAGAAGGGAGTTAGGATGGAGCGTGCCTGTGCATCTGTCTGAAGCACAGTCCCTCATAAACATCTGTGCCCTTTAGATAGGTGCAATCAAACGCAATTAGGACTAAATATTGTTAGTTTTCCCAAGCCCAGCCATGCTGCAGGCAAAGCAGCAACACCAGTCAAGCCTAATTAGAGGAGGCATTAAAAAAAAAAAAAAAAAAAAAAAGATTGAAAAGTAGCACCTTTTACCATTTTTCCATTTTTATTTGGTGCTTAGTGAAGCAAATAAAGCTGTCTCCTTTTCCACTGGGGCGGGTACCTTTGCTTGCCCACCCCGCCCCAGTCACCACTGACAGTTTCTCTCTCTTTTCTGAAATGAATCAGAAAAGGTGAATGTGAATATTTTCTAGCTAGGAGAAACAGTGTCAAACCGTTCTGACCTGAAAAGGCAACCTGCCTGGAAATGATTTAGTGTTTTGGGGTTTAGTAGATGTTTTACAGCCCTGAGAGCCCAATGTCAGCTTGGATCCAGCTCCTTATGGTGTGGTTTCTGCCTGCTCCCAGCCTGGGAGCTTCCACAATATCTGGGGACAGCAGGCTTGGGGATGGTGCAGTTTTCACCACAAGCAGAATTTGTGACTTCAGAGGTAGGGGAGCCTGCTATGGTGGGTGGAAAAGCAGGAAAGGGGCCAGGGTATTGTCAGCATGGCCCAGCCTTAGCTTAGCCTCAGTTAGATCTGAGCTAATCACTATAGGCTCCACTATTAATTGCTAAAGAGAAATAAATACTCATTTATTCATCACTTCTCAGTAGGATGCCTCAACGAGGTGGGTGGCACTATGTGAGTGCTGCTTTCTCATAGCTATACCAAAACCTTGGAAAAATTAGCTGAGACCTAACTATTTGTACTGCACATTTTTAAGCTCCTAAGTAATGGCAGATGCATATACTTCAGAGGGAGAGATTTAGCCTGAAGTGCAAGACACAAATATACATGTATTTATGTCTATTGGCATCAACAAGTGATGCCAGCTGTTGTGGGATATGTAGCTGACACAGTCAGAGGCTAAGGAGCTATTCCGCTGTCCTGCAAGAGACACCCAAACCAATGGTCTCGCTTTGGGTTAATATTCATACTTGGTGTTGGCTAGAAGTTGGATTCACCAGCAGTCTAATCTTATTTTAAGACACTGTGCTGTATGCTGCCTGTTTTTTATCTGCTGCTCCAGCTAGCGCAGGTCTTCCATCAAAGTAACGTGGAATATTTACCAAGGTCTCCATCATCTCCTTTACGTTTAAGTTCAGGCTACTTAACCAAGCTGGAAGTTTCTTTTTGCTGTAATGTTTTTATACACTCTTTCAGCACAGAACATCCTTGGAGCTTAGTTTACTTGTAACCCTTCATTTACTTGTTTCTGCTCATTTCTTTTTCTTTCTGAAGCCTCACCTTTTTCATATTCCCATAAATAGTGCCCAGATAACTATGTGGTACCAACATCGCAGTGAGGTGTTTGCATAATTTTCTTTTATATTTTCTCATCTACTTGCCCCAAAGCCTCTCCCCGATCATAATAATTACCTGAGCATTTCCTAACACCCTCCTGCACCTAAAGACAAAGCCTGACAGCTCTTGCAGGAGTTTTCTTTACTGCCTCCAGTCTTCTGGAATCTTTAATTCATTGCAGCTGCCTTGTGTAGAAAAAGCAATGCTGTTATCCTTCATACCAAGTATAACCTCTTCATCTGTCCATACATCTTCCAGTTCTGGAATGCACTGGCACAAATTGACCCTCGACAGAGCTGCAAGGACCAGCTTCAGGTTTTTGGTATTCTTTTCTCCTTGGGGCTGTGTAAGAATTGCCCTGCCCTACAGTTTCATTTCTGCTATGTTTCAGCCTCCTTATATCTTTTCCTTTTGTCCCCGATCCAATCACTATTAACTTGACATTTATTGCCAAGCAGGAATCAGTAACTCCAAATCCTGACATTTATTCCCATGCACAAATCAGCACCTCCAAATCTTGACATGTATTGCTAGGCACAAACCAACAGCTCCAATTTCCTGCAGCTACTAAGAATTGCTTTCATTAATATGTCATTCTTCTCCTTGCTGTACATTTATCTTAGCTTTTGTAGATCACTTGTGGGCCAGCATTGCACCTTACAATCAACAGAAACATTTGGACCCCTTCCTTGGTCAGGATGTGTAGTAATGCACTCAGCCCTCAGCTACAAGTCCCTGTGCATGCCCACAGGCAGTTGCTCATCAGATGAGCTTCTATCTGATGATTAATTAAGCTGTGGTAGCCTGATCACTATGCTACAGTAACTTCACTGCATGTTTCTGCCTTGGCATTCTCAACCCTCACTCTACGAACATGAAGAAGAGACGAAGAGCTGCAGTGATTAAACCAAAGCATCTACGTGAATGGCCGGGGCTCATCAGCAGTCTTGCTTCCTGCCTTTTCCCCTTGCACTCCTGTCTTAAATATTTAACATATTTTCTGCTTTATGTATTGGTTCACATCAAAAGCTTTTGTGAAAGCAAGGAAAGTGGCAGAGATCTTCAACCCTGCTTTTTCTTTTCCCCTCCAACACAAATTGTCTCATTGAAAGATGCTGTTCCATGGCCACAGCTCCTTCCAGAAATGGCCATAAGTTGATGGCAAGTGCTTCAGAGCTTTTGATCCACACTGTGATCTTGAGAACATCTTTTAATTGCCCCTGTCTCAGCTAATTTACTTTGCATTGGAAACATTGCTTTGGCTCTATAAATGTGATGCATTAAGTGCTTTGAGGTCCCCAGAGCAAAAAGACCAATACTGCAAGGCTTGGCAGGCAAAAGCAGCGAGGACCTCTGGTCCCACAGCTCTGTGCTTAATGCTGTCAGTGCAGACTAGCTTCAGTTTCCTGATTCTGATTACAATTACTCTGTTGCATGAGTCTGTCCCATACAGAAGTCACACAGGGAGGCAAACACATCCTATTCTTGATGCTCTTGTTGGAGATGAGCACAGAAGGCAGTAATTAGGACTCAAAGCCTGTGTGTGCTGCAAAAAACTGGAGCCATCACTTCCAATCCATGGTGCTGAGCATGGGTTCTTGTTCCCTCAGCTTCAGGTCTGCTGTTTGCCTCCTGTCTGTAGTTTATGTCCTGCTGAAGATCAGGTTTTGATGCATAAGATGCCCCCTGACTGGCCATGAGGCAGTGAACCAGGTTACACGACCCAGAAAGGGCACTTGTTTTCAAGACCGTCTAGAGAAGTGGCTGGTCAACCTTAAACCCATTCCTTCCAGCCACCTACAGGGCCAAACCTTCAACTCTGCTCCCACCTGGCACAACTCTGGCTGGGCTAAAAGCAACCATGTCCCTGTTTGCCTTCTCTTTTTTCCCTTCTTGATGTGCACTTAAAACCTACACAGATGTTCAGAGTCCCAACAAACCCAACAGTTTCCCTCTTTATATCTGGCTCCCATTCCCAGATGCTCATCAGAGACAAGTCTGGAAGGAAAGATGAATCCTTGGGAGAGCTCAGCTATTCAAGAGGGCAAAGTCACACTGAGTAGTGCACAGGAAAAAGAGAAAAAAAATCTATGATTTGAGATTCAGATTGAGGCTACCCTAGAGGTTAACCCCAGGATCAGTAGCAAGGAAAACCAGAGACAGCAGGAAATAAACTCAGATTGCTGAGGTCAGCAATCTAAATTTATAAGGTCATTGTTGGTCTAACTTCCAATTAGACAAAATATTTTGAACCTAAATTGTTGCCCTGATTGATCTCCCAGGATTGCTGTTTACTGTGGCTTCTTTGATTTATTTTCAGTGTTACTGAATACTTTGTAAGCAGCATACGGAATCCCTATGGTTGAAAAAGGATTCATTTATTTATTTTTTTTTCCAGTGGTGACTGTCACAGATTCCTATTCAACTGTTCCAGACAGGACCACACCACCCTAGTCAGATATCTTTTCTCCCTTCATTTAGCTGTAGCAGTTCTGGGTTTTGAGAGCTGGATGCTCCATGCCCAGCACTAGAGGAGAAGTTTGGCAGTCACAAACTGCAGCGAGGCAAGGCCACGTGGTGCTGAGTGGCTTGGAAGAGCTGAGCTCAGACAGCAACCCTATCCACCACGGATGGGTTCTGAATAGGATCCTCTGGGAGACAAAGCACTCCAGACTCAACGGGAAGCATCCTTCATTAGGAAAAGACTGAATTATGGTTTATGTTGCATAAATAGGCAAGTAATTGGAGAGCAGCCCCAGCTCTCTGGTATCCATTACAGCTGTGTTTTAACAGCACTTTCTTGGGCTGGAAAGGGAAGGGCACTGCAGGGAGTCAGATGTGTGTTTAGAAGGGTTTTTTCTTTTTCTTTTTTTTTTTTTTTTCCTGTTTGGTTTTCAGAAACAAAGTGTTTTCAGCTTATATCAAAAGGCTGTTGCCAACTCAGATCAGATTCTACATTCAGATATAAGCCAATATAGGTGTTTTTGCTAACACCTGTTTCTGAAAGGTCGCTAGCAGGTTTTAACTCTGACTTGCCACAACACAGAACACCATAACAAAGTTCACTGGCAGCGAGCCTCTGATCTTCTTGTGAACCTCTGATCTTCTCAGCCATCAGATAAGAGAATAAATGCTTCTTGCTGATGTGTGTGAACCTAATACATCACCACTACACTGAGACCCTCCGGAGTTGGTCTTGACAACCCATCTGGTGTAACATTTATCCTCTTAACACAACCATGAAATATCCTTATCCCCATTTCAGAGGTGGGGAACCAAGGCACAGAAAAACTCAGGACTGGGTCTGCAATGAGACTTATCTATATCATTTGTCAACGCCTAGCTACTATGGAAGCCATCAGGTCCTTGTCCTGTTTTCATCTAAATGGGCATTCAAGAGAGGTTTTCTCCTGCACTCACAGCACAATTCAATTATATTTACACATTTAACACATTCAAGTAACACAAATGCTCTTAACAAATACAGCTGAGATAACTTCCTTGATGCAAACAGCTGTTTGTTTACTCCTGATGTGTATAATTTATATACTATAAATGTATTTAATATGAAGATCCCTGCTCTTAGCTTTAGTCTCATCTCTTTGGTGCTGCCTATTTTGTTTAATCTCCCTGTGGTATATTCACCTACCTGCATCAAATCAACCTCTAATACTCCCAGAGCTGTGGGAATCTGAGCTCTACCAAACTGGAGCCTCCGTTGTCCAGAACAACCTTGTTTGGAACACTTTATGCTTGTATTGCATGAAATCTAACATCTCTGCTTGATGAGGCTAACTTTAAATGGTTAAACCAATGTGCTTGGATCCCCAGCACTTAAATGCAGCTCAAATAGCCATCTAATTCAGCTCTGCTGTTTGTACAATTAAAGCATACGCTGTAGGATTTTCTGCCTGTGCTGCCCTTCAAGGGTCCATCAACCTCTCATTCCCCACTGATAATGCAGTTAGGGCACTATAGTAGGGATTTAACCAAAGCGTCTTTCCTCAGCTTATAAAAGGGCCCTAGTATCTGCTCCTGTATCAAATTCACATGGCATTTGCCTTCAAAATATCTCAAGGCAAAAATCCTGTTGTAAGGGGGGAAGCTGAGGCACCGAGTGATGTTGCAACACAAATCAGAGTGCAAGGTGTGGACACAGGGGCTCAGGAGCAAGGCAGCATCCCACCCCTAGAGGTCCAGCTGCTTGGGACAGCCCAGCAAAGGCTGAGCTCCATCCTGTAGGAGCTGCTTTAACCCTAAGCTCAAGTGCTTGGTCCCCGCCTGAGCTACAGCCTTGCTTGTGCCTGGCCATGGCTCTGCTCCAGCACTAGGGTCACATCTAGTGACCACAGGTCTCTCCTCACCATAGCCTGCCCCATTTCAAATAACTTTGTTATTATTAATTTTATGTTGTTCTTCACAGCTAAGCCTCAGAAAAGCCTTTTAAGACTATAAAAGATCTCCTCCTGACCCAAGGAGCTGAACTTTTTAGGAAAAAAGTGGGACTTAACAAAGCAAATCTTTTTGCTGTTATTTCCTAACCACAAAAACTGACAACACTTCAGACATTTCAAAACAATAAAAGCTTTAGACAAAACCTCTAGAGAAGTCTCCATTCCCTGAAGATATCTGAATTATTGTAAGGCCAGAGGACCAGGGCTCACCAACTCCTGTTGGTGGCATCTTTCCCCTTGCAAACTTAAGCCACTTTTCTCTTTTTTTCCCCTTCTCTTTCCCAGGCTACCACAGAACCCCCCAAAAAGAAGCCGGACCCTGTCACTTCGGAGACGGTGGTGATCTGGGGGCTGCGCCTCTGGCAGGTGATTGGTATCTTTGCCATCTTTGTCCTGGCAGTCAGTAAGTGGCAATTCTCTGCCTTGCACCCACTGCAGCACCACCCTACCTGGGACCAGGCTCTGAGCCAGCCCGAGGAGGGACACAGAAGGCACGGGCTGAGGCTCTGCGGTGCCTGGCAGCACCGAGGGTATTTTGTTGGCTTCCTCCTCCCCCCAGGAAGGGAGAGGCAGATGAGGTGGTTGAGGGAACCACAGGCCAGCCACAGCAGCTCCACCCTGTAATGCATTAGCTGGTGGCATCCCAGAACAAAAGAGAAACTGTAGGACTGTGCCACACATGGGACTGTTGTCAGCTGCAGTACCGCATTCAGGCTCAAATACATCTTACAGACATGGTCTTGCCCTGTCGCACAACCCAGATAAGTCATATATGACCTCTTGTGGTGCTGTCCCACATGCTAAGATAAGAAACCCCAAGGGGTCTGTGGTCACAGCCAGACCTAGCATTAGGGTACTTAAATGCTATCCCAGCTGTCCAGACTCCCCATCTGATTTCAGAAGGGTTTTCAATACCTAAATAAGTCCTTTTTGAATCCAGTCATCAGGAAGCCACTGACTCAGACCTGGTGGATGCAGTGGGATCAGGCGCCCTCCTAGCACACTTGAAGGGGCTGTTTGGGTGCAGCTGATTCCCCACCTGAAAGTCTTCATCCACCTTCATCCCCAGGCAGCTCATCCTTGGGGAACAATATTTAAACCATCCTCACTGTGCACTGCTGCCATAAATCTGATTATGAGAATATCATTTAGGGCAGGCCCATAACCCTATTAAGTTCAAAGGAAATATCTTCTGCTCTCTCCTTGAGCCAACTTTAGAATCACACACACACGCAAAATAGATTAATTGGATATAAATAAAAATTGATAGACCCTTTTTGGTTTCCCCATCTTCTTATCCCTCTCTAGTCATTTGCAAAGAGTTTAATTCATTTCCAGCCTCTTTCCAGGAAAGGACACGATCCTGGGCAACCTGCTCTCGTTGGCCCTGCTTGAACAAGGGTTTGGGACTTGGTGGCCTCCAGGGGTCCCATCCAACCTCAGTCTGTGAAATGAAGTTACACTGACTCATTTATAATTCCCTTGAACCCGCTTTTTGCCCTGTTAGGAACAGACATCCAGAGCCTGTCCCTAGTCCTCAAGGCAAACCCAATCAGCTCAGAGGTTGCCTCAAATCCTCGCCTGCTGCAGGAAGGATGTCACCCAGCCACATGGGCTTAGACACACCTAGATCTTCCAGGCATTTATATATATATTTTTTACTGCCTTCTCCATGTTCTGGCTTATGGGCCTAATAGCTTGTTAAAATTAATTTCATAGGTCTAACATCGAAGCATTATACAGGAGGACAACCTTGAGTGCCTTAGCTTTCTGCATAACTTCTGCTTTCACTCCTCATAAGCGATGAGCACACTCCAAAACAAGGCAGCCACGTGCAAGCTGCCAGCAGGGAATGGGCTTGCTGGGCAATCTCTAAAAGCACAGCAGTGCAGAAAACTAATAGCTAGTACTCCCTGCTAGGTTTTCATTTGCTGCTAGAACTGCTGCTGGTGCTGCCTCTAGATGTGGTGCTGATTTAAATCTGATTGCTCTGCAGTGTGTGTATTGTTTCTGCTGATACGGGGTGAAGTCAGACACTTGCTGTCACAGCCTCCTCTCTGGCTGCTGCAGCAGTCCTTTCCTGAAAGCCTTCCTGTTATGATCCCATGCAGTTTAAACCAGAGCAACCGTACAACTTAAACCAGCTTTTTCCTCTCTTTTGTTTTCCCCTTATTGCCCCTTCTGGGCTAGCACCACACCCTGCACCTAGTCTCCAGGATAAGCACTCCCATATTTTACCTCTTAATCAATGAAGCTTATGCTAATTCCTCACATGCCACAACACCCTTGGCAAACAATCTCGAGAAACTCTACAGGGGAGAGTAAACATAGCCAGGTATTTAATCCTAGTGACTCCATGCACCACCTGAAATAAGCACCAAATTCACAATGCAAGTATGTTTGCAATAGGGTTTATTTATGTGCTTTCCTTTTGTTTAGGCGTGTTACCTTGTCACAAATATTTCACCCACTAGGTCTGATGACTTCGTTGTTTGTTAGAAATTGGTTTACATATCACAGGGTTATTTAGGGTTACTAAAAACAGAAGAGGCCTCCTAAGTGGTAAGCCATCAGATGGTGCACCACTTACAGTAAAGAAACTCAGTTTTCTTTTGTTACCTAAAAGTCTCTGTAGCAAGAAGCAAAGGCCCCTGTAAATTGAACTGATCTAGTGACAGCCCAGAAGCAAAACTTATTACAGAAAACACTGTACAAAGAATGTTACGGGATAGGTAATTCATGTGTTGATAGCAGTGGATAGTAAGAAGTTAAAATCCTTTTAAGGATCTACATCTAGACAAAAACAGGTTGTGTGTAATTCCGTAAAATACCATCTGCTTTAAGGGTTGAGATCAAGCTAATACACATAGGTAGTTCAGAGAAAAAAAAAAAAGAAAAAAAAGTCTGTTACATCAGTCTGCTACAGACATATATTACTAAAGAAGTGGAAAAGTATTTCCTAGGAAATTGGAGGGTTTTGGCTTGCTGAGTCTCAGAGTGACAAAAAGATTAAGTACATGACAACATAGATGGGAGACAGTCTATGGTACTAACTCTTCTAGTACTACTATTCCTCTAGTACAACCTTTTTATTTGAAGAATCCTCTTCTTTCAATGAGCAGAGTGGATCAGAGAACAGCTGTACCAGCTTAAGCTATGTATTCAGACAACTTTATGATAAAAAATAAGCATTATGTGAAGAAAGCAACTATTAACCAAGTCCCTCAGTCCCTCATCCAAATCAAAATGTGATGTGTTCAAATTTAACACCACCAGATTGACTGAATCCCATAGCCAGTTCTCACCAGTTTCTTGTATCTTGCTCCAGCAACATCTTCCTGCTCCTGAGCCTTGCGATCCCCAAAGCAGTGGTGGTTCCCCAGCTTGACCAGCACAGCTCCAAATCCCAAGAGCAGGCACAGGTTTTTCTAGGAGCAAGCTCTTGAAAGTCACGTTGGTATCTGTCCAAAAAGCTAAGTAATATTACTCTTTTCCCATGGGACAAGAGCCAGAAAGGGTTCTAGGTAAATTCCTTTTTTTTTTTCTTCTGGTTGTGGAGACCACAACCCTCTCTCTCATAGCACTAAAAAAGAGAGGCCAGTTTCCAGGCCTTTTCAGGGCCTGGGCATGATCCCATTGGCTTACAACCTGACCTCGTTATCAAAGCTTTAGGGCCTTAAAGGTGTGTCTACTTTATCATTTTAATTTAGAAGAGGAGGTGAACTGAGATGTTTTTGATATCCCTACTTTCCTCACTCTGAGTGGTCATAGAGCACTCATGCTGGATTCCTTTTGGTTGAAATAGAAAGAGAAGACAGTTGATCCTGCAAGACATAGTCCTGAATGTACGTCATAATTCCAACGGACACCCAGAAGACCAGGCTACAACGTCTGCACAGCCACAATCCCAAAGTGCAACGAGTGTGGGTGCAGGTCCTCCGTGCTCTCCCACCCCCCAAGCCTGCTTCTGGTGGGCAATAGGGCTTGCAAATATAGATATGATCCAGGTGTTGCTTCCAGCTCTTGCTCTTAGCAACTTCCACAAGATGGCGTAATCACATAATAAAAGACGGGGAAAAAAAAAAAAAAAAAGCCAGATCCAAACCCTTTTTATATTTCCTTATTTAATGAAAAGAAAAAGGCACTTTCTTAGACTGGTAACACACACCACTGAAAAGAGCAGCAGGTCGCTAAGGAGGTCGTCTAACTCACAGCAAGATTTTTAGGGAGTTACAAAGCAAATGGGATGCCTCCTAACTCTACTTATTTGAGACCAGGACAGCCAGAGCATTTGCACACCTGGTAGCAGGAGGCTTTTCTGCCTCTCCTGCAGCAGCTCATAGCCAGCTTTCTTAGATACTTTAAAAAAGCATCCTCCAGGCTCCTCCTGAGAGGCCCATTCCTCTCCATCTTTGCTTCTGTTCTGTGATAGTGTACAGGTCATGGCACAAAAAAAAACTAATCAACAAAATCTTTGGGAGTATAGAAGCCCATGGTAGAAAATATAACTTCATAGTATGTGCAGAACATCATTCAGGTGTTGTTGGAAGTATAACCCTCAAGAATATATTTTTCAATCATTGTGCAATTCTTTTTCATCTATTAAAATAACAGGAATGTTAAGTTTTTTGTTAGTTTGTTTTGTTTTTTTTTGTTGTTTGTTTGTTTGTTTGTTTTTTGTTTTTTGTTTTTTTTTTCTGTAACTGAAGAATGCTCATGAATGCTTATTTTTAAATTAAGCAGCTCCTCTAGAGGAAAATCTGGAAAGGACAGAAGAAAAAGAAAATCTCTCAGTTACCAGACAGAGCAAGTTAACTCACTGTTGCTCTTCTTTCCCCAGATTTTATCTCAATCATTTTGTCCTTGTGTCGTGGTTTAACCCGACCGGCAGCTAAACACCACGCAGCCGTTCGCTCACCCTCCCCCCTCCCTCTCTGGGACGGGGGAGAGAAATGGAAAGTGAAGCCCGTGAGTTGAGATAAAGACAGTTTAATAAGACAGGAAAAAAAAATAACAAAAATAATAATAACAATAATAATAATGATGATACAATGGTGATAATACGAAAGTAATAATAGTATGTACAAACAAGTGATGCACAATGCAATTGCTCACCACCCGCTGACCGATGCCCAGCCTAACCCCGAGCAGTCCGGCCCCCTCCCCCCGGCTAGCCACCCCTATATATTGTTTAGCATGACGTCAGATGGTATGGAATACCCCTTTGGCTAGTTTGGGTCACCTGTCCTGGGTCTGTCCCCTCCCAGCTCTTACTGCACCCCCCAGCCTGCCCGTTGGCAGGACAGAGCAAAGGCTGAGATGTCCTTGGCTTAGTATAAGCACTGCTCTGCAACAATTAAAGCATCGGGGTGTTATCAGCACTCTTCTCATTCTAAGCCAAAACACAGCATTCCACCAGCTACTAGGAAGAAAATTAATTCTGTGCTAACTGAAACCAGGACACCTTGGTTAAAGAAAACCATCCTCCTTGGATATTTTAATCAGGTAGACAAGGCAGACCATTAGGCTGGGAAATCTCCTGCCAGTGTCCCTTGAAATAAACCCTTATCAGGACTGTCTCTTCACACCTAGCAATGTTCAGCTGCTCTGGATGGCTTCTCTGAGTGCTGGGTGATAAGAAAGGAGGCCCCGGCGAGCAGGAGCACTTGGCAGAGACTGTGGTAGCATCCGGTTCTCTCTTTCTCAAAAGACCTTGATAAGACAACAGTGGACAACAGAGATGGGATTAGCTATTAGGACTTGATTCACTCAGGAGCTTTGTTATCTAGTTGCTCTATCTGGTATTCATTTTCTTTTTCTGAAGAGCTGTAAATGGGGAACTGAGGCCCAACACTGATAGGATGGAATTGACTCATAATCTCTGAATCTTGCACAGCCTGTTTCATCCACAGAGATCAAAGGCTCTGCACCAAAAGTCCTATACTGGACCTGGGCAGCACCTTACGAGAAAGGGCATGAAGAGGATGGTGGGAGCAGGCACAATACTGTGAAGAGGGAGGAGGTCCCTGTTCCCACCCAGAGTCCAATTTCATCTGTGCCATGCCTGCCCAGTGTAGAAAAATCAACCAGAGGAATTTCAGGTACCCCAGGCAGGAAGACACCCCCTTTCATTATCATTTTGTAAACTAGACGATCTTCAGAGCTCCCTTCCAACCTCGTCCAGTCTGTGATTCTGTGACCGTGCCAGGGAACTGCTGAGCTAACCTGGCGGTGCACATTAGATCATTCTGTGTCCACGAGTGGGGGGGATCTTTAATTAACAGAAGATTATTCAGTGCTGGTGGTTTAGTGGCACTGGAACAGCTCCGGGGACATGGAAATGGGTTTGCTCACTGCACATAGAATGGTTTGGGTTGGAAGAGATCTTATTTCCAATCCCCTTGCCACGGGCAGGGACATCCTACATATAGTCCACAGCAGGTCTAGCACTACTGGAAAATTAATCGTATATGGACTAGGAGTGACAAAGTAGTGGGCTAAAGCAGAAGCTGATTGCAAAACTAGGAGGCTCAGTTCTGATCCCTTTTTCCCTATCTCTGTCCTACCAGAGGCACTTTCCCATTCTCATTCATGCCAGTCAAATGGGAAAACGTAGCCCCGGCCGCAAGCATCAGTAATTTCTCTCTTGACATATAAATTCAGACATGAAAGCTCAAAGAAGCTTGTTTGCTATCAGGGAGGCTCACATTGGACAAATGTGTTCCCAGTAATCAAGTATTATTTAACGAGTACCAACAAAGCTGTTGAACATCTTGAATGCAATTAACCGAGAGCAGTTTAATTTGAAGTGCTAGAGGTTTTATTTACCAACTTGCTGTGGGTGTCGAAGTATAAATGCCAGAAAAAAGATTTACACAATTAAATAACCATTACTTTTTGGATAGCAAAACTGTCCAGATGTTTCCATTAATGTGCAGAATTTGCAGTGAGACGCAGATAATTTAAGCTGGCTAAGGGATGCTTCACATGGTGCTTTCTGCAAGAGGCTTTAGCCATCTATCTACTAAATGCTGCCTCACTAACAGCCCAGTATGAGAGAAAATCTCATCAGGGTGCATGGAATATTCTGTGCAGAGATGGATGCAAGGGCAAGAATAGCATCCTCAACCACAGAACACGACTTAGGACAAGGGATGGCTCTTGCATGGGACAACAGGTTGACATCTTTGTTGCCCTCAGCCCAAATCGTCGCATGGAAACCTCTTACCACGTGAAAAAATGCCTTATGTTTTAGAACCGTTGTGCATGTGTGCCTATGCTGTAGCCCAAGTCCCCAGACATCATGACGCCAGCATATGTAGCTCAAGCCAAGCACAAAAAAGGAGTGATTAAGAGAAAGTCTTTTACAAAGAAAGGACCATTTCTATGCCGTCCAATGATCAACAAATATTATTTCTTATTGATTATTTTGATAATAAAATCTATTCTTGTTTGTACAGTACTGTTACAAACTTCCATTACCATGCACACAGGCACATGTCTATACGCTCAAGTCTTCTACAAGATTTATTTGTGATCCAAACCAGCTAAAATATTGGAGATGTCATTGCCTGAGGATGGTTTCCCTTAAATGCAAGAGCTGTCAGGTCACATGGAGAAGACTGTGTATGGAGTCTGCAAGGGGAAAGAAGGGTCCTTGGACAACATCAAGACTCCCAAACAGCTTCTCCCCACAGGTGTCCCCACCAGGTGGGATCCTGACCAGCTACCTCATCCTCTCTTCTGCTCTGTGACCTCAGCTGCAATGGGATTGGGAAGTGTAGATTTGTGTCTGAGGACCATGGGGTCACGGATGGGGAATGGGAGGAGAGGCTGCACTGCTGTTCTGCACAGTGCACAAGGCTCAGGTGTGCTGTGCTTGAGATCTGCACCGGACGAGCATCGCTTGTGAATGGCTTTATGGAGCTGAAAATGAAAGGTTAATTTTCTGCCTTCTTGGGCAAAACTCATTTGCCACTTGATTATGCCTTCAAGTTCTGATTCATTATTACTATTGTTATTTCAACAGACAATCATAATTCTAACACCCACTTGCTCTTCAGAATTTCATGCCTAATCCCCCAACCAGGTGCTTTCTCCACCCAGTGCAGAAAACAGGCATAAGCCACCTTCTCATGCAAAATCCAACTAATACAGGTCTAAAGAACAATAAATACTTCACAGATTCCCTGAACAAGCTAAACAACAGCCCACATCCTTGATCCTCAGTTGTAAATGAATGGAGGTAACAGTGATGTTACATTTCAACTATGAATTGAAATCTCTGTATATCCTGTGCACTGTGTATAATGTGTTTCACTGTGTGAAATCTGTGTATATCATTGGCACTACATGAGGTCTAGGGGTATACATGGGTCTGAGATGCAGAGATTAGATCTCAATCTGTTTTTCATCTGCCCAAATTACAAGATTATCTGTGGGTGTTGGGATCCTGGGTTTTATTGCTAGCTCTAGTTTGGCAGAAAAGTCAGGCCCAGCTGATTGACTATGTTTTCCATAAATGCCCAAAAAGAGGTATTTTGCCTTATTAGACAAAGGAATCATCCTTAGATCTTGCCTCACACAGCTGCAGTGCTGGCTCCTCCTTGTGACAGCTCCTCTCCTTGCATGGAGGCAATAGAGAGGGACCAGTCCCACACCTCTCACCCCCTGCAAGGGTAAATCCCATCCCTGATCTAGGTCTTGATGGTGGGGAAAGAAGGTTGGAGAGCGCTCCACCTTAGCCTCAGGAGCTATTGCATCAAGCATGCATGACCCCAAGAAAGACAGAGAAGCATAAGCAATCCGAAGATTTTTAAAATTAGGGCTTATGTAATTAACAGCTCAGAATACTATCCAAAACATCTAACATGGACTTTTTCTACTAGATTTCACCTCATCCACCCAGAGACACCTTCAGGGTAGGTGTCTAGACTGACCAGATGAGAGAACAAGCAGGAACTGATCTGTTTTAGATGCGTCCCTAAGGATGAGATGACCTGTGCCCTACAGTGCCCTGGGATCTACAGGGATTCTCTACAGAGGTCCTGGTGATGACTAGTTTTTGTGGCCCACACAAAAACTGAGAAATCTAACTAAGACCAAAATTTCCCAAGGAAACACTTGTTTTAATGAAAGGTCCAACCTTAACCCAAATTTTTCAACAGTGAGCTCAAAATAAATACAAAATGGTTGCTGTTAAAGCCATCACCCTTGCAAAGAGACCAGAGAATCAAAAAGGATGTGGAAGGAGCTATGGAGGGAGTTTGATGATTTCATTCAGACAAAATGCCATGAACGCAGGTGGAAGTAAGGATCTATGGTTGGAAGCAAGGAATATAGACCATATCTACAGAATAAACAGACAGTGACTGAATGATGATCAGTAAAACTTAGTAGCTATTGTAGCCAGAGGAAAGCAAAAAGCTAAAGCAGTTCAGGATGATACTTCATCAATGAGATATTTAAATGTATTTGCAGAGGTCAATGACAAGTAAGAAGGCGATTTCACCTCTAACTGCTGTCCAGTCAGGGTGCTTTTGCCTATGCGTTAGAACTTTTTGTGAAAGAATAAATAAATAAATAAAAATGCAAAATAAATAAGTAAAATCCTCACCTCTGTTTGATGCTTGGAGAAAGGTCTTCAAACAAGAATCTCACTGAGCATGGTCTGTTTAGCTTGTTGGAAAGAAGATCAAAAGGCCACTTGATTGCAGCATTGAAGGACTTCAGAAGGAATAAAAGTATTAAAAGTACTTTTAGTCTAGTGGATAGAGCAAGAGCAGGGTCTGGAAATTAAAACCAGGTCAATTCAAATGAGAATTTGAGAAATAAATGTGTCAGGGAAGGTGATTAAGTATTGCCACACTCTCCATCCTTTAACAGCTCTCCCTGGAGTAGGGTGGGATTCAGTCCAACACGAGTTATTTCACTCAGGCATTAATTAAACCTCACAGCTTGTGATGTACAGAGGGGTCAGTTGATGTGACCCTATGGTGTGGACAGACCCTCATTTCCAGACACCGGGGAAAATATCCTGTGCAGAGGTGTAGTTAAGCTTGATGGCTGTGCAAATATTGAAGCAGCCCCTGTCCCTTTCAAAAGTTCTGTCAGCATCTCCTTAGGGCCTTTTGCAGAGGTGGACACATTTAAAAATGCTTTGCATGAAGTCACATTGGCAAAACTGAGTCTGCAGTCTAGCTCTCCTTCTTCATTCACTCCTATTTTTGCCTGCTAGGAAATCAGTACATTAATCCAAGTACTACATTTTCCTTGAAAGAACAGCCACAGAACAGAATAAAATACAAGGTTAAGAAGGATCTTGAAGAGGCACTTAATCCATCCCTAATCCAGACTCCAAGTCTGGCATTTTTGCCATCCATATGTCTGTCTCCCCCCGCTGGAAGAGAACAGATCCCAAATCCCCATTGCCACAACCTGACTCCCAGGCTGAGCCAAGACAGGCTGCACGTACATGCCCTGTAAGCAGCTGAACATCCCTTAGAAGGAAAGCCACTTTCTTCTGGAGCTGAGCCTGGGGAACCTCCTCTCGAGCACCAGAAGCTCAGCAGGAGCTCTGGTAGCAGCAGAGCTCCTTTAAATGAGGTAATTCAGGTACCAGAAGCACTCAGGGTGGGCCAGTCCTACAAGCAGCCACCCAAGCATTAATTTTCTTTAAGAGTTCAGTAGCCCTCATGAATTCACATTATCACAATTACCCTGTTAGTAACACTTCTGTGAGTAGCTTGGACTGCCAAAATATGGTAGCTCTTTCCTTAAAGCACCATCTTAGTCATATAGTAAGCAACTCTCTAGCCTTCTCAAAGAGCATTTAAATAAGAGTGCTGCAGTTAAGTTGCCATTGAATACATCTGCATTAATTGCTTTCATTATTAACAATGGAATGGCTGCCTAATTAACTCACCGTAGCACAGGCTACTTTGCTAAACGTTAATTAAATGCTTCATTGGCAGGCTATATTTTTTCAGCTTCAAAGAGAACAAACCTACTGTGTATTACAGCCAATTTCCAACCAATTTATGAAATTGTTCACTTCTCAGTCATAGCTTTGCTAACACGCTGGGCTAGACAGTCTCTGGAAAAGACATTTAATTTACATCTTCCTTAATTCCTGGGAGGATTGAGTTTTGTTGTTGTAGTTTTTGATTTTTGAATTTACTCTCAAGCTAAATTGGAAGGAACTTTGTTTGAGTTGATAACTAAATTCACTTAAGGAAGAGAAAAGAGACAACAGATGAAGTAACTTAGCCATGTGGATGTTTGGTTTAAGACACTAAAGCTTCTTTCAGTCTTTTGTATATGCTGTTAGTTTGTTTAATTATGAAGCAAAATATTTTAGCTTAAGCTAGCAAGAGTGAACGTGCAGTCATCATTTAATGATGACAGGAATCTAATTATTCATGGCAGGAACTATACATTTAACACCTGCTTTGTGCCTGTACATCAGATGATGTTTTAAAATTACAGCTTTTGAGGGCCATTTTTCAGCTCTTCCAAACTGAATAGCAGTAGATATTACAAAGACATTGACCCTTGTCAAATTTAAAGAAAACATGGTAAAAGTCGAGAAAGGAACAAGTTTCAGTTTCTTATTATTTCCCCAGTCAGAGTTCTTTAATATTTGTTGAAGAAAGTAAAAATAATAATAATAATAATAAAATACAATATTTATTTTGTCATCATAGATGGCAAAAAGCTGATTCCTTTAAAATAACCATTTCATAAAGGACCACAAAGTGCTCGTTTCCTTCTAGAAAAATTACATTTCTTATGATCAGGATGGTAGAAGCAATGAAAAATAGTTTGATATGTTGTCAGCTTGAACCTTCAGGGTGGAAAGAACATTGTGTGCAGAATCAGACCAGGCTTTTTAATTTAAAATATAATTGTTCCTTCAAAAATAAAAATAAGTGGCTGAATTCAGCCATGTGTGTCAGATAACTGAAAAGGAAGGGGAGGGTGGAGAGATGGGAAAATGATTTTTAGCAGATGAAAAGCAAAGCAATCCACAGCATGTTGCTGCAAAAGAAGAAGCTGATGTTTTAATTTTGCAGTTAATAGAAGATGCCTATTATCATGGTATCACAAGACCATATTGTTAATACAGAAAAGCTGAGAAAAAGGGAGATAATTGAAAATGACTCCACTACATTTTGTGGCACAGGTTGTTTCTTTTACCTTATGTAGTCTGTCATCAAAGAAACCATGAATAATGTCAGTATTTCAAGCCTGGATATTCTTGTGGACCTTCCATAACACTCATGTGGCCCTAATACATTACAGGGAGATTGTTTAAACTCACAGCAGCATCACACTTTAAGGCAACAGTTGACTTAGGCTGCATTTTAGAAGGCTTTGCAACAGCTGAAATGAAAACTGAAATCCTGGAAAGGAAAAGAAGAGCCACAGCATGAAAGAATGAAACTTAATATCATCTGATAGCAGAGCAATTAAAGCTTTTACCTGGGGTATAAGAGAATCAGTAATAAACATTCAAGTCTTGAAGTCAGTCATCTGCCTGCCAGAAGAAAAGCATGGCAACAAATCCTCAAATCTCATCCAACAAACTGGATCTTCCTATTGCTTGATCCTATGGACCCAGAATCAAAAGTGGTCAAGTAATCACTATTCATGATCAGTTTATCACCATTCAGCTGAGTTGCAATTAATATTTCTACACAAATTCCTATCTCAAACAAAATCTTCAAGCTACTTGCATTGCATATATAAACCTCGTGGAGGTTTTATGTGGTTTGTTTTATACGGTAATTCATCCGTCCTGAGAACATGGGCCCATCAGTTAACAGGCTCAGCTGATGCTGTGGTATGTACTAAGCTTTTGTAGGAGGATTTCTTTGATGTCTAACTCACATGGAATGGAGCACAATCCAAATCTTGATCTGTTGTCTTGTGGGAATGGATATTTTTAAACAGCAGTCCTCGTTATCAACAATCCTCACATGGTGGCTAAGTCAGACACAGACAAAGCAGAAGTGATGGGGCAGGTCTGAGGTCGAGCTGGGACACCACATCCATGGGTCTGGGTCCAGGTCAATGGGACACATGGCTTGCCATGGCCATAGCTGCAGCACCACTGCTGTGTACCTCTGGCAAGAACCAGGAATGAGCTCATGAACTTGAAAGTCACTCCCACATGAAGCAGAGGGGAACCTCTCCTGAGGCTTCTTCTAACTCCTCCTTTGAAGGCCATCAAGTGTTTTACTCCTCATGTGGTCCTGAACACAAGCAGCCAAATTCCAGAAAGGTTGTTGTTGGTGTGGTGCTCTCAGGCATGTTCTTAAGGCATGCCCTTAAGGCATGTTCAGCTTCCCAGGTTTCTGTCTACAGAGTTAAATAAATAAATAAATAAATAAGCTTTGCTCTTCCAAGTGGAAATAAACTTGGCACCAGCAAAGGCCCAGGAAATATTATGGCTACATCACCTTCTGGCTCATTTAATGGATAAATTACCAGTGGAGCAAATAACATCTGACTGGTTTGAAGCCTGAAAAACATCCAAGATCTACCAGGCACAACAGAAATGATGCTAACGTGGCTTCAAACTTCTTCTAATACAGAATGAAAATTTCACTCTTACTTTCAAAGGATGAGATTTACCTTTTTTTTGAGGGAGTTTGTATGCCTAAATGTAGATCTCTGGTGACATCTGAGAAGCTTAGGGAACATTGTCTGGCCTCTGGCTCTTGCTTCAGGGGGTCGCTGCTCTCCGTGGCCCTTTGTCAGACTGGTTGCTGCAGGCTCTCTTTGTACTTAATGGGAGAAATGCAGGTGCAGAGGATCATTCATCTGACCTACCTGAAATATATGTCTTAATATGAGATTAATCATTCCATAGAGATATTTCTTTCTATCAGTGAAGAAGGCAGCTTGGGGTAACTGTCTGAGAGCCTAATCTCCATTCTTAGCTTTGGGACATGCAAACCAGAGCAGATGAATTCCACATGGATGGAAAAAGCAAAGAAATCCAACAGGCCATAACTTCCCACTAGCAATGACATGTTCATTCCTGGCATCAGTTTCAGTGTCCTAAGGCTCCTGTACCAAAATCTTATTCACTTGCCTATTCTGTTAAAATACAACATCATTCATTCCAATATTTAGCCCCCTGTGTGGCTTTAGCCTCACACTAAGCATAGCTTACAAGGAGGATGGAGATATAAAACTACTCTGTTACTACTCTGTTATTTTCATGTAATCTTCTTGCTGCAATGGCTGATTGTGAATCATTTCATGCCCCAAGACAGCACACATCCTTGATATCTCAATACAGCACTTCATCATCTCCATTAGAAAATTAAACAGAGAGGCCAGCTCATTACTGTCATGTGGCAACAACGCTTTTTGCCTTTGTAATTGAAAAGAAGTAAATCTGTGAGAGCTACAACAATTCCGAGTCCTTCTCTAAGGGCTAAGTGAACAACTGTGATATTAGCAGGCATCTTCTCTTTGGCTTTCAAGGGCATTGATTCATCTCTTTGTGCTTTATTTGAAAGTTGATATGCTCAATGTTTAACACTCCCCAAGAAATGTGGTGCTAATTTTCCTAGTAATTATTTTTCTTGAGTGTGAGTAGAGGACTTAACAGCTCAGCTGAATTCCAGAATGCTTTCAGGAAAACCATGGATCTTGATTTCAAAGTGGGCAGAGAAAAAAAGCACATACCCCATTCCCCCCAAGTACATTTTTCCCCAGCTTTCTGTCACTGTTTCAATGCATGTCTAGCCTGACCTTGCCCTGAGTCCTTGCCCAGGGGATGTCTGTTTTTTGTTTTTTTTTTTTTGTCTGCTAACATGAAGAAGCCCTCATCATCCCCTGCTTGTAATATCGCTGTGGCCCTTTGGGCAGGTGCACAGTGAAAAATCCTGCTGCCCCAAAAAAACAGACAGACCCAGCCATGTGCTTTCCAGACACAGTTGTTACCCACCTGTGAGCAGCCAGTGTTGTGCTGCCAACAACACCATATGGGTACCTTGCTTTGCTTTTGTCAGACAAGTGCAAGCTCAATTACCCTCAGCTTCTGGCTGACCCTCATGGAAGAACAAGGATAAAAGCATCTGGATTGCTTCCCCAATTACAGATTATTACTATTTCATGTTGTTTTAGGCAATTTCCTACAGCTTCAGGTGTCTCATGCTGCTGTGACATTTAGGTGGCCCAGAGCCTCTGCAGCAGGTTGTTTAAGGAGAGTGATATTTTTGGCAGAAAAGGATAGGGAACGTGCTGCACTTTGCTTGGTGACTTCACACAAGTCTCAACTAAAACCCTAAGAAAGGTGTTTTACTACTGTTCTTTTCTCTTTTGTGATATGATGACATCATGCAAGTCTTGTTCCTGGCTGACATAGTCCTGCTTAGGAGAGGCTGGACAGGCTCAAGAAAAACTTTTAAGGAGAAATATTTACACCAGCAAATGTTCTATGTGCTGACATTGTGCAGGCTCTCTGCAAAAAGGTTTTACTGCTCGTGGATGAGAAATGCTCACACTTGGAACCAAACATGGAGATTATTTCTCTCTCTTCCTTGAATTAACCTCAAAGGTCTGATCCATTGCTCATGGTGATAGAAAAACAGAGGAAGTAGCTGTTGAAATATCCAGAAAGTTGGATGTATGTTCCTTTCTCAGAGCATGGGGGATCTCCAGTTAAGATAAGAGAGAACGTGTAAAACTAATCATACAACGTCTTTCTATGCACAAGTCTCTGCCTGCCTGCAGAACCTGTTTCTTTCTACAGGATAGATAAATGAGATTAAGCATTTAGACAGACTGAAAAGCTGAGTTTTATTGCACATCCCTTTAAAATAATGCCCAGGAAAAAGTGATTCAAAAGTTCATTCAGACTATGAGATCGTATGTTTTTTCAGTTGCGTTAGGAACCTATGGGTCACCTAATTTTGTGATTACTAGTTTCAAAGCCTCAGTGCCTTTTTTTCTTGATGTTGCTCTTTTATTGTTGTCAGAGGTGACACACAGATGAACCAATGATCTAATCAAGCCTGTGAATTCCTAGTCTAGGCAATCAACCAATAGCTATTTCTTTGTAATTAATTATCTGAATCATGCTTAGATTTACAGATGTAAACTCTGAAATAATGTACATATTTAGCCACGTAGGAAAGATATATCTTATTAGGAGTTAAATCATCAGCTGCATCCTTAAGTCATGTAAAGAAGAGAAGCTCATGGAAAGAAGCATAGTGATATAGTAAGAGCATGATTTAGGAGATCTGGATTCAGTTCTTGACTTACCCTAAATGGATTTGGATGAAAGTCGTTAAAGGCATAGACTGAGCTCTTGTTCTGGATCTATTTTGAAGGGTTTACAGCATTCCTATCCTCATTATTTTCTTCAGCTGGTGGTCCATATCCCCAGGACCTGCCTACCACAAAACTGGATGACTAAGATATGGTGTCAGTAATCCCCAGCAATAACATACTGTTGAAGTGTGACAGTACATCTTAATTGCTAATGTCAAAAACAGATAATGAACTCGAGCTGTTGATGTTCTTATATCCTACCACACCTTGAAAAGTCAGATGATATTTCACAAATCTACAGGGTGGTGATGAAAATAAAAGTAATTACTGTGTTGTGCTCAGAAACAGCAGTGGTATATTTGATTTAAGGCAATGTTTCACATTATTTTTGGAGAGAAGGACTTTCTTCGTTTTTTTTCCACAACTCAGTTTAAGAGTAATAATTCTTTTTTTTCAGGTAACTTAATTGGTAACTGATGGACCCTTCCACAGATGCAAATAGCTCCAGATTCCCACTTGAAGAAACCAACCCATTCTAGACAGAGATCTGCTCATCTAAGCTAAATGCTCTTGCTTCTCTCTTTCCTTTCCCAGTTATTACGCTGTGCTGTATCTTCAAGTGCCGAATTCCCCGGACAAAGAAAGAGATTGAGGCACGATATGCTCAACGGCAAGCAGCCAAGACGTATGCAGACAAACTGGAGACTGTGCCACCACTCAATGAGCTGACAGAGATCCCTGGAGGTACTTCTCATGCCCTCACCTGCACATAAGACCTATCTCTTCTTTTGGGGTTGTTTTCTGTATGCTTAAATGGTAAGGGTTAGACCCTCCCAATGTGTAAATCAGTGTAGCTCCTTGGGCATAACAATGAAGATACCACTGTGACATGGTAAACCTCTCCCATTCACATGCACAATTCTAAACCAACAACATGTGGCAGCAGACATGGTCATTCAGATACAGGGGACGGTTTCTCCGATAGTACAAGTAAGGGTTATTCCTTTGCATCTCATGTTTAAAATTTCCAGATAGTCTCATCCATTTTAAAGGAGAGTTTCTGGGGTGGGTTTTTTTTCAGTAGGAAGAAAAAGTTTTAGAATTTCACAGTGCCCATGATTGGTCTGCCCCATTTGGATGGCCAAGAGTATTTCTGTCATTGGTCTCCTCTCCTCTCACTCACCTTTCCTGATTCTGTGCCCTAGGCTCTACTGAAACTCTCCCAACTCTCTCTGGTCATGTCCAGTCCAGACCTCTCAACTCCCTGCCTGTGGTGAAAGAAGAAGATGAAATGGCCCTACAAGGAAATTAGGGGACTGCCTTCCTGTCTGTCTGTCTGTCTGTGGCTTCTCTTTTCCGTGGCTTCCTCTGAGATCCATCATGCCTTGGACTCTCTGCTTCTCAGTTCCCTTTCTGCATTTCACTCGTTTTCTCAAGAACTTTTAATGAAAGTCTTTATTTATTTATTTGTTTGTTTGTTTGTTCCCTGTTTCTGTGTCTCTATAAGCAATGGGGTCTGTAGCTTCATAAAAACCTGGAGTTTCTTTAACTCACAACATGATGCTTCATTCTATAAAACAGGTGAAAGAGGCAGACAAAATAACTGTGGAAATTTACTCCTACACCAGCAAAATATAGATATATGTTATTAATAGTAAGCTGTTGCACATACCTCAGTATTTCTGATGTGTTCAGCCACTTGACCGTGCCTATACTGTAAGCTAAAGATGGCCAGGCCACTCTCTGGACCTGAACCCAATTGGTGTGAATAAAACCTTGACCATACTGTTAAATTCTCTTAAAATATTTCAAAGTCAGAGGTCATCTAAATGTTTAGTTAATGTTCTCTTACATGTATAAGCAATCATATATAGAAGCACTTACTATTGCATCTTTTGACTTCCTGGTCAAAAGACCAAATTCTGATTCTGTGAGGACCAGCGCTCAGTAGATCCCAGAGAATGTGAAGGCTCGTTCCTGTAGATAGCAGAAAGCCAAGTTCAGCCATCTGCTACATCTTCTTTTAGGAGGATTTGTAGCATTTAACAGCCTGGCTGTTAAAAATAAAATAAAATAAAATAAAATAAAATAAAATAAAATAAAATAAAATAAAATAAAATAAAATAAAATAAAATAAAATAAAATAAAATAAAATAAAATAAAATAAAATAAAATAAAATAAAATAAAGATGAGAATATCTCAAAGAGACAGAAAGGAGTTAGGGGCAGTAGAATGACAGTTTCACCCCAGAATGTTAATAAATTTTGATCTCCTGTAAGCAGCCTTCACAACACATAAACATGTACATAAACTCTATCCAAAGGCTTGCTAGTTTAGTGTGGGTTTAATTGGACCACGGTAAAATGCTGCATCATGAGCTCGTGAATAAATAGCCACAAGAAAGAAGTATATGAGAAGTCATCTGCACCATATAGCTTTTATCCCGTGAAATATAGGAGTACCTCACCACCCTTCAACCACATGAGAGTCCCAAATCTATGGTCGTGGCATGGTGCAGGGTAGGAATCTAGTGGATAACGTCACTGAGTGGATGCTGATGTTTGGTAACGGCTTCTGAAGATATGTGTTTTGAGTCTCCTGGTCCTCTGTGGGCAGACATAAATCTGACCAGGTTGCCCTGAAGGAACTGGTACTGGGGTGCAATTCAACTGTCCACAAACACATTACCCACATCTATGGAGAAGTCTGCATCAGCATTAGTTATGTAGTTTTTATTCTTTTATCCACAGTGATAAATAAAAAGGATGTGATTCCTTTCAGAGTAAGGGAGGTAAATTGTGCCTTAGAAATGCCTGTATGTCTCCAGTCTTGAGGACCAAAAGGATCTGACTCAACTGTCAGTGCCTAAATGGTAGATGCAAAAGCTGTGTGTGATCAAACCTCCTTCTGAGATTAATGCGAATCCTGTCTTCAGAGAAGTTTCACTTCATGATTTAGACATTATGATGGAAAGTATGCAAACCTTCGGGCTTCATCTCTGTGCTATTATTCTTGTCTGTACAGGGTGTGATGGTCTGCCATGCTGCTCCACTGACATTTGGCAGTCCACCCTGATTTATGTGGTCATGAAATATGATGTATGTACTCACTGACTATTTCTCTACTTACACTGTGACAATCCTCAGTGGATCTGGTCAAGGCCAAACAGACAACCTGAATGATTTTAATTACCGAGTGGCCATTAAATGGTTTAAAGATTTCTGTAAGTGTCAAATGCTATTAATCAAGAATATATTACTATAATACTCTCATTTCTTGGCATTATTTGACTCTATTTCACATTTAATGTGATGGAATATTCTAACTGCCAAATGATTCTCCATGCACTTTTCTGAGTGTTGTATATGGCAAGCCCTTTTTTGGGGGGACATAAAAGAAAATGAACTTTAGAGTTCAGTGCATAAAATGTTACATAGAACTTAATTTATTTAAGCTCTGTCTCCCAGCATGTGGGAGGGGTACAGGCAGAACTGGGCCCTTGCTGTGAGTGGAGATGTGCTGTCTGGGGCTGTGGCCTGGGAAACCTTCAAGTATTCTGTTCTGAGGCAAATCCGGCTGACTTTTTTGGGAATGCATCTGGATCCTACCACATTTCTCCAGGAAGCAGACAATGTTGGTTTTGTTTGTTTGTTTGTTTGTGTTTGTTTTATTCATTTGTTGGTTGGTTTTCTCTCCTCTTTTTATATAAGATGTCAGGATTTCCCCTGTGGTTATAAGAAAAAATGTTCCATTCCCATCTGTGTGTATAAATGAATTAGCAGTTCCCAAGGTGAAAGGATAAAATTTCAAATTAGTGTTCAGCCTGAAAGAATATTTTAGGCAAAAATAATAAATGCAGATTTGATTCACCCCTGTAATACATTGCTGCAAACTGAAAGCGACACTACAGATCTCCATAGCAGGGAGGTCTGGGGCCAATTAAATGGACAGGAGTCTAATGGTTCCACGTAAGGTTGAGATATCTCACCAAATGATCACCCCTTACCAAATTACCTCCTGAGCCAGCTCACTGTCATCTTTCCTTAGCATGTGACAAAGGTGAAGTGGTATGACTTAGGTGTCAGCTGAAGTAAGCTAAACAGTGACCAGTAATCCTCCATTTCCTCAGGTCACTCCCAGGTCATTCTTATATCTTGGCTGACCTTAATTATTAAGTTATGCCAACGTGGTTACCTATTTACATATCTGAGTCCTACAATAGGGCTTTTCAGAAAAGGAAGCCATGGAAAGTTAACACGTTTTCACCTCATTTTTTCAAAACTTTATACCTGGTTGGTCATGAGCAAAGAAAAAAAAATATCTGTAAGAAATATAAGAAATCTGATCTGTGTTTGAGGGTTGTGTAGCAACTTGAAATGAGAGCTCAGTGCATCAAGCTCTGAGCTTAGAAATACTTCAGAGAAAATTAACCAGTTTTATTAGAAGTAAAAAAAAAAAAAAAAAAGGGGGGGGGGGGGAGAAGGGAAATTATTTTTCTTAGCATCCTTTTTCAGAATAATTTGTCTGCAAGACCCAGTGGGATACTTATGTGTCTTCTCACTTGAAATGTGGGCAGCAAATCCAAGATATTCCTAAGTAAATATATTGGAGAAATAAAGATATTATAAAATTCTTAAAACTGTTATGGATTGTGTGTTAAAACATAACAAAACAGAGTTAATTGCTATATGCCCTTGGAATGTCACTGCTATTAATTACATGGGTGCAGGTAGGAAGCCAGGTCTGGACAGGATACAAGCAAAGCCTACTTGGTAGTCCTGTGCTGGGCAGGTCATCTTCTGCCTGTCTATCTCTGAGAGCAAAGCCCCCCAACAAAATCTCTGCTGTCCACTCTCAGCTTCAGAAGACATACCCCATGCAGGAAATTAAACAAAGAAAACATGAAAAAAAAATCAACAAAACAAAACAAAGAAGAGCAGCAGCAAAAACAACAACAAAGACAAAAAAAAAAAAAAAGCAAAGACAGACCAGGGCTGAACTGGATTACATCAGAGAGGTTTCTGTTCCTTTGCCTGGAAGGAGACCACTCCACACTGATGCCATTATTGGGAAATGCCTATGGACTCTCATTATAATGTTCAGGGACCAGTTCTGACCAATGAGAGCTATTTCTTCCAGCAGAGCTGCAGCTCAGCTTTTCAAATCACCAATTCTGCTTTACCCCACTAGTCTGCCTTCTCAAAACAAAGATATGAAAACTGCTAGCCAGTGAGAAAAACAGCTGTAGGGACAAAGCCCAGTGTTTTTCCTTTGTCTAGGATTTGCCATCAGGGAGCAGGAGTTTTACCCTCTTCTTGGATAGTGTCACCCGACATTAATTGCCCTTCTGTTTTCTTTTTATGTCCTCACATACAGCTCAGGTGGCAGAAGAAAAAAAAGAAGACGTTCCCACCGTATCTGGAAAAGTGGACAAGGCTCAGGGTAAGAAAGAAGGATCCAAAGGCTCCAAGAAGAAAGATGGTGAGAAGGACCAGAAAGAAGGATCCAAGAAAGAAGGGAAAGATGCCAAAAAAAAAGAAGGAGAAAAGGGAGAAAAAGGAGAAAAGGGTGAAAAGGGAGAAAAGGGCAGCAATGACAAGAAACAAGGTGGTGGAAAGAAAGGTGAAAAGGAAGGTGAAGCAGCAAAATCTGGAGGAAGCACCAAAACAAATGGCAAAGCTGGTGGGAATGCCAAAGCCCCAGCAAAGAAGAAGTGACCCCGCTGAAGGTGGTGGTAGCAGTCCTCTAGGGAGGGCACATTCAAACACTTGTGGGGAGCTGATGGTACTTGCCTCCATGCATTCAGGCTGTTGAGTGCCACTAGATGTACGGATTTATTACATTTTGAAGACCAAGTCACTGACTTTTTTGTCCATTAGGGGAAATCTGGCTAGACAGTGGCTTGTAAAAAAAAAAAAAAAAAAAAAAGCACTGTGCAGTGCTACGTGAGAATAGCAGCTGGAACCAAATTGCAGCCTGGAGTAAGAAGCAGATATTTGGACAAGCATGGAACCTCACAAAGATTTGCATTCCTTAAACTAAAGGGAGGACATGATTCATTTAAAATATGTTCTTCTTGAAGGACTAAAGGCTTTTGATAAACATTAACTAGCACTCATCTCCTCCTAAATAGAATTTGCACATGGGTGATTTTGGGCATTAAGTAAATTCTGCTTGTTAAAACCCAAAGAATGGGGGTTTTTAAGTCATAGCTCATTTGGTTTCTGAGAGTTGGCTTGGACACATGGGAGAAAGCTTTCCTTCCTTCTCTGATGCCTCTTTCTCTGAACTGCTGAAGGAAATACTTCCTTAGACACAGAACTGCATATTTCCCAGAAGATTTATCAACCTTTTTCTCTTCTCTGATGAAAGACACATAAATCAAGCTGTAGGAGGATGTGCACAGAATAAAGAGATAGACTGCATCTGTGCTGCTGCGGGCAGTGGCTGCCCTCCGTCCATCATCCCTTCCACGAAGGCTGCAGACAACAAGAGCCCGCCGGGATAAAGGGGATGTGAAGTTTTTCGGCATGTAGCAGAAGAAGCTCAGGGTCTCCAGGGAGCAGGGCTGAATGCTTTTATGTCTTCTCTCTCTTCCTGAGCAGTTTTGAAACCAGGCCTTTGGCTACACTTCCACGTGGCTGCTATTTCTCTCACCTCCCGGAGAATTTTCAAGAGTACCTTTAACAGAAGCAGCTTTTCTCCTAGTGTGTCCTGTAAATATCACAGCAATGTATGCCTTAAGATTAATAGCCATGGAATATTTACATGCACAAATACAACACATTCATGCTAATGAGAGAGAGATTTCAAGCTATCTTGATGACTAAATCTCTCCCTGTTGTCTGTTGCCTATGCTGTCTCTGAGTATTTATAGTGGTATATGATGCTACACTGGGGGGTGAGGAGGGAGTTATCTCCAGTTGCTTATAAGGCTCAGGACCTAGGATTTACATTTATATTAATCCAACTATTTTTTATCCACCCTGTGATTTCAATGTACACAGAGAGCTGATCTATCACTGCAAAGACATTCATCCTGCCTTTTGCTTCCCTTCTCTCCTTTCCTACTCACCCCATATTGGTACAAAGGCACCAGAGCTAGTGAAGAGATTGTGTGGGACTCAAGGAGCAAAGTTGTTTACAACCACAAAAATATTTACTAGTAGAGTGAATTGTGGTACTTCACTGACCCCAGGCATTATCTCCATAGAGTATGAAAAATACTTCTGACTCTAGATGCAGAAGTGGTTGGAACCCTAAATCTCCATCCACTGCAATTAAACCCCTGATGAGAGCGAATATGTACATTATTATGTTTAAGTTGCTGAATCTCAGTCCCATCCCTAGTTTTTCAATTGATGAAGATAGGCAAGAAGTGTGGGGATTACAGCTTCCAAGCAGGAGTGGATAAAATGTTTTTAATTCCTTCTTCAATCTGAGAGGCCTCAGATGCCCAGCTTTATGGCTCAGGACTACCACTGGGTTGTAACACCAGGAAAAGGACTTTTATCCACTACTTCAGCTGGAGCAAATAGGAACACAACAGTCATGCGGACATCTGAGGAGGAAGCAATTCTGTAGGAGCCCAGATCTGTAACCCGGTCTGTGTGTACGTGTGTGTGTAATAGCAGATGAGGGAGGTATCAGTTTATATTCCTTAGGTCTTCCCCCCTTTGCCTGGGGAGCTGCAGAGACTCCTAGTGCCAGAGTTGATGAAATCACATTGATTCCAACACAGAGAAACAGGTCAGGTATCAATCATTACATATAAGTCACCTGCTTTCTTCTGGTCTCCCCCTGTGTAATGATTTCTTTAATAGAGTCTGAAAGAGAAAATAAATGGAAAAAGATTTTAAAAACCTGCATGCACACCCTGCATGCACAGGTGGCGGTACCTGGGAACTGCACAAGGTTACATGAGCTCGTATTCTGGCTCACTGTGTATTTTAGGGTCCGAGTGGATGTCTCTACCTTATAAACCCCAATTCACACATCTGAGCATCTGTAGGACAGCATCCAGCTGTGAGCTGGGCAGGAAAGACTACTTCCCTGCTCCACAGCTGGTAACATGGTGTGGGGCTGTTAATCCTGCTGTTAGTGTTCCTTATGATGTGCAGAATGCAGGTGCTGACCCAATCTGTACCTATTTGGTAAGAGGGAAAAAGGACAGATATACACCTGATCCCAAAGCCTCAGTGAAGAAAATCTGTCCCTTCATTTTTTCTTTAAATTTACCGTTGCAGAGTAAAACAGACCTTTCCTTAATCCTCTCCTCCCCAGTCTTACTGCTTTCCCCCTACATTAAATGATAATAATAATCATAATAATAATACATCTGGAACTATTGGAGTCTTTGCAATAAATTTTAATTAATTTCTGACAAGAGCAGAGAGAATATACATTCACATTATTATATATCAACTTGTACTATGGTCATGCCTTATGAAACAAATAAGATGTTCTGTTAATTTTAAAAAATAAAATAAAATAAAATAAAATAAAATAAAATAAAATAAAATAAAATAAAATAAAATAAAATAAAATGAATTGCTTTTCCTTTGAGAAGGACTGGCCCTGGATCACCTGGGGGGGGATACACCACCTTGTCTCTTAATTTGTCAGAGTTACAGAGTGTGGGTATAATTAAGGGAATGCACTACTGGGGGTTGCAGACTTTCAAGAAAACATCCCACCTAACAACACTTGTTGTAAGGACTGTAGTGGGACTAAACTAAATTTACAGGCATGGCCCAAAACTGGTGTACACTTCCTCCAAGCTTTACCCTCCTTGGGTGCAAATTATGCTGGAGTGGAGCATACTGACCAACAGCAGCTCCAGAGCTGCTTTTTACACCACCAGATGGAGAAATTTCATTGGAAAAAATGACATCCACAGCTGCTGAAGCTTTGCAAAATGCGTTAATAATGACAAAATTGAAGATACACGGATTTCTCTGAAAACATAAGTGCAACAACAAATCCCCGAGGCCAAAAGCAGGATTTAAGACTGGAGATCCAGATACGCAGGTATTAATGACAATATCTCTGCTTTTGTTAGTTGAGCCTGACGTGTTCATGACATGGGTGATAAAGAGGAAACAAACTGAGATACTACACAACCTGGATTAGGAAGGACTTGTAGCAGCTCCTGATTGACAGATTCCATAACTTTCCACTAGAGGGGACCTTGTTCTTCTATGGTTATATTCTGTATCTCGAGGTAGTTTTAGAGGTAGTTTGTGCTGGATGTATTTTCTCATTTTTGTGGTTTTAAATTGTGCCTAACTTTTGTTACATCCCTGCTTCAATCTAAAGAAGTCTTTCATGGCATCTGTTCTATCAAATCAATTCACCTGAGCAATCATCTTTTTATAGTATTAGTGTTCCACAGGTTAATAGATGTAACAGCTGAAAGTCGTTTAAAACCCCAAGGACATCACTGATAAAAGAGCCATCAGAAAAATATGCACTGCCTTTGGTGGATGAAGCTTGAGTTGGACTAGTTGGGTGTCCTCGAGGGGTTGCAGTAAGGATCATGAGTCCGGACGAGCAGGTCAATAGGAGGGGCTGAAGATTTTGAATTTCATCTCTGGTTCATTTGTGAAAGAAGCCCATCGACAAACTGCAGGCATTTCTTTCTTCCTTCCTTTCTTTCTTCCTTCCTTCCTTTCTTCATCTTGCTCTCTCTCTCTCTCTTTTGCTCATTGGTTTTGCTTAATGTTATCAATAAAAAGCATTTGTCAACAAAAAACAGTGAAAAACAGAGCATAGTTTCTGTTCTGTTTTGCCCAGAGATAATACACATATGGCTAGGAAGTTCCATGACACCTTTTCACTACAATTGCAGCTTTCTCTGAAGGATGAAGCCCTCTGGAGTCATTACAGCAGCCCCAGAGACTCTCAAGGAAAAATAATGGTCTTTCCATTCTCTCTTTCTGTACTTTCTTGCACAATGAGACTCTGAACAAGATATCCTTGATTATTACTAGTTTCATAATACAGATTTAAGTATTAGCAGGGTTTTGGCTCTGCCTTCAGAAAGAGAACAATCTGTGCCTATCTCCCTTTTGGGAGATATCAAGGAAGAAATCTGGATCACCAACACTGTCGTGATCACCTGATTAGACCCACGGAGAATGAATGAAACCTTCCCTGGGACTGAGAGTCTCCTTCCACCAGCTGACTTGTGAAGTCCCAAACTGGAGGGAGAGCTGTTCAAACCATGGGTTTCTCCTTCTAGTAGCCAAAATGAATGAATAAATAAAGAAATAAATGGGTAAATATTTCTAGGACTGGAAACAGAGCTTTTCACCTGTTGGCCATGTTGATCTTTATGTTATGGGCAAGGTTGACCATTTTCAAAGAGGTTGTGTGTCATAAGCTTAAAGAAAAACACCATCTTCAGAAATTAAATTCTCCTTTCCCTTTTTGTTTCCTTTTATTTGGGGCTGGGGGGAGGTCATGAATTGAGGTGCTTTGAGCAAACTAACCACCCATCAGCCAATTAACCACCCTCTTAAAGTAAAACTCCCAAACCCCTAAGGTGTCTAAGAGGTGCATCAGGCAATAATGATGAGAACACAGGCTCTCTACTGTTCCTAATTTCATATGGTATTTCGCTTGGCACACCCCTTATTTCTACACAGACCCAAATATCTTTTACGGCCCTAATCTCTTCTGGCTAAAGAAAATACATCTTCTTCATGGGCCAAGTCCTTGATGTTCTAAGTCCTTTAGCATGGACTCAGGCAGCCTGAGGAGTGTCATGCAGGGTAACTGGGGCACAAAAAGCAATCTGTTTAATGTCACAAGTGAAATCTGGGACAATGGATGGGACCTGACCACTGATCTTGTGAAACAGGCCTTTGTGCATATTTCATTCTTAAGATGCTCCAGGGACTTGCTCTGTAATAATAGTGGTGAAGCCTCCCTGAACTTCACTATCTTCCCTTACCATAAAACTGCCTGTCACAACAGTTATTTTGCAGGGAGGACATAGGATACAATAGAATTTCTCCTATTTAAGACACAATTGAAATGCATGTTCACTTTCAAAATCTGCTGTCGGAAATCTGAGAAGGTGATACAGTGCTCTAGAGAAAGTCATTTTGCTTTGAGGAGAGTGAAGGGGAAATGAAAAAAAAAAAAAAAGACAAACTTTTGTAATTTGCCTTTCTTTGGGCTGTTACTCACAGCTGTCTTGAGTCTGTGAGTTTGGGGAATAGGCTTCTTTTACCTGGAGACTGGGAGAATCCTCCAGAGGAGCATCATTGCATGCTTGGCCTGTTCTTTTTGCCTTTCCTGCTTAGTTCTGTGCTGTCATCAGGGCAAGAATCTATGCTTCAGGCACCTTTGGCACCTAAAATGGGAAGGATGATGGATTTTGGTGGCCTGTGGGCAGACAGCCTATGCTTATATTCCTCTGTAACATGTCCTGCTTGCTGCCTGTCTGCAGCTATTTGGGGCCATAATTTCCAAGCATTTTGGTGTCTGTTGCTGCTTTGCTGTCCCTCAAGTACTGAGATCTGTTGGAGCGGTTTCTGCCTGATGCTATTTCTACCACTCAAAGACCTCTCACCATCCCATTGCATGCGGAAAGTCTGTCTGTGGCTGACCAAGCAATTTTTTTGTTTGTCCTTCAGCGTTAGGAGGGATGGTTTTGAAACAAGCAAGCAAATGAAATGCCATTTGTCTCTCCTCCAGAATGAAGTGCCGCTCTCCCCCCGTCCCAGCCTCAAGCTGCTGGGTTCCAAAACCCAGGCACATCTTTTTCTTTGCTCAAGAGATAGGAAGTAGCTGACGGGGGGCTTTCTCCATAGGCAGCGCATTCAGAATACTGATTTAACGAGTTTATTTTACAGGCCTTCAAATATTCCCTGGCTCAATGCTATCACACAGTGGTATATCTTACTGATGCCAATGCTTCCATATGGGGATTATGATTTTTTAAAATTCATTTTAAACTTCCCTGGAGACTTTATTAAGACTTCCTGTAAGACGACGGGGAGTCTAATACACAGGGAAAGAAACAGGAACTTCAATTTTCTCTAGAACAGGGCTTGATTTTATAAATGAAATACGCTCCTGCTCTCCCCCACCCTGTCCCAACCCGTTTCCCCCCTCCCCAGCCCATAAAACAGACCCTAGGATCAATGCCCCATGTGTATAGAAATAGAGAGTAATCGTTTCGTTTCTGTGGCTTTCTGTCCTACAAGGGACTGAGCTGGGAGAGGGACAGAACTGCTGTGTAGGGCACGAGCCCCGTCCTGGCTGGAATGCACCGTCAGGGGCAAGTGGCTGGGGGCAGCAGATATGTGGACAAGGAACGGGAGGGGGATGTTCACTGAGGGTCACTTGTGTTGGGCTTTTCTGGTTGTTAGTGAAAGGGCTTAACACACTTTTCCCCTTTTCATTTTCTGCCTTAGAGGCACGGAAAGCTGGGCTGAGCTGACCCACTGGGTTGGAAGGGCAGAACCCAGGGAGATGTTGTCTGTAGCATCGCCACTGGGAAACCTCTCGCCTAGGTAGCACAGACCATCAGCCAACAGCAAACACTTCATGAGGAGTACCAGGTCCTTCTGAAATCCCATCTTCCCCAAGCAGGAGCAGTTGTGAGTTGGATAAGCAAGCTTCAGGCTCTGAAGCCTCTGAACTCCAAGGGAGAGGAAGGAATGGGTGCAAGGCAGCACAAACACTGCAGGGATGGAGGCAAGTTGACCTCTTTGCTGGAATGGTCTTTTTCAGCCCATGCTGGTTTTTTATTAAGAACTGTCTGTGAGGAAATGAGCTGGATGGGGAAGCTGTGAATACAGATTCCCAAAGGAAGATGTGGAACATAGCCTGGAAACAAGCTCCCTTCCTAAAAGACTTCCCTGGACCATCAGGACCTGGGCCACAACTTGCTTTAAGTATAAGCAATTTTCTAGGGCCCTGTCGTTTGGGAGCCCTGAGATGTGACCCATCCAAGCCCCCCTCCCCAAGAGCAAATTAGCAGCTTGTGGTGGCTGTGCTGGACTGAGCACCTGAAAGCACTGGGAGGGGGATGCCCAAGGTGGATATGGCATGGGGAGGGAGGCAGGACTTGGGTTTCACTGGACTGGGGAGCTGGTGAATGGGGGAAGAGCATGAAACTGAGCCTGGTTTGCTGAGAGAGGGTATGATGGGATCAAGGAGGGAAAATAAACAGGTTTGGGGATTTTCTAAAGAGTTGTAGTTGTCCTTCATTTATACACTTGAGGGTATCCACTTCAAAACCTTGTTTGGGATCCCAGTTATCTTAACCTGTCTCCTTCCTGAGGTGTGTATAACAGAGAAGGGACACCTGGTGAGACAGAGCTGTGTAGGGTCAGGGTAGAGGGGAACCTCCCACACAGCTGAACAGTAATAGGAAAATAACTAAAAATTCAGAGCTAGAGAGGGCAGAGCTGCAGCTTCATCTTCTGAAGCAACAGCGTGCACTAGGCCAGACAGCTGGAAAAGGGCAAAGAAGTCAAGTGATTCAGGGAAGGAGATAGCAGCCTGACATATCTGTGAAAAATTTTCCAGAAAAAAAAAAAGACAAAAAAAAGAAAAAAAAAAAAAAAAAAAAAAAGAAAACCCAGACATATGGTAATAGTAGAAGCACGGATGTACACATCCAGCAGAATGACTCTTGCAGACCATAACATAACTAAGCACAGTCCAAGTTGGGATGAACATTTGTCAAGTCTGGGAACAAACCCTGTTCTTGATGCACTCAGAGGAGACACCTAAAGAAGAGAGCCAGCATCCGTTCCTTGACCCAGCAGCCACCTGCCCACCAGGGCGTACATCCACACAGCTGAAATCTGAAGCAGTCTGGCTGCATCCAAATTGCACAGTTGGAAAGATTTCTGGCTTGTGATAATGCCTGAACAATACCCAGGAATTGTTTTGGAAGATATTAGCTGGGCCAAAACCATGCTAGAGACTGAGATAAAAAAAAAATAAAAGAAATAAAAAAAAATGAGAAATATAGGTGGTATTAGAACAATGTTTGGCCAATCTCCTGGTGTTGTTGAGTTATAAGCACAGCAAATGCTAACAGTTCCAGCAACTTCTGATGGAAGTTGTAGATGATGACAGGCCCCATATGTGTGGCATTGTCTCCTTTTGTGAGTTCGTTAGATATAGTGTTCCATGACTCTTTGGGGAATAATAAAAAAATAATAATAATAAAAAAATTGTTTTTGGTGCAGTGCCCTGTAAAACTATGCCATTTCCAGTAAAGCAAAGTAACAACAGTCCTGAAGTTATCTCATATCTATCCAGGTTCCCCATCACCTATCAGGGAGACGTTTGTCCATGCTACAAATATTTGCCAAGTATAAATCAATGTCCCTGCTCTTTCCTCCTCCTATTTCTTTCTTCAGAAAACTATCCTGGGTTTAATTTTTAAATTTCACTCAGTTGTGTGTTCAAGACCTGCCCTATACCCAAAGTCCTGTGAGTTCCACACAGTGGGTGACTTCTGATGCCCATAAAATTGATTCTTGTAGGCCAATGATGGCATCCTGAGACAACCAACTGTGGCAAAGCATCACCAAATAAAACAGATCCTTGAGATAAAGCAAGGTTTGTTTAAAATTTCATACTTTTTTTTCTAAATAGTTAGGAAAAAAAAAAAAAACAACACACACACACAAGTATATATCTTGTCTACATCAGTATGTGATGCTTTTTGAGATTAGATAGGAAGCTATTACAATGGAATGATTTTTTCAGGCCAGATTGGAAAGAAATTTATTAGGGGATCCTGAGACCTCATGTCCTCTAGTGGGAAATAGGAACTTGTGAATTTCCTCAATTGTTACAGAACAGTCAGGTAGCAGCCTTGTCTATTAGAAAAATTGCTTTTGTAGGACATTTCTGTAGTTGTTCCTGTATTGAAAGGCATTGCTTGCACTTTCAGAGTATTATTTGCTTTGTTATAAAGAAGAAGAATAAAACTGCTGAGACTCTTTTTATGATGTGAAAGACACATGAAAGATGGTGGGGACAATGGAACTTGAATAAACTGTTGTGTTCCCCCTCTTGCACACAGATTTCAGCAGAGGTTTTGGGCACCAGCCACAGACACAATCCCCAGGCAGCAAAGACAGATAACTGTAGGGCATTCAGAGAAGATGTGGAAAGGTGCCCAATATTTTGGCTTACAAGCACTCATGGCATGGTTCAACACACTAGGATGACCTGCAGAAAGAAGATACCTGGGAGCTGTTCTGCTGGGATATTTACCAGGTCACTGAGACTAACAAGCGCTATTTTATTTTCAATTATTTTTAATCATTATTATTTAATTGTCATATAATTAATTATTATTTAATTATTTTAATTATTAATATTATTATTTAACATTATTACATATTATTATTTAACATTATTAAGGTTTGGTTTTATATCCAGCATTTGGGAGGTAGTTAAAAGAGTGTAGAAGGTGGGCAACATTTCACTCTTCTCATTTCTAGAGATATGAAATGGTGAGGCAGTCTATAAGGAAGCTAAATATGGGCTGCATAATTCAAAAGGAGAAAAAAAAAAAAAAAAAAAAAAAGAGGTAAATTTGCCAAAAGACAAACAAGGTGGCTAGTGAATGGAAGACTGGATTGGTGACACATCTGAGTTAATACCAACCTACTCAAGGTGGTCTTTATATACATTTCCAGGTAAATCTAATTAAGCAGGCTACCCAGTGAAAAAGACATATAATAACACTGCGTTTTCCATGAATATATGTTCTTACATAATTCTGGCACATATGATAGCTAGATGTTAATTAAAGATGAAGCATTAGCTCAAGGACTGAATAGAAGCCAAGGCTGAATATGGTGGAGACATGCTAGAATAAAAGGTGGCTTTTTCTCTCCTTGGCTGGTTCAGACCTGACTTAACAGAAGATGAATATTGTCTGAGACAGCTGACCTGACCATTTAGCTGGTACAGGAGAACTCATGCATTTACCAAAGACAACAGGATAAATCTCAAGTAACTAGACTAAGTTTTCAGAAGGTGAACTTCAGATTTTCTTCAAGAAGTCCCTGTCCCCCTGCTCCCTGAAAAAGTCTCAAAAGTGGGACCTCATTGTCCAATACTGAGCCATTACAGATACTTTGTATTTGCCAGAGTAAGCTTTTTTATTATTTTATTTTACATTTATTTTATTTTATTTTATTTTATTTTATTTTATTTTATTTTATTTTATTTTATTTTATTTTATGTTATTTTATGTTATTTTATGTTATGTTATGTTATGTTATGTTATTTTATGTTATTTTATTTTTATGTTATTTTATTTTTATTTTGTTTATTTGTATGTTTCTGTTTTTTCTTTATTTCCAGTTAGGACCCTTGCAAGACTGAATGTGATTTGAGGGACACATTCCTTATGGAAATCCTCAATGTCTATTAATTACTTGTCCACAGCAAAGGAATAAGTAATGTATCTGATATGAGCCTTTCAGACCTCAATCGTCCCTTGCAGACTTGAAAAACTCGACCAAGTACAAGACCTGGCAAGCATAAAGAACATGCAACTTATGTAAGCACTGACCTACTGTTTGGATTTTACCCATAAAATAAAATGTAAATTTGCAATAGGATTTAGGTTATGTGATTTACACATCTAATAATTTATGCATTGAATGAAAAAGTCAGAGGAAAAAAAAAAAAAAAAAGATGAATGCTTGAAAATTATGCTATGTTTATTTCAGAGTAACATGTTCTTTGCTGGGGGGGATCTGAGGACCTTTTAATTTTACACGTATAATAAAACCACCTAGTCTGTATAATTTAAAAAATACCCCAGTGGAAATGAGACCTCCAAAACAAAGTTCTAGCAAAACAGTCATATCACATCTGATCCAATAATATGGTTTAATTCTTTCAGCAACTTCTTAGCTAGTTTGCCAAATCAGATTGTCCCACTGGCCAAAAAAATCTCAGAAGGCTGCCAAATCTTTTCAGACAAATTCCACAAACCGAATATTTTATCCTGTTATGTACTGGAAAGAGACAAATAGAAAGAAGAGTCCATTTCATTCTACTTACTGAACACATAAGCAACAGTTCAATCCAAAGACTTAAGAGAAACACTTAAGAGGCACAGTAAGCTAATAGCTAAGAGGGACTAAAGAGGATTTGGAGAAAATTAACCCCCCTTTTTCATTTGTTTCTTTTGCTTCTCTTCAACTTAAACACAGCTTTCCAAATGGTGTTTCAACAGTCAAAAATTTCTGAATAGCAAAGGAGTGGCTGAATGCAAGTCCTTTGTTGTACAGGAAAGGAAAATACGAAAAATGATGGGCAGAAGTTTAAAGAATACTGATACACAGAAAACATTACTGTGAGTATCTGGGAAGATTGATATGTCCTACACCACGTTTGGAGTCAGTAGAGAAGGTCAAATTAGTCCAGACAGAGATGAGGAGAAGCATCAGAAATGTGGAAATAACGACCTACAAAGGAAAATAAAACAAAGATTTTATTGTAGAGAAGGCCAAGGAAAAGCCTGGAAATATTTTTCAAAAGTCTTAAAGATCGCTAAATACATCAAAGAAATATTGTGCTTTCCTGGTCCTCTGAGATCAAAACAATTAAGTGAACTTAGTTATAGATAGAGACCTTTAAGGCAGATAATAGAATTGATTCCAAACAAGAGTAATGATAAATTGAAACCTCCTTCACTTTAGGATTTTAAAAACACGCTAAATGCAAATCATGGTTGGTTTAGATGGAGTTGATTAATACTGGAGTGAGGACATGGAATTAGATGACCTCTTGAGTAGAAAGGTGGCCGTTCTGGACACACAAGGTGTGTCAGGTTGCCAGTTCAGACTAGAATTCATGAGATCAGTTTAGATAATTAACATATATGTACATAAGAAGACATCCTAATTTCCTAGGACTTTCTGTTTGCAGAGCTCGTTACTCCATATTTCAAGGCCTTGTTCTTCCAAAATAAACATTAATTTAAATGAAAAAAAAAAAAAAAAAAAAAAAAACCTTAAAAATTGACTTGAAATCTACCCAGTCTTCTTCTGTGTGGAGACAAATAACAATGCCTTCTTTATACAAGTGATCTGCCCTCCCAACATTTAAGTGCATATTGAAAGACCTGAAGCACAGTTAGAAAAAGGTGGTGCAATGGTTATAGAGGTTTAGCTCAAATCTTGGGATAAAAATTCTTTTCTGCCACTTGCTTCATGCTGGGGCTTAGATAATTCATTTTTCTTTGCTGTGCTCTGATCATTTGCTCTACAGAGGAGTTAGAAAGAGCTCTGTCTTTTTTTGTGAGGCTGTGAGGAACAATGCATCACAACTCAGGGATGCAGACCTGTTGGTAAACAGAGCAGAGAAACCCTCCAAAATCTGGTTAAAGCTAAAGGGGTGGTAACATTGATTCTGGCAGCCAGGAATTTGTTTACACAGTGATTTCAGACATCTTCCAGGCCAGCTTGAGAGCTGGGGAAAATTCACAGTGTAGACAAGACCTCATTGTCCTTTCTTTTCTAAAAATAACTCACATTCTCCTGCTTCCCAGAAGTCAATTTGCCTTTATAGCCATAAATATTGTGTTCTTGCTGAATCATTTCTCAACCCTCATCATCACTACCTGTTAAAGGCTGGTTTGGGGTGCCTTGTGTTGCCAAAGTTAAGAGGTCAAAACCCATGAGTCAGAACTGAACACCCCACTAGCCAGACCTGTAACCAAAAAGGTGTATTCAGAAACATAAATGTATGGGTACATATGAATCTACATCCTGTGTACCTGCACTTTGTACATTTTCTGTGTTTTGGACTCCCCTGACAAAGGTAAAAGTCTTCCCCACCTGGGTCAGCTTTTCCAGGGTGTCCTTTGAGGAGACTGAAGGTGTCGCCAGTTCTTTGAAAGCTCCTGGGCAGGTTCTTTCAGGATCACTGTTCTCTATATGCCCACCCTTCACCTAACCCAGCTGGCATCACCACTCCAGGCCCTCAGCTGTGGTCACTCTTCAGCATGGTGTCACCCTGCAGGTAGGTGCATAACCATATAATCATAGAGCATATTAGGGTTTAGGATGGATAAGACCATTAAGGATCAGCTGGTCCAACTCCCTGCCACAGGCAGGAACATCTTTCACTAAATCAGGTTGCTCAAAGCTCTCTCCAAGCTGACCTTGAACACTTCCAATGACTGTGCATACAGAACTTCTTTCAGCAACCCATTGTTGTGTCTCACCAACCTGATTGTAAAAAATTTCTTCCATATATCCAAACTAAATCTACCCTCTTTTAGTTTAAACCTGCTAGCCCTTGTCCTGTCACTACCAGCCCTGATAAAAAGTCTTTCTCTTTCTTTTAAGCCCTCTTTAGACATTGAAAGGCCACAACAGGGTCTCCCCTCAGTCTTCTTTTCTTCAGGTTAAATGAGGACATGAGAAGCTTCAAAGCAGGATTTTGGCATGGTCGTATAGGCAGCAATTGAGCTCTAAAAGTTGCTCATGTGGAGTCCTAAAGAGCTGTGTTTGTTCTGAGTGACATACTTCATTAAATAAGCTAGCCAAGAAACTAACCCTTACTGTACAGAAACACTTGAGACTTCTAAAACAATAAACAAAGAAATTTCCCTTCCTTCCAAACTGGCAACACCAAAGTTTTGTTTACATCTCTACTACTAAGTTGAAGAGTATCAAGAACCATCCCTGAGAGCATGAATTCTGTCATCCATACAGTTAATTTCTTTTGTCCTTGGCCAATGCCAATTAGCATCTTTCCAGAAAATGCTTGGCCCTGTTTTGAGGTCTGCACAAGCCAAGGACTGTTCCTAATATGTGGTACATGAGGATATCCTGTTTCAGGCGAGTAGAACTCAGCAGCGGGGTTGTAAGCTGCTCTGTGCCAGTGGCCTCAGGACCACCGGACAGACCCTGACCTGTTTTAATTATGTCTCCTGGTTTGGCTCACTCTCCAACTTCCTTTTAGTTTTACAAGTGTAGATATGACCCAGGAGAACATTGGAGCATTTCTGAGGGACAGGCCAGATCCAGTATTTATAGGTTTACTATAATTTAGTGGTTCTCATTCTCCCTCTCCTAATATATATAGAAGGCTTTATTTTATAGCTGTCAAATTTTTACTCCTCCAAATGAATCATTGATATTAGACACACGTATAACATTGTGGTAAGAATTTCACAAATGTCAGAGACATTATAGATGCCAGACACTAAATTTGCTGTCTTGGAAGCAGTCAACTACAAAGCAGAGTGAAAGAGAAAGAGAAATTTTGCATAACCTTGAAGCTCAAAGGCAAATACAAAGTGGCAATACTCTAACAGAGTTCAATAGGCACTGAATAAATCTTTCAAGATGGTTTAGGGAGACACTGCTTATTAATACAGCGCTGAAGGAAGTCACCAACTGAATTGGGAAACCTTAGAAGATACCCTTTTCACGTACGCTTGGTGAAATTGTCTGACTCAAGGATAAAATGCTGACAAAATAAAAGTGATGAAATACAATGTTCACTTGTTAGAGAATTTAACTTTGAGTAGAGAGTTACATCAAAATGATTTAAACCTGTGTAAACCTTCAGTAGTGTCTATTTGCTACTCCTGTCTGTGTTTTATCCTTCAATCTCCTGTCTTTTCAGAAGTAGAGTTGTGGGTTGGATTTTTTGTTTGTTTGTTTCTATGTTTGCTTGTTTTGTTGTTGTTGTTGCTGTCCTTTATTATTATTATTATTATTACTATTACTATTACTATTACTATTACTATTACTATTACTATTATTATTATTATTTTAAATAAGTTTCTTACCCCTACTTTTTCTTTTCAGCAAGGTTTTCACACAAAAAAAAGACATTTGACATTTCTTGTCTTGTTGAAGGCATTGATTTCTTGTTGAAGGCACACACAGGATTCTTAGATGAGGGATTTCAGATCAAGGCACTATGGAGAGAGGCAAATGGGAAAAAAAAAGGAGCAAGAGAGATCAGAAAAGAGGATCAGAAAATAGCAACTGTAACATGAGGTCCTTCTGAGTCTCCTATTTGATGATAGATATCAGCCTGCCTCCTGGGGATGCCTTGGACACCTTCTGAGGTGCATTGCAAAAGGCACTAAGTGCCCAAGTATGAAAAGATGAAAAGAGACCTTGGAGTTAATTCTTACTGGTACCCCAGCTCATACTGAAGCACCCACCAAACAGATATTTGAAAGACCATTCCTGATTAGGTGTATAGTTAGATTCTGGAGACTTAAATACTGAAGTATTTGGTTTTTAATGCTGGATACTGGTCTTTTTCCAAGAAATGGAAAACATTTTCTGAATGTGTGTGAGCAAGCCTTTTTGCAAGTCACCTTCTTGCAAATAAGAAGCAACCAACCAAACAAGCAAAAAAATAATTCTCTCTGAAATCAGCACAATTCTCACAGAAGAGCTCAGAGGCAAACTAGAATCATAAGCGTGGAAAAGTATGTAGAATTGGAGCAGGAAGAAGAAAAATCTACATCTTTGCTTGCAAAAGGCAAGAACAAAACCAGGTAAAATCTATGCAACATTTTCCTTTTACATATCCCTGATCTCCAAATATTTTCAGCTCTGTGACTTTCTGAATATGTAATTTCCCTATTTTCTTTTTCCATTGTTCCCTCTAACTGATTCTCATGTGAGCTTTCAGCATCCACAGCACCCTTGGATAGACACCCTTATTACAAAGGCTTAATTATTATGTAAAGAACCACTTTCTTTTGCCTATTTCAAAACCTATTCCTGTGGGTTTTATTTCTTGTCCCCTAATTTATGTAATGGAAGAGGCAATGAAAACAGGCCCCTCTGCGGGCTGGCTGGTTTTTTTTTTAGGTGCTTCTCAGTTATTTCCTTCTTGGACCAAAGAGCTCCCCACTCAGATTAATCTTTCCACACAAGGAAATAGGAAACTCCCATTCCTTCTGCGAGCAGCTGTGTCCGTTGTGCTCATTATTCTCCCATGTCTGCTGCCACGTCCTCTGCCAGAAATTACTGACCATTCTTTCACTGCTTTAACAACTGATTGCTGTAGCCAATTCTTTAGCCACTGGGACATTACCTGTCCATGATGCTTACTAGTTTAGACACCAGGGAAGTCACCTGTCACTGAGGCCAATAAAGTCTTTGTCAAGAAAATGCTGCATATGCCTTTGTTGTGAGAATGCCAAAGGTCAATTCCCTGCAGTGCTCTTCAATAAAAGTCAGCAAATGTCTGTATGAAGAATGGTTTGTGGGTTGGCCTATCCATTTACTAAAAGGGATGAACTTCATCAGTATAGGTAAAAATGCATTCCATTAGAGGAACAAGATGGCAACAACACATAAGTAATACAAAGCCTGGGAGCAAGAGGGGGGTGAAATTGGTAAGTAAATAATCTAACTACATAAGGAGAAGCGTGCTCTGTGAAGTATGAGGCAAGGCCTCCAAAAGATGAAAGTTATGCTTTTTAAGGAGAATGTCAGCTTGTTTGAGGATAATCTTAAATTGTGTCTGCATTTAAATCAATATGATGGACATCTTGGAAAAGTTGTTAGTAAAGATGAGACTGTGGAAACCAATGGCCAAATATCTCAGAGATTTCAAACAAGCCAGCCTGTGTGAAGCTATTAACCTTCATAACTCTTTTCACCATGAATGTCAGCTATATAAATGCTTTGTTTTCAGCGAATCTGGCTCTTGTAATCTCCTCTCCTCTCCTCTCCTCTCCTCTCCTCTCCTCTCCTCTCCTCTCCTCTCCTCTCCTCTCCTCTCCTCTCCTCTCCTCTCCTCTCCTCTCCTCTCCTCTCCTCTCCTCTCCTCTCCTCTCCTCTCCTCTCCTCTCCTCTCCTCTCCTCTCCTCTCCTCTCCTCTCCTCTCCTCTCCTCTCCTCTCCTCTCCTCTCCTCTCTCTGTCTTCTATAGGAGACACTAGAACAAATTAATTGCTCATTTAAAAGGCTTTATTTCCCCCTACAGATTGTAAAGGGAGCCCAGGTTCAGTAGACCAAAGGTGCATGGCTGTATTGTGGACATTTAAAGGCTGTGAAGACTTGTCTCCCCTGAAAATCCTGACCACCTGTTTAGAGAAAACGCGAACTTTCTTGCTCTAGAAAGGCTTCAACAAGGGAATCAATGGACATACAGACCTTCCCGTACCCTTCTCTGACTCTACTTTGCCATGAGAAGGATGCAACCTAGAAGAACCAAGAATTTGTGAATACTTCATAAACTTTAAACACCACAAAAAGGATCACAATATTTGCTGGGGGGATGACTCTTAATTTAGGTCTTTGAAGAATGTTGTAGACTGGATTCTTCTGGAAAAAAACAAACAAAACAAACAAATAAAAACAACAAAGAAAACCAAACCAAACCAAAAACCACAAGCATTGCCTTTTCATTTCAGTGAAGCACCAGGCTTTTATATCCAACCTTTACACAGTAAGTAGCCCAGCTGTGTTCTTTAATGTCACCATTCTCCTGCAATTTTAAAATGAAAATAGCCACTAATATCATCAGTCTCTGGGCATAGATGCATTTCTACAACCTTCAACCTTCATTCCACAAACAGCAGCCTTTCACAGGCCAGAAAAACAAAACAAAACAAAACAAAAAAACACCTTTTACATGAAAGTTTAGCCATTCATCAGCAGATCAGA